>NC_090996.1:9932237-10544737 GCF_041146395.1 Eulemur rufifrons | reverse complement strand
TATCAACACCTCAATTACTGTGTTACCATGAAGATTAAATGAGTGAATATATATGAGAACTCTTTATAAGCTGCAAATTACTGTATAAATGTGAGTTACGATTATTATTGTTATTAGAATTTTCTGAGAGTAAGTCAATCCTTAGCTAATTTTTGATGGCCAGATTGTTACTAGCAAACAAAGAAGAAAACACAGACGAGGGAGTTTTGTTGAGAAGGCGCAACTCCTTACCCAGTGAGAACACGTTCCCATAATTCTCCAGCATCACATCCCTGTAGAGGTCCCTCTGAGCAGGTTCCAAACGCTTCCACTCCTTCCGGATGAAGTACACAGCAACATCCTCAAATGTCACCAACTCCTGAAACAACACGTTCTAGCATGCAATTTCAGGGCAAGAGATGGGACTGGCAGTACCCCCAAAAATAACTCAAGATGGGGCTGAATAATGCATATTTGGGAAGTGGAGGACGGCGGTCAAAGTAGGAGAGAGATGAGTCCAAGATGGAAGGTAAAGGTCCATTATTCAGCAGGAAAGAACCATGATCTTGATGAAGGGAATTAGGGAATAGGGCTCTGAATGTGTTGTTGCTGCACAAAAAATGTCCTCAAAAGTGGGAAGGAAAAGTATGAAGGAAACCAGAGCTCACCTGGGACTTGGCCTTTAAGAGTGCAGCTGCCAACATCTCATTCCCCAGGCTGTCCTTGTTGGAAAAGGTCGGAACTTTTGAAGGAAGAGCTGAAGGGCGATAAAAGGGCCCAAGAGTGAGTCCATCTGCTCTCTGGCTTCCTGACTTGCTGACTGCCCAATCTCCAGAAAGTTCACAGGGTCCTGGGACAACCCAGGACTTGCTCCCTCTTACATTTCTAAGTTTGCTTCCTCTGCAAACTATGCATACTAAAGGTGCATACAACACAGGCACACTCAGGGTAGATCCATCCTGCCTGAGCAGAGTCGGCCCAGAGCCTGGTAATTCTTGGTTTCCAATCTGCCCCAGGTCACTCTTATCTCAGTGAAACTACCCAGTCCCATCTTTAGTGATTGCTGGATTCTTGTTCATTCGCCCAAGCTTGGCTAGAAACAGGTGATCCTGCTCATGTTCCTTCCAACATTCTCCCACATCTCTGAACTCAAATTCTTGCATGAAGTTCTGAGACTAGAGGAAAACCAGCAGCTTCACCGCGGCTCTGACTGAAAACACCACGCCCAAAGCTCTTCTCCTTATTCTCCTTCCCCAGATCCAATCTATATACCACAGACACTTCCTGTTTCTGTGCTTAATCACTTATCTTTTTCTGTAATTCTTAAGTTTACATATTTGTCTCTTAGAGACTCTGAACCCCGGGAGATAGTAGATCTGTTGAATCATGGACAAAAGGTCCTTAAATGCTTTTTCCTGACAAGCATGAGAACAATACCTATTAAGACTGTGCCAAAGTCAGTGGCACAGCTTATGAAAGCAAAATATATTTTAGTGGCTTCCTACCCATTTTAACCTTTTGCTTGTGTCCTAAAAAATGATTCCCGAGAGCTTCCTCTAAGATCACGCTCCTAAAGAGCACAAATTCTGCCTATGAAGTCAGCTGTACACAATGCCTGAAAAATGGAATTCAGTGATTGTCACAATTTTCTTTTTTTCTTTTTGCTGACCACACATAGATGTCTATTGTTACCAGGGGTTTTTTACAGTGCAGTTTTTCACTGATACCTAGGTATAAATACAGTTCACATCACTGGGACTCAAGAATTTTGCACGAGTTAAAAGGGATAAGATACAGGCTCATGGAGACCCCTTCAATCCATGGTCTAGGTCCAAGCAACAGCACCTTTATATTTCAAAATCACTTTGCATTCTGAAAGATACCAGCCTTCCTCATCTCCTCAAAATCTTTCATAGAATCATAATTTCTATAGAAATCTACATATGCCTTGTTTCTTGTTTCAGCTACAACAAACTTACAGAAAGCTGCAACCCCCAGGGATACAAGAAATGCTCCAATAATATGAAAGCACAGACACCTGGCCAGGAGACCACACATCTGAGGTTTTGTCAAAGCATTGGAAGCCATGGTAGTTACTGTCCTTGATGGGTATGCCAACCTCAACACATCCTTCTCGGCTGATGGAGAAATGAACTGCCTGTCACAATTTTCTTTTTTTTTTTTTTTTTGTTGAGACAGAGTCTCACTTTGTTGCCCAGGCTAGAGTGAGTGCCGTGGCGTCAGCTTAGCTCACAGCAACCTCAGACTCCTCGGCTTAAGCGATCCTACTGCCTCAGCCTCCCGAGTAGCTGGGACTACAGGCATGCGCCACTATGCCCGGCTAATTTTTTCTATATAGATTTTTAGTTGTCCATATAATGTCGTTCTATTTTTAGTAGAGACGGGGTCTCGCTCAGGCTGGTCTCGAACTCCTGACCTTGAGCAATCCACCCGCCTCGGCCTCCCAGAGTGCTAGGATTACAGGCGTGAGCCACCGCGCCCGGCCTGTCACAATTTTCTTAAGCACACACAAGATGCTCACAACTCTTCAAAAATGCCTCCATAATAAAACCTATCAAGCCGTCCACTAATTGCTGCTTTCAGTTAGCCTTCCCTGCTAGGCTGTGAGTTACTGAATGATAGGGAGTGTGTCTTATTCACATCTGGATTTTAGTAGTTAGCCTCGTAGCTGGTGAATGAGAGATTTCAGAAGATGATTGCTAAATGACTGAGTAAGAGAATGAATGAATCCCTATTCCTCACCACTCTCAAGCAGGGCCTGAGGTTCCTGAGATACATGATCAGCCTGAGTTTCCATGGGTAGGGCTAGATGCTCCAGTCTCTGGTCTCTGCAGACTCAGCAGGAAGCAGGTTTTGAATGAGAATGAGGAAGCACTGCAGAAGCAAAAGTTCAAGGTTCAAAGATAATTCAAAAAAACCTCCTGAGTACAGAAAGAGCAGAACTACTTCAGTTAGTACCCAAGAACAGTGAGAGAAAACACAGCAACTAGGACTAACCTTTTAGATCCTGTTGAATATGTACTCCCACTCCCTGTAATGAGACTACGACAAGAACCACAAAAAGGGCCCAAGTTTCTCCACAACAGCTCCCCCTACACACTTTGAGTGATATTTATAACACCAAAAAATGGGTATATATATTGACCAGGATAAAAAGACTAGTCCAGGGGGAGGAACAAATTTGTTCCATAAAATTTGGATTCAGTCAAAAGGCCACACTTAAGGACGTAAAAGGCCACATGTGGCATTAAGGCCGCAAGTTCCCCACCCCTGCACTAGTACTAGTCCCCCTTGCTGTGTTTCCGCTCACTGAGAAGGCAGCTGCCTTCTTTTTATCTCCCTTTTCTCATAAGACATTTCCTTGGATCAGAATATAAGTCCCTGAAAAGGGGACCAGTGTTTTTTAAAACATAAGATTCTTTATTACTCTGCTTTTATCCCTAGTAATGTCTCTACTCTCCAGTTGCTACCATAATCAAAAGAGGTCTGTTCTCTGTGGCTCAGTGGATAAATTGTAACATTAGTACTTAGACCAAGGTTTGGATCACAAGTGTAAATTTCTACTTCACACCTGAATGCTGTGGCAAGATCCATACAGGTAGAATAGGTCCAGCAGCCACCAGAGCGACCTTACGGTTAGGCAAGAATGTAAGAAAAAAAACTCTGGATTTCATCTAACTCCTCATCTTTATCTGTTTACTCATTTGCTCATATAACAAACATTTGTTGAGTGCCAACTATGTTGCAAGGCAATATAGCAAAGAGTAAAAAAAAAAATCAGGATTTCAAAAAGTATTTGCTTCATCAATACAGACTGTTACCCTCATATAAGGCATAAAAGGGGGAGGAGCCCTGAGAGTCACTTGGAAGTTTGGAGAACTATGGCCTTTGGGCAGCAATTGGGTATAGAATGCCCAATACCAATGCCATCACACAGTGGAAAGCATCGCATCAAGCATAAGCCAGACCCACTGGCAATCAAGGTGACATACACTCTTGTCACTATCACCCTCCCAGCAGGGTCCCTTCAACTCTGTCTCAGAGCCAGCCACCATTTTTAACTGTCAACCACCTTTACAATTTCCAGGACGTTTATGAGCAGATACTCCCAACAAATCAGCTCAGTGCTAACTCTCCCTAGAAAGGCAAGTCAAAGGCTCTGACTGCAGAGAAAAAGGCAACAGTCCCTCCCCACAGCTGGGTTAAGCAAAGCCAAAACTCAAAGGCATATTGTTGAGAACAAGTCCCCAGTGTCTGGATCAGTAAACAACGTTTCTCATAGAAAGAAAACTCTCCATTGTGCCCCACGGCTTCAGGTCCAGGCAGGGCCCTTCCCCTGCTCTGCTGTCAGCCCCACTCCCTGAAGCTAATCTTGGGGACTGAGAAAGATGACCCAGCAGTCAGAACACTCCATGGAAAGCTTTACCTGTTGGATTCTTTCCTCCCTTCTTTGGAGTTAGTCCCTAGAAGGCCAAAGTAGCAATTACTGGGAATTTGGCAGCCTCTGTTCAAGATCCTGGAAATTCTGACATTAGTTGATGCCAATGCTGTATGATTGGGGGGGAAAAAGGGAATTTAAAACATTCACATAAACTTCATTTCTAATCTAGACAGAGATAAGAAAAAAAGAGAAAACATATTGATAAATACTAATTACAACCACCACAACTGGTATTTGGGTTGTACCCCTGGAGAGAGCTAAAAGAGAACTGAAGGTTCTCTGGGTCAACCTCCACCCAGGGTAAGAAAGTCCCCAAGGTTCTGTCAGTTAACTTGCTAGATACTGTACTCTCAAGTGCTTCTGCAGGGAGTCTGTTCCACTGTTGCACGAGTTAGCCATTAGGGGTCTTCAGGTGTTAAGCAGAAAATCTATCTCCTTGGACTTTCACCTCACCAAAACCTAGTACCCTGTGGAGCTTCAATGATAGAATCTTTTTCCATACGACTGTCCATCAAACACTTGAAACCAAATGCTGCCCACTCTCCACAGATGTCTCTTCTGGAGAAAAAAAATACCTTTACTTCCTCTAATTATTCCATAGAATTCAGGTTCATCATCATCCTGCCATCCTCTTGCGGAGTTTACATACGCCCTTCAAAACGTAAACACCAGTGTGGGCTCATTATCACCGCTGAAGCACTATCAAATTAGTAATCTGATACAACTGAAAACGGGACCCAGAGTCGGCTGTAGCACTCCTGGAAAAAGACTCGATTTACTGGGCTCCGGCTGGATTATTCTCGGAATCTGAGTTTGCCCGCCCTCCCAGCCATGCTTCTAACTACATATCCCTCGCAGAACTACACATTCTCTGATCCTCGGATCCACCTAAGTAAAAATAAACTTCCTCTCCTACCATCAGCGCGAGTAAGTGTTAACATCAAGTAAATGCGTCTAGAAGTACCGAGGGGTCGCTGTCACCAGCTGTTTTTAAGAGAGGGACTTCTCTATAGCTATACTGAAACTTTTAAACGCTCGAGCTGGACGCTGTTCAAGTCGCAAAACCAGAACCTGGGCCCCTTTCCACCCCTCCGCCCCACGCAGGGTCTCACTGTGTTGGGGGCGGGGGTCCTCCGGGGAAGTGGAGTAGGGGACTGGCTTCGGGGCAGGGAGGGGCGCCTCCCCGCACCCTGCTCCAGGCCAGCGTGGGGACCCCGCGAGCCGCAGCGGTACGGACACCACCCCCTTTCCCGGCGACCGCAATCCCCGTCTCACCGCGAGCCCCAGGGACGGCCAGACTCACCCTGGGGGCAGGGACGGGAGATATGGGGGGCCGGACACAGACCAGGCCCTGTTGAACCCTGTCACAGACCCACACACCGGGGACAGAACAAAGAACGGAAGTTCCCCCCGTTTCGCTTCCGGGTCGGTCGTTTACACCACCCGCCTCACCCCTGTACCCCTAATGCCCACTTGTTCTCTCTAGGAAAGTGGGAGGTCCTCGCCTCTCGGTGGTTGGCTGACTCAGTCCGCCCGCGAGCCGGGGCGGGACGTCGCGCTCAGGTGCAGGAGCAGCGGGCTGTGGGCTCACCCCGTCACCAGCCTCAGGACACAGCTCAGGCACTACCGGCGGGGGCGTCGTGCCCGCGCTTCTCAGACCGTCTGTTGAAGCGCTGCGGCAAACTTCAGACTTTTGAAGAATTCGTCAATATAAAATTTGTACCCTTATTTGAAGTTTGTTTCCAAACGAACCAAGTGTTTGCTTCACGTAAAAAAAAAAAAAAAAAACCCTTTAAATTACTAAAATCTGAAGAAAACATTCCGGCCCAGAGGAGAATTCACCTGAGAACAAAACCTGTACAGCGGGAGAGAACAGAAAAGAGGAAGCTACGGATGAAAAGAAACCCGAGGATGTGCCAGCTGTGCCGGATGTGTGAGATGCTGGCGGGGAATGAGCGCGGGCGAGGTTGCGGGGCGGTCACTCTTACGCCCTCGCTGGGGGCATCCTCTAAGTTACGGGTTATGTGCAAAATGAAATCTTGTAATATCCCGAGTATCAAAGGCCCTCGGATTCCTCTTACAGCCCTGCCTGCCTTCTCATCCCAATTTTTACTACACCCAGTATTGATTACTTACCCCCTGAGTTCTGAGAATACAACAGACCTTACTCTCCATGACTTTGGTCTAAGGACAGCAATTTAAATACCCAATTCCCATGATGGCCCATGAAGGGAGGGGAGCTGTTCTAGGCAGGGGGAACAGCCAGTGCAAACGCCCTGGGGCAAGAGAAAACAGTGCACAAATGACAAGTAAAACCGAGGGTGGAGGCCGGGCGCAGTGGCTCACGCCTGTAATCCTAGCACTCTGGGAGGCCGAGGCAGGCGGATCGCTCGAGGTTAGGAGTTCCAGACCAGCCTGAGCAAGAGTAAGACCCCGTCTCTACTAAAAAATAGAAAGAAATTAACCGGACAACTAAAAATATATAGAAAAAAAAATTAGCCGGGCATGGTGGCGCATGCCTGCAGTCCCAGCTACTCGGGAGGCTGAGGCAGAAGGATCGCTTGAGCCCAGGAGTTTGAGGTTGCTGTGAGCTAGGCTGACGCCACGGCACTCTAGCCCGGGTAACAGAGTGAGACTCTGTCTCAAAAAAAAAAAAAAAAAAAAAAGAAAGAAAAGAAAGAAAGAGAGAGAGAGAGAGAGAAAAGAATCTGGAGAGGAGAAAAGGAAATCACAGCTTGATTTCCTCAAGTTTTCCCAAAAACTTGATTGGGGGCCAGTGTACCTGTCTCGGGTACACTGGCCCCCAAGCAAGTTGACAGGCCATTTCTCAGCCCACAGCGCCACCTGCTGGATGCAGCCACTGCTGCTGAAGGTTTTGCCCCTCTCTCTGGAGTCAAGGGGAACCTGATGATTAAAAAAGATGGGAAGAACCTGAAAGGCCTCGCTAGACAAACAGAAATGGAATACTTCAGAGAGTAGTCAACCTGGCCCTGGCAGCACTTTGGTTTTACATGAAAAATTGGCAACTACCGCTTGGGAGAAATCAACTGAAACAAATCAGTGGGGCCCTCGGGTCTTAAAGGTTCCCCTAAATGTGTGGTCCTGGTTCACTGATGGCTTAGCTAAGTTGAAAGCTGATGGGATCCACTGGGCTCCTGCTGCCATCCCGCCTTGGGGCCAGCTACATAAAACTGAAAGTGGACGTCACCACTTGGATTAGCAGGCAGAATTCAAGGCCGTTCCCATCCTACGTCTGGCCAGCACTCCCCTTGATGGAACTTGCTACATTTTACTGACTTGGGCTGTTGTCAGTGTCCTCGCTGCTTGTTTTACCACTTGAAAGACTAAAGACAGGGAACATTAAAGACATACCCTCTGGGGCTGTGAACTATGGAAACAAATCTTGGCTGCTATCCGGACAGTAGGGTCACTCATGTCAGTACCCATGGTGGGGACTCAATCTCTGATGAAACTGTCACCAAGCTGCAGACCAAGCCTGCACCACCCAGGAGCTCCCTCCCACTCCTGGTAAATTGCCTTCACAGGACCTTTGAGCCCCACCAGGTGTTACTCTTGGTGCCTCACTTCTGTCCACACAGAGGTTAACATATCCCTGTTCCAGTCCGATCTGCTGATTCAGGCTGCATCATTATGGCCCTTGAAGCTAAACTGTGCCATGTTTCAGGCTTCCCAGACCCTCTACAGCCTGACATTAGTGTGCCATTTGTTGCAAAGGCCACCCAACAATGGGTCAGTAGTCAGAGCATTCAGCGGACATTCCACACCCCCTGCTGTCTGTAGCACCTGGTTGTCAAGCACTGGAGTAGCTTCCTCCATAATCAGCTCTAACTCCCTCACCTCCTGGTCCACACCTCAGTAAGGCAGTCTGGTCACTGAATGTGGCCGTCCCCCAAAAGGGTTCATCTCCTCTTGGCTGTCTCTTAATAATGATCAGGATGAAAGGGTGGGAGCTCTATAGACTTATTTTGAAAATTTAGGATTTTGCTTGACCATTCTTTGGTGTTATGCTTCCTTTTTTATTCCCCGCTAATAGCTATTTCAGGCCACCCTGGTGGGCAGATCCTGTGGGTGCAGCCCAGCCAAAAGCCCGACCTAGGGATTCAAAGTTAATTCCGGTCCCACCAGCACGATTCCCTTGTTGGATTGACACAGTCCTAGATCACAAAGATAACAACCGCTTGATTCAGGACACTGCTCTCCAGCTGCCCTGCACATGCCCCGGCCAGCTGAACAATGGCTCTCAAAGATACCTAGATCCAGGGTTATCCCAGTGGGGCCTTTGTAATCGCACGTGTCCCTATAACAAAGAGTCAGAGAGAGATTTTACCATAGGGGAAAACGATGGGGAGCAGAGGGATGGAGAGAGAGCTTTGAAGATGCTAACATACTGGCTTTGAAGATGGAGGGAGAGGCCTCCAGCCACGCAATGCAAGGAATGAGGCTCTAGACTAGAAGCTGGAAAAGGTGAGAACTCCCCTAGTGGGAGTGTGGCCCTCCAGACACCTTGATTTCAGGCCATGGGCTAGAGTGCCGTGGCGTCAGCCTTGCTCACAGCAACCTCAAACTCCTGGGCACAAGGGGTAGCTGGGACTGTAGCTAGGACTACAAGTGTGTGCCACCATGGCTGGCTAATTCCATTTTTAGTAGAGACGGGATCTGCCTCTTGCTCAGGTTGGTATCGAACTCCTGAGCTCAACCGGAGTGCTAAGATTACAGGCGTGAGCCACCGCGCCCGGCCAGGGGTTTGGACTTTATTCTGAGGGCAATAACAGGACATTTCCTTCACTCTGCAGTGCAGCAACCTTTAAGAACTTGGCATTTTTATCCCCAATTTTACTGACGAAGACGATCAAGTTGGGGCGGGCTGTTAAGTATTTGTCCAAGGACACCCGCAGGCGAGAGGCGGGAGCAGACTTTAGGAAAATCCGACGGGCTCCGGGGCCGGAGGGCGTCGGGGTTTCCCCAGCCCGAGGGCAGCCAGCCCAGGCGAAGCTGGCCGCCAGGCCCGGGGGACGCCACGAGGACACTGAGCATGCGCCTCACGCCGTACGGAAGCCGGGAAGGAAGGGGGCGGGCCGAGGCTGGCAGGCGCGGGGAAAATGGCGGCAGCGGCGGCAGCGGCGGCAGCTGCGGCGGCGAACGGGACCGGAGGGAGCAGCGGGATGGAGGTGGATGCAGCAGGTAACGGGCAGTGCAGGGGCGACTTCTGAAGACACCCGTTAGGGGTGCGTTAAGGCCGTCGTGGACTCCTGGGAGAAATGAAGAGAGCGGAATAGCAACATCTCTCCCTGGGATAACTTGCGGGAGGGATGTATGGCCCGGGCTCCGCTGTCCCTCACTCCCATTTCCAGGGAAGAACGTGGGGCCCGGAATCTCACCCTATCTCCTTTCCCTCCACCGTTAGTAGTCCCCAGCGTGATGGCCTCCGGAGTGACTGGGAGTGTTTCAGTCGCTCTTCATCCCCTTGTCATTCTCAACATCTCGGACCACTGGATCCGCATGCGCTCCCAGGAGGGGCGGCCTATGCAAGGTGAGCGTTAGGCATAATTCTCCAGTCTCCTCTCCTTGGTCACCTCCCCCAAACAGTGGTCTTTTTCCCTTCTTTTACTGGTGCCAATTCGCCCTCCCCGCAAATCACTGTTTCCCCAGTACTTGGTTCCCACTGACCCTCAGGTAATAGGGAAAAGTTTTGAATTTCCTTACTCTCACCTTTTACATGTTGTTCTTCCTCTCAGTGATTGGGGCTCTGATCGGGAAGCAGGAGGGCCGAAATATCGAGGTGATGAACTCCTTTGAGCTGCTGTCCCACACCGTGGAAGAGAAGATTATCATTGACAAGGAATATTATTACACCAAGGAGGAGCAGTGTGAGAGGGGAATAGAAGTGGGGGAGAGAAGGGGGAGTTAAAAAAAAAAAAAAAGCACAGGCGGGGAAGATGGAGAGGGTTGGGGAGAAGTCAGCAGAAGAGGCTGAGAAGGGAAGAGGAAAAGTGAAGAGAGAGTAGCTGAATAGATCTCAGAAAAAGAACACGTTCAGATATTCCCCCCAAAGAAAGTAAAAGATGAGAGAAGACAGGATAGAAAGGAGTAATTATGAGCCAAGATTTGAGGAGGGAGGTAGTAACTGGTGAAAATACACCAGGAGATCTAATTTAAGTAAGGATGGTTTAAAGAAATACTGTGTGCTCTGGCCCCTTCCTCTCCAGTTAAACAGGTATTCAAGGAGCTGGAATTTCTGGGTTGGTATACCACAGGGGGGCCGCCTGACCCCTCCGACATCCACGTCCATAAGCAGGTATATATCCTCACACCTGTGCATGCTGGGGCAGAGAATAGAGGATGAGGGGAAGAAGAAGGATGGAGCATTGACTTTCTCATGCATTGTCACTCCCTTTCAGGTGTGTGAGATAATCGAGAGCCCCCTCTTTCTAAAGTTGAACCCTATGACCAAGCACACAGATGTGAGTAGTACTGACCCAACACCCACTTTGTCATGCTTGTCTTCCACTATACCTATCTTTTCCCCTCATCCCTTGCTGTTTTTTTACTGTATGACATCCCTGCTCTGTTGGAGAATGCCATCGTTGAATCTCGATTCTGCCACTTACCAACTTTGTGACTTTGGTTTAGTCATGTAACCTCTAAACTGTATTTTCCTACGTAAAATGGGGATAATCTCCACTTCACTAGGTTGTCGGGAAGAGGAGATGAAAGAAAATGTATGAAAGGGCCTAGCCCAATTTTTGCCACATAGTATCGGTTCTGATGTGTTGTTAGTAAGTAAGAGCTGTTCCTCATCTCATCTTTACAGCTTCCGGTCAGCGTTTTTGAGTCCGTCATTGATATAATCAATGGAGAGGTAATACCCTACCCTTCACCCCTCAGATCCTGCTCTTGGCCTATTTCCTGCTTTTGACTCTCCCTCTGTGGGATACTTTGCTCTGTAGGCCACAATGCTATTTGCTGAGCTGACCTACACTCTGGCCACAGAAGAAGCTGAACGCATTGGTGTAGACCATGTGGCCCGAATGACAGCAACAGGCAGTGGAGAGAACTCCACTGGTAATGAAGAGGATTTCGTGGAAGTAGGGGTGGAAGGTGTGGCCACATGCCTTCTCAACCTTTGCCTGTTTCTGTCCCCCTGCAGTGGCTGAACACCTCATAGCACAGCACAGCGCCATCAAGATGCTACACAGCCGTGTCAAGCTCATCCTGGAGTACGTCAAGGCTTCTGAAGCAGGTAGGACAGGTGCCTCCCTAGCACTCAGACCATTTTTCCTCTTCCTTCTTGGGAAGTGACAGCATCCACATTAATGCAGGCTTTTTGTGCCTTTAGGAGAAGTCCCTTTTAACCATGAGATCCTGAGGGAGGCCTATGCTCTGTGTCACTGCCTCCCAGTGCTCAGCACAGACAAGTTCAAGACTGATTTTTATGATGTGAGTGTAGAACTCGGGATAGGGAGCTGGGGCTTCTGTGGTCATTTTTGCATGTAGGACCTGGGACTCAGTTGTTCCCTGGGCATACTGTGAGGGATCCCCTGGGGAACTGGTTCTTTTTGTTCCTTCTCAGCAATGCAATGATGTGGGGCTCATGGCCTACCTCGGCACCATCACCAAAACGTGCAACACGATGAACCAGTTTGTGAACAAGTTCAATGTCCTCTACGATCGACAAGGCATCGGCAGGCGAATGCGGGGGCTCTTCTTCTGAGAGGGTACTTGAAGGAATGATGCACAGGGGTCAGGCGACTGTCCCAAAGGGGAGGGGCGCTACGCTCCCTTTAGAAAAACCGCTGTCATTAATAAAAGGGGAGCAGCCCCTCAGCACCCCTTTCAGTGGCTTTGTCCTCTCTGTTAGGCATCACACTGGGTTCTCAGCTTGGATCTTATTGAGGCCCTGTGTTCCAGCCTTGCTCACAAGCAGAATCCCTTTTTATTATTAGCTCTTGACACCCCATTGAGTGGGAGTCGCTGCGACTTGAAATGACCCCATGTCCAGTCAGGTGGACAGTCTTTACGTGAGTCAAAGGCTGCCTGTATCCACCTATGAGAGTTCTGTTCCTGTCACCCTGACATGATCTTACATAACCCTATAAACCTGACAAATGACTACTAATTTCATTAAGTTTTTCATAAACAAAAAAGGGGAGGAGGAGGGATATTAAACACATTACGGACAGTTCAAAGCCTCAATCCTGTGGGCACTGTGAATTACCAAGGGAGTGAGAGGTTTCTCAATTACTGCTGAGTGCACCACACTGATGGACTGTGTGGCACCTCAGCCCTATGAGATGGAGGTATCAGTATCATCCTACTTTGGAGGCGGCCAGGAAGGGATAGCTGCATATGATTACCTGTGCCAGATAACACATTCCCAACATGCCACCCTTCAGTTCCCTGATTCTCATCACCCCCTAACCAGGGCTTCAGTGTGGGCTTTGAGGACTACGGTGGTGAGGAGTGAGATGTCTGTTAGAAGCATTAATAGAAAAGGAGAAAAATTGGCTTGGCTGAGAGGCCCTGTGGCCCCAGAGCCTAACTGGCACAGGGTCAGTATCTCAGTATTTGAGACTAAATAGGGGAGGGGAGCAAAAACAGGAGAGGAGCTCAAAAAGTAGAGACCAGCGCAAACATCATCTTTGCAGACAGAAAGTTATTCCTTGTCCTATCCTAGTGTCCATATTGGTGCCTGGCAGGTAGAGTAGACACTTCACTCAGTAAATTTACTGAGTGGATAACTGAGTGGATAAAATAAGACAAATGTAAAAAGAACAAGACAGAAATCTAAAAACCCCACAATACTATGGCAACATACAAACACTTTATTAGCAAAAGAGAGGATCCGCCTTCCCTTAAGGGACATCATTAAACCCTTAAAAGGGGCAGATCAGCACAGAACGCAGGGGTGGACCCAGTGTCTCAAGCAGGTTGGATCAGACAAAAGTGATCCGTGTCTTGGAAGTATTGACCTGCCAGACATTTAACTCCTCGTACTCATCAAGAGCCGCCTGGAACTGGGCAGGTGTGAAGCCACGGGATATGCAGCGTTGCTCTGCCTCGGAAAATCGGACGCTTCGGCCCCCTGACACCAATTCACGGACGGTGGCAAATATCACATCTGCTGGTCTCTGGGTCCTGAAAGAGAAGTATAAGCGTGTAAGGTCAGGGATACAAACAAGAACACCGGTATCAACAAAGAACAATGGCAGTCAGTGTTAGAATTCTGAGGCTGGCCTCGTATACATGTGGATGCGGAAGCCAAGTGATCTGTTCAAGAAAATCAAGGTGACCCAAACTTCATCCTTCATTAAACCACTCACCTAGCTGTTTGCCCCTTGTCGCCTAAAAGTGAGTCCTTTGACATCTCCATTAGCCTTATTGCTTCATTCACATCTTCCTTCTCCACAGTGTCCACCATTCGCAGACGTGCCTAAGGGGAAGGTAGGGGAGAGATGGGAACAGGAGGAGAGCAATGGAACCAAGTCAGGGAACCCCCCTGTTCCAACTTTAAGGCTGGGCAACTCATGTTGCCTGCTCACAAAACAGAGTGGAGCTCCTCCCTTCCCCCCAACATCCGCAGTGTTGGGCCGGCACTGTCAGACCGAGACAAGTGCAATGCCCAGGGCAGCGTCCAGCAATTGCCCAAGTCTCCGCCTCTCAACACTGGCCAGTCCCGGTGTTCAGCTGTCCTGTGAGGGAGACCAGACCCTTTTGAACTCCACTGGGCTCCCCACCATGACAGATGGAGCTTGGGGAGCTCAGCCAAGAAGGCGATTGGCAGAGAGGTTGTGTCCCGGGGGCTCGGGAAGTGCTAGCTCAGCAGTAGGTCAGGTAATCACACTACCTGCACGAACAGCACTTTGGAGCCCCCGGGACTAAGGTCCAAGATGGGAGGATAGAAATGAAGGTTTATAGCACAGGATCTAGGACACAGGGAGTGAAATTAATCCCACCCACCCCTTCAGTGAGGTTTAAGAAGCAGGGAGAAGGCCTTTCCCTCCATGGACGCTGCAAGTGCCCTACTGGAGCAGCAAGTACCCACAGTGCGGTAGCACGGACAGGACCACTATCTGCACTGTCAGCACTTTAGCCCCCGCAGGGCTGGAGTGGGAGGGAGGAGGCAATGGGAGCACCTTAAGGCGTGTTGCTCAGTAAAGGCAAAACAGACAGCCCTCCGGCAATACAGGGACCTGGCACTCACCAGAGCAGTTGAAAGTCGCAGAATGGCCAGCAGGGTCCGGGCAGAAGTATAGGTGGCATCCTTACTAGCCCAAGCCTCTCGCCTCATCTCCACATATGCTGCTGTGATGTAGTCAGCCAGAGACTCTGGCACTGTGGGCTGCTTCTCGCGGCACATAGCTATGTAACGTCTGTGGGAGAGAAGGTTCGTGGGAATGCAGGAGAGAAAGAGATGGGGAATTGAGTGAATGCATGCGCATGTTTTTTTCTGCATACAGCCTTCTCATTTAACAAAACTCTTTAGGGTTTCATAAGCACCTTATACACACAGCCTGAAAGCAGTGTCATACAAGATTTTTAGCAATTTTGTGCAGGAGACCAAGTTTCATGTGACTGTGACCCTGTAACAAGATCAGGTGTAGAATTTTCCACTTCAAGTGTCATGGTGGCACTCAAATAGTTGTGGATTTTGGATTAGCGATGTTCAACCTATATTAAGTATCCACGGAACAGGACCCAGCTTGGCCTAAAAGTCTCTACCTGCCTCACCCCTAGGGCAAGATAGTGGTGAGAAAGGCAGGTTCTGAGGACACTCTGTTCTCATCTGGCCAGGCACAGGGGACACCTTGATTTATTGTTCTCAGGCCCAGAACATGGGTAGTGGGTGGGGGGAGTGGTGAAAAAACACACCCTAGCACTGAAAGCTGTTCAGGAGACACTCGTGGCCCAAGACACTGTCACACGCAGGCAACCTGCCTAAAGTGCACCCATCCTCACCCAGCTCTCCTACCTCATGAGCTTCATGTCCAAAGGTTCAAACTGGGCAGGCGGCTGGCGACTGTGCTGGTGCACATAGGTGATGTGCTGGGCCAACCTGAAAGAGGGGAGGCAAGGAGGAACACTCTTTAGGGCTACACAACCCGCGCCCCAACT
This sequence comes from Eulemur rufifrons, assembly GCF_041146395.1. Lineage (NCBI taxonomy): Eukaryota > Metazoa > Chordata > Mammalia > Primates > Lemuridae > Eulemur > Eulemur rufifrons. Next base: position 10,529,163 of record NC_090996.1, on the reverse strand, counting down.
CTAAATATCCCTCACTTTCACAGCATGGCAGGGACAAACTTCCCCAGGAAATCCTTATCAGCATTTCAGCCTCGACCTACCATTTCCCTAACCATGAACCAGCCCCTGCCAAGAGAGAATATGATTGATTTTCTGATTTCACCTCCCACCCTACAGATCATTAGAAGGGCACGTCTCTTTGAGTGCTGAGCTTCATTCACCGTAGGTCATTGTCTCGGTCAGGCCGGTCCTGGATCAGCCAGAGAAGGTCAAATCGGGAAAGCAGTGCAGCAGGAAGCTGTATGTTCTGCTCCAGGCTGCGGCGGGGGTTATAGCGCCCATAGGCAGGGTTGGCAGCAGCCAGGATGGAGCAGCGAGCGTTTAGTGTGGTGAGAATGCCCGCCTTGGCGATGGAGATGGTCTGCTGCTCCATGACCTCGTGGATGGCTGTGCGGTCAGCCTCAGCCATCTTGTCAAACTCATCGATGCAGCACACGCCCTGGTCAGCCAGCACAAGGGCCCCGCCCTCTAAGGTCAGTTCTCCACTCACGGAGTCTCTCAGCACAGCAGCTGTAAGCCCCACTCCTGAGGAGCCACGTCCTGTTGTGTATTGGCCTACAAGGGAAGAAATAAGCAGATGTACTTAGGAAGAGAGAAGCAAAGAAGGAAAGGAGTATAGGGCCAGGATGCAAAGATAGGGCCAGGGAGGTGAGGCCTATACTGAATCGCTCTGCCCTCCCAGCCCTTCCCGAGATGGCTAAAGATCTGTCGGATGCTGGTGCTGGCAACACCTCCCTTCCCCCTGCCACCAACCCTCTCTAATAACTACTCTCTCCTCCCACCTCTACCCTTTGAATAAACACCGTGCTCCTATCCCACCCAAGGTATGATTACTCACTGCGAGGGGCTAAGCGATCGATATAAGACAGGAGCTGAGACTTGGCCACACCAGGGTCCCCCATCAGGCAGATGTTGATGTTGCCTGGAGGAAGGGAAGGAAGCCCCTGAATAACTATTCTCTAAAGCAAGTTGTCCAACAGAAAAAAGAACACTTGGAGGTCTGCCTCCCCTCCCACACCCCACACTACTCCAAAGTTCTCCCTGTGCCCATGAAGGCAAGATCCACTCTCATTCTGTGACCTACAGAGATACTCACCCACAGCATCTTTTTTCTTTCCAAATGACTTCACCCACCCTGTGTTTCTCCCTCGTTCTTTCTTCTTACCCCTGATTTTCATGCCTCGAGGAGACTGGTCCACACCTCCCACCAGCAGGAGTAACAGTGCCTTCTTAACATCTTCATGCCCATATATCTCTGGGGCGATAGAAGCTGCCAGCTTTTCATAGAAATCCTCCTCTACAGAGAAGTTAAGATTAGCGTATTTTCTGGGGGAAAAAGGGCTGGGATGAAAATAAATTCCCAGTCTTCCCCCTGGCCCCTTACCTGCAATCTGCCTCAGCTCCTCCTTGCTCAGCTCTCCAGCCGCAAACTCATCATCATCACTCTTATTCATCTTCACAATCCGATGGGCTTCCAGGTAAGTTTCTGAGAGTAAACCCTTGGGCAAGAAAATGCCAGGATATGGGTGAAATCCCTTTAACTTGTCTATCACCTGATGAGTCCCTAATGATTTCACAAAACCCTTCGTGCTGTCTGATGTTTTGCAGTGTTAGTTTTCTCTGTGGGAGGTAGGGAGATTGAGTAGTTGAGGGGAAAGGGGGATTCTCTCTTGTTTCAAACTCCCCTTCTCACCTGTACCACCTGTCGGAACCCAGTACGCAGGACTGGCAAGAAGATACCAGTGACACTGACATGGTCTCCAGGCTGGGCGATCCTCGTGTTCTCTCCTTCTACCAGCACCGTGATGCTGCGAGGGATGTTTCCCACGGGCACTTGGTCACTCTAGGGGAGGAAAAGGCAAGGAGAGAGAAACATAAGACCCATAAGGACCTGACCTTCCCTCCCTAAACATCCCACTCTAAGACTTCTCAGTCTGCCCAGCCTCAGATCAGCATACAGGAGCAGGGGAGATGAGACCTCCTTTACCTCTTCCCAACTCAAACAGAAAATTCCAGGTAAACCTCCCGCCTGCTCTAGATTACTTTTTTGCCTCAGGTCTCTCTTCTTCCGTTCTTTCTTTCTTCCACTCCACAAGTGACTACAGGATTCTAGTGGATTCCCTGTTTCACCTGCCCAGGACCACGTACCCCAAACTCACATGTTCTTGCATCTTCATCTCCTGGAATTTGATGAATTTGGAGCCACGTGTCTGCAGATACAGCCGCCCTCCTGAGCGGTTGGTTTGGCACTCCTGGCTTGGGCACATGATCAGAGGCATGAAAGTAGGAGACTGGATCTAGAAATATGAAAAAGGAAGAGACAAAGAAAATCAGAAGGAAAAGAACCCCTTGAATCACATTTCCTCTTTACGGCAAATATCTTCGAAGTGTCAAGAACCCCTTGAAATATTCTGGGTCAATAATGACAAACACCAAGAAAAAAGACCACTACATACCAGAGAAAGGATGAAAACCTAACACACAGGCATCTTTTGCAAAGCAAAGAAAACAAACATTAGGAAGTGTGTCTTCCTGTCCCTCACTCCACACGTACCGGCTGGTAGGTCTCTGCCCCACACTGGTCACAAGTGTAAGTGGCCACCACCATCCTGGGTTTGACTTCAGAGACGCGAGTGACGATTCCACGTACAGTTACCAATTTTCCTACAGAGTCAGCCCGTACTTCCCGGATAACACGAGGCTTGTTGCTGCTGGGGCCTTGAAAATACAGCTCGCTAAGGGGAAAAAATAGTCATTAGCAAGGCCAGGAGAAAACAAATACCTACACCCTTTCCCAGAGAGAACACTTACAATCTGCGCATGAGCTCAGCAGGGTACTGGTTCTGGGGGCTTCGCACTGCCCCAGGGTCCCTGCTCCGCTGCTCCATCATCAGCCGGTGCTCAATGTAAACATCCAAGACATCTTTATTTATCACCTAGAAAAGAAAAAACGAATGGCAAAATGAAAAAAAGAGAGCACAGTGCCAGACAGAAATCACTGTCCCTTTCTGCCAGCTCAGAAAACATCACTATCTGAGTAGCTTCGTGACAGAGCCTAAATCCCTTGTCCTGTTCTCCAGCCATTTACCTCCCTCTCCTTGTACTGGGGCAGCAGCTCTTGTACAGCATCAGCAAAGAGCCTTGCATAGCGCTTGGCGTTCTCACAAATCGAGTCCACCAACTCAGGGTCATCCTCGGCTACGTCATCCAGGTCCACGTACAGTGCCACCTGTTCCCGATGAGCCAGGTGAACCTGGGGTGGGGAAGAAACAGCAACACCTCAGAGCCAAGTTTACCTTGTTCACCGGAATTCACACATCACTGTGAACTCAGAGCACAGGCTCTAGACACCCACAGGGGAGAAAGGGCAGCATCAGACAGAGCAATATTCACTTCTCAGCCCCCAAACTCCTAAAAACTCTCTCCTCATTTATGAATATAGTGTACTATCATATTCACTTATCGGGAATCAGGTGCTGTACTAAACTGTCACTTACAATCAAATATACTTTCTGAAACAATCTAGACCACCTCTTATAACTCCTAAAGCACCACCCTATTCTTTTCAGCCAATCTTACACTTACCAACTGGTTCCCATACTTGAACTGCTTCTTCCCAAATTCTTCATCCTTGTAAAACTCTTGTAAGAACTTCTTAACCTTTTCTATAATGTAAATGTGAAATCATGAGAAATAGCCCTTCTTTCCACATGGCATACTGCAAATCCCTCTGGTACAAATAAAAAACCCATTTTCACTTAAAACACGATCTATGAGTTACTTATTCCGTGGATATTTAAACAAACCTACATAATTCTCCCCAAAGTAGGCAAAACTTCTTTTCACAAGTCCGTTTTTACCTAGAGAAGAGTAAGGAGCCCCTGGCAGTTAGAGTACTGCCCAACACCTCCCCCCCTGGGGAATTCCAGTCTCTGGTTTAAAATCCTAGCACCCTTCCCCAATGGCCTCCCACACTCTACAACACACTCGGTCTCAAGGTTTTCAGCTTTCCCTCCACCCGTACGGTTCTCCCTAAACCCTTGCTCTTGCCGGGATCTCCGCTACTAGGCCGGTCCTCTACCCCACCCCCGCCACCGCCAGTGCTTCCGCTCTTAGTAAACAAAGAAGCACATGGGCCCAGATTCCAGCCGCCTCACAGCCCGGGATTCCTCCGCCCAAGGCGGGAGCCCGTCCCGCCATTGGCCAGCACGCTGAGGGCCTCTCCGTCCCTCCCCACTGCCGCGGTTCTCGGCCTAGCGTTAAGCCCCCGAATTCCAGGCACGCCCCTACCCTCGGCAGCTCTGAGGCCACCGCGCGGAAGGACACTGTTTACACACGACACTCCCTCCAACCGCGTCGCGCCACTTCCGCCCGCCTCCACTTCCGCTTGGAGGGCGGTCTGAAGTGGCCAATCCCGGCGCGCAGCGGCCCCGGCCTGCCCGCCCCCAGAGCTTCGGCGCGTCTCGGGAGGACGCGGGAACTCGGGAGTGCCCAAAAGCGCGGAGGGAAGAGGATTCAGGATCCCCGTCCGAGGCCGAAAGCCCTTAGGGTGCGCGTCTCTCCTGGGCGCGACCCTCCCTTCTGCAGCCCCCCAGCAGGGTTATTCCCATTCTCACGACAACACCTTTCCTGGGCAGGTTTACCAGCTCTTCGACCCTGACGTCCCCCGTGCGCCTCCCATGCACCGTCTGTCCCAGCCCCGCCGCCGCCCGACACTGCCTCTGGCCATGCGCGCCCCACGGCCCACCGACACGGCCCGTAAGACCCCGGCTTACATCCACAGGTGTTAGCCTGGAGGCTTCCCGCACAGGACGCCCCTCCCAGGCCTGCAGACCCTCACCTTTCTCGAGCGCGTAATCCTTAAGTGCCATCGCTGCCGAGGGCCGTGCAGCAGCAGTTGGCGGGCTCAGGAGTCTAGCTCCCGGAGAAGCCGAGAACGTCTGCGCGCTGGACTGTGGCAGACCAACCGAAATTGGCGCGAAACGTCGCCCCCCACGTGACCGGCGCCACTGCGTTTGGACCAATCGGAGAGAATGGCTCTTCGCTCTCCCCATTCGCCACAGGCCCCAGCCTCGGCCAATCACCAGGCGAGCCTGGGATGAGTGACGAGAGGCGGTGGGGGTGTCGGGAGGGGATCGCCGAGCGAGGCGGGGCTGGCGCCGGGTTTCCCGCGGTCGGAGCTGGCGCGGGCGGAGGAGGATCGCTCTTAAAGGGCCAGTCCACGCACGTCCTTTTGTTCCGGGGCCGCAGGGCGGGGCAGGCCCAACTTTCGCCGCCTTCTTGTTTACTCTCCTGAACAGCCATGATTTCCCAGTTCTTCATTCTGTCCTCCAAGGGAGACCCGCTCATCTACAAAGACTGTATCCTTGACCCGCGGGGCGGGGTGGAGGGGCCGGGCAGGAGTAGTTCCCGGAGCCAGCCCGTGTCGCAGGCTCCTTAACTGTCCTTCTACCCGCCAGTCCGGGGAGACAGTGGCGGCCGGGATGTGGCCGAGCTCTTCTACCGGAAGCTGATGGGACTGCCAGGAGACGAGTCCCCGGTTGTCATGGTAACCACTGGGGGCGGGGGCTGGCGGGCCAGGTGGGCGCCTCCTCCCTCCTGGGGCTGGTTCTTTGAAAGCTTGCGCTTGGGAGGCATCTAGCTCCAAATAAAACTAGCGAAAGTCCATTGAGCGCTAACAGTATACCAAGCACCGCTCCATGCGTGTCTCAACCTTCAGCAACTCTGGGGTGGGTGCTATTATCAACCTATTACACGTTGAGAAGCTGGGCCTTAGGGAGGGTTTAGGTGTCGCCCAAAGTCGCTCCGCAACCACTGCTAGTAGGGGCATCAGGACCTGAGCTCACGACCCTTCTCTTTTTTTAACGCCTTTCTCCCCATCTGTGTCTCAGCATCACGATGACCGTCATTTCATTCATATCAGACACAGCGGTCTCTATTTAGTAGTCACGACTTCAGAAAACATTTCTCCTTTCAGCCTCCTGGAGCTACTCTCCCGGTGAGGAGGGCTGGGCGGGGTGCCTGGGACTGCGGGTCTGAGAGGAGGACGAGGGAAATATGCATGCTTGGCCATGTTTCCTCAGGTTGGCCACTCTCCTGGGCGATTACTGTGGCTCCCTGGGTGAGGGGACCATCTCCCGCAACGTGGCTCTGGTCTACGAACTCCTGGATGAAGTGTTGGTGAGACCCACAGATTCTCTTCTCCTGTTTGCTTTTCCACTGTGGGATCCTGTGGCTGGGAAGCTAAGTCCACTCCTTTTTCACCCCTCCCTCCACTGGCCACCCAAAGACTGTCCTTTCTTCATCACTAGGACTATGGGTATGTACAGACCACATCCACAGAGATGCTGAGGAACTTCATCCAGACGGAACCCGTGGTCAGCAAGCCCTTCAGCCTTTTTGACCTCAGCAGTGTTGGCTTGGTCAGTAGAAGGAAAGAGGAGGACGAGGGGGAAGGAGGGTCAGCTGAGAGTATCAAACCTGAGGATTAATTACTTTGGGTACTTAACAGTTTGGAGCCGAGACACAGCAGAGCAAAGTGGCCCCCAGCAGCGCAGCCAGCCGCCCTGTCCTGTCCAGTCGCACTGACCAGGTGAAGGAGAGATGGATGGAATCAGACCCTCTGGCATTTTTCTGGGACCCCAAAGTCCAAGACCCCGGTGTATTTCTCCACCTCCCTTAGACATGGGTATCCTTTCCCTCACCCCATGCCCCCACCCCAGGGCCCTGGTATGGAATGCCCTGTCCCTTCTGCCTGTCCATCTTGGAACACAAGCCATTCTGCCTCCAGCCACCCAAATCCCCTCTCTCTCTCAGAGCCAGAAGAATGAAGTTTTTTTGGATGTGGTCGAGAGACTGTCTGTACTGATAGCATCTAATGTAAGTTTGTGCTCCCAACTCTGGAGCTGAGGACAAATGGGATTTGGGAAATGTGTTGGGAGGGTCAGGACTTGGGCACTGACCTCCCTCCCTCCTCAGGGCTCACTGTTGAAGGTGGATGTGCAGGGAGAGATCCGGCTCAAGAGCTTCCTTCCCAGTGGCTCTGGTGAGGAGTCTACACGCTGGGTCCAGGGCTGGGCTTGGGACACGCTGCTCGGTGTCGCATATGGTGGTGTTTGCTGACCTTCCCCGATGTTCTTTCCTCTGACAGAGATTCGCATTGGCTTGACAGAAGAATTCTGTGTGGGGAAGTCAGAACTGAGAGGTGAGAAAGTGGGTCTTTAGAGTTCACAGAGAGAAGTTAGAGACAGATCGTCCTCCTTCTCGCTGCTCCTTTCTCCAAATATGGGTCAGGAGAAGAGCCCTTCTCTCTTTCCAGGTTATGGGCCAGGAATTCGGGTTGATGAGGTCTCATTCCACAGCTCCGTGCACCTGGATGAGTTTGAGTCTCATCGAATCCTCCGCTTGCAGCCGGCTCAGGGCGAGGTAAGGCTCAGGGTGGCCTAGCATATTCCATCCACCATGGGGAAGGGAGGCAGTGCAGGTGTGGGGAGACCAAACTGACCTCACTCCTCTCTGGCCTCAGCTGACCGTGATGCGGTACCAACTCTCTGATGACCTCCCCTCGCCGCTCCCCTTCCGGCTCTTTCCCTCTGTGCAGTGGGACCGAGGCTCAGGCCGGTGAGACCATTTCCTGTGTTCCAGAGCTACCTTGAAACCCAAGCCAAGATGTATATATTCCCAAGACTTACTACACAGGGGGGTGCTGGAAATAGGGTACAGACTGGAAAAAGGCTTGCCCACTAGGAGTTGGACTAGATTTCAGCTCTTCTTCTTGGGGTACAACCTACACAGCCCTGCATGGAGGCCCTGGGTGGGGAATGGTGAGATGCCAGTAGGATATGGCCTAAGTAACGGTATTTTACCCTCTCATCCAGGCTCCAGGTTTATCTGAAGTTGCGATGTGACCTGCCCCCAAAGAGGTAAGAGTAGGGACCAGCCAGGCCTAGTTCAGCTGTGTGGGGCAGGAGACAGACCTGTTGCTGCTTCCTTCAGATGCAGCCCTCAGCCTCAGAATCGTTTGGTTAGAGGCTTTAGTATTTAGGAAGCTGTAGTTGTGCTGAGCTCCGGTTGCGACATTTGAGAAGAATGGGGACAAGGGACTGTGCATTTCTGGGGCTGACTTTGCTCCTTTCTTCTCTGCAGCCAAGCTCTCAATGTCAGGCTGCACCTTCCCCTGCCTCGAGGAGTGGTCAGGTTAGTGTGTGTGCTCCAGGAGAGCTTCCTCGGGGAGCACGGCGTGGGGGCAGAGAGGATGAGCTGAGTACACTGGCCTGGCCCAAGGAAGGCATAGCCGAGCCCCAGCACTTTCCTCTCCCAACTCCAGCCTATCCCAGGAGCTGAGCAGCCCAGAGCAGAAGGCAGAGCTGGGAGAGGGAGCCCTTCGCTGGGACCTGCCCCGGGTGCAAGGAGGCTCTCAACTCTCAGGCCTCTTCCAGGTATCAGCTGTCGATCCTCCAGCCCCCTCTCCTCTGACCTGCACTTGCAGCCCCTCGCCCTGCTCTCCCCAAGCAGTTGCTGCCTTGCTCCTCAGTGTGGTCAGCCTCCTGCCTTCTCTCCTCTCCCCTACCTCTGCTCCTCACAGATGGATGTCCCAGGGCCTCCCAGCCATGGGCCCTCCACTTCGGCCCCTCCTCTGGGGCTGGGCCCTGCCAGCCTCTCCTTCGAACTTCCTCGGCACACATGCTCTGGGCTCCAGGTTCGCTTCCTTAGGCTCACCTTCAGACCCTGCGGCAACACCAACCCCCACAAGTGGGTGCGACACCTAAGCCACAGTGATGCCTACGTAATTCGGATCTGAGACTCCCCATATGAGGATGCCAAGGACGCCAAGGCAGCGGTTTGTCAAATGGGAAAATGACAATCCTTTCTGGCCTCCTGGCCTGTGGCACTGGGTCTAGGCAGGAAGAGTCCTGAGTCTGAGTCCTGAGAGAGCAGCGGGGCTCGACAGACCCACCCCTTCGTGGTATCCAATGCAGGAAGGACTGAGGTGGATCAGAACTTACAAACCAAGCTTTTATTCTGAGTAACTGGCTGTACAATATCTAAAAAAGTGATGTGGAGGAAGCAGCCTACTACTTCCGTCCGCCCCGCGTGTGTGCGGCGTGCGTGTGGGGGGAATCTGGGGCCAGAGATGGAGCATCACGGAGCAGGCTGAGGGGAGCCAGAGCTGGGGGGCTGGGAGCCGTTAGCCTTTGGAGTCCCTGGAGCCGGAGGGGGGCTGTCCCCAGCTTCCTGTTTCCCCGCACAGAGGGCATTGCCCCCAAGGGGGGAGGGCGATGACGACGGGGGAGGAGCTGGAGAAGGGTGGGAGGTGGGGCCTCCTTTGCCCTCCCCTGTCGGGGGAAGTGAGACCACAATGTATTTCTGGACGCTGCCCGGACCAGAGGGAGCAGTGCTGGGGGGTGCAGTGGTGGCCGTGGAGACCAGCTTGACGATAGGCTGCACGCTGGGGACTGTGGTGGTGACAGGAGAGGTGGTGGTGGAGCCTGAGCCGGGGGCTGAGGTGCTGAGGGACAGGACCTGGGCAGAAAAGAAAGGCAGTGCCCATCACCTTGTGCCCCCCATGCCCCAGAAACCTGGAGGTAGGGACACTTGCTTCCCCCCAGATAATCTGTTCCTGTCCTTGGGTCAGTAGGCTACTGCAACTCAAGGCCTTGCCCAGGCTGGGCAGCTACAGCCCTGCAGGACCCTGGCACGTGGCTGTCCCATCTCCTGACTTTGGGCCAGAATGGACTAGTGCTCCTCGGGGGCCTCCCCAGGTTGCTCTGAGGTGACCGGGCCCCTCAGGGTGCTCCTCACCATCCCTCACCCACGCACCTGCTGGGTGGATGAGGCGCTGGAGGATGACATTACAATAAACTTGGTCGGAGGAGGGGAGGGCTGAGGTGGAGCAGTAGCTCGCGCAGACACCAGTGTCTGGACGGGCAGTGCGATGGAGCCAGGGACCTTCAGCAAGCCAGGGGTCCGAGGGCCAGGCTGAGGGGCCTGCGAGAGGGTCAGTGTGGGCCGGGGCTGCAGGGAGAAGAGGCAAGAGGAAACGTCAACATCTAAGAAGAAGAAGAACCTGAAGGGAGAGGCCCAGGCTCCCCTTGCTCTTCCTCAGTGCAGCATCATCACTAAGGGACTGAGACACCGAGACCACTGACCCTGGGCCTGCACGTGCCTGTGCCTGTGAGTGCCCATGCCGGTGGGCACCACGGCCGTGTCCCACCCCCAGGTGCTCCTTCCCTTCCTCTTCGCCCTCCGCCCCGCTCGGCCACTGACCTGCGTGATGGTCAGAGTGGTCCTGTTGACCTGCTGAGCCTGCAGAGCGGCCTGGGCCCGGGCCTTGACCACGTGGGAGCAGAGGAGGGGCCCGAGGGACCCAAATTCTGCCCGATAGGCATCCTGATTGTCAGGCGGTGGGCGCAGCTTTGCCAGAACGGGGGCACAGTGCTTCTGCAGAAAGACAACAAAGAAAAGGAGGGCTGGTACTCAGAAGAGCCGTGGGGAAGGGTTGAAAAGGAGATACCCATCGTTGCAGTGTCCCTGATGGAGGTCAGACTACGCCGGGCTATTTGGTGTGTGTAAGAGATACTGTGGTTTTTGTTTTGTTTTTTTTTTTTCATGACAAAACATGGCACCAACTGGTGTGGAGAACTTGCTAAATACACTGGTGATATCTATGGGGTCACTGGTCCACAGGGCGTTTGCCTCTCAAAGTGGGCTATATACTGATGCAGAGGCAGCGGGGCAGTGCAGTCTAGGTAGGAGTCATAACCCCTCATGTCTTAGCCCATTTGGGCCTCAGCCTTTCCATCTGCAAAACAGGCTAGACTCTGAGGTGTGTTCTGAATACAAAAATGGAGTGAATGAGTAAAACAGGCCACATGTTTGCTCAACACCACCTGTGTGTGTAGGGGGAGGGGTCGTTGGGAGGAGGAGGGCAGGGCCGGGGGCTCTGGTCACCAGGAGGAGGCTCTGCACGTGGTCTGCTCCGATCCGGTCGATGTTGCTTAGCACGGGGCCATCCAGGACGCTGCGGATGCGCTCCCCCTCCTGCTGCAGCCGCGGCAGGATCAGAGTCTTAATTACCTGTTGGAAAGGAAGGGAAGAAGCCAGGCCAAGGGCTCACCAGGGGTCTCTCAGTTGGGGAGGTGTCACCCTCTGTAACCTCAGGACCACCTCCCCTCCCGTTTCTTCCCCCTGGGGCCTAACATCATGTCCCAGCTCTGCCAGGCCTGCGATGGAGCCGTAACGAGTCGTCCAGGGAGTCTTCTCATCCACCCAGCTCTGGAAGGGAAAGGAAGATAAACCCAGATGAAAGGATCTGAAAGGCTAATTGTTAAGGAACCAAGTCTTTCATAAAGACACTTTCCTTGTAAATGACAGGACGTTACAGACAAGACTCAAGGCCCTTAGACTCCCCACTCCCAGTCCCCCTTCCCTCTGCCCGCTGTTCCCATATCATCTCCCCCAGCCACAAGTGCCCCACCACTGCTGTAGGTGAAGCTCTGGTCCTGGGGACAATCCTGGGGTGGTGGGGAAATAGACGATACCCATTAGATTCTCCTGGCTCACCTTGGTGAAGGTCTTGGTGATCCGGGACTGGATGTTGTTAGTGGTGGTGCTGAAATGCTTGCAGATCTGGGCCACTAGGCGGGCAGCAAAGTCTCGGAGTGCCCAGTGATTGTCCACATCTGGTCGTAGGCATAGCTGTCTGCTCACAATGCAGGTCATCACAGCTGGAATCAGCTCATGCACCTAAGGGAGAAGTGACAGGTCAGCTGATTCTGACAAACAGCTTCCTGTTGGTGGCAGCCAGGTCCCTGGACCCCAGCAAGAGAGGAAGGTAGGCAGGACCACTCACATATTTTTCTAGATACAATGTAGGGTTGTCCATCAGCGCCTTCACCATGCGCATCAGGTAGATGAGCAGGGCCAGGTTGTTTTGAACCACATTCACACGGACCTAAGGGAAGGAGAAGTGATGGGGTAGACAGATCCCTCGGATGAGCTGTCCCTGCCGCCCCTGCACCCCTGGAACCTCATCCTCTCACCCCCTCTGAGATGAAGGTACTGAATCGTGGCAGCATCTGGTAGAGACCTGGGTCAGTAGCAATGCTCTGCAGAGCTTCCTGTGGGAGGAGGGCAGCCTGTGAGGTGGGGGCAGATATCCTGGGGAGGAATTCGTGGGGCCTCCGAGGCGGGGAGTCTCAGGGTACGGGCAGGCTGGGGGCCCTCACCGCTCTCTTGGCCTCACAGGACCCCACACAGGCCTCAGTGATCTCCTTGTAGTACAGCTGCTGCTCCACAGACAGTTCATGGATGCTTCGGGGCTTCAGTCGCAAAGGGCCCCCCTCCAGCAAGGGTGGCGCCTTCTTCTCTTTCCCTGCATGAATTGGGGAGGTGGGTTTCAAACAGAAAGCTCCAGAAGAAGCCTCAGTACCAGTCAAACCTTAACCTTCCATTCCTTCCCCATCCCCCACCCCCCAGCCAGGACACCTGGCTTCCTCTTAGGCTTCCAGATCCTTTCTGGGACTCTCTGACTCCGATCTCATCTACTTTACCATCTACTTTACCCATGACCATCTGGCTCTGGGGTGAGTCAGGAGAGGCCTGGCCTAGATGTACTGACCTTTGCCATCAGCTGGGGTGGCACCTTGACCTTTGCCTTTCAGAGGTCCGTCTTCCTCCTGGCCTGGCTTGGCTGACTTTAGGGGTTCTGTGGCCTCAGCCTTCTGCTGCTCTTTGGGAGCTGGTGGGAAAGCAGTCACAGTGGGAGCAGTGACAAGAGCGGCAGGAAATGTAAAGGAAGGAGGAGGGAGAGAGAGAGAAGGGGGTAGGCACGGAGAAAGTTACCTGGGGGTGGATTCTCGGGGATAGCTGGCTGGCAGCCTTCAATGCTCAGCCAATGAGCTGTGAGGAAGGAAGATGTCAAGTTAAACTGCTGAACATGGACACCAGGGAGTCGCTCCACACTAAGGAAGGTGTGTTTCCGTTCCTGCGCCCCTTCTTGCGACTCACCAGGGATCTCACACTGAGGCTTTCTTCACTTGTGAGCTTCCTCACACCCACACGCATCACTCCTTTCCCTCCTCCCTGCCACCCTGCTCTCCCCTCCCCCAACCTTTGAGGCAGACGTCCAGGGGCACCCGGGGCAGTGGGGTATTGATGATGTCGCTCAGATCAACCTCCTTCTCTTCGTAGAAGTAAAGCTCCCGTCCCCCACCAGAGGCAAAACGGAAAGGAATGAACTCCTGAGCGTGGAAGCCATAGAGTGGCTGTATCAGGAGAGAGAGACGCTGGAGTGAGAAGGGAGCTGTAGAGGCCTGCTTGGAAGCACGTGCAGTATCTGGGAGGATGGCATCTCACCACCCCGCTTCCAGATCAGTCCTCCAGCCCCTTCCTGTCTCTCCCAGTCACCTCGACATTCTTTAGCTTCAGTGCATAGTCAATGTCACTGGTGGTGAGCTTCTGCCGCTTCCCCATGTGCATGAACTTCAAGGCATCCTGGGGTGGGTGGGAGAACAGACGTCAGCCCAAGACCCTGAGGAAGAAGGGGGCCCAGGCAACATCCTGGACAATGCAGGGCCAGGTCACCTGTGCGATCTCCTTGATGCGGTAGCTGACTTCATCTGTCAGCAGCTGGCAGGTCTCCTCCTGAATCTGGGCGATGCCCATGGACTCAGCCACCACCTTCATCGACTCTGAAGGCAGCACAGTATTGCTGAGCTTCAGCTTCTTCTCCTCAGTCATTCTGGAGTCTCTCTTCTCCTCCCCGGAAGGATGATGCCCCAGGGTGGAGAGACGGAGACCCTGGCAGGAGGATGGGGCAGGCAGAAAAAATAAAAAGAAACATGAGACCCAAACAAGAGAGACTCTCTACTTGAGAGAGACCACAACAGAGGGAAGACAATGGAGACGGAAGGAGGGAAATAACCTGGGGGGCATCTTCTGTCCATCCCCATGGGAGTCAGTCCTGAGTTATAATAGAAAAAGACAGAAATCTGATCCAATTCACTGCAATTTATTGAGCACTTATTCTAGGCCAAGCACTGTACACATGAGGTATATTAGAAGGAACACAGCTCTACAACTACCTACTTGTGTTACTTGGACAAATTACCTGTGGCCTTCTAGGTCCTTAAGTGCAGCTTTGAATCCAAATTTTACAGAACAAATCCTTTTATTAATAGGGCCGCAGCAGAAAAAAAATGAAGCCTTTTTTTGCCTCCTTTGGTGCTTAAAAAAGAACAATCTTGAAATAGAAGGCCATAGGTTCCCCACCCGTTTGGTTTTCTTCTCTGTAAAATGTAGATAATGCTTTTTCCCCTAAAGTTGTTACGCACGTACTTACATCTCTCTTGCCCCTCATCATTATTCATGCTTGTCAAAAATACAACTCTCCCACTCTAAGCCTACAGACCTGTACAACGGAATGTGATGAGAAAAGCATACGGCCAGTTCTCAATTTAAATTCATGGCCATGAACTTCAAAGGGGCCCTTATTGCTGCCAGACAGTCACCCTGTATTTCTCCAGCACAATCCATCTCCCATTGTCCTGTTTGAATTTCCTCCTTCCTCACTCTCAGCGATCAGAAAAGGACCTCCACAGACTCCCACCACCATATACTCTGCCTTCCCACCTGTGACTTTGGAGGAACTGTCCGTGCTCCTCCCAAGTCAAGCTTCACTCCAGCATTTCTCCCATCTCCCTGCATCATCACCAATTTCTTAATCTACAAGATCATTCTCATCAGCCTACAAAATGCAGTTATTTCTCCTATCTTAAAAAAAAAAACGGGACTATATAAATGATAGATTATTCAGCCTTATATAGGGAATTTTGATACATGCTACAGCCTGGATGAATCTTGAAGACATTATTCTAAGGGAAATAAGCCAGTCGCAAAAGGGTAAACACTGTGATTCCACTTACAAGAAGGGCTTAGTCAAAATCATGGACAGAAAGTAGAGTGGTGGCTGCCAGAGGTGAGGGGGAGGTGAGAATGGGAGTTGTTTAATAGATAGATTTTCAGTTTTGCAAGATGAAAAGAGATCTGGAGACAGATGAAATGTGAATGTACTTAACATTACTGTACACTTAAAAATGGTTAGAATAGTAAATTGTATGTTATGTGTATTTCATCACAATTAAAAATTGTTTTGGCCAGGCACAGTGGCTCATGCTTATAATCCTAGCACTCTGGGAGGCCAAGGTGGGTGGATCGTTTGAGCTCAGGAGTTCGAGACCAGACTGAGTAAGAGCGAGACCCTGTCTCTACTAAAAATACAAAGAAATTATCTGGATAACTAAAAATATATAGAAAAAATTAGCCGGGCATGGTGGTGCATGCCTGTAGTCCCAGCTACTCGGGAGGCTGAGGCAGGAGGATCGCTTGAGCCCAGGAGTTTGAGGTTGCTGTGAGCTAGGCTGATGCCACGGCACTCTAGCCTGGGCAACAGAGTGAGACTCTGTCTAAAAAAAAAGAAAACCACACCAAAAAAAATTGTTTTAAAAGACTTTCTTGATTCCAATTTCTCTATGAGATATATCCCATTTGTTTGCTCTTCCCTGCAACAAAACTCCTTGAAGGGTGGTCTTAACTCTGTTTCTAATTCCTCTCCTCTTCTCTCTCAAACCTATTCCAATCAGGTTTTTGTCCCCAGTAGGTCCCTGAAACCACTTGTCAAGATCACCACTGACTCTACATTGCTAAATCCAAGGTCCACTCATCTTACTTGACCTCTCAGCAGTACATAGCAGTTGATCACTTCCTTCTCTGAAAACACCTTCTCTACTCGACTGCCATACTGCCTTCTCTTCGTTTTCCTCCTACCTCACTGGACACTCCCTCAGTTTCCTTAACTGGTTCTTCTTCTCCGCATCTGCTTAACGTTGGAGTGTCTTGGGCTCAGTCCTTGGTTATCTTCTCCAGCTACACTTACTCCCTTGGTGACCTCAACCACTCTCACAGCTTTAAATATCTCTTATAGGCTAATGACAGGTTTATATCTCCAGCCCAGAGCATTCATCCTAACTACACAGATTTGTATATAAAACTACCTCCTCAAAATCCTCACTAAAACTGAACTGATTTCCCCCACCCACCTGCTCCAGCCTCAGCTCTCCTTATCTTCATAGCAATGCCATCCACCCAGACACTCACTCTATCTGAGCCCTCTCATCAAAACCGCCAGGTTAATTGACCCTGACTCTTCCACTCACACTGCTTGGCCCAGATTACCATCATCTATCGCCTGGGTAACTCCAACAGCCTCCTGACGAGGTCTCCCTGCTTCCACCCTTGCCTCTCTACAACTATTCCTAACATAGCAGCCCAAGTGATTCTATCAAAATTGTAAATCAGATTGTCAGTTCTCGGCTCAAAACCCTTTAATGGCTCCCGATTTGCCATAGAGTAAAATCCAAAATCCTTACAATGACCTACAAGGCCCTTCAAAGTTTGCCTTCTCCCCATTACATCTCTGACCTCCTTTCCTTTTTCTACCTTGATCCAGCCACATCATTCTACTGGCTGTTCTTTAAACCTGCTAGGTATGCTCTTGCTTTATAGCCTTTGTTCTGTTCCCTCTGCCTGGAATGCTCTTCCCAGATGTCTGCTTGGCCACCTACCCTGACCACCCTATTTAATTCTACACTCTGCCCTCATTTTGCTCTACTTTTCCTTTTCCATACCATTTAACATTTTCTCATACTTTGTATCATCTCTTATCACCCCCACCACCCACTATCTGGGTAGGAATATTTGTTATGTTCACTGATGTATTCTGGGAGTCCAGATTGGGCCTGGGACACTGTAAATAATAAATATTTGTTGAATAAACGAATGAGTTGTTAAGACTTAGAGATGTAGGTGCTCAATAAATACTTGGTATCACTATTATTAAGATTACTAAGACATAGGCCCAAGCTTGGAGTCTACATTGTGGTCAAATGCAGAGTGGCACGCTTGGAGCTGGGCACTAGGAAGATTAACATTGATAGTGTTCAGGACTGAGTGCAGGGGGCAGAGTAGGGGCGTGCTGGGGGGATGGGAAGATGGAGGCTGAAGGAGAATTTGGTACTTTTCAAACCATCCCAGGTCTCCTCCCCCACTTTTGTAAGTCTTATCTATAGAGGACCCAATTATTCAACACATACTCTGTGCCTGGCGCCGGGCTTACAAGAAGCGGTCGTGTCCCAATTCCCTGTCGAACTCCTACTAATCCTTCAATACCCTGAGGTACCCTCTGCCAGTAAAGTCTCATAAAACACGCTGCAGTCTCAGGAGCTCCTCAGATCAGTGGAGGCGGCAGGGAGGCTTTCCAGAAGAGGGTTAACTTGAGCAAGACCTGTGCAGTAGTTTCCCCAGCAGAGAAGCAGGTGGAAGATCCCCAGGCAGCGCTAAAGGAGGCTCAGAGAGCCCACCCCATTTCCCCGAACATCCCTCCAATGCAAACACACACTGAGTCCCCACGAGCACGGACACACAACCAACCGTCCTCTTTCCAGTCCCCACACGGGCCCTTCAAAGGGTCTCCTCCCGGTACCACTCAGACCCGCCCCCGCCAGCCGACCGCCCGGGGCAGGAAAAGTCTCTCACAGCAGCCAAGACGCCGCTCACCCGGCGCTCGGCGCCATCTTGGCCCCGCCCCCTCCTGGGAGCAGGTCCTGGCAGAGACGAAGAGCCATAGCTGCCCCTTCTCCGTGCCAAAATAAGTTCTATAGTTCACGGCCTAAAA
Source organism: Eulemur rufifrons (assembly GCF_041146395.1). Taxonomy (NCBI): domain Eukaryota; kingdom Metazoa; phylum Chordata; class Mammalia; order Primates; family Lemuridae; genus Eulemur; species Eulemur rufifrons. Next base: position 10,511,393 of record NC_090996.1, on the reverse strand, counting down.
TTATATAAAAAATAAACTTTGTTTCTCTATCTTAGTAGGAGGAACATGCCCTTTTGTTCTAATTACTTCAATTTATCCTTCACTATCCTGCGGCCAGGACCTTCAGGAGGCGCCACAAAACACAGGCGTCCCCGCCCAGAGCAATAAGGCCCCACCCACTTTCGAGCTGGCTCTACGCATGTGCCAACCGGACTAGGCTGGATTTTTTTTTTTTTTTAATTTAAGGTTGCCGTCTACCGTCTCTGAATTTAAAGGGCCCACTGCCTTCACGAAGTTCGTTTGAAGGCAAGCGGTGGTTGTTTGTGGACAGCGCTTTGTCATGGGACCTGTGCGGTTGGGACTATTGCTTTTCCTTTTGGCCGTTTACGGTACTTGGGCTGGGACGCCGAAGGACGACGATGACACAGAACGCTTGCCCAGCAAATGCGAAGGTATCTAAAGGGGGTAGCCCCCATTTGCATCGCCCTGCCACACCTTCTTGGTCCAGGCCAGACCTAATGAACTGTGATGGGTGGGTCACTCGACTTCTTGGAAGGCCTGAGGAGGTTCTGCTGGAGCTTGGCGGAATGGGGTCAAGGGAGGGAACGGATAGTGCCACCCCAAAACTACGGCACTACAATTCCCATGACACATCCAGAGGAAGCCCGCTTTTTCTTGCTGGCTTGGGCCCCAGTGGATGGTGGGAACTGTAGTTCAAGGACTGGCTGCCCAAGACCAACTCTACCGAGCATCTTTAGTGTTTCCCCGATGTCACCAGACCTAAATCTGGAGAGCCTGCAGGAGCGAGGTATGAGGCTTATATCTTGTGGACATCCTGTGCCCCACCCTGGCAGAGACGCTCCCAAATTACAGGCCCCACTCCCTGCTGAGGGGGTGTGAGGGTGAGTAACTCAGCCCTTGAAGCTCATAAACAAAAGAGGGGGAGGCCACACAACTAGGAGAGGTGCTCCGTCGGTGCGAGGCTTTGCAGAGAGTGTGTACTGTACGGATTTTACAGCAAGCAGCATCTTCCGTGCCTGCATTAGTGTGGGGCCCAGTGGAGAGGGAGCACTTTAAAGCTGGATTGTTGAGTGCCCTGGTTCCCCAGCTTGTTGCTTGACTTTAAGTTTCTTCCTGAAATTCTTTTTCTCTTTGCCTCACCTTCCACTGCATTTTAGTATTAGTGTTTCTCAGGACTTGCATGTAAGTCTCTTTGTGGTATGGTCCCAAACTTTCTTACATTTCCATACTGCCACCCCCCTATCTCTAAAGTGCCCATGCTTCAGCCACACTGATATTCTCGGTGGTCACTGAGCACGCCTTGTCCTTTTGCACCTCTGTGCCTTTGCTGTTTCTCCCTTCTGTATTTCATAAGCTCCTATCCACTCCAGTTTAAATGTGTCACCTCCTTTGGAAGCGTTCTTCGTTATCTGTCACCTCCCACTATGTTGTAAGACCCTGGAGCAAAGGGGAGTGCTTGTGTATCCCAGGTCTTAGCATAGTGCTGGGCACAGTTTAGGCACTGTTGTTACTTTGCCTGCATTTAGTTTGTCACTTCTGTGTGGGCCATTCTCTTTCTTGGGACTCACCACATGCCAGGTCACGTGCTAGGTGCTGGAAAGACAGTAGTGGAACAGACATGATGCTCACCCTTAAGGAAATTGGAGGCTAGTAGGAAGTCAATAAGTGACCATTGAATGAATTCTGCATTTCTTTCTTTTTTTTTTTTTTTTTTTTGAGACAGAGTCTTGCTTTGTTGCCTGGGCTAGAGTGAGTACCGTGGCATCAGCCTAGCTCACAGCAACCTCAAACTCCTGGGCTTAAGCGATCCTACTGCCTCAGCCTCCCGAGTAGCTGGGACTACAGGCATGTGCCACCATGCCCGGCTAATTTTTTTTATATATATATTTTAGTTGGCCAGATAATTTCTTTCTATTTTTAGTAGAGTCGGGGTCTCGCTCTTGCTCAGGCTGGTCTCGAACTCCTGACCTCGAGCAATCCACCCACCTCGGCCTCCCAGAGTGCTAGGATTACAGGCGTGAGCCACCGCACCCGGCCTTGCATTTCTTAATGAGATTAAATCTCTTGGTCTTAACCCCTGGTATACAGTCTATCACACTATATTGTCATCATTGGTTTATCTGTCCCCAACTATATTGACAGTGTCCCATGGATAGAGATAGTGAGTCTTATTGCCCTCTATATTGTTATTGTGCATAAAGAAGGAGTTTAACAAATAACAGCAAACATTTATTCAGTACCCACTACTTTAAAGGCTTTACATATTTTGATTTATTTAATTCTCACCACAGCCCTTTGAGGGACATACTAGTATCCTATTTTAGAGGTGAAGAAACAGAGGCACAGCAAGATTGTCACACAGTTGCTAAGTGGCTGAGCCAGGATTCCAACCCAGTGGCTCCCTGGCTCCATTCTGCACTTGAATGCTCCGCTGCCTTTCGTCATCTACAGAACGAACTGCTGCTATGTTTGCTTGTTTTTCACTTCCCCTTGGACCTCCCTCCTCCCCACCAGTGTGTAAGCTGCTGAGCACAGAGCTGCAGGAGGAGCTGAGTCGCACTGGCCGATCTCGAGAGGTGCTGGAGCTGGGTCAGGTGCTGGACACAGGCAAGAGGAAGAGACACGTGCCTTACAGTGTTTCGTGAGTCCTTCTTGGTGCTCCTCCACTTTCCAACCCCCCAGAGGAGCCTTGGCAGTTCCTACCACGTCCAGGGAATCTTTGTGTCTCCTCTTCCCACAGAGAGACAAGGCTGGAAGAGGCTTTGGAGAATTTATGTGAGCGGATCCTGGATTACAGTGTTCATGCCGAGCGTAAGGGCTCATTGAGATATGCCAAGGTCAGACCCTTCCCCAGGGCAGGACCCCACTTCTCAGAAACAAAGACCTACATCCCCTGAGGTCGTCAAGAGATATCTGCCCATTTCCCTCCAGCTCTGGAGTGTCCCCTTCTCATTGTCAGGTTCCCTCATCTTACCCTTGTGGAACTCACTCCTGAGTTTCTAGTACTTGACAAAGCTTATATGGCAGAAAGGAGAAGGAAGAGGTGGGGGTGGAGGGCTGGACTGATTCCAAATTCTTCATCTCTTAGGGTCAGAGTCAGACCATGGCAACGCTGAAAGGCCTAGTGCAGAAGGGGGTGAAGGTGGATCTGGGGATCCCTTTGGAGCTATGGGACGAGCCCAGTGTGGAGGTCACATTCCTCAAGAAGCAGGTAGGAGTCCCAGTTACTTGGGAGGCTGAGGGAGAAGGATTGCTTGAGCCCGGGAGTTTGAGGTTGCTGTGAGCTAGGCTGATGCCATGGCACTCTAGCCCAGGCAACAGAGTGAGACTCTGTCTCAAAAAAAAAAAAAAAAAAAGGAGCAGGTAGAATAAGATACTGTGCTGTTTAGGGAGGAGACAAGGGAACCTGAGAGGGGAGTTAGGTCCTAGGATTTGACTGAGGGGACATCCACCTCTGAGCAGGGAGAAGGGGGCAGAGTGAGGATTGTGCCATTGATTAAAGTGGCACATCAAGAAGTAACAACAGAGGCTAATAAATCTACCACCACCTATTGAGCACCTACTATGTGCCAAATTCTTGGCCACATACCTTCTAGCTGCTGCCTCATTTCCCCTCACAACATCATGATGTGGTAGGTCCTGTTAACATTTCCCACTTTACAGGTGAGAAGCTGAGACTCATAATTTAATAACCTCCTTGGCAGAGTAGGTGCTAGTGTTTGTTGAATGAATGAGGATCACACATCTAGTAAGCCAAGCCTAACCTCCTGGCTACCTGCCTCTCCAAAGCTAGTCAAGTGGAGTCAGGGAGACAGGCAGGGAGTGGAGAGCAGAGAGGAGGGCTTCCAAAGCCCAGCAGAGCAGATACTCTTCTAGTCCTTCCATTTGACCAGTGTGAGACGATGCTGGAGGAGTTTGAAGATGTTGTTGGAGACTGGTACTTCCACCATCAGGAGCAGCCCCTACAGCATTTTCTCTGTGAAGGTCATGTGCTCCCAGCTGCTGAAACTGGTAAGTGTGGGGGTTAGGCTCCTCTCCTGCCAGGCCACAGCCTCCCCTACCTCCAGGACCAATATCTAAATTGTGTTCTCTCACCCAACCTAGCATGTCTACAGGAAACTTGGACTGGAAAGGAGAAGATTACAGATGGGCAAGAGAAGACCAAAGAGGAGGAGGAAGGAGAGGAGGAGGAGGAAGAGGAGGAGAGAGAAAAGTTGACCAAGACACCAGGCCACCCCAAGCATGACCCAGAGGATCTTTGACCCCTGCCTTTGAGCCCCCAGGAGGGGCAGGGATCATGGAGAAGAACCCTCTGAAGTCTGAGCTCTCCCTGCCCCACAGCTTTCAGGGTGTGTGTTTGTGTGTGTGACCCCACCCCAAAGCTTATAGCTGTTCTCTCCCATCTGATGTCAGGCAGGATCCTGGTGATGCAGCATCTATGGGTAGAAAGGTGAGAGCTGCAGGTAGAAGTCCTGCCCCTACAGGTGGACCCTCTGCCTGCTATCCAGCCCCTTAACTGGCAAGTGTGTGTGGTGACATTACTTAAGTCTTTCCTCTTTTAATGTCCCTACTGCTCCCCACCCCCACCCAGCAGTCAGCGGTGGCTGTGGCGTTGGAGCTGTGTATTTTCTTGGGAAAGTCACTTTGCCCCTCAGGGTCTGTTTTTAGGCCCTTAAAAGGAAGAGGCCAGAACAGACATCCTCTAGGACCTATATCCACTGTCGGCGTTGGGGGGCTACATGCCAGCAAACCGTGAACGAGAATAGGACACTGGGTGGGGGCAAGGTGATGCTGGTAAGTTAGGTGGGGTAGACACTTGGGCTACTTCAAATTAACAGAGGGCCCACCAGATAATTTCACAGGTGCTAAATTTTCTATATCGCTATTAAACTTTTTTTTTTTCTTTAAATACCAGCTGGGCCCAAAGTTTCAAACACCAGCCGTGTACACATTGTAGCTGATCAATGAAGCAGCGCCCAAAGAATAGAGAGGGCCATTGGCCGCCGTCCTGTTAGAAAATAAACGGTGCTTGATAATTTTGCGGCTCAAGGGGGCAGGGGTCGCGGGACCGAGAACCGTGTTGAAGCTGGACTCTGAGCAGCCTCCCTTGGGACAGTTTGAGGAAAGCGCCGGAATTAAAGTTATATGCGTGGCGCAGCTTCGGCCACCATAGCACGGTATACGGAAGCTCACAGAGGACAAAATTCCTTGCGCTTTTACGACTTCTACGCTTTCTTCGAGTGACGTAAAACTTGAGAGAGGCGATACAGCTAGGTCCAGGGGAGAGCGCGTCTAGGGTGAGAGAGGGAAGTAAGGCTGTCATTTGGAGGATGACAAAGGAGGACCTGCCCGAGACTAGCGGGGCGGGGCGGACTCACGTGGGAAAGCAAGCTGGGCCATACCATCTTCGGCAGGGGGTTGAGGGTGCCAAAGAACTGAGACTTGGAAGGTGCCACTTCAGTAGTAGCGGGCGGGGCGTGTGCTGGGACGCGGATCTCCTGGACGGTCACCTACAGCCCCACTTCCTTTTTCCCCAGCCCGTCCCTCCCTGCCATGAGCAGCCTAGTGCGGACGGAGCCGCTGCGCGGCGGGGCACCTCTGCTGGTGCCCGGTGCCTCCTACTCGGTCGTGGTTTTGCTGCAGGGCTACGCGGAGCCCGAGGGCGTGGATGACGCCGTGCGCGCCGACGGCTCTGTGACCCTTGTCCTGCCCCGGGCCTGGGGCCCGGCATCTGGCCAGCAAGAGTCCCCACGCGGAGGCGGCGGCGCGAAGACGGCCCTGGAGGAGGCGGCCCGTGGCCCCATCCTCGTGGACACCGGGGGCCCCTGGTCTCGGGAGGCGCTACTGGGGGCCCTGGCGGGACAGGGCGTGTCCCCGGGAGATGTGACTCTTGTGGTGGGGACCCACGGACACTCAGACCATATCGGGAACCTGGGGCTGTTTCCGGGCGCGGCTCTGCTGGTCTCGCACGACTTCTGCCTCCCCGGGGGCCGCTACCTGCCCCATGGGCTGGGTGAGGAGCGGCCCCTGCAGCTGGGGCCCGGGCTCGAGGTGTGGGCCACGCCGGGCCACGGGGGCCAGCGGGACGTGAGCGTGGTGGTGGCGGGCACGGCCCTGGGCACCGTGGTGGTGGCGGGCGATGTGTTTGAGCGCGATGGGGACGAGGATTCGTGGCAGGCGCTGAGCGAAGACCCGGTGGCCCAGGAGCGGAGCCGGAAGAGGGTCCTAGACGCTGCCGACGTAGTTGTGCCTGGTCACGGAGCCCCTTTTCTGGTGTTCAGGGAAGCCTCCCAACCAGAGAAAAAGAGTTGACGGAACAGCCGGCAGCAGACCCCCCCGGACTGATAAGCCCGGAGAGAGACTGGACTCTGTGAAGGAAGCCCTTACAGCTAGGAGCGAGACGGAGAGGACCCGGCCCACCACAGTCAGAGCAGTGAAGGGTGGTCGCTTCCAGCCCTTCCAGGAAGCCAGTTTTCCAGTGAGGACACAGTGTTCTACCACTGTGGTTGCCAGTATCACTCTCTGTCCGTATCTGCAAGCAAACTAGGACCAAGGACTGGCTCAGCTCCCCAGGCCTCAGCAAAGTGGGAGAATGTTCTTGTGAGGGTTCTCCGAAATAAAAAAAAAGAAACTGCATTGAAAATAATACTGCCCTAATGTAAATGCGAAGCACTGACAGTAACAATTGTGCAAATATGGTAATCAGCAATTGCGTTGGGGGACACTTTGGCCAATTGCATATTTCTCATAGGGTGCAGATTGCTGAGAGAAGGTGCAGGGCATAGAGGTGACCCCTTAGTCATCTGATTTTAATTCATTCACTCATTCGTTCATTCCGTGGATATTTAACACCTGCAATGTCTCAGGCACTGCCCTAGGTTATGGGATTCAACAGTGTGCAAAGTTGACAAACTCCCTACCTCTCCTAGAAATCACATTCTTTTGAGGAGACAGACAAGTAAACAACAGCAACAATAGTGACAAAGCAAATAATTACAGGTTGTGGTTAATGATAAGAAAAAAAAGCAGAGTAAGGAGGGAATAGAATGCTGGGATGGGAGAGTGGGCTCTTTTATTTAGGGTAGTTGGGAAAAGCCTCTGTGAGGAGACTGTTTGATCAGAGAATTGAGAAGAACGAGGATCTGGGAAAAGGGTAGAACGGGTGGGTGTAAAGGCCCTGGAGCAGGACAGCTTAACCTACTTCAGCAGCAAGAAAATCCATGGGGTTGGACTGCAACGGGCCAGGGAAGAGTAGGAGGGAATAAATGAGGCTGCAGACTTAGGCAAGGCCACCATGCAGAGTGTCAGGGACCATGGCAAGGGGTATGGATGTATACAAAGTGAGGTGGAAGCAGCTGCTGGCTTTTGAGCAGGCTAAAATGGTAGCGCAGAGAAGCTGGTTCACCCTGTAGGTGTACCAGTCCCTGCTATACATGGACTTGTAGCCGATGTTGGCCAGTTTGATGACCACAAGAGTGCCAGGTTCCCAGGCCAGCAGAGCAGCCACGGCTGCCCAGATCCCTGACAGTCATTGCACAAAGGTGGACGGAAAGAAGGTGGTGAAGTGGCCTCCCAGGCCCAGGGGTTTGGATTATAATAATCTGGACAGACACTATCCTGAATGCTATAATCCCAAATATTGAAATCCTGAAAGATCAAAATCTCTAACATCTAAAAGTCTCTAACTTCTAAAACCCAGGAAAATCACAATCACAGGATAGTTGCATCATCTTAGGCCAGCTTTTATGGACTATCTCCATGCAATCACCCACAATCTATCCCTGTAATACACCTTTATGTCATTATGTTAACTTTTCCTTTTTTTTCTTTCTAAGGTTTTTTCCCACTATTTTAAATTGTCAGCATTATTTTTTATAACTTGCTATGCTATGATTTCATTTACCCTCCCAATTTTTGATAGTTATTTTCTTCCTACTTTTTTGGGATTTATAATATATATACATTATCATCTGTAATCATAATTCTCACATTTATTTTAGCTTTAGTTCTACAGTTAGATGAGTTCATTTTCATTGCCAGATTTTACTGTAGATTTTCCAATAAACTCTTGGCTGATTGAAATTTTACTCATCATTCTTAAAGCCAACTATATTTCCTGAGTTATTGCATATTTGAATTATTGGTCTGTTACACTCTGAGGCCACTCTTCCCATGGGTTGCTTCCAGCCCATGACTGGGCACAGCAGGGATACTAAGGCTGGCCCGTTCCTGGGAGATGCAAGACTCCCTGAAGGTTATCTTTCTGTTTTGTTTTTGGGGTTTTTTTACAGAAAGGGTCACCTAGGATAGAGGGCAGTGGCGTCATCATAGCTCACTGCAGCCTTGAACTCCTGGGTTCAAGCGATCCTCCTGCCTCAGCCTCCCAGGTAGCTGGGACTACAGGCACATGCCACCATGCTTGGCTAATTTTTGTTTTGTTGTAGAGATGGAGTCTTGCTGTTGCTCAGGCTGATCTCAAACTCCTGGCCTTCTGCCTTGATCTCCCAAAGTGCTGGGATTTCAGGTGTGAGCCACTGCACCTGGCCCTGATGGTCATCTTTGATTCAAGGACTTCCCAACAGTCCTGCCAAACTTTCCTGAGACTGAACCATGGCCTGGAATGCTTCTGCCAACCCTCCATCCCTCCTTCCCTCCATCCTTTACTCAAGGCCAGCCTTGCATCAAGGTCTGAGGCTCTCAGCCTCACCTGACTCCCGCCAATAACCTCTCACAGGTGTCTCCTCTAATAAAATCCTTGCAATTCTAATCTTGTCTTGGCACCTACTTCTTGGAAGACCTGGACTGACCAAGGGGCACACCAAAATCCTCTTTAATGTCCATTAGGACCTTAGGATAATCCCATCACATATATCTCAAAGGGGGGGGGAAAAAAGGAGGGAGATAGAAAAAAATTTTACCCACTGAGAAATTATTGGGAATATATGTATTTCAACCACAATTATTTCCCAGGCATGGGATTCTAGGTGATCTTTATTTTCTCTGTTAGTTTTTTTGGCGTCTTTTCAAATTTTCTACAAAAAGCATGTATGGCTTTTAACAATTAGGAGAAATATTTTATTTTACAAATCAGTATACGGAGTGTTTATATATACAGTCAGGCTTTCCAGTGGGGTGGTTCTGATGAACTGAAATGGCACTCAGCTCTTATATCTTTGCAAGGCTTGTTGATACCCTAAATGGAGAGTCTAACACATGAAATGACAATCCTTATATGCACTGATGTTGCGGATGTTGCTGGCTCTGTCCCCTACCCTCATCCGCCAGCACTGCCTTTCCACGTGGGAACTGAACCTCTCTGCCAGGCTTCTCTCCCCTTCCACCCTCCACACCCCCATTCTTGCTGGTTGACTTTACAGCCTATGCGTTAGACAAAGGTAGGAGAAGTACTGACAGCTGAGGGGAAGAACCTCCAGGCTCGATAGCCAACTGGCTTCCCCATCAGTGCAGCTCCAGGACCTTCAGAAGTGCTCAGGTGGGGCAGACGAAGGAGAGGAGCAAGTCCACCTCATTGCGGATGAGTGGCCTCCCTGGCCCCATAGCATTTTGTCTCGCTGATTTTCCTTTGGAAACCCTCTTCTTTCTCAGTGGCATATTGGTGCTCTATGGCTCTCCACCTTGGATTTGTCCATTGGCTTCCATCAGTCTCTGCTGGGTAAAGATTTACCCCAAGCTGCAGACTCGAGGTCATCCGCTTACATCCCTGCACCATAGTGGCCAGCATAGGAGGCCAGTGGCACCTAAAACCCAGTCTGTTTACTCAGTTCTGTGCCCTGACACACAGCTAGATGCACCTGCATGAAAAGGCCCTTTCTTTGCACAAAGTCCCTGCATGCTTGCCCCACCATGTGCTCAAAGGCTATGGGGGCCCAGGGGGACACCTTTTTCTGATTCACAATAAGTTACCACATCAACCATCAGAGGCTCTGGTTTTCCCAACCTTCTATTATGAACTTCCTTCCATCTTTAGAAACATCTCCAGCTTGGGGAACTCCCCAATCCAATAGCAGAATTGTCCCAAAGTGACCCTGGGAAGTCATTTGAGGTTACCTAAATATTGAATCAGGTGGAACTGGAGACTTCTCTTTCTCCCAGAGGGAGGGGCTGCACCCAGGCTAACTCTCCTGGGAGGCTGGGGGTGTCAATCTGTCCAGCAGAAGGGTAGACAACATCCCACAGGCCTCAAAGTCTCCAGGTGGGCAGCTGGTATTTCCAGACAATGCCTATAAACAAATTGGCCCACCTTCAGGCTGTTTTGTGCCAAGAAGCTGGATAAGACTGTTTTCATGCTCATAGGTAAAAAGGGACAGCGATGGGGGGCTTCTCTCCACGAGGGCACAGCCCTGCCCCAAGGGTCCTTCATACCTCTCTGTGGGAGGATGGCAGGGCAGGTGGAGGAGGGGGTTGGGTGCTCACGTTCTTTCTTTTCTTGCTCATCCTTGGCTCTCATGTTATCCCTTTTCCCAAGAAGGTACACTTCTTAATCCGTGTTACATTATATTCTGGAATTTGTCCTGAACCCCAGTACATGAAAGTTGGAGATTCCCACTTGCATGACACTCACCTCTTTTAACTTTTATGTGTAAAGAATAGATACCAAAACTCTGTCTGAAGCTCTGACATCTCATTTCAAATCTGATCCCATATCTTCAAATGCCTCATCCCTAGAAGGGATGTTCCCCAGAAGCCCGCTCCCAGCTCTTTACCCCAGTAAGAAGGGGTATGGAATGAATACATCATTCTCTCCCATCCCTGCCCCATTGCTCCCAATCCAGGAACCCCCATGACTTCCATTTTGAGTCTGCTCTGCAGTTATCCAGAGTTATCCAGTCACGTCCATTCATTCTAGAACCAATCAGTCAATAGTGCTGTCAATTCCTCCAGCACACTTCCTCTACTGCTGGCCTCCTATTTCTTTACCAATTTAGCCTCTCCTCACCTCATATGTTGATGCTACTCTATATTGTCAGGCTTTCGTCTTTTTTAAAATCCAATCTGTCCAACAAACCGAAAACCCAGCTTAAAAACATCATCCCTCCCAATTATCACAAGATAAACCCCTAAATACTGGTTTCCCTACAGTTCTTTTTTAAAACTCCAACTCTATTCCTCCAGTACCCCCAGTAAACCCTCAGTTCCAGCCAATGTTATCCACACACTTGTTCTCCTCTAAGGCCCCCCTGATCATCACCTACTTAACTGTTGAGATTATGCATTATCTGGACACCCTGTTTCCCAGCCATTTCCCTGCCCCAAACCCAGGTGTCCTGTCCTTTCACATCCCTCTCCTGAAATCCAGGCCATTGGTGTGATCGATGTTTTCTGCCTTCTCGCAGGCCTGGTTCCCCACTTGTTCTCTCAGAAGTCCTACTGCCTTCCTCGTGGCTACTCACAGGCCACAGCATCACGAAGATACTCCCATCACTGCCAAAGCATGCAGTCTCCCCACATGTGGGCGACATGGCCAGCCAGGCAGCCCAAGATGCTATCAACAATGGAGAAGGCGTGGGCAGAGCAGGACAGCGAGTGCCACACGTCTTGGTGGTAGAAGCCAGAGGACTTTGGGGCTGGGATCCCAGGGTAGCATGGTTGTTCAGGGGACAAAACTGTAAGCAAAACAATGAGTGGGTACAGAAGAGGCTAAAGCTACAGGCATGGAATAAATGCTGCCTTTTCTATAAGTCCCAGTGCCACTTGCCCAGACTCCTGTTTTTCTCCTTGGCCACCAGGATTGAAGAAATGCCCTGAGGGAGGACCTTGTCTATCACATTCCTAAAGAGAAACCAATTGGTCAGAGAAGAGCCCTTGATGGAAGTGTGTGAGGGGAGGAATCCTGGACTAAGGCACATGGGGGTCCTAGGGGAATGGAGGTTCTCAAAGTCAAGGATTTCTGTTCCAGTGCCAGGCTCCTGGAAGACAGTGAAGGCTTGGGAGAAGGACAGGAGTGGGCAGCTGGAGTTCAGGAATTCTTTGAATTTCCTTGCCTCAGGGATTTCCTCAGTGCAGAATGAAAAATTGTCTTAAAATGTATCTAGGATTTTGGTTTTACTTAGGTATGGTGAGGACAATAGATCAGGAGCTGGTTCCCACTGAAAAGATAGTTTGTTACTCACAGTTCCCAAGAGGAGGTGGGTAGCATCCCATGCAGGGCCCCACAGGGAGCACCAGTGTCAGTCAAGAGGAGAGGGAGCAAGGACACAGCATGGGCAAAGGCTTTTATTGTGGTTTTCACAGAAAGGAATGGGCCAGGTAGAATAATCAGCTAAGCAGGTTTAAGATTGGCTCGTTTGAATAATATTGGTGGGCGCTGGGCTATAGAAGTGGTCCTTAGTTGTCTGGTACCTGGCTCTGGGGTGACTTACGACAGGAAGATGGTGTCAGGGCTGCAGGAACCTGATACAAGGAGGTAAGGACTCAGGATTGGTTGGTTTGCATGCCAAAAGCTTGCTCACAGGCATGGTTTGATATCTCTAGGAGCTATTAATAGCTAACCCTTGCAAAATTGAAACTCTGTACCCATTAAAAACTAATTCCTCATTTCCCCCTTTACCTCAGCCCCTTGCAACCACCATTCTACTTTCTGTCTCTATGAATTGGACTCCTCTGGGAACCTCATAATAGTGGAATCATACAGTGCAGTCCATTCTCAACACAGAGATCTGTAAGGCCCTTTTAAAATGTAAATTATATCATGCCCCTCTTCTGATCAAAATCTTGCAATGGCTCCCTTTTTGCTTAGAGCAAAACCCAATGTTCTCACAGAGCCCTTCCTGGTCATACCGTGCCCTTCCTTAACCTCCTTGGTCTTTTCATCTACTGTTTTCCCATCCTTCACTCCATCCTAGCCATCTGGTTTCTTTGCTGTTCCTCCGATGCACCAGGCACACTCCTGTATCCTCTCTACCTGGAATGCTCTTGCCCCAAATATCTTCTTGGCCAACTCTCTCATCTCCTTGCTCTCATCTCATTCCTCAAATGCCACTGCCGCGGCTGCCTTCTCCTCCCCTCCCCCCCCCTCCTCCTTTTCCTTCTTTTGAGACAGGATCTTGCTCTATTGTCCTGGCTAGAGCACAATGGCATCATCATAGCTCACTGCAACCTCAAACTCCTAGGCTCAAGCAATCTTCCCACCTCAGCCTCCATAGTAGCTGGGACTACAGGCACACACCTCTATGCCCGGCTAATTTTTCTATTTTTTGTAGAGATTGGTTCTTACTCTTGCTCAGGCTGCTCTCGAACTCCTGAGCTCAAGCAATCCTCCCACCTCAGCCTCCCAAAGTGCTAGGATTACAGGTGTGAGCCACCGTGCCTGGCCAAATGCCACCTTCTTAATAAGATCTACCCTGACCTCCTATTTAACATTACAACCTGTCCTCACCACACTCACGCCTAATTTTTCCTCCTCTATATTTTAAAATTTTGCATGTCATGTATCTCACTCTAGCATCCTATATAATTTACTTATTGTTATATTTATTGTTTATCATCCTTTCCTCCTGTCACATAGAAGCCTTACCAGATCCGGGCCTTTGTTTGTTCACTGATCTATTCCTAGTGCCTGGAGCAGGGCTACACACATAACAGGTACTCAGCAAGCATTTGCCAACTGAAGGAACAGACTGATTGAAGAGATTATGTCCTAGGAGGATGAGGAGGGAATTCGCTTTTTGTGGGGTGTGTGTGAGGGAATATTACTACAATCTGGAAAGATGCCAAAGCATAGCCTTCCCTGAGAGTACCAGGGCCCCAGTGCTCTACAGAGGTGACAGAGCTTCAGGAAACAGGTGCAGGATGGTCCCAAGTAGAGATGCCTGTCCATCCAGTGGGGCCCAAGACCACACAGGCTTGCACAATGGCCACTTTGGGGTGACCAGGGTGGACAGAAGACTAAGAAGGATTCCTGATGGTCAAGGTGGATTCCTTTGCATGGGCCTTAGGCGAGGGTACCCCCTCCCCATCTGCCCAGCTGCAGAGGGCCTCAGAATTATATCAAAGTTGGTCTAAACAAAGAAAAACAAAACACCTGGCCTTGGGATTGAAAATTCATGCCCACTACACGTTTACCACATGTGTGATTATCTCCTTAATGTCTGTCTTCTATCAGCAGACTGCTAGCTCCCGCGGATGGGGCCACTGCTGGCCTGCTCTCCTGCGCTCAGGACTTCCAGGACCTTGGACAGTGTCTGCCACAGCGAAGGGAGGGGCGCAACCGCGGTGAGATCGTAAGTGCTAACTGCCCTGTACCGGCCGGGCGTCCCTGCTCTAAGCACTTGACATACATTAACGTATGTGTTCCTCTAGGAGGTCGGTACTATTATTATCCCCTTTTACAAATGAGAAAAAGGTGCTGAGAGGTTACGTGACTTAACCTTCTGTAATCAGAGACGACAAATAATAACTGGCAAATACTAACCGGTGGCGAAGGGATTCCAACCCTGACAATCTCGCTCCAAAGGTGTTGGGCTTTACCTCCACGTGACAGCCCGAGGCGGCTCCTGCACTGAAGCATAGATTATTTCCAATCGATCAATGCAGAAAGGACACATGGTTCTCCTTTTCTGACCAAAGAGAGCAAACAAGATGGTCTGGAAAGACCAGGGTTTCCTAGTGCTAAATTCTCAGGCTAGGGAGTGAATGCTACTGGGAATTTCCTAGATGCAAAAAGCTGCTTAGAGCCTCCAGAGACGGGCACTGGGTGAGACGTGGGGGTCTCAGCTCAGCCAGCGGCGGTGCTCGGGCCCGGCCGGCCCCCTCCAGGGAGCAACCAGGGTCAGCTTTTGTGCTCTTTGTCGCCCCCTTGCGCAGGGACGCGGGGCAGCAGCCGTCTCGGCCGCCAGCCCTCCCTGAGCACGGCGGCTTCGCCGGGCAGCCGCTTCTGTCCCCTCCCCCTTAGAGGGGGGTGGTCCCTCTGGGTCCCTCTTTGCTTTGGCCCCACCCAGACATCTTCTGGAGACCTGTTTTTGCCTCCTTCCTTTGCCTTCAGTAGCCCTCTCTACTGGAGACCAGATGCCCCGCCTCTCGTCTTAGAAAATGCCTCCCCCAGCCCCGGGGTTGGGGGGCTCCTCTAGCCCCGCCCTGTCCCGATCTCCAGGACAGCAGGGCTCACTGTGAGCCAGTCTGTTCTCACCGTCCGCTCTCCCTCACTCCCGTTCTCTGTCCACCCCGGGAGGCTGGCTGACTGTGGACACTTCTCAGCCTTCATTTTGCTTGGCTTGCAGGTCGAAGTGTCTGTTCCATTCTCACTTAGCGGGGTCGCACCCGCCCTCCCTGCTCCCTGACCACCCATACATTGTTGATTTCTAAATCGACACCTCTCCTTGCGGGGGCCATCAGAAAGGCAGAGGGGACGGGGACTCTTCTCTTTTTCCACAGGTTTGTGGTTCTCCTTCAAGCTTCAGCTAAATTGTCATCTGCCCTGACCGTCATACCCCCGATGAGGTGCCTTAAGTCCTCATCACAATGTATTTTTAAAAAATCATAGGCGGGGCGCGGTGGCTCATGCCTGTAATCCTAGCACTCTGGGAGGCTGAGGCGGGCGGACTGTTTGAGCTCAGGAGTTCGAGACCAGCCTGAGCAAGAGCGAGACCCTGTCTCTACTAAAAATAGAAAGAAATTATATGGACAGCTAAATATATATATATATATATATATATATATATATAGAAAAAAATTAGCTGGGCATGGTGGCACATGCCTGTAGTCCCAGCTGCTCAGGAGGCTGAGGCAGGAGAATTGCTCGAGCCCAGGAGTTTGAGGTTGGTGTGAACTACGCTGACGCCACAGCACTCTAGCCTGGGCAACAGAGTGAGACTCTGTCTCAAAACAAACAAACAAACAAACAAAAGTTCATGTATCTCCTTACTGAAAACTTGTAGCAGGCAGGGATGCTATTGTCCGTACTTAACACTTAGTGTGAGAGCTGGCATATAGTAGGTGCTCAGGAAACACGTGTTGGATAGAAGTGAATAGAGGAATGACAAGTGTAGGAGTTCAGGGACCAGGATTCAGGGGTTGGGGCAGGCACTCCAGGTGATGCCTGGTTTCTTACTGTGCCATCAGGGCCTCTTCGTGTGATGTGGCCACATTCCAGTAATTTCCAGCTGAATGTCCTACCAGTGAGTCACAGGGCTGGGTAGGGGACTGAGCACAGAACCAGAGCTCACCCGAATCTTCCTTGTACTGACAGGTAGGTTCTTCATCCCTAAGTCAACAGGGGATTCACGTTGCAAGTCACATTTTCTTCATATCCTGTGGGTCACCGGAAATAGCCCATAAAATCAACTGTGGCCCAATGGTCTTTCCAGATTCTCTGCAAAACTCCAATTGCCTCACTTGAGTGGATCAGCCTCACTCACACTTGGGCTCTCCCAGCCCAGAGCAGGGGTAAGGACAACAGGTATGTGCCATTGTCCAGATCCTGGACATCCCCAGGGACCCCTGTCCTCAGGCAGGGGCCCAGTAGCTGTGGTTAAAACAGATCCCCACCATGGGCTTGGGCCTGCCCCAGTGGTCCCTCGCCGAGAGGATAGCCTCCAGGTAGCCTCCCAGGGCATAGCTGGCCTCGGCAGGGCCCCTCAAGTAGTGGGTAGAGGTCTGGAGGCTGGTGGAGGCCAAAAGGTTCCCTTCATCTCCCCAGGGCCAGAGGCCAGTACAGAAGATGGCTCAGGTTGGTGAGTTCCGGCGGGGAGAGAGCCAGAGGACTTGCGCACAGGGCGAGGTCTGGGGACCGAGGGATGGCGCTGTCAGGCAAGGAAACCCTGAAAGACCTGTGGGTAGAGAAAGAGGGACCTGTCAGTGGTTTGTGTTCCTTCATTTTTTTTTTTTTTTTTTTTTTATGGGAAGGAGATTTCTAGTCACCAAACCTGGTCCCTCTCTGCCTGGTGGGTCTCAGGCAGGAATCCTGCTGCCTCGGGCTGCCTCTGACCCAGAGCCTGGTGTCTGAGCCACACCACAGACATCTGGAGATCCCATCTCATGTTTAAATCCATATGTCTGTGGAGTTTGCTAAATCCCACAGAGAATAACTATCGTCTTTGTCTGAGGGTCCTGGCTGGCTTTTGCCCCACCACCTGCATACACTCCCATTGCCACCAGAGGGCAGTCTAGGCATGGCTGCGACACCCCCAGTCTCTAGCTCTCCTCACCCGTTACAAGTTTTTCCCTCTCTGGGTTCCAAAACCTAGTGTCAATCTCCCTTTCCCCTCCTCTTTCCTCTTTCCCCAACTCTGCCTCCACCACCTCCACCCTAGGCTTCGAACGAGGAGTTTGTTTACACACAAAAGGAGACGGGGCCTCCGCCAGAGAGCAGCCAATGGAATTGGACACATGAGGTCCCCGGGATTCCCTGTACAATGGGCAAAAAAGAGAGAGATGCCAGAGAAGACTGACAAACCCCAAAGGGAAAAGCTGCATAGATGCACAAAGGGAGACGTGGGACAGGAGTGGGCTGTGGCTCCCGCTCTCTTTGGACTCCAACGAAAATCCAAGTCTCAGATAAGCACAATTGGCCTTGCCTGGTCGGAAACATCACCATATGGCTCAAAATCACAGGACAGATGCTCAGCAGTTCCTCCCAGGGAAGGAAGTTAATCCAGTTTCATGGCCCATCAGGGTCCCTTGAATTTATCTCCCCTGTGTCTAACTTTTTTTTTTTTTCTTAAGACAGTGTCTCACTGTGTTGCACTGGGGAGAGTGCAGTGGCATCATCATAGCTCACTGCAGCCTCAAACTCCTGGGCTCAAGCGATCCTTCTGCCTCAGCCTCCTAGGGTGCTAGGATTACAAGTGTGAGCCACCGTGCCTGGCCTCCTGTGTCTAACTCTTTCTCTGACTGCACCTCAGCGTCAAGGGTCTTGACCCTCTCGTTCAACTTTTCCTTGTAGCACAGACATTAGGTAAAACATGCACACTCCTGGCCATTTGAGTCTCCCAGATCTCAACAGGGCCAGGGCAAAGGGGATGCCCAGATGTCTCTCCACCTACACGTGTCCTGGATAAAATCAACATAAGCAAGAAGAAAGACTTGATAGGTACATCAGGAAGGAAGATCTGGTGCAAAGCAAGAGAGGCAGAAGGACATGTTTTCTTTCCCTTGGCAATTGAGACCCTTTCCAGAGGTACTTCATTAAATCCCTGGAGGTTGGACTTATCTGTGTCATCTTGTATGAATTGTTGGCATAGCTTGTGACCAAGATATTTTAAGGATGTGTAGATGTCTCTCTACCTTGAAAGCAATAAGAAATGCACTCATTCAATCTCTCCCTCAATAAAAAATGAGCACTTTAGTATAGGTGCTGATGCTAAAAAGGAAAAGGACAACCCCTCCTTCTTAGTTGGTCAAGGTTGCTGAGAAGTGTAAAAAGTACTGGGTCAGATAAGGAGCCCCTGCTTGGGTTAGGAGTAGAGCCACTGCTCACCCACCTGAGCTCCACAGGTGGTCTGGGGGTCACTTGCCCCTGCCTACAATAGCCAGCACCTGCACTCATCACCTGGAGGCCTAAGGGCAGGTCGACCCTGCCTGGTTCCACCCTCCTCTCCAGTGCCCACGGACATAGTCCAGAGGACTGGGGATCACCCAGCCCAGTCCACCACTGTTGGCACCTGAGCACTCCTCCCAGGGACTGAGGTTGGGCCCACTCAGCCTACTGCTACCACCACAGCTAGCATCCACCAACACGCGCCACATGCAGGCCTGGGGACTGGCCCACCCAGCCCATTGCAGCCACCACCAACACTGGTGTGGACTGCTTGAGTCCCAGAGGGTTGTCCCACCACTGCTACTGCCATTGCCTATGCCATGTCAACTGGCTAGGGGATCGAGAACCTGCTGACCCACCCAGCCCACTGCTGCGATTCCCAGCACACAAGCAAGCCACTTGGGGGCCCAAGAATCAGCCTGCCTAGAGCCACTAACACAGGCACCAGCATATGCCACCCTAAGGCCCAAGGACAGACATACTCAGCCCACCGCTGCCACCACTGGAGCCCAAAGACTGGCCCACCTGGCATCCCAGTCCCCACCAAAACTTCATTACAGCCTCCAGTGACAACCACACCCTAAGCCACCAAGAAAATCACAGATACCACTGATGCTGTTTACAGCCAAAGAAATCCAACAGAGACTACACTACTGCACACCCAGAAAAAAATTATTCAGTTTGTAGGTTAGCAACATGCTAGGTACTAAGGTAGACACTGGGATTTCAAAGGTGGACCAGGTCCTTATTTTCAAGGAACTCATAGTCTAAGACAAAATGAACACTCAATAGGCACTCACCGGAATGTTCTTCCTCCAGGTAAATAGATACCTGCAGGACTCACTTCCTAAGGTCTCTGCTCAGTGGTCACCTCATCAGAGAGGACAATCCTGCCCAACTGCTATTAAAGAGCACACCTTCTACCACCCTGGTTGTCTATATCCTCTTACTTCAGTTTTTTAAACTTTTTATTCAAGTATAATATGCATACAGAAAGTTCACATGCTATAAAGTGTATGGCTCACTAAATTTTCACAAACTGAACACATGCACAACACCAGCTTCCAGACCAGGAAACAGCATTACCAGCCCCCAGAAGCGCCCCTCTTGTCCAGCCTCAACCCTTCCCCCATGGATACCCACCATCCTGATTTCTAGCAGCATAGATTAGTTTTGCCTTTTTTTTTTTTTTAATTTACATACATGGAATCACACAGAAGGTACTTTTTAGTGACTGACTTATTTCACTCAACATCAAGCTTGTGAGATTCATTCATCGTGTGTAGTTTTTATTCATTAATTCTCTTTGCTCTATAGCATCCCATTGTATGAATATGACACAATTTATTTATCCATTCAACCATTAGTGGGCATTTGGGTAGTTTCCAATTTTGCATTATTAGAAACAAAGCTTCTATGAACATTCTAGTACATGTCTTCAGATGAACATATGTACACATTTCTGTTGGGTATATATCTTGGAGTGAAATTGCTGGGTCACAGGACCTACTTTTTTTTTTTTTAATTGTTAAATATCTTTTTTTAGAGATGGAGTCTCACTGTTGTCCAGGCTAGAGTATAGTGGCCTGATCATAGTTCACTGTAACCTTGAACTCTTGGGCTCAAGTGATCCTCCCACCTCAGCCTCTCAAGTAGCTGGGACTTCAGGCACATGAGATCTTTCATGTATTAAAAACAGTGCATTGTATGTACACGCACACACACACAGACACACAGAGACAGAGAAAGACTTAGAACTTAATAATCTGTCATAGGATTAAAGAAAAAAAAGAAAGAGAATATTACCAATATTTTGAAGCCCTTTGTACCTCTCCCTGATCCCATTTCCCCTCTATTCCAGAAATAATCATTATTCTAAAATTTGCATTTATCATTCCCTGGATCTTCTTTAGCATTTTGTTGTAAGTAAATGCACGTATATACGCAATATACTATTTTGTTTTGCATGTTTTTGAACTTGATGTAAATGGACCTCTGTTCTATTTTTCTTCAAAGCACTTCTCACCACTTAACACATTTATTTTCTTTTATCTGTGTGTTGTCTGGCCCACTGCCCCTCCCTTACAGCTCCTGAAAAACCATTTCGAAAAGTCTGGTTTTTATTCACTGCTGTATGCCCAATTCCAACAAGAGTGTATAGTATACAGAAAGTGCTCAATAAATATTTGTTGAATGAAGGAATGAGAAACTTTGCTTTCTACATAAGGACTTAAGCTGTTTGTGAAAAGGAAACAATTCTAACTATGGCTGATGAACATTGTCTTGCTAAGGGTTCCTGTGTGTCAACAAAATTGAGAGCAGAAGTTTCAAGGTAAAATTAAATGTAGCGTTAAAAAAAAATTAAACATAGTTGGCCCATAGAGCAATGGAAAAAGCATCAGCCTCAGTGTCAGAAAACAGACTAGAGGGTGTGGTGGTGCATTCCTGCAGTCCCAGCTACTCCAGAAACTGAGGTGGGAGGATCACTGGAGCCCAGGAGTGGGAGGTTGCAGTAGTAAGCTATGATCCAGGCACTGCACTCCAGCCTGAGTAACAGAGCGAGACCCCGTCTCTCAAAAAAAAAAAAAAAAGAAAGAAAGAAAGAAAGAAAGAAAAAAGAAAAAGAATAAAGGAATATGATTTTAAAAAGAAAACAGACTAGAATCTGGCTCTGCCACTTGCCAGCCGTGTGCTGGGAAGCAAGACTCAACCTCTCTGCACTTTCTCATCTGTAAAATTGGGATACTATTACAGGGTGGTTAAAAGGATACTATCACAGGGTTGTTAATGAGCAGGTTAGATGAAGGTATGCATGGAAACACTGTAAACAGTAAGTGCAATGCAAATGATACTACAAAGTGTCATCAATATCTAAGGCCAGGGAAGACTGTAGATTAAACATCTGCACAGAGTTTTCTCTCTCTACATCCTCCTCCAATTTAAATTTTATATTCTAAATATATCTCATTTTTAAAAAGGCATCCACCTTCTCTAATTAGCTGGTTCTCCTCAAACAACAGTACTTTAAAAAAACTGAAATATAATTCATGTAACAAAATTCATCATTTCAAATTGTACAATTAAAAACAACTCGGTGGGCTTTTTAGTACATTTACAAGGTTGTGCAACCATTACAACTAATTCCAGAACATTTTCATTACCCCCTAGAAAAAAATTCTGTACTTATTTGCAATCCCTTCTCCATTTCTTCCTCCCCTACTCCCAAGCACTTAGCATCCACTAACCTTTTTTTCTGTCTCTATGGATTCCAGGCATTTCCTATCAATAGAACTATACAATATGTGGCCCTGTGTGTCTGGCTTCTTTCACTTAGCATAATGTTTTCAAGGTTCATCCATGTTGCACCATGTTTTTTATAGCTGAATAATAGTCCATTGTATGGATATATGAAATTTTATTTATCCATTCATGTCAGATAATAGATATTTGGGTTAGTTCCACTTTCTGGCTATTACAACGCTGCTAGGAACATTCACATACAAGTTTTTGTGTGGACATGTTTTCAGTTCTCTTGGGTGTGTATTCCTTAAGAGTGGAGTTGCTTGGTCATGTGCTAACTCTACGTTTAGCTTGTTGAGCAACTGATTACAGCACTTTGCATTCCTAACCAGCATTGTATTCAAGTCCAATTTCTCCACATCTTTACCAACAAGTACTTATTCTATTTCTAGAATCATTTTTTTTTTTAAATATTATTGGGGCAAGGAGGGGGTAGGGTTTCACTCTGTCACCAAGACTGGGCTCAAAGGATCCCCCCATTTCAGCCTCCGGATTAGCTGGGACTACTGGCCCCTGGCCACCATGCCTAGCTAATTATTACTCTCATTATTTTTTGCCCAGGCTGGTTGAACTTCTGGCCTAAAGCGATTCTCCCGCCTTGGCCGTCTGTTCATTTTACCTCACCAACACTGCCTTGGCCACAGTAATATTGCAAGTCTAGAAACTATTAAATTCTAAACTTGTAATACTAATTCAAAGAAAATTTTCCTATGTTTACACATATTTTGTGATGTTCACATATATAAAAGTGAGTCCAAGGTGCCGTTTCCAATTTTTCCTGGCACAGAAGATTGAGTATTGCAGCCGCCTTGACTAACCGGGGACTCAATTCACCATCACATCGTTCCTCACTGAATCCGTGGAAAACCCACTTTGGGAACAAATCCCTGTCTTCATCAAAGAGCTACCTTGGGTAAGCATAAAAGTGGCATTTGAATAGCTTTTCACATGACTTGCACCTTATTTCCTTTCATTCCTTCGTTTTAGGGTGAAGTCTGAAACCCACAATGGACTCGCTTCTGGTCACGCTGGAGGAGAGCAGTGTCGATCTAAGTAGAACCCCGGGTACCGCAAGCACGCAAGCGTACACTCCAACGCCCACCGCCGCCATTCTCCGCTCCCCCCCGCGTTCCGGAGCTGAGGGGCGGGGAGATGGGAGTTAAGGAGGGCATACGACCAATCAGCGCGCGTCTCCGGGAAGCGGCGCTCCGCACTGGCTGATTAAGTCTCAGGGAGTAGCCACAGTCCAATCCGCATGCTAGGGGCGGGGCTAAACACCAGTGGCGCAAGTAAAGGGAGGAGACCGCCTGGTGGAGGCACGTGACCGGGGCCTGGAGCCGGAAGCTACCTATCTTGTAGGGAGCTCCCCAAGCACCTAAGCCTGCGATGGTAAGTGAAAACGCATGCGCGGGAGTACGCGCCGGGGGTTCCGCGTCTCTGTTCCCCAGTGTCTCTGGGTGCCCCTTCCTGGGCCTGCGCTCCACCCTTACCTCCAGTCCGCCCCGGGACTGAGAGGGAATGGAATGGGAGGGGTGGCGACGTAGAGAGCTGAAGAGGGAGCTGTGGGAGGGTGTTCTGGACTGAGGCGTAGACTGCGGGGCAGGCGCGGGGCGCGAGGGGAATCGGAGAGAGGGGCTGCGGGCAGGGGCCAGTGGGGCTGCGAAGGGATCCCGGTCTAACGAAGGTGGGGTGTGGAAGGCCAGGGAGCCCGGGGGCCGACAGTCAGGGCGGATGGAGGCTCAGGAAGATCCGCGTTGAAGGCCACGTAGAGGGAAGGGGGTCTGGAAGGGCCCTCGCTTGGGAGAGAGAAAACCTGGGGGCCAACATCAAGAGAGAGACGGTTCGCAGGTGAAGGGTATCGAGGGCCATCCTTCTAGCATGTTTCTCACTGCTTGCATCTTTACCCACTAGACTTCTGCACTGACCCAGGGGCTGGAGCGAATCCCAGACCAGCTCGGCTACCTGGTGCTGAGCGAAGGTGCAGTGCTGGCGGTGCGTTCTGGGAAAGGGCTTGGGGTCCCCTTTAGTCCACATGGCCCGGTAACCCCTTATAATATTGTCCCTTCTTTTCTGGGCCTCTACCTGGTATCCTACCTGCCATACAGTAAGCTTTCAGTAATTAAGCAATCTCTGGAATCTTAGTCTCCTAACTGTTCTGAGGTAAAAGAAGTTTACTCACTTTACCAAAGTCACGCATCTAGTTTCGGGTTTGTTGATAACTGATACAACCTAAGTTTCTCTCAAGTATGTCTTTATTTGGTATGTTTTAAAGAGGCTTTTATGTCTTGTTCCATAGTACTTTACAGTGTTAACTCTCTAGCTTTTTGATCTAGCTAGAGACAAGGCTTAGGTTAAAGGTTGAAAACACACAAGTGCTAAAGACTACTGAAGGAGTCCAGAGTATAAAAGAGTCAACCTTCATGTTATGGCAAGGAAACTTTCTTGGTGGTAGGAATTTAGCTGAGCTTAAAGGAGTATATTCAGGGCTGGGAGGTGTGTGACATCAACTTGCCTGAATTGGTGGTGGGGTTATGATGAAGAGATTTGGAAAGATTTGGGGGAAGAAGATGATTTGGTAAGCAAAGGATCCAATGTGGAGGGCTTTGAAGTTAACACATTTGGACTTAATCTTGAGGGTAGTAGGAGCTTTGAAGGTTTTCTGAACAGAAGCATGGCCCAACAAAATGGTTGAGCAAGATTGTTCTATTAGTAGTGTGAAGATGGATCGGAAAGGGGGTAATCTAGGTATGAGGTTGGGCTGGTGGCAGTAAGTAGAAACAAGGAGAAAAGAAATTCTAAAGGAGGAATCAGTATATCTTGGTATTGACTAGGTGTAGGTGATAGAGGAAATACGTCTCCATCCAGTAAGACTTTGAACTTAGAGGCCTAAAAGAATGATGGTATCTTAACAGGAAATCAAGAAAGGAAGTGGATTGGGTGGATAAGGAGAATTCTGATGGCCTGACTTTAGACATTGAGTTTGATGTAGAATAATGGCAGTTAATATATATTGCTAAGAGCTGTTCCAAGCATCTTTCCAATATTACCTATCCCACATAACCCTCACAACAAGCCTGTGAGGTAGGTACTGTTGTCCTCAATTTACAGATGAGGAAACTGTAGAATGTCTGACGGAGCAAAGGAAACTAAACTTAACCTACTGGGAGGCCCATATCGAGAAGGTGGGAAGAGGAAGTTGAGACAGTCACTAGAAAAAAGCCCAGGCCACTGTCTCATCACTTACCCAAGCGGTAGGTAGAAGGAGTTGTTCAAGGACAAAGGGGATGTTTATGTTTCAGATTCTGTGGACAGGGCAGCAAGTGGGAACACTAAGAAAAAGATGGTGCCTTTAACAAGTCAGTGGTGGGCAGGCATTGATTTTGGAGAATGTGGTTTTTATCTTATAGGTAGAGACAAAGTAAGATATCCAGTTTCAAGGGGTTAGGAAAGAATAGTCAGTAAAGAGATGGACGTGCTGGGTGCAGTGGCTCACACCTGTAAACCCAGGAACTTGGGAGGCTGAGGCAGGAGGAATGCTTGAGGCTAGGAGTTCAGGACTAGCCTGGGCAACCGAGTGAAACCTCATCTCGAAGAAAAATTAGCTGGGCATGCTGGTGTGTACCTGTAGTCCTAGCTACTTGGACAGCTGAGGCAGGAGGCTCGCTTGAGCTCACGAGTTCAAGGCTGCAGTGAGCTATGATCAGGCAACTGCACTCCTGGGTGACAGAGTGAGACTCCGTCTCGAGAGGAAAAAAAAAAAAAGAGAGGCAGCTCATCAGGGGAAGCCCAACATTATGAGAAACAGGATGGCACTGGGAAGCTGACAACATCATGGGGAGGTTTTAGGCTGGTTTTTCCAAAACTGGATAACCTGGGCTCATTGGAAAGTGGAGAGGGAGAGCCAAAGGGACTGTGTCTGGATTTCCTTCCCAATTCTGTGCCTTAATTCCTGCCACCTTCCCTCCTCCATCTATGTGCAGTCATCCGGGGATCTTGAGAATGATGAGCAGGCAGCCAGCGCCATCTCTGAGCTGGTCAGCACAGCCTGTGGTTTCCGACTGCACCAAGGCATGAACGTCCCCTTCAAGCGCCTGTCTGGTGAGCCCCAGCCCCTGGTGGTGGTGGTGGTGGTGGGGATTGCTTCCAGAGGCTTCTCTTCTTGGGGAAAAAACACCTGTCTCCTACCAGCCCTCCACCATCTCCTCCTGGGGTCCCTGGTGTGGCCTCTTTCTTCTCTTTGGGATTCCCCCTGTGTCAGAATTGAGTTGGAGAAAGCAAGAGAATAGAGGGGATTTAACAAAGGCCACCGGGCTGGGCACCGTGGCTCACACCTGTAATCGCAGCACTTTGGGAGGGTGAGGCAGGAGGATTGCTTGAGGCTAGGAGTTCAGGACCAGCCTGGGCAACACAGCGAGACCCCATCTCTTCAAAAACTAGAAAAATAAACCAGGTGTGGTGGCACATGCCTGCAGTCCCAGCTACTTGGGAGGCTGAGGGAGGAGGATTCCTTGAGCCCAGGGATTTGAGTTTGCAGTGAATTGTGACCTTGCCACTGCCCTCAGACCTGGGCGACAGAGTGAGACCCTGTCTCCTCCCCCTCCAAAAAAAAAAAAAAAAGGAAAAAAGAAACAGACCACTCATCTTCAAATCTCTGAGCCTTGAACTATAGATTTCTTTGGCTTTTGATCCTAGCCAATTTGTGTGTGACCTTGTGGAGGCTGATGCACCTGCTAACTCTGTACTCCCTTCCCTCTCCTGGGGTGGGGGAAGGTGGGTCTCTCCTCTAGTGGTCTTTGGAGAACATACGCTGCTGGTGACCGTGTCAGGACAGAGGGTGTTTGTGGTGAAGAGGCAGAACCGAGGCCGGGAGCCCATTGACGTCTGAACCTGCCAGAGGGCAAGGGTCTGAGAAGTGGATTGGGTCTGTGGGCCTCTGTGATGAGGAAGGCACAGCCGTCCTCCACCTCTTTCTTGGCGTGCTGCAAGAACTAAGGCCTTCTGCTCACCCACCACTACATGGAAGGGCAGAGGCTTGGGGACTTTGTACTGTGTCAAAGGGAATGAGGGCAAGGGGACTTCCCTAATAAACTTGAGTCTGATGTTCCCCAGCCCAGGGGTGTGTGTGTGTGTGTGTGTGTGTTATACCCCATGTCTGTCTTCATCTCTGGGGAGAGAGTCATGTACCCCACCACAGGGTGGGTGAAGTAGGATGACCTCTGAGCATTATAGAACTGTTAATCAGAAAAAAAATGTATGGGAAGGGAGCAGGGGAGCCATTTGCAAGCATGGGGAAGGGAAACACCCTGAGCCCCGGTGGTCTCTGCTCCTTCCATTAACACATAAACAGCAATAGTTCTTCGCCCTCCTGAACAGGCATTTAATAGTCTCATTTCAGTTGGAAGCAGTAGTTGGAGAATAAGTTATAGGAACAGACAAAAAAATACAACTTAAAGTGCTTCAGGCTGCAAACGTAAACATCAGGGGCAGCAGGAGGCCCCTAGCTGTCTCCCTGACCCATGAGACAGGAGGGTCATTGTCGAGGCCTTTTGCCATCACCACCCTAACCTCAGCCCTGCGGGTGGGTGGGAGGGAATGTCAGAGGCAGGAAAGGACTAAACAGGAATGAAGGAAATACTTTGTAAACTTAGAACCAGGGTGAAGGGTGGCGGGCAAGGGAGCTCTTGGAGCCCTTACCCTGGCCTAGGGGTGGGGCCAGCCCCCCCATGGAAATCGAGGAAATACTGTTGGCTTAGTGCTGCAGCCATACCTGCCCATTTCACAGCTTCGCCGCATGTCCCTCATCAGCAGACACAGACAGGCAGCTCTGGTGGGCCTCTTCACCCCCGGGGGGAGGCATCCCAGGGGAGGCACAGCCTGGGAGCAAAGACCCTTCCAGGGGTTTTCGGTTTCTGGAGTGTAAGAGGGAGCAGAGCTGGCATGGCACTATTTGACAGGCTCCACCACCAGGACCTTGCACTCGCGCTTGGCAATCTTGTCCAGAGAGAGCACAGCCTTGTCCGGGGGCAGGTAGAGGGGGCGGCCGACAGGGGAGGCCACAGGGGGCGTGATGGCCCTGCGCTCCATCACACTGCCTGACCTGGGAGAAGGTGGAGGCTGTGGGCTCTGTCAGAGCCAGGACCCTCCCTGCTGCCTCCCTGGTTCCAGCCTCCACCCAGTCCAGTGCTACCCCCCACCCCCACTCCCCAGTTCTGTACCTCATGAGGTGGCTGCGGGAAGGCTGCTGGTGGGAGAAGGACTGAGAGCGGCCCAGGCTAGCTTGGTGCCTCTCCACCAAGTCCCGGACGGCAGGGCTGCTGGGGCTGCTCTTGCGAGACAGGGGCCGGGCCTCAGGCGGAGGGTGGGACACGCTGGCCGTGAACTGCAGCTTCAGTTTCATGTGTTGGCTCAGCTGGGGTGGGTGGCATAGCTCAGCATTCCCACTTGCCTTCCAGGTCCCGGACCTTTCAGACCCCCTTCCCCATCTGACTGACCAATGTCGCACCTAAATCCCCCCTCCCTCCG
The DNA here is from genome assembly GCF_041146395.1 of Eulemur rufifrons. Lineage (NCBI taxonomy): Eukaryota > Metazoa > Chordata > Mammalia > Primates > Lemuridae > Eulemur > Eulemur rufifrons. The sequence goes on along the minus strand of NC_090996.1, from coordinate 10,483,078 downwards.
CCCAGCTTTTCTGTGTCCCCCCCATTATATCTCATCCACAGAAGCTAAGGGTCCTGTCTCGTCCCCCAACATTCTGCATCACCCAGCACTCAGCCCAGACCCTCTGCAGCCCACCTCAAAAAGCCCCGTCCTCAGAGCCTGGAAGGCCACACTGAAGGTGAGCGCACTGCCCTTCCGGGAAAAGCCCAGGTTGTTGAGGGGCGTGTGGCAGACGATGGAGTCCAGGGCTGCCTGCATGGCCCGGCGTTCCTCCTCACACAGCTGCTTGCCTGGGGGCACAAACAGGGACCAGGAAACACTACAGCGTTCCTCAGTTCCCAAAGGGCCTTCATGAGCACAGCTTCATTTGGTCCTCAGAGCCATTCTGTGGATGGAGCAAACTGAGCAAATGTTATCTTCTGCTGTGTGGCACAGATGACGATAGCTAATGCTTACTGCATGCTGAGGCCTGTTCTAACCACTTCACATGTATCAACTCATCAATCTGCAAGACAACCTCATGAGCTATTAATTGCTCTATTTTAGAGGTGAGGACTCTGAGGCCCAGGGAGGTTAAGCAACTTACCCATGGTCACACAGCTAGTAAATGAGAGAGGTAGAACGCATACCAGAAAGTGCAGCTCCAGTGTCTATGTCCTTAAAATCACTCTGTCTCACTGCCTCTCTAAACTCTCCATCTGTGACACTATGAAGACCACCCAGGTACAGAGCTGAACCACCTGCCGTAAGTTACCCACTGTGGTGGGGCTGACACCAGGTTTGAGCTGTCCTCCCTCCCTTGGGACTAGGTCCCAGCCCGGCAGCTGACCTACCAGCCTGTGCATGCTCCGGGGTCCACACGAGCCTCACAGCAAGGAAGTCTTGGAGATTGTTCAGCAGTGTGTAGGTGACAGTGAAACGCTCATAGGTCCGAACGGGGGACTCACAAGAAGCAGTCATCACAAAGCATGGGCGGTCCAGGCGGACACTGGGCAGTCTAGGAGCAGTGAGAGAGGGAAGCCAGATGTGTGTGTTAGGCAATAGAGGTGAACAGGCAGTACCTGCAGGGGGTCCCATACACTCACCGGTAGTGGGTGTAGATGCTCTGGGTGAAGGGCAGCTTCGGGGTGGACCACTGAACCACAGCAATCAGGGGAACTTCCAAGCCCTGCCAGAGGGACAAAGGAAGATGTCACATGTAGTAGAGATCCCCTCCCATCTTTAGTCACCCCCCTGGTCTTCCCACAACCTTTCCTTATCCCTTTTCCTTGAACACACCAGCCCCTTATGCTCACCTCCTTGGCCCCTGGAGGGGGCTGTTCACCCCCTCTCAGTTGAAACAGGAAGTTGTGTTCCTCCAGGGCACTAAGTGGGCAGGGGAAGCAGCCAGAGGTACCAGGGAGCCGGCAGAAGGAGCCCATGGAGACCTCCCCAGACTGGTGACTAGCTCAGAAAAGAGGACAGGTCATGATCTCCCCATGCCAGAGCTGAGCCCTTCCCCCCGTCCCCACCACCTCACAGCCCTGCCCCTCCCCAGGACCTCACCAGACATTGTCCACCAGCAGCACAGAGCCATCGGGCATGACAGGTAGATAACTGGCATTGAAGTTGGGGAGGATTCGGATATCCCAGATGGAGATTTCCTCCTGAGAGGAGCTATTCAGCACTGTTGGAGATAACCAGCTCAGTTCCAAGTAGCTGGACCCCTCAGGCCCCACCTTTACCCTCTAAAAATGGACCTGTCCCTTCTAGCCTGCCCAGAGTAACTACCATCCAATCAGTTCCCTTGCTGCTACCCAAGACTTGAGCGGGCAGATCTGCTCACCCTTGAGCACGGTCAAGTGTTTTCCAGCCACAGTGAACTGCCGGCATTTCAGAACCGGAGGGGGCAGCAGAGTCAGCAGGGTGCTCACTGAAGGAGAGGGGAGAGGCAAGAAATGATGATCTGGGCGCAGTCCTCACCTCCAACCCACAGTTCTGATTTTCCTCTTCTCCCCCACAAGGCCCTTTCCAGTATGACCCCTCCACTTGGTCCCCCAAATCCCAGTTTCTAGCCTTTCCCCTCTGCATTCATTCTCCTCCCCACCTTGGGCCTTGAAAGCACTCTGCTCGCCCCGGAAGGTCTCCCCAGGAGATCGAGTCTGCAGCAATCTCAGGTAGCCTTGATCTCTGACCTCTGGTGCCTCAACCTCCCGCTTCCACACAGTCACTACAATCTGGGTTTGAGGGACACAGGACCACAGTCAAGAGGAGAGACAAGTGGCTGAGCCTTGAAAGGGCGTCTGAATTGGGACAACAGCTCCACCTCTCGCCGATCTTACCTTGGCCTTAGGTGTCCCTGGGGGCAGTCTGTCCAGTGAAACGGTGAGTGGGAAGATGACCTCATCTGTGGACACAATCGGTTCCTCCACAGGCAGCTGGGGTTGTGAAAGGGGTGAAGAGGTCAGTAGAGAGTCAGAGGCAGCCCGCAGCCGTTCCCTTTAAGATCTGCAGTATGTGGTCCCTCGTGCCCTCCCCTCTCCTTGGCAGTCATCTGCCCCCTGCCTTAGGTCCCCAGGGTCCACCTCCATCCTGTCTTTGGCACCCAGCAAACCGCCCCTCCGCCCTGTGTCGTGTCACCCCAAGCTCCTCACCGTGGTCGCTCCCCCTGAGGTAGCAGGGCCCGGGCCGTGGGTGAGAAGAGGGCTGCAGCCTCGAAACAGCCCCCCACCGCCAGGATCCCCTCCCCCTGGGGGTTCGGAATCCTGGTCGCCGGTGCCCCCGCCCCCTGTCATCCCGCCTCCAGCGCTGACTGAGGCCAGGGCGGCCAGGGCGGTTGCCAGTTCTGCCCAGGCCCCTCGAGAGCCCAAGCCCGGACCGCCCCCAGCGCCGGACCCTGCGCCACCCCGGCAGCGCAGTACCAGCAGGAAGCGGACAGTCTCCCCCAAGTACAGATGGTTGCGCCGGGGCAGCGCCCGGTACCGGCCCGGGTCCCCCGCCAGCTCCGCGCGCGGCGGCAGCGGCACGGCCGGAAAGTACATCGAGTAATCGCACTGGGACTCCATGGGGCGGCGAGGACAGTGCGCCCGGGACCGGACACCAGCCCCGGCGGGGGACCGCGGAGGACGAGGGGACCCACTAGGGTGAGTCCGGCGAGTCCCGACGCCCGGGGGATGCTGCGCGCGGCTGGGGCGGCCTAAGAGACCAGCCCGGTCCAGGAACCGGGGCAACGAACCCGGAACCGAGACCCGGCAGGGCCGGAACTGGAGTACGGGACCGAATGAAGGGCCAGAATCCGGAAGCGGAAGGGGAGGGGCGTGGCCTCCAAGGCCCTGATATCTGTGGGCGCCCGGACCGCGGAGGAGAGGGCGGGGTCCGCCGCGAGTGGGCTGCTGCAAGAATGGAGCTGAGACCACGGGTGGATTCTGTGAAGAAATATTGAAAGGACCCCTTCCAACCCTGCTTCTCCCAGGAATATTCCCCATGTCTCCCTTTTCTGTCCTACATAAGTCTAGTAGAAGTTCCAAATTATTTATTCATTCAACAGACATTTCGTAGTGAAATGAACATAGCCCAATAACAAATATTTCATAGAGAAATGGACGTATCATTCCAACTCGCCACGCCCTAAACTCTCTCGGGCTCACTCCATCTTTTGCCCCTCCAGGGAGCTTTGGAGAGTGCTACGAGGACCTGCCTTGGAGCTGGAAAGGGGAGGGGGTAACATGGGTGGAGGAGAGAGGCACTGCTGGGAGCTCAATGACTGGGATTCTGAGTCCAAGGCCAGAGGACTTGGGGCCTGCATCAGGGCAGAGTCCTGTCCCTTCTGAGAGAAGCAGAATGACATCTAGCTGACCCGCACTCATCACATGTGTCCTTGTAACTTAGCTGCTCTTTGGCCTAAATCTGGAGTCTGATGCCTGTGGAGGGAGCGGCTGTGAAGTCTTGAGGGGCAGTGGGGCCGTAGGGGGGAACTGCTTGGCATCCAGCTTGTCCTTGTATTGTAGCTCAGGGGTAACCAGGCGCTCACACTCCTCCTGGTCTTGGGGGCTCAGTCCACCTCGAAGTACATAGCCCAAAACCTTAGCTGACCCAAACTGGAAGGGGCGGAACCGACGGTCAGTGATGTATTTGGGGTCTAACGCCTCACCCCCTAGCAGACAGTGTTTGGCCAGGGCCTTTCGGCGAGCTCGGAGCTCAGCCACAGCTCTCTCTAGCCGTCTCTGGCCGTATTGCTCTATCCGAGCCCACAGACTGCGGTTGAAGTGAACATAGAGAGCCCAGTCCAGGTTGTTCCAGGCTCGAGCCCGTGCGTTCAGCTGCCGATCCTCAGCAGTCAGTCCGCTGTTGTCGACAGCGCTGAGGCCCTGCTCGCCTCCAGCCTGGGCGTTGTGCATAAAGCCCACCACGTCATCCAGATCCCAGCACAAGGCATCTGCCAGCAGAACTAGTGACTCATCAAAGTACTCAGCCACCAAGACCAGGTCAAAGACAGAGTCCAGCCAGGCCAGGCCCCACTGGATGAAGGACGAAGACCCCAAATCTAAAGAGGCGGGGCTGACTGTCTGGATGTGACCATGAACAACAGTGGAAACAGGATGGAAGAGAGCATTGGGATCTAGGGCTTGGGCTCGAGGGCCAGTGCCAGAAGGCAAGACATGCACCTGTGGGGGTTTGGGGTTTCTGGGGGGAAGAGGATTCCCTTTCTTTGCCCTCATCTCTGGAGGAAAGGGGAGGCCAAAGTCAAACCATAATAAGTTGCGGGCGTAGTGGTCCCCACGGGCCCCAGGCCGGTAGAAGGCTCGAGGATTGGCCAGGAAGGCAGCCAAGGATGGTGACTTGCGAAAGGCCGATGAGGTGGATTTATAGTAGGAGAAGGCAGAACGGGCCAGGGCAGCGGGGTCTCGGACAATGGAAAAGAAGAAGCTGTCAGAAGGCATGACCTGAAGTACCTGCAGAGGAGAGAAGACAGACATAGGGAGAAAGAACTGGGCCCAGGAGAAAGTAAGCACAAGCCAAATGCCCAGTGATCCCCAGAGTCCTCAAACCTCCTTCTCACAGCTCTGCTAGGAACCCCCAGCTTCTGTCACTTGCTATGTGACAAGTTACTTAACATCTCTGAAACTCAGTTTGCTTATCTGTAAAATGGGGATAATCATACCTTCCCAGGTGATTATGAAGGGTCCATGAGATAAAGGATATAAGGAAACCTGGAACATGGGAAGCTCCTGGAGGACATTCATTTCCTTGGGCCTTTCTGTCTGTCTTGGTCAATAAAAACTCTAGGAACCAGGCTTTGTACTCACTTCTCCAAAGAAAACCTACTGAGTACCTACTCTGGGGCTCTTAGTTACAGCTCCAAGAAAGGAACTGGCCCTAGGCCACCTCGAGGCAGGAGGAGGTGGATGTCAGTGGCAGCAAACAGTGAAGAGAAGGGGCAACAGTAAGACTGTCTGAAGTATAGGCAGCAGGTGGGCAGGCCAGGCCCAGGAGGCGGAAGGGCAAGGTACATCAGAGGCTCCTGGGCACCTTGAAGAGCAAAAGACACCCTGGACTGGGGCTCTGGGGAGCCATGGCCACTTGGGAGGGTACTGCCCTGGGGGCTGGGACATATGATTCCACTTCTCCCCAGGAAGGAAGGAAGGAATAAGGCTAACACCCTAACAATGCAGGCAGATCCATATCAGGACCTAGCTCCTGGACTCCCTGGAGGGTTTCTGCCTCTGAAAATGACTTCCATCATTGAATCTGACCTTTCCCTGCCATGTTGTTCTCCAGTCTGCTCCAGAAGTATGGCACACCTAGAAGGCAAAGCCTGAAGGCAGAGGGAAACAGAGATGACAACAGACTTTGGCCTCCAATGGACCTGGAATAAAATCCCAATTCTGCCATTTAGTAATTGTATGACTTTGGGCATGTTGTTGAACTTTTCAGAGCTTTTGTTCTCCATCTATAAATCTGGGTTAACACTTACCTGGAAGAATATGAAAGTGCCTGGAACATGGTAGGTAGTCAATGAATGGTGGTGACAATGAAGGTCATCATTCTTGCCTCTGGGGAAACCTACTGTCATTGCCTCACTCCCAGCAGTGGCCCCTTGGTGCCCAATGGATCATGCCCACATTCCTCCAGCTTCAATGAAGATGTCTTTGCAGCCCTTGCTGAAGTTCTTCCATGGATGCACATACTCCCCCTCTTACACACACACAACTATGCCTGTGCTGATGTTTTGCTCCAAGAATGCCTGATGGTCTTACCACAAAGCCATGTCTACTTTTTCCTTTAAAACTCATCTCTCCAGAAAGCTCCATCTCTTTTGATAGACACAATTCTGGATACATACACACATACACATGCCTCAGAAGAAGCCTTGACTTTGGAGTACAGGCACCTGAGTTCAAATCCTAGCTCTGCCACTTTCTGTGTGTTGAAGGAGGCCAGTCAGCCTCCCTGAGACTTGAACTCCTAGTATGTATATTGGAGACACTTATAATACCTTCCTGGAAAGGTGATGGTAAGATTAGTATCCAGCACTCAGTAAGTACTCAGTAAAGGTTAGTTCCTTCCCTGTATGTTTTCATTTGCATGTTGATTTTCTTCTGACAAGAGCTCTCAGGTTCCTGTGTGTGTCTGTATGAGCATGCGCTGGTCTCCCCATTAGAACTGAGGCTCTGGGCGGGGGGCAGGACTCAGTTTCCACCCAACTATTCTGCTGTTCTCAGCCTAGGGCTTGAAATATAGCTGATCCTCAAAATGTGGCAGACGGCCAGGTGCAGTGGCTTACGCCTATAATTTCAGCACTTTGGGAGGTCAAGATGGGAGAATCACTTGAGCCCAGGAATTCAAGACCAGCCTGGGCAACATAGCAAGACCCGTCTCTACAGAAAATTAACAAAAAGAAAAATTTGGCAGACATGGTGGGGGAAATGACAGGAAGAAAAGTCAGGAGGCAGTGGAGGAGCAGGGGCCCTGGTAGTGGCAGTGGAAGAGACACCAAGGAGGTCAAGGGGCACCTGGAAGGAGAGTTGGGGGCTCAGAGTTGGCATCAAGGAAATAAATTGGTCAAGGAAAGAGGCTGGGGTAGCACCAGGTGGGAAAGAGAAGGACTCTGGCTTCCAGAAACTACTCGGGAAGGGATGCCTGAGGAGAGGGCAACAGGAAATCCCACCCCTGTGGCCCCCATGTGCAACTTTTGGGTGAGGTGATGTCTGGGGAGCCCCCAGGCCTGGGCCTATATCTTTCCAGCCCCACCCACCCGCCATGACCCCCTTACCTCTTTCAGGTTGAACCTCATGTGGTGACAGAGGATGTGGAAGGGGAACTGGGTGCCTCCACCCTGGGGGCGGTGGCCTTTGACCCGAGAGGCCTGGAAAAGCCTCGGGTAGCCGAACTGGTAGCGGGCAGGGAGGGCGAAGCGCAGTCCGTGCCGGTCCCCGTAGCGATGCAGCAGGCTCAGCACAGAGCTGCTCCCAGATTTATGCGTCTTCAGGAACACAAGCCGCTGCCGGGGTGGGCAGGACTGAGCAGCTGGTCGAGGGGATGGGGCCCAGGGCTGTCGGAGCCTGAGAAGAAACAGAGGGGGAGTGTCCTGTCCCTCAGCAGCGAGTGGACTGGCTTCTTGTGGAGAGAAGACCAGAGGGGCATGGAGTCCTGAGAGTCACAGCTCCAGGTGAGATGGGAAGGAGCAAGTGGGGGGCATCTGTAGGGAGATGGGACAAGATGGGAACTCACCTCCTCTGGAAGGGCCCCCCCCAGAGCTGGAGGGCAAATCCGATGGTCATGAAGACTCCCAGGGCCACCCCCAGGCTCCGAGGCCCCCAGAGCCTCATTGTCCTCGTAGGAGACAGAGGGCCCATGTGGCACAGGGAAGGGTGAGGCTAGAGAGGGACAGATCCAGGGCAGGGACCAGAGGCAGAGACGGCTTGAGACAGCCCTGCAGCCGCGGAACGCGCCGGTTGGAGATCGAGGGGTCATTCCCCAGGCCTGCTCGCAGCCTTGGTTGAGCCTGCCCCCTGAGTTAGCAGATTTTTGCCTCTGTCAGCGTCTAGAAGGGAAATGAGGGGGAAGGAGGGGAGTCTAAGGAGAGGGGTAGAGCCTCCTCTCCTGCTGCAGCTGAGACCTAACTCAGGGAGGGGGAAGTGGTCCAGGTACTGTCAACACCCAGACTCTTCTAGGTGGCCCCACAGCTACTAACTCCACTGCCAGCCTTTTTCCTGTCTCCAGTTCCCACCACCCCACCCCCCAATCCCCGCCATGGTTCTGCCTGAGCCTCAGGGAGTTGGAAGCGAAAGAGAGAAAGACAGAGACCCAGATCATGAATGAAACAGCCAGCCAGAGAGACCAGACCCATCAGCTTGTTATGACAGGTCAGATGGAGGCCAGGCCCCTGGCTTTCTCCTGAGCCCCTGTGACTGCCACAAACGGGGATGAGGAGCTATAAGGAGGGAAGGAGGATCAGACAGGACACAGGTTGATGAACCTTGGCAGGAGGAAGGGAGGTTAGACTTACAGGAGTGGCTTTGACGTGAGTAAGAGCCACTGGGTAAACTCAGGCATCTCTTTCCCCTCTCCGCTTGGGGCAGACCCCAGTGAGTGAGAGAACCCTGGATCCTGGACACACCCCCATCCCACTTTCCTACCCAATCAGTGCACCCAGAGCAGACTGAGAGGGTGGGGCTGGACAGAGAGAGAGAGAGAGAAACTCTGTGACACAAAAATACGGAGAAAAACACAAACACGGAGCTTCCTAATTCACTGGGAGTCTGGTCCCGCCCCTTCAGATTATAACTCCCAATCACGGACCACGGCCCCTCCAACAAGCCCAGACAGCCCCCTTCTCTGACAGAGATGACCCCAGGCAGAGAGAACCCACACTTACTACCCAGACCCGCCCCCTCTGGCATCACTCCCCAATTCCCTCCCCCAGCCCAGCCCCCAGGATCCACTGCGACTCCCCCATGCGGAGTTCTTCGTTCCTTTCCACCTAGCTTCCTCTTCCCATTACTCCCATCCCAGCCCTCTGTCCCCTCCAGCTTTGGTGACTGCTCAGTCTGCTGCCAGTCTTATTGCCCCCACCCCCGGATTCTATGAGCCCCTCGAGTCTCCTCCCATAAATTCAAGGGTCGCTCCACTGGCCCCAGCCTCAGCTTCCCTTGACCACTCACCAGGCCACAAGGCGAGCAGCAGGGAAATCGGCGGGGCCCTCCCCCCTGCCCCAGCCACCGCCCGGCTCCTCGCTCAGCTCAACTTTCTCCACAAACTTTCTCCGCGCCGAGGCTCCTCCCCTCTTCTTTTGTCCCGCCAGCCCGACCGACCAGCTGCTCCGGCTTCCATCGCGTCTTCGGGTCTCCCCCTCCCTGCATCTTGCCCGCTCTCTCCGGGCACCCAGCCTGCTCCTGGAAGACACCACTTCCACCCTCCTTTCGAACTCAGGAATCAATTCTACCTTTTTCTCTCAGCTTTCTACAGAACAAAAGATTCATTCAGGCATCAGAAAGAAGGAACGAGAAAGTGATAGACAAGAGTTGAAAGCAGACATTGTCAAGGACATGACAAGGTAGCCAGAGGCTGACTCGAAGAGAACAAGGTCCCCCACCCTGAAGGAAGGGGCAGTGGTGCGGTAATGTTACTAATGCCTCATGTTCAAAGAGCATTTGGCAGGTGACAAGGCATTTCCTCACACAGTTCCTAACTGGTCCCCACAATTCTCCCCTGAGGGCGGGCAACTTGGAGATTGGGGGGGGTCTCTCCCCAGCCTGTGCCCAGGGGACAGGTTCCAAGAGAGGCAGAAACTGAGCCAGTCACAGAGGCCCCAGGGGTCTCTGCTAGGAGCGGGGACTCAGGGACTGACGCTGAAGGCACAGAAAGCCACACACAGGGTCCAATAAATTACCATTTATTTGCAGAATAAACACTGAACACTGATTCAAACACTGAAACATGAAACTTGGAGTTTGTGAAGGATGTGGATGACAGAGGTCATGAGATGAGGTATTTTTTTATTTTTGTTTAAGAAATGGACACTGAAAAAACTCAACAGAACCCAAGCCCACTGAACCTCGCATCCTACTCACATACCCCCAGTCCCCTGCCCTGCACTCTGTCCAGTGCCCGACTTTGTCCTTTTGAGACCAGGTGCCCCCACCCCATTAGAGTTCCACCCCTCCCCACTTTTAACTTCCTTCAAGCCCCATCCCCCAACTGCAACTCTAAAACTCCTCCCTTTCTCCCTTGTTGGTTGGTCACCAGCCCCAGCTTTAGAGGACTGGAGGCCACACTCTCTAAGGAGACCACACTCCCTCCTAAATAAATACCCCCAGGGCCCCCCTCCCCAGTTACCAAATGAAAAAATAAATATTGTGGACAACCACCCACCCCCAACCCCACAATGGGAATCTCCTGGATTTGGGGCCCCAGCCATTCACCTGCGAAGTCCCTTCACCCTTTCTGTAGCCCCTTCCTACTCCTCTCCAGACCCAGCTGAGGGGGGGAGAGGGGAAAGGGCCATGAACCCTTCTGATGCTAGGGCGCCCCTCCCCTGTTATCGAGGTCCAAGCAGGGCTAGGGCTGAGAGGGAGAGAACAAGGATGGGTTGGGTGTGAAAACCAACAGACACCCCCCCACTCCTGCTCCGGCCCTGATTGTAGCGGGCACTGCCACCTCCTCTGCCCCCGGAACCGTCCCTTCGAGGAGGGTACGGAGGCCGAGGAGGCCGGACTGGGGGGGCCACAGCTGCTGCCCCAGCCATCCAGTCATCTGCATACTGCTGTCCCCCTCCAGAGCCACTGGCATCTTCATCTGCAGGAAGGGAAAGGGACAGAGACAGACGGGTGGGGAAGAGAAATCAAGATTAAAAACAGAGAAAGAAAGGCAGGGGAGAGAGGAACAGGTAGATCCATGGGGTTGGGAGGGAGAAAGACAGTGAGTGACAGGAAGGCAAGGAGAGAGAAAAAGAGAGACATAGGCAGATGGGGAGAGAGGATAAACAGGAAAAGGCAGAAAAAGCAAAAGTACAAAGAAGCAGAGAGCAGCCAGGAAGAGGGGTGGGGGGAGGGTGACAGAGACAGAAACAGACAGACAGACACAAGGAGAGAGAAAAAAATGAGTCTGTGCCTTGTGTCTCTGGCAAACTCCACCTTGAAGAGCCAGCCCAATGTCAGCCCCCCTCCCCCATTCTCCCACTGCCTTTTGCCCATTATAAGAAGCTTCTCACTGTTCTGTAAGTGGGGTCTCCCCCACTGGACCGTAAACTCAAGTATAGAGAACCACTCATTGGTCTTTTATCTTCTACCTTTGAGGTCAGCGCTCAGTAAACGCTTACTAAATGAATGAGTGAATGAACGAAGGCTGAGAGTGGAGGCAGGGGCGGGAACTACGAGCCAGGGGAGGGACTCGAAAGGCAGTGGGCGGGGCTCACCCGCGTCCAGCCCGTCCAGGTCGTGTCCAAGCGCGGCCGCCTTCATCCTGGCGGTGGCTGCCCGGAGCTGCAGCCGCCGCCGCCGTGTCGGCACGTCGGGGCCCGAGACATCCACCTGCACCTCGGGGTTGCTGAGTTGCTCGGCCGGGGAGCCCCCGACCACGGGCAGCAAGTACCTGCGAGCAGAGCAGCCCCGAAGCTCCGCCCGGCCGCCCCTTGGGCCCGCCCTCCCCGCCGCCGCCCGGCAGCCGCGCCTCACCTGCCCCGCCCGGCCCCGGTCCAGCAGGGCGCCGCCTCCTGCGAGACGTCCGCTGCCATGCGGGAGTCTCCGCACACCGTCAGGGACAGCCGGGCCCAGAAGCCACGCATCCTGGCCAGCCGCTCGCGGAGCTCCCATACCTGGGCGAGCGACAGAATGGGGCGACCTGGAGCGCCCCCCTCCCACCGCAGCTCCGCCCCTCCCCGCACCCCGCCTGCGCTCGCCACTCACCAGCCGGTGCATGTTGGTGCCCGCTGCCGTGGTGGGCCGCTCCTCCTCGGCCACCAACGTCCACAGACGGCCCGCCTCTTCCCGGGGCGCAGGGGCTCGGCGGTTACGGGCCGGCACCGGGTGAGGAGGGCCGCATTCCTGAAACACCTGCGGCACAGGGACAAGAACTCACACATGGTCACCCAGTAATGAAACCCATCCTGTGTCCCCAGTCTGACCCCATAGTCTTCCCAGATACCCTACCATGTCTCCCTGCCACCCACACTGTCCCTCCACCCCGGGCCTCACTTCTGCTCTTCTCTCCCCTCAACCTGGGCTGACACCCCCACTGTCCCCCATCCCAGGCTTCACCCCCTCCCTTCTCTCCCCTGTACCTGGGCTGACACCTTCACGCTGTTTTCCTGCAGAAACATCAAACCCTCCGAGATCTTCACCCCAATAGACTCAGCCGCCAGTTCAAAGGAAAAGGGACCCTGGAGCTTCTCAGCCAGGAGCAGGAGAGCATCTAGAAGGACAGTGGAATGAGGGGTGATCCTGAACTGGGATGTTCCCACACATCCTCACTCAGGCTTTAGAGAGAAGCAGCAAAGTGTTTAAGGGAACTCATATCAGAAGAGCCCCCCCTGGATATGACCTTTGAGCCCTTAGCCCAGCTCACCCCACCTGCCCCTTACACACAGCCCCCAGCCATACTCGAGACCCTCCTCTATCCCGGGCTTTCTTGAATCCCCTCACCCAGATAGCTGCCCCATTCAGGCTCCAGTCCCCTGTTGCTGAGACAGCCACGAACCACGTTGAGGCAGAAGCCCTGGCAGGGCATAAGTGAGGGAATCCCCCGACAAAGGGGGCAGCCAATCAGACGCATCAGAGCCTGGCTGCAGCCTCCAAACACCGGCACCTGGGGGCAGAAAGCAGGGCTGAGTCATCCACAAACTCCGTGGCTGCTCTCAGCCAAGCTTGGTGCTGGGCACAGAGAGAAGTCAAATACCCAACCCCACCTTCCCCAGGCTCTGTTTGGAGAGCTAGAGGTGAGTGCCTAGAGTTGGTGACCCCACATGGCATCAAGTGAGACCACAAGAGTGCCACACATCTGAGAACAGAGGTTCCTAGGTGCCTCTGCTTCTTGGGAGTAGAGGTAGTGGGGGGTCTGAGGCAAGATGCAAGGAGGAAAGTGTGCCCATGATAGCTGGAGAGGCAGGAGACGGTGAGGAGGCAAGAGGTGGGGCTGGGAGGTCAGGAGAGAATGGGCCGTGAGAGAGGCCCAGCCAGGCATCTGGCCTTCAGTAGCGGGGAAGGGGAGTCATTGAGGGGCCCTGGGGGATCCAGGGGGGCCCAGTACTCCAATCCTGGATTGCTATGGAGATGAGCAGACCCTCGGGAACTGGCGAGGGCTATGAGTCATCAGAGGGCAGGAGTGGGTCAGGGGTGATAAGAAACCATCAATCATGACCCAGGGGAGACTTCACTCCCATGCATGCCCCTCCCCAGTTCCCCCGCCCTTCCTGGGATGACAGGGCCTGGAGGCTGACATGGGCAGGCTCCAGACCTCTCTTGCCAGCTGGTGCCTGACTCTTCCTCATGAGGTCTCTCCCACTTCTGCCTCTCCCTCCCTGGGTCCTGCCCACGCTCAGGCCCCCTCTAACCTTAAGCGCCTCACTGACCACTTCTCTTCCAGTCTCTAGGCCCCGGACAAAGGCCCGGGCAGCCACAAGGGTCCGGGTTATCTGGGGGAAAGGAAAGAAGAGGAGAAAAACCAAAAGGTTGTCATGGGTCAGTCAAGACTGGGGCCAAGATATTGCACCAAAGGGACAAGCAGTGGGGGTTAGGATTGTGGGATTTTCTGGGGGTGGGGAGAGTGTCTGGTGGTACAGAGAGGCAGGTTCAAGAGGCCCACAGGAATTATAGTCTAGAACGATTAAGGGGAACTAGGTTTGGGAGGAGATGGAGGGATTGTGTTGTACAGGGATTGGGGATAGATTGTGTATCAGAACTAACACTGAACTTGAAGCCAGAAAACCTGGGTGTGAGGCATAGCTCTACCACTTATACTGGCTGTGAGACCTTAACCTCTGGAATGCTCAGTTTTCTCATCTGTAAAATAAGGATACTACTATCTACCGTGCAGAGTTATTATGACAGTTAAATGCCATACTATAAATGAAAATGCCTCTTAAATATGGAATGCCTAATTCCTGTTTAGTTGAACCAGAGGAAGTCAAGATGTTAGGATTAAGGAGGAGTTGGCAGAAAGGTGGCTGGAGGCCAAGGGCAGGTGAATGTTTGTGTGAAATAAGGCACAGAATGGGAGTGGAGGGTGTCCACTTAAAGAAGTACTGGGTCAGGCAGGGGTGATGAAGGCTGGAGATAGGGGTCGCCAGTTCAGTGATGACTGCAATGTGGGGTGGAGGGTGTCACCAGGTCAGGGGTGACTGAGGCACACTAGTTTGGAGGTGAGTAGTGCATAGTTTAGAGGTCACCAGGTCAGAGGTGACTGAAGGCTCAGGAGTTGGGAACCCTCACCTGTAGGCGGAGGCGGCGGGGTGAGTCCCCGAAGGGCTGCAGAGAGCCATCAGTAGAGGAGGCGAGGCGTGAGAGGCAGAGCAGGTAGTCAGGGGGGAAGCTGTACTGTGGGTGCAGCAGGGGGAACACTCTCTCCAGGAGCTGTGCCCAGAAATCCGCCAAGGCGTCATCCAACCCCTCACCAGACTCCCCATAGAAGTCCCGCAGCCGAGAGAACAGGCCATTGAATATGAGGGCGTGCTGGGCATACAGGCGGCCGTAGGAGTGGGAGAAGAGCTGGGTCAGGGAGTGTTGGGCTACTGAAAGCATCTCCAGAAAAAACTCTGCAGCAAATGCAGGAAACGGGTGTAGGGTGGGGTGAGGCCAAGAAGGGTAAATGAAAGGGCAGAGGCAGGAGGGGATGGGGATGGGAGAGAAGAGAAAAGACAAGTGAGTCAGAAACTGGGAATGAGGGAGGGCAGGGCCCTGGAAGAGAGTCTGGGGCAGGGATGAAGGGCGAAGCCAGGGCCAGGAAGGGGTACAGTGCCTTAGTGATGGAGTGGGGACAGGAAGCTTGCTGGGGTCATGAGCACAGAGAAGAGGTGTGAAGCCAGGTTTGGGGATCCCAGGTCCTCACCGTCAAATTTTCTGTGCCGGACAGCCAGTGTGTGAACCATGAAGGAGCCGCTGTCCTCCACCAGGCCTCGGAAGGTGGCCTCAGTCTCCCTGATCAGCCTCTGCTCTGTCTCACTGGAACAGCAGGTATACTCCTGGGGACAGACCCGGAGGTGCTCACCTGTACAGGGAGATGTGGAGGAACGGTGGGAAGTGATATATGAAATTCCTTCCATCTCCTGCCTATCTCTGGGGGCTGTTCCTTCTTTTCTACCTGTCTGATCTCTTTTCTATTGTCTGCTCCCTCATCCCCACCTGACCCTATACCGTCACCCATCCCAACTCCACTCCCATTTGCCATGGGATCACCTATTTGACAACTGCCCCGAAGGCAAAATTAGTGGTCAGAGTGTCCTCAGGTGACCCTCCCCAACGTCATACACCCAGGCCTCTAGGGACTTGCAGGACAGCTTCTAGGGGATGAATGGGATTTGGAGGGGTGGGGTTTCTTCGTGAGCAAGAAAAGTATTATCATAGAAGGGGCTCATAGAATTAGCAAGGAGAACATGGCTGTGAAGAAAGAAACACATAGGGGGGTGCTAATTATGAGAAAGGGATTCCTGGGGGTGGGGGGCGGGGAGTAAGAGAGATATTCTGTGCACAGGAGGGTTATTGTGATCCTGGTAAGGAAGTTACAGGAAGAGGAGAGATATTACTGTAGGATGAAAACATGATTATAAGGGTCACTCTGAAAGGGAAGAGAGTTATTGTGAGATGGGGAGGACCCGCCCCCGCCCGCCACCCCCAATTCTCTAATCTTCCTATTTCTCCTCACCTGAGATCAGGGCGGGAGGGATTAGGTTTAAGCTATATCCCCGGGCCCCCAGCACCTGCCGGGTCTCTGCACAACTCCGGGTGACCTTTGCCTCGCTCCCGGGTCCGGGACCAGGACCGGGACACAGAGGCAGCAGCAGAAGGAGGAGAGGTCGCAGCGCGGACATAGCTGCAGCCACCCTGGGACAGCAAAGTGGGTCCTAAAGAGGAAAGAAGAGCCGCCCAAACTCGGGAATCCGGTTTTCGGCCTCGGGACCGCTCCGCGGGCCAGAGAAAGAGCGCGACCCCCGAAAACTGAACACAGAGCACGATAGCTGGACCAGGCGGCATCTGCCGAGACAATGGGAGCCGGGAGCCGGACAGGGGGCGGGGCCCAAGGCGGGGCCCCGCCAATGATGGTAAGGAGCCGGTCTCGGGGGCGGGGCCAATGGAGAAATTAAGCCAATGTAGCGGGGAAGCTCGGCAGGGGGGAGGGACACAGCCGCACGAAGGTTGTTCGTGTCGGGGCGTGGTCTTTGTTGGGGGGCGTGGCTATACAGCTCAGAAGGCAGGGCCTGGGTGAAACCCAGCCTATGGCAGTTGAGAAGCCAGATTGAGGGGACTTCTGCTTGTCTCGTCCGAAGCCCGCTCAATGCTGAGGGAAATTGGGGGTGGAGCACGGCTGAAGCTGGCGGCCCGCGCGCCTGCGCCCACGTGACAGGACCGCACGCTCTGGAGCTCGCGGCCGCACGAGGCTGTGGGGCTGTGTGAGTGGAATGTGGTGAGCACGAGCTACCACACTCCCAAGCCTCGCGACAATTTCCAGCCCTGGGGCGAGCCGTTGGGTTTGAGCCTGCGCACAGCGTGCCTCGTGCCTTCCCGCGTTTTTCTTGGCTTTTCCGCCACCGGAAGGGAAGCGGCGGGGCGGGCTCCTGTGCGGAAAGTGGGGTGACCACAGACACCTGAGGGACCTGAGGCGGTGACCTTTCCTGAACCCTGCTCGGCCAGAAGTCGCTCTTCCGGGCGCTGACAGTGAGGCTCCCTTTTGACCCAAGAATCCTTCCCCCACCCTCCGGGCCCTGCCTCAGTGGCCTCCCCAGCAGAGCCCGAGAATCCCAGCCCCAGGCTCCGAGAGATTGGTAGTTCACTCTCCTAAGCGGTTGGAAGGCTCTTCAGCCCAAAAAAGCTTACCCCTGTCAGGTGCAGATAGCACCTTCTAGAAAAATAGAGGAAGCGCACACCTGCGGTTACTCCTTCAGCGTTTCCAGCGCTGCCTCCACCCCCAAGGCGTTCAGAGCTTCCCGTTCCGTTCCATGTGGAATCAGGTCCTAGCATTATAGAAATGACAGTTTGGGGTCTTTTTTCTTTTCTTTTCTTTGTTTTGTGGTGGGTTTTTTTTTTTTTTTTTTTTTTTTTTTTGAGACAGAGTCTCACTCTGTTGCCCAGGCTAGAGTGCCGTAGCGTCAGCCTAGCTCACAGCAACCTCAAACTCCTGGGCTCGAGCAATCCTCCTGCCTCAGCCTCCCGAGTAGCTGGGACTACAGGCACACACCACCATGCCCGGCTAATTTTTTTTTCTATATATTTTTAGTTTGTTCAGCTAATTTCTTTCTACTTTTAGTAGATACGGGGGTCTCATTCTTGCTCAGGTTGGTCTCGAACTCCTGACCTCAAATAATCCTCCTGTCTCAGCCTCCCAAAGCGCTAGGATTACAGGCCTGAGCCACCGCACCGGCCTTCTTTTTATTTTTAAATGCATGAGCCCAATTTTCTTGCGGTGGGCAATTTACGCTTCAGAAGCCTCTAAAGAGGGGTGTGTGTGAAGCTGCCCTGGTGTGTGCCTTACTCGGTTCTTGGAGAGCAACAGGAAACCCGCTGCCCTGTTTCTGGGGTTGTGGTGTTTTTAATCCCTCCATGCCTTAGGTCAACTCTTTGTCTTATTTTTTGGTGGTTTCTCCCCGCCCCCCCCCCGCCCCCCCGCCCCCCCGCGTTCCGGAGTAGTTAGTTCCCTTGGAAAGAAAGTGACTGGTCAGGGCTGAGGGGTGGACCAGTGGTGGGTAGGAACCTTTTCCTGTCTCTTTCCCTAGCTGGATCGCCATGCCTACCCTTCGCTCCTCCTCCTCCTCCCGGCTCCATAGCTCCTCTTCCCCAAGCAGTGTGTCCTCCCCACTGCGAAGAGCAGCGGAAGGTGCCCAGAGGGCCTTGTCTGCGTCTTCTAGTTCCCCCGTCAATCTGCCCTGTGATGACAGGGACTCAGAGCATGCTTCAGAGGGGTGAGTGGAGTTGATGAGAAGTCGTTGCATTGTGTAGCTACCTCCTGTGTCCTCGGCAGCTTTCCCCTCTGTCATTTTCCTGCATTGATGGTAATATGAGTGGAACTGTATAAAAACATCAGAAATGCTATATTGGTTCAGAACAGTGACCCCCCCCCCACCCTACAGTTTTTTTTTTTTTCAAAGCCTCTACACGTTGTAGACATCAAGAATAGTATGTACTGTCGTGAATCCATCGATCATCTTGTCTAAACCTTTCTTGAACACATTTCTATGTTCAGCATGTACAACCTCTGGTGGGGGCTGGGAGGTGGGCGATGGGGAAGTAAAGAGTCCCTTATTTTTTTTGCCTGACAAATTGTATATACTTTTAAGTTGGTGTCCTTTGGTTCTCTTATTTGGGATTTTGTAAACAGGTGTGTCTATGTTTATCTATTAATGTGTATGAGTTTATTCTGTGGAGGTTATGATAATATATCTTATTTTTTTAATCCTTCCAGGACAAAAACTGATCTCATAAAAGATCTGCTTTATCTCTTGGTTATTTTAATTGGCCTTCTCTGAATCATTTTTGTTTCTGTTGGTGCTACTGCTGGGGACTAGATTATATCAGTGTTATAAACTTCACTCTAATAAGACATGTGGTTATGTTTCAAGGGGTGAAATTTACTTCTAGGTACATATTAATCTCCTGTTTTTGCATGAGTCACACATGACTTCCCAAGCCATGCTTATTTTTTTCCACATTGAGCAGTGACCTCTTTGCCTGCTTAACTATCATTTGATTCTCGTATTGAGAGAATATTAGGAAGGGTTGTGTTTCACCCACCTCAGTTCTTCATCTCCATTGCTTTCACAGGAAAGTTTTCCTTTAAGATGTTGTCTTTACTTTCTAGTAACAGTAAGCTCATCTTATCTTAAAATCTGAGAATGTTTTTCTCATGGAGAATGGGGTACAGTTAGAGACAAAGAGAAATTATAATTTGTTAACCCTTTACATAGAGGGAATGGGATGGTTGTATTTAAGGAGAACCTACCTCATAGGAATAGTGACTCTGTGTCCGCTGATGAAGGCAGTGACTTTGAAGACAGCTTGAGGCGCAGTGTGAAGAAGAGAACAGCAAAACGACCACTCAAAACAACCCCAGTGAGTTAGTTTTGTTTTGTTTTTGAATCTGGCGTGGGAAGCGGCAAAAGAAAAACCTGGAAGAGGCTCAGGTGATATGGTTAATGGAAAGACAGGACTTACAGAGCATTAAGGGACAGAAGTAGGAAGAAGACAAATTTTGAAGAGAAAAGAATAAGAGAAGAGGGCATTAGGATATAAAGGTACAGGAGTGAGAATCAGGGCTTTTTAAAAGGAAAAAAGGAGTAATAAAGTTCACAACATAAAATCAGTTATTCCTGGAAAGAGTTGGAACCCATTCTACTAAGTGAAGTATCCCAAGAATGGAAAAATAAGCACCACATATATTCACCATCAAATTGGTTTCACTGATCATCACCTAAGAGCACATTTAGGAATAACATTGATCGGGTGTCGGGCAGATGTGGGTGGGGGAGGGGATGGGTGTGTACATACATAATGAGTGCAATGCGCACTGTCTAGGGGATGGACACGTTTGACGCTCTGACTTGGGGTGGGGGGGGCAAGGGCAATATACATAACCTAAACTTTTGTATCCCCACAATATGCTGAAATAAGAATAAAAAAAAATTTGATTTGAGGGAGCAGTTTTAGGAGGTGCCATTGTGAAGGCAGCCTTGTACTCTGCTAAGTCTTTCACAATATTTTATGTAAAATATGATGCTTTGTGAAAATAAAACATTTTATAAGAAAAAAATCAGTTATTTCAGGTCTGAGTCAGTACTCAAACTCTGCTGTGGAATTGGCAGCTTAAGCCTACCTATGTAATAATAAGATCAAGTGTTAATGTCACTTTCACTTTTTGAAATTTCTGGTGTTTTTATACTTACTAGATGGCAAAACATCCTAAGAAGGAGTCCAGAATTGTACGTGGTCATGGCTGGAAAGAGTCAGAGCCACCAGCCAACAATCTCTTTGATGCTGTGAAAACCGCCAAAAGTGACATGCAGGTAAAGCAGTATGTCTCACCTCTGTTTCTCTTGATATCATCTCACCCTTTGTAAGGTGGAAAGATAAGGACAAGTGTCTACACACTTAATTTGATGTGGACATTTTAGTGAGCATAACCTGTGTCAAGAAAGGTAAGACCATGAATCAATCACTGGGTGATATAAGGGACACTTTGGATAAGAATGTTCTTTTCCTAAAGATATCACAGAACAGAAGCGATTCTGCCTTTATTGATTGATGAAGGAGACCAGAAGAGGCATTGGACGACCGAGGAAGGAAGCTTGGATATGGGTGGCACCTTTTTTAACCCTTGTCATTTATTAGCTCCACCTTGACAATTATACCTAATTCTTTTTTCTCCTCCCCATATTTTGTTTTCTATAATTGCAATTCTGTTACCCAAAAGTGTTTAAAGCTTATATGTAGCTTAAAAAGTAAAAATGATCACCCAGATCTCTAGCCCTACCTCAAGACATGAGGTAAGCTGTTGGTGTATCTTCTTCCACCATACCTCACAGTCCCCTTACCACCCAGAGATAACCACTAGAGTGAATTTTTGATAATTATTCTCTTGTCTTTTATTATGGTATTAATCACCAATGAATGTGTACTTTAATTTATATAAATGAGTCTATTCTTTAGTCTTCTGTGACTTAATTATTTCAGTTAGCATTGTTTGAGGTTTACCCACATTGATATGTAATATAGATTTTTATAGTTTTTGGAAATATGTTTTAAAATTTCAAACATAAGGAATTTTGCTAGTTATAATTTTGTTATTTGATTTCTTTTCTTTCCTCTTTCCCCTCCCCTCTCCTCTCCTCTCCTCTTTTTCCTTTTTTCTTTCGTTTTTCCTCTTTTTCCTTTCCTCTCTCCTCCCTTCCCCTCTCCTCCTGGACATAATGGCAGTGGCATGAACATAGCTCACTGAAACCTCAAACTCCTGAGCTTGTGCGATCTTCCTGCCTCAGCCTCCCAAGTAGCGGGCACATGCCACCATGCCCGGCTAATTTTTCTATTTTTTGTAGAGACGAGGTCTTGCTGTGTTGCCTCCTAAAGTGCTAAGATTACAGGCATGAGCCATTGCACTGGGCCTTGTTATTTGATTTCTAATTTAATGCATTGTATTCAGAGAATGTGGTCTTTGAACTTTATGGAGACTTAGCTTTATGACCTAGTGTTCAGTCAGTTTCCAAAACTGTTGCACAGATGCTTGAAGAGGATGTGTGTTTGACAGTTGTGGAGTACAGTGTTCTCTTGGGTGAGATCGAAAGTGTTAAATGTGATACTAATATGATATTTCTGTTTTTGTATGTTTGATATATCAGTTACAGAGAGAGGTGTGTTAAAATCCATGAAGATGATGTTTTCATTTACTCCATTTGTATTCAAGCCCATATTTGCCTTAAATATTTTAAAGCTTTGTTATTTGCATTTGGGTTTAGAATGGTTATAGCTTCCTGGTAAATCAAACTGTTTATTGTTACATACTGACCCTTCTTCAAAAATAATGTTTTCATAGTAATATATCTGTTAATATATGAACTTTATTTTTGGTTAATATTTGGCTGGTCTCCATTTTTTTACTTTCAATCTTTTTGTGTATGTTTGGGGTCTATTGCATATAGCTTATATCTGGATTATGTTCTTTAATCCATTCTATCAGTCTGTTCTTTAGAGAATTTATTTGTTTATAAATAAAATACTGATATATTTAGATTTATTTCTAACATTATGTGCTTCACTTTATCTTGCCTTTTCTTTTTTCCCTTTGCTTGCTTGTTTTTGGATTTCTGTCTTCTGCAAGGACCCAAGGACATTTTAACTCTAATGGTCCCTTCCAACTTACATGCAGTTGTACATTGTTTTAGTTCTGTCTATTCTCCTTCCTTGCCCAACAAATTAGACCTTACTGTTTTATACAGTTTGTTTATACTTATCTACATATTTACCATTTTCCGTATTCATTCCTTCTTGAATCTCAAATTTTGCATATAGAATCAGTCTTTCTATCCTTCAAAATTTCCTTTAGATGGTTTATTAATAAATTCTTCCAGTTTTTGCATGTATAAAAATATCTTTTACTCTTTTGCTTGAAAGATAGTTTTCTGGATATGGAATTCTAAGATGACATCATTTCCCCCAGCACATTTAAGAGATTATTCTATTACCTTCCACCTTCCCTTATTGCTGCTGAAAATGATCTATCAGTCTAATTTAGCGCTGTCCAATACAACATTTTCTAATGTTGCAAATGTTTTATATCAGATCTACTACAGTATCCACTAGCCACATGTGACTGTTGAGCCCTTGAAATGTGGTTGGTGGACCGAGGAACTGGATTTTAAATTTTTACTTGATTTAATTTATTTTTTATAGGGACGGGTTCTCAATATGTTGCTCAGGCTGGTCTCCCACTCCTGGCCTCAAGTGATTCTCACACCTCAGCCTCCCAAAGTGCTAGGACTCATGCCTGGCCTGACTTAATTTTAATACCCACATATGGCTAGAGGCTAATGTATGTGTGCAGATCTTGTTTGTAAATGTTTTAGTTTGTAAGTGTTAAATGCACATTCTTTGTAAGTAATCTCTTTTTTGCTTTGACTGTTTTCAAGACTTTTTTTACTTTTGTTCTGATATTATAAGGATGCGTATAGTTGTAAATTCCCTTTTTATTTGTCATATTTGAGATCCATTAGCTTCCTAACTCTGGATTGGTGTCTTTCAACAAGTATGTATGGAAAATTATTTTCAAATACTGCCTGTTTCTCATTTTATTATCTTCTGGAATTCAGTTGGACATCATTAGAGCTGCTCACTTTATTCTCTCTCTCTCTCTCTTTTTTAAAAAGAGATGGAGTCTTAGTCTATCACCCAGGCTTGAGTGCAGTGGCATCATCATAGCTCACTGCAATCTTGAACATCTTTTTTTTTTTCTTTTTTCTTTTTTTTTGTAAATAGAGATGGGGTCTCACTCTTGCTCAGGCTGGTCTCGAACTCCTGAGCTCAAACAATCTGCCCGCCTCGGCCTCCCAAGTGCTAGGATTACAGGCGTGAGCCACCGCACCCGGCCAACCTTGAACACCTTGGCTCAGGTGATCCTCTCACCTTAACCTCCCAAGTAGCAGGACTACAGGTGCACACCACTGCACCCAGCTAATTTTTTTATATTTTGTATATACAGGGTCTCGCTATGTTGCCAGGCTGGTCTTAAACTCCTGTCCTCAAGCAGTCCTCCTGTTTCGGCCTCCCAAAGTGCTGGGATTACAGGTGTGACCTACCATGCCCAGCCTCCATGTGTCTTAATATATCTTTCATTATTTTCACCTGCTAGTCTCTCTGGGCTGCATTTTGGATAATTTCCTTGACTCAACTTCCAGTTCACTCATCTTCTGTTCTGCTATGTCCAGTCTACTTTTAATCTTCCATTGAATTTTAAAATTTTGTTTATTCTTCACTTCTGTAAATTTTATTTGGCCCATTTTCAAATTTGAGTGTTCTTTGCTTCTACTTTCAGACGTTTCTTTTATTTCTTTAATTGTATTAAACATGGTCATTTTATAATCTGTGATAGCTTTATTGTGTAGCTTTGTGAATGTAATTATGCCGTTAATACTTTGTTTCTTTATATATTTTACTGGGTTTTACTGTGAGCCGCTTATTCTGCCTGGTGCTCTATGTGTTGGAATTCTTTGGGGCCTAGGCTAAAGGTGGGGTTTTTTTTGCACCCCTCTCCCCAAAAAGTGGGTTTTTAAGGGAGGAATTTGCATTTACTTCTGGCAGTTGCCTGGGGATACTCCAGATTCACTTTTAATTAAATTCTCTGATTGAGATTATTCTGATCATATATGTAGTGTGACTCTTGACTGCAAATCCAGACATGAGGGCTAGATGTGGTTATAAATTCCCAAGGTAGAATTCTTTTTTCCCATTCACCCACACTAAGATCATAACAAGCTAGTTTTCTTGCTACCCTTGTCTGCCCTGTAGGTTTATTTTTCATTCTTGTTTCCTTGAGGATGTGACTCTTTGCAGGACCCAGATTTATTGTAGGCACTTCATCTTTTTTAACTACTCTTAGAAAGACTTTAGGCTCTATCTCTTGTACTCTCCACTCCATGCAAGCATCCTGACACAAAGTCAGGGTCCCCAGGGTTTAATGAAACCCTCAGGGCAAAAGTCAGCTTGCTTACCTCCCAGAATCGGTACCTTCACCTGATTTTTGGCCTATATGGAATTCTACCTTTCAGCAATACATTTTAAAAGATGTTTTGAATAGTTTGTCAATTTATTTATTTTAGAGATGGGGTCTTTCTCTGTTGCCCTGGCTGGAGTGCAGTGGCACAGTCATAGCTCTCTGTAGCCTTAAACTTCCGGGCTGAAGTGATACTCCCGCCTTAGCCTCCCAAGTAGCTGGGACTACAGGCACATGACACCATACCTGGCTAATTTTTAAAAAAAACTTGTTGTAGAGACAGGGTTTCACTGTGTTGCCCAGGCTGGTCTCGAACTCCTGGGTCAAGCAATCCTTCCACCACAGCCTCCTGAGTAGCTGGGATTACAGGCGTAAGCCATAGCATCTGGCTCTGTTTTTAATCAGAAGTTCAGATACATCAGTTGGATACATTTTAGTCAGAAGTTCAGATACATCAGTTGGGAAGATCATACAGGCTTTATATTCTGTCACATTGCCAGAAATAGAAATCATCCACATTTTTTCCCTAGTCTTTGATAGATGAGTGGCTGGATAACTACAAGCAAGACCAGGATGCAGGATTCCTGGAGCTAATTAACTTTTTCATCCGATCTTGTGGATGTAAAGGTGAGGAAACTCCTTTCCCTTTCTAATCCCTAGTCTTTTGCTCCAATGTTGTGAAATTCTTACTGCATTTACATGAGGATTAGACATTTCCTAAGTAAAAGGAGAAGGTAAAGCATCAGAAAAGTTTAACCTATTTAACATTTTTCATTGGTAGATAAAGGAAGTGGTCCAGGGGGGAACTAGGTTGGTTGGAGTTAAGGCCCTTTGTGGAAAAATAACTAATCATGCATATGTGATGATAATGATGTTCAATGTTCACAAATTTGAAAATGGACTGTCAGGCACGCTTTAGTCTTTCCAGATGAAATAATCTTTTATTTTCTCAGCCACTTTGCCCGTATTTCTCTGAAACTGTGGTGCCCCCAGATCTCCAGATGCCATGGCTTAATTTATTAAGGCAGATAGTCAGGTTGTACTATATAAGAATCCAGCATCTGTCCTAGTTTTATTTGTTTTTTGTTGGATTATTTATTTAAACCACAATTTTCTACTGCTTGATTCCTTTGGGTTATTCAGAGAAGTTGTCTTATAGCAGACACACAGTTTGGTTAGTGGCAGACTTACGACATGACTAGGATTCAGGTTTTCTGATTCTCCACCTAAGGTCTTTTAAATATGTTCTCGTGCTCTTCTTTACATGTGTCTGTAAATAATCACAGTGTCCTGTTATTTTCCTTATAAACACCTTATCTTCTCCATTCTTCAGGCACTGTGACCTCCGAGATGTTCACGAAGATGTCCAACTCAGAGATCATCCGGCACCTAACAGAACAGTTTAATGAGGTGGAGGAAGATGACCAGGATCCTCTTGCCACTCTTATTTTAAAACCCAAGGCCTATTACCCCATTCTTTCTGGTTCTTGGAAATAGAGTTGCTTTTAGGAGGAAGAGTTCAATCTCTTGGGGGTAAAAGGGACCCTTAGATATTACTTGAATATGCCTTTAGAGTTGGGGAGAATAACAGGAAATGAGGTATAACAGGGACACATTTTTACTATACTGTTGATATCCAAGCCCCTATGGCTTAATGGACCTGGTAATAACTTGCCATTCTTTTCCTAAACCTTTCTGTAGGACTCAGGAGAGTACCCCCTGACAGCTCCAGGTCCATCCTGGAAGAAGTTCCACAGCAGCTTCTGTGAATTTGTGAAGACATTGGTCTATCAGTGCCAGTACAGCCTCCTCTATGATGGCTTCCCTATGGACAACCTCATCTCCCTTCTCACCGGCCTCTCAGACTCCCAAGTTCGTGCCTTCCGTCACACTAGCACTCTCGCTGGTGAGCACTCGTTATTACTCTATGGGCATTCTCCTGGGGATTGGTAGAACTTTCCTCTGTTCTCCAGTTCTAGATCTTTCCTACCCTCATCTTAGCTCATTACTTCAAGGCCATGCACCTTTTATCCCAAACCTTAATCCAGTTTCTCACTAGTGGAATTTGGAAAAGGGGTGGATCATAGTAAGAATTTGCAGCCTTAATATTTTTCTCATAGCTCACCACTGGGACTATGCTGAGGGTTAAAGGCAGGCCAAAAGAGTTCAGAGGGAGAAAGTCTACTCCAGAACAGGCAGTCTTAGGATATTAGGTCACCATACTCCATCTTCTCATTTTCACTGCCCTTTTCTCCTTCTATTTTAAATCTATCCTCCCTCCTCTGACTTAAGTAATGATTTCTTTGTCTTGTTTTTCCTCACACACAGCCATGAAACTGATGACCTCCCTGGTAAGAGTTGCCCTCCAACTGAGTCTGCACAAAGACAACAATCAGCGTCAATATGAGGCTGAACGAAACAAGGGGCCAGGGCTGAGAGCACCTGAGAGGCTGGAGAGCCTGTTGGAGAAACGAAAAGAGGTAAGGAGTGTTCCCTGCTTCTTCCCTTCCTCTTTCCCATCTTCTGTCCACTGCTACTGCAGACTTCCTGATCCGACCCCAGCGCTAGCTACTCAGTAAGGCAAAGGCCCCAAGCAACCTTTCAGATCATGAATATTGGAGTGCGGTAATAGTTTTATGGACCCATCCTGTCAGAGGTCATTGCACATTCATCTTGTTTCTGGGTTGTGGGCTCAATAAATCATGTTTAAATTAGAGTTCTCTGTAATTCCACTTTTGCTCAGTTTCCCTTTGTCAACACTCATCATCAGAAGTGTTTTAAGCACTGCACCTGCCTGTCATGGAAGGAATTAAGTTTTGACTTTCTTGTTAAGTGTGCAGTGTACAAGTTAGTCTTGTACAGTGCAGGAGTACTGAAGACCAGGCACCGACAAGGCCAAGTTTTCAAGGAATGGAAAAAGCGTAGGCCTCCCAGTGACTCCCGGGTTTGAATTTTGTTCTGTTTACCTACTGGCTCCATGGCCAGTATGTAACCTCTCTAAGCTTCAGTTTTCTTTTCTTCAAAAAGGGATAATTTCACCTTTTTGTGAAGGTTAAACAAGATAATAAATAAATTACTGAGCCTGGATCATAGTTGGTATTTGTGTTGTTTCCTTTTAAACTTACATAAAGCTTCAAACAGCTGGGTCTACCATGAGACTAACACACTGATGTTTTCTCCCCACTCTCATTACTGTCTGAGACATGCCCCACCCCATGAGGTCGGCAAGACTCACCAAGTCTAACTGTATCATTTGGCTCCTTCCCCAGCCCTCACAAAAGATCTCCTCCATTCTACTTCCCTCGTTCTCTTTTACTATTTTCATTGCCAGGTTGATCTTAAAAGCTTATGTATATTGATGAGTCTGTCCTGGATTTTAAATTATGTACACTAGTGTGAATCTTTTTTTTTTTTTGCTTCTCTGGGCTCTTGCTTTATCAATTATCATTCCCTCATTTTACCTTTAATTTCTCCCTCCCCACTGTTTTTCTCTTCCAACTTATAAAATGTATATAGGCTCTTGACTCTTTCTTTCACTTTGCTTCCCTACAAGTTACTCTTATTTCCGTCCATCCTTTTAGGGTAGTATTTCTTTGCTCCCTTAATGTCCAGCTGACTGAATCCTTTTTGCTACCTAGCTCATATCCCCATTTTTCTTTGAAACTATGTAAACCAATGACTTCCTAATTCCTAAAGCCAGTGGCCTTTCTCAATCTCCCTTTTACAGACTTCTATAGAATTTGGTACTGATGACTCAACTTTCCCTTCTCTCCTCCTCCTACCTCCCTCCCTTCCTTCCTTTTCCTTTAAATATTAAAACTTTCAAACACTTAGAAAAGTAGAGATACTGGTACAAAATATACACATTATCTAGATTTAGTAACTAATATTTTATGTATTTACTTCATCTCTTTTTTGCTGTTTTATCATAAATTGTGGACATATTGGTGCTTCAATCCTCAAGACTTAAATATATGCTCTAAAAAACTATGTTCCTTCATAATCCTAATACCATTTTCACATCCCAAAAAATTAACAATGATTCCCTAATGTTTTCTAATTCCAATTCATATCTTCCTCATTTGTCCCCCAAATGCTTTTTATATTTGATTAATTCCAACCAGGATCTAATTAAGGACTGTGCATTTGGTTGTTGTGGTTCTTAAGTCTCTCAATTTTATACAGAATATCTGTCTCCCCACCTTTTTTCCCCAATATATTGCTTCATTGAAGAGGTGGTGTCAGTTGTCTTAAAGAATGATCCCTTTCCCCTTGTAATTCTGCTTCCTTGGTATCTATTCTTCATGTAATCCAGGGTTTCTTAACAATGGCACTATGGACATTGGGGGATTGTCCTGGCATTGTAGGATGTTTAGTAGCATCGCTGGCCTCTATCTATTAGATACCAGTAGTACCCTGTCCCCCGACCAAGTTGTGACAACTAATCTTCAGACATTGCTAAATCTCCCCAAGGAGACAAAATTGCCCCCAGTTCAGAACTACTGATACAGTTTTTTCTTCTCATTTTTGACAGTTCCACTTCTTCTATTAAACAAACTTCATTTATTAAAAATTTGTTTTCCTAATTGTTAGTCAAAAACATATACAGGCACACTTCAGAGATACTGTGGGTTTGGTTCCAGACCACTGTGATAAAGTGAGTGACACAAAGGTTTTTGTTTCCTAGTGTATATAAAAATTATGTTTATACTATCCTATAGTCTATTAAGTGTGCAATGGCATTATTTCTTAAGAAAACAATCTATATATCTTAATTTAAAATGCTTTATTTCTAAAGAATGCTAAGGATCATCTGAGCCTTCAGTGAGTTCCAATCTTTTTGCTAGTGGAAGATCTTGCCTCAGTATGCATGGCTGCTGTCTGATCAGGGTGGCAGTTGCTGAAGGTTGGGGTGGCTGTGGCAATTTCTTAAGACAACAGTGAAGTTTGCTGTATCTGTTGACTCTTCCTTTCACAGACAATATTTCTGTAGCATGCAGTGCTGTTTTGATAGTATCTTACCCACAGTAGAACTTCTTTTAAAACTGAAGTCAATCCTCCCAAACCCTGCTGCTGCTGTAGCAACTAAGTTTATGTAATGTTCTAAATCCTTTATTGTCATTTCAACAATGTTCACAGCATCTTTAACAGAAGTAGATTCCATTTCACAAAACCACTTTCTTTGCTTATCCATAAGAAGCAGCTCTTTATTAATTGAAGTTCCAGCCTGAGATTGCAGCAATTTAATCACATCTTCAAGCTCCACTTACAATTCTAGTTCTCTTTCTGTTTCCATCACATCTGTGGAGGCTTCCTCCATTGAGTTCTTGAAACCCTCAAAGTCATCCATTAGGGTGGGAGTCAACTTTTCCAAATTCCTGTTAATGTGGATATTTTGACCTCCTTCCATGAATCACAAGTGTTCTTAATGGCATCTGGAATGGTGAATACTTTCCAGAAGGTTTTTAATTGACTTTGCCCAGATCCATCAAAGGAACCACTATCTATGGCAACTAAAGTCTTATGAAATGTGTTTCTTAAATGATAAGACTTGAAAGTTGAAATTACTCCTTGATCTATGGGTTGCAGAATGAATGTTATGTTAGAAGGCATGAAAACAACATTCATCTCCTTGTACATCTCCATCAGAGCTCTTGGGTGACCATGTGCATTGTCACTGAGCAATAATATTTTGAAAGAAATCTTTTTTTCCCTAAGCAGTAGGTTTCAACAGTGGGCTTAAAATATTTAGTAGGCCAGGAGAGGTGGCTCATGCCTATAATCCTAGCACTCTGGGAGGCTGAGGCAGGAGGATCACTTGAGCCAGGAGCTTGAGACCAGCCTGAGCAAGAGCAAGACCCTTTCTCTACAAAAAATAGAAAAATTAGCTAGGCAGGGTGGTATGCACCTGTAGTCCCAGCTCCTCGAGAGGCTGAGGCAAGAGGATCACTTGAACCCAGGAGTTTGAGGTTGCAGTGAATGATGACCATGCCACTGCACTCTAGCACGGAAGACAGAGCAAGACCCTGTCTCAAAAAAATAACAAAAACAAACAAAAAATATTCAGTAGACCTTGCTTTCTACTGAATGCACAGAAGTGCTGTCATCAAGGGTTTCTTGTTCCATTTATAGAGTCCAGGCAGAGATTTAGAATAATTCTTAAGGGCCCTGGGATTTTTGGAATGGCAAATGAGTATTGGCTTCAACTTAAAGTCATCAGCTGCATTAGCCCCTAACAAGAGAGTCAGCCTATCCTTTGAAGTTTTGAGGCCAGCTATTGACTTTTCTTCTCTAGCTATGAAAGTCCTAGATGGCATCTTCTTCCAATAGAAGGCTGTTTCATCTACATTGAAACTCTGTTATTTAGTGTCATCACCTTCATTGATGGGGAAGATCTTCTGGATAACTTGCTGCAGCTTCTATATCAGCACTTACTGTTTCACCTTGCACTTTTATGTTATAGAGACAGCTTTTTTCCTTAAGCCTCATGAACCAACCTTTGTTAGCTTCAAACTTTGCTTCTGCAGCTTCCTCGCCTCTTCTTAGCCTTCATGGAATTGAAGAGAGTTAGGGCTTTCCTCTTGATTAGGCTTCGGCTTAAGGGAATGTTGTAGCTAGTTTGAACTTCTATCTAGGCCACTAAAACTTTCCCCCCATAAGCAGTAAGACAGTTTTGCTTCCCTATCATTCATGTGTTCACTGCCGTGGCACTTTTAATTTAATTTCTTTCAACAAATTTTCCTTTGCTTTCATAACTTGGCTGTTTGGTGCAAGAGTCCTGCTTTTGGCCTATTCTGGCTTTTTTTTTTTGGACAGTCTCACTATGTTGCCCCGGCTAGAGTGCAGTGGTATCATCTTAGCTCACTGCAACCTCAAACTCCTGGGCTTAAGCCATCCTCCTGCCTCAGATTCCCAAGTAGCTGGGACAACAGGTGTGTGCCATGATGCCGGGCTAATATTTTCTATTTTTGGAAGAGATGGGAGTCTCCTCTTACTCAGGCTGGTCTCAAACTCCTGAGCTCGAGCAATCCTCCTGCCTTGACATCCCAGAGTGCTAGGATTATAGGTGTGAGCCACTGCACCTGGCTCTATTCTGGCTTTTGACATGCCTTCCTCACTATAAGCTTAATTATTTCTATTTTTTGATTTAAAGTGAGAGACATGTGACTCTTCCTTTTAACTTGAACACTTAGAGGCCATTGTAGGGTTATTAATTGGCCTAATTTCAATATTGTTGTGTCTCATGGAATCGGGAGGCCCAATGAGAGGAAGAGGGGAATAATGGCTTGTTGGTGAAGCAGAGTATGTAAATATTTATCAATTAAGTTTGCTGTCTTATATTGGTGCAATTTGTGGTTCTCCAAAAAAATTACAGTAACATTAAAGATCACAGATCACCATAACAGATATCATAAGAATGAAAAAGTTGGAAATATTGCGAGAATTATTGAAATGTGACAGAGACACAGAGTGAGCACATGCTGTTAGAAAACTGGTGTCAATAGAAATGTTCAACGCAGAGTTGCCACAGACCTTCAATTTGTAAAAAATGCACTATCTGTGAAGCACAATAAAATGGAGTGTAATAAAATAAGGTGTGCCTCTATAACTACCAGCTAGGACTTCTGAAGAGTTAGAATAACCACACAAAGAGGGGATATTTTTTTGGAACCCAAAGAAACCTCTGAGGCATTAGTTGACTATACAGCTTCTTCCAGAATTAGAAGGTTTAAAAGAGAGCATAGACTACCAGGGGCGTGTCCTATAATAAATAGGAAGTAGGTAGAAGCTGTACTTTTCTGTATATCTTAGGCTGTTGGGATACAAAAGAGATTGACCTGTTCTTTCCTGTCCTCCAGCTCCAAGAGCATCAAGAGGAAATTGAAGGGATGATGAATGCCCTCTTCAGGGGTGTCTTTGTACATCGGTACAGGTGAGTTAATGGGATTCTTTCATTGAAGCAGCTGTTGTTTGGTTTTGGAGTCTGTGGAAGTGACAAGCGCCCTCCCCCCCAATTATTTGGTTAGTCCCAGAGCTAATGCAGCTGAAGCA
Organism: Eulemur rufifrons; assembly: GCF_041146395.1. NCBI lineage: Eukaryota > Metazoa > Chordata > Mammalia > Primates > Lemuridae > Eulemur > Eulemur rufifrons. The sequence continues at coordinate 10,450,669 of NC_090996.1, read as the reverse complement.
AAAACTCTATCAACAAATGTTTCAGATTAGTAGGTTTAGTTTATCTTTACCTACAAAGGATCTGCTAAGCTTTTCTGGGAGAAAATAAGAGGATAAGGCATTGCTGAGTATTCTCTTCCTCCAGCTTTGCCCAAGATCTGCCCCCACAATCTCCCTCCCCCGACAATCTTTCTGTAGTTGGAGACTTGAGAGGATAAGAGCAGAGAACCAAAAAGTGGAGCTTTCCTGTGGAGTGTATGCAGCTGGGCAAACCTTTCCCTGGCTTACCGTGCATGGCAGGGGAGTTTATACTGTTTAAAGAACTGGTAGAATTAGTTTAAAAGAGTATCTGTAGTTGTTTCTCACTCTTACCTAGATTTTAACATTTGCCTTTCCAGAACCTTTCAGCTGATTTAACCTTCTCTTCTTCTTCTTCTTTTTTTTTTTTTATTGTTGTTGTTTTTAGGGACAGGGTCTTGCTCTGTGGCCCAAGCTGAAGTACAGTAGCACAATCACACCTCACTGCAGCCTTCAGCTCTTGGCTTCAAGCAGTCCTCCTGCCTGGCTTCATTTAACCTTTTCTTAAAGTGGAATTAAAACACACACGCATTCTTGAGACAACCATTGTTAAAAAAATAAAATGAAAATACACAGTTTGGCCAACAGTTAAATGAACTTTCAAAATCAATTTTTAAAAAGGGCGTGGAGAATAAGGTTGTACAAGGCTGATTCAACTATTTTACGGGCTGGTTACAGATAGAAAACGTTTACTAACTGGGTGCGGTGGCACGCCTGTAGTCCCAGCTACTTGAGAGGTTGAGGTGGGAGGATACCTTGAGCCCAGGAGTTCAAGGTCAGCCTGGGCAACATAGACACACGATCTCATAAAGAAAGAAAATGTTTACTTTTATGTAATACTGGGAGGAGGAAATAAAAGGCATGGAACATGGTGTTTCATCAGTAAAATAAATGCTTCAGTGAGAGGGAGCTATAGCTATCTGGTAGGATGGAAAGTTTGGAGAGAGGTTGATGAGTCACTTTGTCTCTCTGTGTGCAGGGACGTCCTTCCTGAGATCCGTGCTATCTGCATCGAGGAAATTGGGTGTTGGATGCAGAGCTACAGTACCTCTTTCCTCACTGACAGCTATTTAAAATATATTGGCTGGACCCTGCATGATAAGGTGGGAGTTGAGTTGAGTCAGTCTCCTGTTCCCCTCATTCTCTGCCTGCCCTAGGACCTTCACATTTTCCTGGTCCTGCCACTTAGGTATTTTACCTAATGAGCAGTGATCAACCCGTCAAAACACTGCACCTCAAAACTCAAAAGAAAGACATATTCAGGAGCTGAAATGCCTCAAAACCTGAGGTTAGAGGAGAAAGACTTTACCATGAAAGAAAATTACTGATGAATTGGTAATAACAAGTGCTAGGTGGTAGCCTGTTCATCATGAGTGGTAAATTCTGCTGTGATTCTTTTGTTTTTTTAAGTAGAAAGATAGCTGTTCATTGTCTCTGACATCTCAGAGTCCTCAGTATAGAGGACACTCAGGCCCAGAATGAGTGATCTAAGAGGGGAGTGGAGAAGGAGTCAATCCCACTTCTGTTCTCCTGATTTTCCCTTCTCAATAGCACCGGGAAGTCCGTCTGAAGTGCTTGAAGGCTCTCAAAGGGCTGTACGGCAATCGGGACCTGACTGCACGCCTGGAGCTCTTCACCAGCCGCTTCAAGGTGAAACTAGGATGGGGCTCCTTTGCTTGGCTCTCTGTTATAGTTCCTGTTTCCCCACCTTGTATCTTTCTATTTCCATTGCTCTCATACATCTTTAGCTATCCTAGCATCTGCTTCTACACCCTCTCTTTAGGAATCTGTCAAATCCTAAGAGAATGTGATGTTTTGGAATGAGTACAATGAGATAATTGAGCAATGTTCTCCTTCTACAGGACCGGATGGTTTCCATGGTCATGGACAGAGAGTACGACGTGGCAGTGGAGGCCGTCAGGTTGCTAATACTTATCCTTAAGTGAGTCCTGGGAAGTAGGGGGGTAAGCATCTCAGACTTTTGCTTTTCCAGCATCAGGCAGGTCCTTCCAGAGTCCTGTCTCTGCACGTGTCATAGGTTTGACTCTTCCTTACAAGCAGTTTGAAAGGCAAAGGTCATTCCTGAGTTGCAGCGTCTTGAGGGTGAAAGTGTTTCTATCTTCTCTGCTTCTCTACATTCTGTCTTCCACTCTTCATTTAAAAGTTCTTTGTGAGTTATAGCCTCTTTTTTTTTTTTTTTTTTTTTTTTGCTGTTGTTATTTTAGGAGATGAGGTCTTTCTCTGTTGCCCAGGCTGGAGTGAAGAGGCATCATCATAGGTCACTGCAGCTCGAACTCCTGGGCTCAAGCTATACTTCTGCTTCAGCCTCCTTGTAGCTGGGACTACTGGCATGCATCACACCCAGCTAATTTTTTATTTTTGTAGAGATGATTTAATATTGCCCAGGCTGGTCTCAAACTCCTGGCCTCCAGTGATCTTCCCTCCTTGGCCTCCCAAAGTGCTGGGATTACAGGCATGAGCCACCACACCCAGCCTATGCTTGATGTTTTTGCCAATTTTTATTTCTAGACTTGGTTATCTAGAAGGCAACATCCATATCTACATGCTCTTTCTGCTTTTCCATGGGCAGGAACATGGAAGGGGTGCTGACGGACCCAGACTGTGAAAGCATCTATCCTGTTGTGTATGCCTCTAACCGAGCCCTAGCCTCTGCTGCGGGAGAGTTTCTGTACTGGAAGTGAGTGGGGCTCTTTTGTGCTCTTTAACACCATCCTCTGTCATTTTCTCTCCCTCATATGCTGCTGCTCTGCCTCAGGACTCCCCATACCTGTGAAAGTGTCCCTGGTGTCTCCTTTCTTTTTTCAACTCCTTGGGGCTTTCCTTTATCATCTCTTTAGCTGTTTCTTCCCTCCATGATGATCATTGCAATCCTTATTTCCTCCCATTCTGTGCTCTTTCCTCATGTCCGTTCCATCAGGCTCTTCTACCCTGAGTGTGAGACAAGAACAGTGGGTAAAAGGGAGCGACGCCGAAGCCCACGCGCCCAGAGGACTTTCTTCCACCTTCTGCTGTCCTTCTTCGTGGAGAGTGAGGTGACATATGGAAAGATGGGGTTTGGCTGTCGTGCATAAGACCTACAAGTAGAGAAGATGGGGTCAATCACTATAGGAAGGAGAGCCATGTTTAATCAATAACCACTTCCTAGAGTATTTGAATGTGGCACTGACAACGTACCATGCACCCTCTTCTGCAGCTCCATGAACATGCGGCTTACTTAGTAGACAGTCTGTGGGACTGTGCAGGGTCTCAGCTGAAGGACTGGGAGAGTCTGACAAGCCTGCTACTGGAGAAGGACCAGAGTACGTGCCACATGCTAGCTGGGGGACAGGGGCTTCTCACCTCCTAGTGTGAAACCAGGAGAGATTTCTTTCCTGACCTGTAAAAGGCAGCAGAGGTAGCTTGGGTTGGAGGGATTTGGAGAAGGAAGGTGGCTAATCTGTGACTCTCTGTTTTTGATCCTCCTGCCAACCCAGACCTGGGCGACGTGCAGGAGAGCACACTGATAGAAATCCTTGTGTCCAGTGCCCGGCAAGCTTCAGAGGGTCACCCGCCCGTCGGGCGAGTCACTGGGAGAAAGGTATGGTGAGAGGGGTGGGCTGGGTAGGTAAGCAGTGTTAATCCAGACAGGTCTTGTGCATCTTTATCCTCCAGCCCTGGGTCAGGGTGGTCCTTCTGCCCCTCAAAGAATTCCATTTCCAGAAAAAAGAAATCTGAAGGGAGCTGCCAAATTCTTTTTTCCTTCCTGAGCAGATAAGGTCGTGCAGAGGAGAGTTGCACATACACATCCTCTGGCCCAGTATGTCTCTGCACTTTACCCCTACCTTCAAAGTGATTGTAATTCTAGGGCTTAACCCTTAAAGAACGCAAGACCCAAGCTGATGACAAAGTGAAGCTGACTGAGCACCTCATTCCCCTGCTACCACAGCTCCTGGCCAAGGTAGTGCTGCCCCACTGTTGACCATCAAGGCATGAGCAATGAAAGGACGTGGCCTCTGATGAGGGATGGGAATAGGAATTAGCAACATGTTAGCTAATAGTGAGCCCTTCCTCTCACAACTGTCACAGTTCTCAGCTGATGCAGAGAAGGTCACGCCCTTGCTCCAGCTTCTCAGCTACTTTGACCTCAACATCTACTGCACTGGGCGCTTGGAGAAGGTGAGGAGACAGGAAGATACATTTCCTATACCTTGTGGCTCGCCTGCTAGGGCCAAAGGTTCTACTGCCAGTATCTGGTTCTTTTCAGGAACCTGGATTGCAGAAAAATCAATAAGCCTTTTCTTCTTTAAGCATCATTATCCTTGAAATTTAATGCTTTGAACCCTATTCTTTATCTGCCCAGCTCTACTCCCCTCCAGAAGAGTTGTCCTAACCCCTGACCCTTGTCATCTATCTTTTTTCCCTTTTAGCACCTGGAGCTGTTCTTGCAGCAACTCCAGGAGGTGGTGGTGAAGCATGCAGACCCAGCTGTGCTTGAGGCAGGAGCTCACGCCCTCTACCTGCTCTGTAATCCTGAGTTCACTTTCTTTAGCCGGGTGGACTTTGCTCGCAGCCAACTGGTGGATCTGCTGACCGACCGCTTCCAGCAGGAACTTGAAGAGCTGCTGCAGGTAGGAGCTGGGTGAACAACAGGACGACCCAAATGAGGGAGAGGGCCGCAGGCAGGCAATGTGGATCAGGGAGTTCTTGAGAAAATCCTGTTGTGGACCTTCTTTTTTCCTCAGTCATCCTTCCTAGATGAGGATGAGGTGTATAGTCTGGCAGCCACTCTGAAGCGCCTCTCTGCCTTCTACAAGTGAGCAGCTTTCCTCCGCTTCCCTCGCCTGTTTCTGCTGGTGTCTGTGGAGTTGGCTCCCTTTGTTCTGTTCCGGTGTAATGTTTCCCTCTCTCCCTGCAAAGTGCTCATGACCTGACTCGCTGGGAGCTCTATGAGCCATGCTACCGACTCCTCCGAAAGGCTGTGGACACAGGAGAGGTTCCTCACCAGGCAGGTAGATGGGCTGGAGATATAGGGGCAGGGGAGGAGTTTCTAAAGGCCTGTGTCCTTTAAACACAAAGGTAGCCACCTCTCCTAGGTGGGTCTGGTCCCAGAGTGTGGCATGGATACACGGAGGAAGATCAGGTGGGGGTCACTCCTTCCATTCCTTTCTTGAAAGGTAGACTGTACTTCTAGTGCCTCAAAACCGCCATCATGTCAGGTTTCCTGGGAGTCAAAGGTAACATTGAGGGATTCTAGGAAACTTAGAGTAAATTAGGGAGAGGTAGATTTCCACCCAGTATAGAAGCCTCTGAAGGTTAGTCCAGAGTATCAGTTCTTTTCCACCAGAAAAGGAATTGGGTCTCTCCCCAGATCTCCTTTTCTGTCTTCTTCACTGCTGTGTGTGTGTATCTGCCCTCCCCTCCTTCTCTCTGTCTCTCTCCTGCCTCTCACTCTCCTGATCCAAACCTCATTTTTCTAACATTTTGTTGTTACAGGTGACCCTGCCAGCCTTGACTCTCGTCTATTTTTCCATCCTCTGGACACTGACCCACGTTTCTGGATCAGATGCTTCCCAGGTGAGTATGGGTCTGAGAAGGGGTCACGGGAGTGAGGAGCCTGTGTCTTCATTCCTCCCCTTCAAGCTGCTGTCCCCACAGAAGCAGCTGCTGAGTTTGAAGGGCAGAATGGTGGCCTTCTGCGAGCTCTGCCAGAGCTGCCTCTCAGATGTAGATCCTGAGATCCAGGAGCAGGTGAGCGTTTACGCAAGTGGGAGCAAGTGCCCCCTCAGTACCAAGGAGAGATTGGCTGTGTCATTTCTACCCTAGGAAACATTCTATCCTTTTAAGCATCCTTTATTTTCCCCCAACAGGCTTTTGTCTTATTGAGCGATCTGCTTCTCATCTTCAGCCCTCAGATGATTGTAGGGGGCCGTGATTTCCTTAAGCCTCTTGTCTTTTTTCCTGAAGCTACTCTCCAGTCTGAGCTGGCCAGCTTCCTCATGGACCATGTCTTCATCCAGCCTGGAGACCTGGGTAGTGGTACAGGGACTCTATACCTGGGGCTCGGGAAGGGTTTGGGGCTTGGGCCTGGCTCAGGAATATAGGGCAGGGGCCTTAGTCTGTAATTGCATTCTGCATTTGATATGAGCCAGGTCATTCCCAGGAGGATCATTTACAGATAGAGCAGCTGCACCAGCGGCGCCGCCTCTTGGCCGGATTCTGTAAGCTGTTGCTTTATGGGGTGCTGGAGATGGACGCAGCCTCAGATGTTTTCAAACACTACAACAAGGTACAGTGAAGCCTTACAGAAATAAAGGAGAGGGGACCAATTTGAGCACAGCCCTGACTTCAGGCAGTGTAGCACTACAGAAAGGCAGGTGAGGGCACCTGATGGTATCAAGGCTTACAGGAGAAGTAGGAGGGACAGGCAGTAGGAGTTTAGAATAAAGGGACCAAAAAGAGAGCAGTAAATAATTATGGAGAAAAAGCTGTTAAGAAATTCACTGGAGGAGAAATAGCTTATTCTTCCTGTCCAGAAATCTTTTTTTTCTCCAAACCCAGTCTGTGGAATGGAGTGATACAAGAAGGAAAAAGGAATGGAAGAGGATTAGTCTTTACAAGATGCCCAGACACGAACCTCAGTTTCCTCAACCCACCATCATATTGGTCTTTGTTTATTGAGCGCCTGCCTATCTGCCAAGCACCGTTCTAGGCGCTAAGGACACAGCAGTGAACAGACAGACTAAACTTCCCATTTTGTGGAGCTTCTGTCCTAGTGGGGGAGAGACAAATAGTGAAGGCTTCAGTGCGGGGGAACGTGTGCACTGGCAGGCTCACTGCTCTTCTCCAAGAATAGGGCTCAAGGCAGAGTTTCTTCCATTACTTATTTACCTAAACTCAGATATCTTTTGGGTTTTATACCAATTGGTTAGAGACAAGGTCTAGTCTGAGTTATTTTATGCTTAGATTGATGTTTCTTACCTAAGGCACTTTGGGAAGGAGATGTGATTTGGGATGTAAAGGAAGAAACAAAACTAAATCTTTTCCAGTGGTCAAACAGTACCTTCTCCATTTCTTCTCCCTCAGTTCTACAACGACTATGGTGATATCATCAAGGAAACATTAACTAGAGCAAGACAGATTGACAGAAGTCACTGTTCCCGAATCCTACTGTTGAGCCTGAAACAGGTGCTTCCTTCTGCCTAGAGGGCCTCAAACCCATGATATTTCCTCCCTGTAGTCCCCAACTCTCTGTCCCCCTCAGCTACTTTAAGAGCAGGAATTTTCTTATTTTGACTCCAACTTTCAATGTCAGGCTCCTTCATACCTAGCCGACCTTTAGAAAGTATTTTTTTAATTGACCGGGCAGTTTCAACCCCAACCCCACAGAAATCAGCTATCAGGATGTGGGAGCACCAATAAGGAAGTAACAGGGAATTCGTAATTATTTTTTAGTCTGTTCTGTCTCAGCCTCCCTCAGTTACTACAGATGTTTTCAGTTGTTATTACAGAGCAGGGGTGAAGGCGCTCTCTGCTGCAGGGGCCAGGGATTGGGGCAGTGTCCTAGGAGGAAAGACAGAGTAAGGCCGGACACGGTGGCTCACGCCTATAATCCTAGCATTCTGGGAGGCTGAGGCATGAGGATTGCTTGAGCTCGGGAGTTCGAGACCAGCCTGAGCAAGAATGAGACCTCATCGGTACTACAAAATAGAAAAATTTGGATGTTATGGCACACACCTGTAGTCCCAGCTACTTGGGAGGCTGAGGCAAGATATAGCTTTAGCCCAGGAGTTTGAGGTTGCAGTGAGCTATGGTGACACCACTGCACTCTAGCCAGGTGTCAGAGTGAGACTCTGTTTCAAAAAAAAAAAAAAAAAAAGAGTAAAAGTAGTAGATGGGCCCCAAAGCTCTTTGGAATATCTCACCAGAGAATGGAATGCGGTGCTTCTCTATTTCCACCTGTTCCTCCCTTTCCCAAATGTACCGTGCCTCCTGGACACAGTTGTACACAGAACTGCTGCAGGAACAGGGGCCCCAGGGCCTGAATGAACTTCCAGCCTTCATTGAGATGAGGGACCTGGCCCGGAGGTTTGCCTTGAGCTTTGGACCCCAGCAGCTGCAGAACCGTGACCTTGTGGTCATGCTACACAAGTAAGGAAGTATTGTTTGGAGACTGTACAGGGAGGGCTGGGAGTGAGGTCTTGGAGGGAGGGTAAGCGTGTCAAGATGGAGCAGTCAGGTTGTTGCTGGCCATGCTCCTGGAGACAAGCTAGGGTCAGGGAGAGGGTACACTTGGACGGGATGTTTCAGTGGGAAGGGACTATCTTCCTAAAATAATTCTGCCCAATGAAGGGAAGGCATCAAGTTCTCCTTGTCTGAGCTTCCTCCAGCTGGCTCCTCCGGTCAGCCCCCAAATCTTGCGTTCCTAGAGCTCCTTGCAGAGTTTTCCCCCCGACTCTTCCATCAGGACAAGCAGCTGCTGTAAGTTGGTGGGTGGATACAGATGTGGGTTAAGGAAAAAGGGGCTGGTGAGGGCCCAGTGGCCATCTTCGCCTCTTCATTCCACCTCTTTCTCAGACTGTCTTACCTGGAAAAGTGCCTGCAGCATGTCTCCCAGGCACCTGGCCGTCCCTGGGGTCCAGTCACCACCTACTGCAACTCTCTCAGCCCTGTGGAGAACACAGCAGAGGGCAGCCCTCAGGGATACCCCCGCTCCAAGAAGAGGCGCCTTGAAGGTAGAGTGCTGTGTGAGCTGCCTGTTTTATTGCCACCACTTAGATAAGCAGCAGATGGTCTTTGGCCTTCTTCAGGCTTCTATTTTGTAAAACATTTCATTGATCATCTATTATCATTAAGGGTATTCACTTTCTTCGAGGTTTGTCTAGCCAACTAAAAATAGCAAACCTCTGTGAAAAAGCAAACAGAAACTAATGATAGGGACAGGACTGGGAAGGGAATTAAAAAAAAGAAACTAATGATAAAACCAAAGATTGAACTAAGAAAGCTGTATATTTAGAGTGCCCCTCCTTGACATCTTGTATTCCATTATTTTCCAAATATTTTTTCTTTTCAGATATTAAACTGATAAGAACAGATACTACACTTGATCTTAGCCAAAAGGCGAAGAAGCGATTATTTTCCAAATTTTAGAGATCTTTACACAACCTTCATGATGTTTTACCTTTACACCATCACTAGTCTTGTAATTTACCTAAAGTTTTTTCTTTAATTTACTTTTTTTTTAAACATAGTCTCATATTAAGTGATAACATCCTAGCAATCACAGTTTGATTTGCTAGTATGTGTTTTCTAGTGTACTTTTTTTTTTTTTTTTAAAGTAAAAACAGAGTCTCGCTCTGTCACCCCGGTAAAGTACAGTGGCGTCATTGCAGCTCACTGCAACCTCAAATTCCTGGGCTCAAGTGATCTTCCTGCCTCAGCCTCCCAAATAGCTGGGAGTACAGGCACATGCCACCACACCCAGCTAATTCTTTTAGTAGAAACAGGGTCCTGCTCTTACTCAGGCTGGTCTTGAACTCCTGAGCTCAAGCAATCCTTCTGCCTCGGCCTCCCAAGTGTAGGATTACAGGTGTGGGCCACTGCACCCAGCCTCTAGTATACATTTTAAAAGGGAATTTTATGTAACAGCTTTATTGAGACATAATTCACATGCTATAAAAATCATTGTTTTACAGTGAACACAAGTGGTTTTTGGTATATTCACTGAGTTGTGCAGCCATCACCACTATCTAATCTTAGAACATTTTCATCACTTCGAAAGAAACCACAAACCCATTAACAGTCTCGCCCCATCCTCCAAGCCTCAGGTGGTAGCACTAATCTAATTTCTGTCTCTGGATTTGCTTATTCCAGATATTTCACATAAATTTAATCATACAATATGTGACCTTTTGTGTCTGCCGCCTTTCACTTAGCACAATGTTTTCAAGGTTCATCCGTGCTTTAGCATAGATCAGTACCTCATACCTTTGTGTGGTGGAATACTATGCCATTGTATGTTTGTGTCATATTTTATTTATCCATTAATCAGTTGATTGACCTTTGAGTTATTTCCACTTTTTGACTATTACGTATAATGCCGCTAAACATTTGTGTACAAGTTTTTTGGGTGGACATATCTTTTCAGTTTTTCTTGAAATATACCTAGGAGTGGAATTGCTGGGTCATATGGTAACTCTATGTTTAACTTTTTGAGGAACCACCAAACTGTTTTCCAAAGTGCCTACACCATTTTATAATCCTACCAACAATGTATGGGAGCTCCAGTTTCTTCACTTCCTCACCAGTACTTGTTACCGTCTTCTTAATTTTATCTATCTCCGAACAACTGTTTATCTCATGGTGATTTAAATTGGCATTTCCCTAATGACTAGTGATACTGAGCATCTTTTCCTGTGCTGATTGACAGTTTGTTTATCTTTGAAGAAATGTCTATTCAGATCCTTTGCTATTTTTAAATTGGGATATTTGGTTTTTTATTGTTAAGTTTTAAGAGTTCTTTATATATTTTAGATACAGGATTCCTTATGACACACAAAAGTTTTCTCCCTTTTTGTGCATTGTCTTTTCATGTTGTTGATGGTGTCCTTCCAACACAAAAGCTCTTAATTTTGATTAAATCTACTTTATTTTTTTTCTTACATTGCTTGTGCTTTTGGTGTCGTATCTTAAGAAACCATTGCCTAATCCAAGGTCCCAAAGATTTACTCTGTTTTTTCCTAAGAATTTTATAGTTTTGTTTTTTTTTTGTTTGTTTGTTTTTGTTTTTTGAGACAGAGTCTCACTCTGTTGCCCTGGCTAGAGTGCCGTGGCGTCAGCCTAGCTCACAGCAACCTCAAACTCCTGGGCTTAAGCAATCATTCTGTCTCAGCCTCCCAAGTAGCTGAGACTACAGGCATGCGCCACCATGCCCGGCTAATTTTTTTTTTTCTATATATATTTTTAGCTGTCCAAATCATTTCTTTCTATTTTTAGTAGAGACGGGGTCTCGCTCTTGCTCAGGCTGGCCTCGAACTCCTGACCTCGAGCGATCCACCAGCCTTGGCCTCCCAGAGTCCTAGGATTACAGGCGTGAGCCACCGCACCCGGCCAGAATTTTATAGTTTTATAGCTCTTAAATTTAAGTCTGTGATCCAGTTTGAGTTAATTTTTGCATACGGTGTGAGGTAGGGTGTGATTTCTTTTTAATGTCTTCTGTATACCACCTAAAATTTTATCTTATGCCACCAGGAAACACTCTTTTAATTGATTAACTAATATTTGTTAAGGACCTACTATGTGCAAGATTCTGTGTTGACTTTTTTAGAGGCCATGAAGCAGCCTACCATGTAATAGGAAAGAGGAAAAGTACATTTAAGGAAAATCTGAATTATGAACAGTTACTAATAAAAGATAACTGCCTGAGGGCTTATACAAATGAATGCTATAGAATTCATAGAAGGAATGTATCACTTTAAATTTAGTTGATCTATGAAGGCTTTACCAAGAAGATGGAATTTAAGCTGGAGTTTAAAAAAATGGGTCAGATTTAAATAAGCATCATGGGCTAGCAGAACAGCACAAGCAGAACATAGAAAGGTATGTGATATGATGTATAGGCATAGATGTATATAGATTTGTTTGCCTAAAGCAGAGGGTTTGTAAAGGTGAGATAAAACTGAAAAGATTGGTTCTGTTGTTCATTCAACAGATACTGAGCATCCATGTGCTGGGAATCCGGCAGTGAACAAAAAGGACAAAAACTCCTTTCTTTAGAGAGTGTCAGATAGCCATAAATGCTATGACAACAGAGCAGGGAGGAGTGTGAGGGAATACCAGTGGGGTGGGGAGTGCAGTCTTACAAAGAGTGATCAGGGGAAAGCCTAGAGAATATGAAGGTTGGGCAGAAAACCTAAAGGAAGCATTAAAAGGTCAACTTAGGCACATTAAAATTTTAACATGTTCGTTTGAGCATTCGGTGATTCATGAATCAGGCACCACCAGACTGCAAGCACTTCAGGGCTCCGTACCTAGGAGGGACAAAGGGAAAACTTTTATAAGGTGTTTGTGGAAGCAAGACAAAATATTTGATTGGTTAAAGTGGAGAGTCCCTACTTAGAGGTTAATCCACGGTTTCTAATTGGTAAACTCTCTAGTTAGAGGTTAGTTGTTGTGTCTGATTGCTTAAGCTTAGGTTTCTTTTTCCCAGGCTATGCACATTCATTGTGATCTGGGTTTTGGTTTGCTTATATAAGAACCCAAGGTGCTTGACCCATCTCGGCCTAGTGGCCTCCCAATTTTTTTAACAGGTGAGGGAGGGTGCCTAGCCTATATCAGAATAGCATACCAAAGGGAGCAGCCAGTCCAAAGGCTGTGAGAGGGGTGTTCCTGGCATGTCCAAGGAGCAGCAGAGAGAACCATTGTGGCCAGAATGCAGAGCATATAGGATATGATAGCAAAGATGTTGCAGGAGCCCAGAGCATGTAGGGCAGAGCAAAGGCTTTGGCTTGTACTCTGAGTGCAGTGGGAAACCATTGGAGGATTTTGAGCAGAGGAGTGACAGGATCTGTGTTTTTAAAGAATCCTTCTGGCTGCTATGTTGAGACTGACAGGAGAAGGGGGAAGGGTAGAAACAAGGAGACCAGTGAGGAGGCTATTGTAGGTGTCCAACCAAGAGATGAGAGTGCTTAGACCAGGTCAGTGGGGGAGGTGTGAAGTGGCCAGATTCTAGGTGCATTTTTGAGGTGTATCTGATAGGATTTCCTGGCAAACTGGATATGAGATATAACAAAGAGAGGACTTGAGGATGACTTCAAAGATATGGACTGACAGTTGGAAGGATGGGTGGAACTGATACTGTCTGAGATGAGGAAGGCTGTGAGCGAAGCAGCCTGTAGGGGAAGGTCAGTACTTTGGAGCTGGTCATGGTATTACAGGTGGAGATGTTTAACAGACCATGGGGGTTAGGAAGCTGGAGTTCAGGAAGAGCTAAATGCTCGAAATCAGTTTGGGAGTTGGCAGAGTGTAGGTTAAGGGCATGAACCTAAATGACTAAGGAAGCTGGCAAAGAGAGGCCCAAGAACCCAGCCCTGGCATTGTGCTGTTAACACAGGTTGGGGAGATTCAGAGGACCCACCTGGGGGCCCAAGGTTTCCTCCCTGGGGATACAAGCTCATGGGTGTGGCTCTTTCCTGTTTTCTGTAGCCCTCTGCTTAAATGAGTAGCAGGTCCCTTTGGGGTTATCGGTTTCAGTGGACAAACATGGCCGTGGAGAGGGAGAGTATGGGAATATGAATATTTACAGTGGACAAATATGAACATCAATTTGACTGATGTTTAAAATAGCGTTACCTGGGTTTTCATAGGTAGTGAGAATCTTCAGATTCTTTCTCTTCCTCTGCATTCTCTGATATCTGCAGGAGAGAGGTCCTCCGCTCATCCTTCATATCAGAATTACATTGACATTGCAATCATCTCATTTTTTTCTGGCTTTTATAAAATCCTGGCTCCCATTTTTCTGTTCCTCTCTAGCCCTCATCCACTCTAGTCTCTGGTCCCAAAGGTCTATTGCCATTTTAAGCTTTTTCTGACCACAGAAACCTTGAAGGGATAGGATCCCAGATGTCTTCACTGATTACCTAAGACCTCTCAATCTTAGGGAAGCCAACCTCGTTCACATTTGTGTTCATGTGTTACTCTTTCTCTGTGAAATGTACATTTATCTCTCTCTCCATCTTGTTTTCTAAGCTGTATAGTAAGTTTTTCTTGGACAAGGCCCATATACAATTCTGTAAGCCTTACTTTTTTTTTTTTTTTGATACAGGGTCTTGCTTTGTTGCCCAGGGTGGAGTGCAGTGGCATCATCATAGCTCACTGCAACCTTGAACTTGTCAGAGCTCAAGTGATCCTCCTACCTCAGCCTCCCGTGTAGCTGGGACTACTGGCATGCACCACACCCGGCTAGTTTTTAATTTTTGTAGAGATGAGGTTTTGCTAATGTTGCCCAGGCTGGTCTCGAACTCCTGGCCTTAAGCAATTCTCCTGCCTCTGCCTCCTAAAGTGCTGGGATTACAGGCGTGAGCCACTGTACCCAGCAAGCCTTACTTTTTGGTACATAGGGCTATGCTCATTTCTGAGGTGTAACAGATGAGGCTTTTTTTTTCCCTTCTTTTTTAAGAATGAGGCTTTGTAAGTTTTCCATTCTCTTCTTGCTTAACTTTCCCTTACCAAATCCTGGGCAGATCTTGAAAAGTAAAAACACCTGTGGCAGGTCCCTGGTCTGTAGTTAATATGTGCACCTGTTGCTTTGCAGGCCCCTCCAAGCGTACCAGAGAGGACACGATCTCCTCCTCCCAGGAAGAAAGCCTGCAGCTGACGAGCATCCCGCCCACGCCCACCCTCACCTCCACAGCTGTGAAGAGCAGGCAGCCCCTGGGGGGTGTGGAAGAAGAAGATGGCTCAGAATTGGAGTTTGCCCGAGGGTGAGGGCCTAGGAGAGAGCCTGGGTGTGCAGTTTGCCAGTTTGGTGTCTGGCCATCTCCGTCTTGCTGTTTTGGTTCTGTCTTTCCCTCCTGCACTCCCTCATTCTCAGGTTTTTCTCTAATCCTTTTCCCTTTTTTTTAGCTTTAAAATGTCTCTCTGCCAACACTTTGAGCTTTCCTTCCCTTTAATACTGACCACCGTCCCTTCTCTTTTACACTTTATTTTTATCCCTTTCACTGATCCTGCTTCGTTCCCAGCAGCCAGCGCCTTGCAGACACCCAGAGGTCAAGGTTCTCGGGTCCTCGGTATTTCCAGACTCCTCGTAACCCTTCAGGTCCTGGTCTGGGCAACCGGCTGACCCGGTGAGCTTTTCTCATCATCTTCTAGCTTCGCTTCAGATCCGTAACCCACTGGGAGGGGAGTCTCACCTTATCCAGTACTTCTCTGCCAGTGCTTTTTGAAGTTGTTTTAGCCACAGAACACTTCCTATCCGCATAAATTGGAGCCCTAGTCTATTCTACTTACTGCCTACCCTGCTCTCCTGGGTGCCTCTGAGAAACTCAGGGGTCCTTAAAGAACAGTTTGAAAACCCTGCCCTTTGCTCCTATATCAGACTCAGCCTTATGGAAGAGGATGAGGAAGAAGAGTTAGAGTCAAGTGAAGAATGGCAAGATACAGACAAGGTGAGGGGATCCACTCTTCCCTTCTCCCTCTAGAACTAGAGGCTGAATGTTGTAAAGAGAAACTAGTTTAAAAAAAAATTTTTTTTTTTTTTTTGAGACAGAGTCTCACTGTTGCCTGGGCTAGAGTGCCGTGGCGTCAGCCTAGCTCACAGCAACCTCAAACTCCTGGGCTCAAGCGATCCTACTGCCTCAGCCTCCCGAGTAGCTGGGACTGCAGGCATGCGCCACCATGCCCGGCTAATTTTTTATATATATATTTTTTAGTTGTCCGGCTCATTTCTTTCTATTTTTTTAAATAGAGACGGGGTCTTGCTTTTGCTCAGGCTGGTCTTGAACTCCTGAGCTCAAACCATCCACCTGCCTCAGCCTCCCAGAGTGCTAGTAAAATTTTTTTAAATAACGGAATGGAGCTTTTACATAAAATACAAAGTAAACACACCTTATAAATGGAAAAGGGCTATGTCTTAGTTCGGACTACTATAATAGAATGCCATAGACTGGTGCCTTATAAACCACAGAAATTCATTTCTCACAGTTCTGGAGGCCGGAAGTCTAAGATCAGGGTAAGCATGGTTGGATTCTGGTGAGGACCATCGTCCAGGTTGCAGACTGCTGACTTCTAGTTGTATCCACAAGCTGGTTCTCTGGCCTCTTCTAACAAGGGCACTAATCCCATTTCTGAGGGCTCCACCCGCATGACCTCCCAGAGGCCCCACCTCCTAATACTACCACATGGAGGGTAGGATTTCAGCATATGAATTGGGGGTGGGGAGGCTCAGGCATTCAGTCCAGGACAGGCTGTGTATCTTCTGCTGTTATTCTGCTCCCTTCTCTGGTCTTTGGGGAGGAAGAAAGAACGGAATAGAATAGAGCAGGGGAGTGGAGGTCTTGTGCTCAGAAGTTAAAAGCAATCAGTCCAAACAATGACACCTTCAAACCAGAGACTGGAGAACAAGGCTTCTATTACAATATTCTTTCCTGGCACTTCAGGAAAAATCCCATTCTCTGGTTCCAAAACTGAACACATTTAAGGGGCTCAGTCAGCAGGCCAAGAGAGGAGGCACTTCTCTGCTAACTCTGGCATCTGGGATCCCCTGATCCTGTGCCCATCGTTTGCTAATTTCCCTCCCAGGCTGTGCTGTGGGGGCCCAAGGAGGGCCTTTGTGTTTGTTCTTAGGAGATTGGAAAATGAACTGTGTTTTTCGTTTGCATGTGATGGGAGTGGGGAGAGGCCTTTTTGACTTCTGACCCCAATCTCGCTAGCAGGCAAGTAGCCACTCTTCACCCAGTGAGCACAGGCTGGACCTCTTAGATTCTACAGAGCTGAACCTGGAGGTGAGTGTCCCCAGAGCAGGAGTTGTGTGTCCCTGGGAAATGCCAGCAGGCAACCCATGTACCTGTCAAATTGATGGAAAGGCTACAGCCCGTGGGCAGCTTTCTCAGCTGTCTCGGAGCTTTGGGAGTAGCCTGGGGAGGAGGGGAAGTTAGAATCATCATCTGGAGGACCACACAGTTAACTGTCCTTTGGCCTGTTGCTCTCTCGATTCCTTTCATCTTTCTCATTACAGGATTTCTGACATGACCCTGGGCCCCTCCCAGTCTCCACTCACTGCCTCAAGGACATGACCATTTGGAAAAGGGAAAGAGAAAAGAAGCAAAAATCAAGCATTCTTTCCAGCCCCAGCCCTGGTCTCTGAGGGGAAGCGGGGGAAGCGTTGCCTTTCTAACCTTTCTCTTAGTGAGGATGTTGGAGTAGAGAAGCCGTGAGACACTGTCCTCCCTCACGTGCCATGGCTCTGTTCCTCTGCCTGTTTCCTGCTTGGTTTGGTGGATAGTGTCACCTCAACATTGGAGGGAGGGGCATTGCTTCCTTATGTTTAATGGAAAGAGCCCATAGTTCTCCTGTATTTTTGGAACATCTTTCCCAGCTTCTTTTGTGCCTTAGTGATTAACTCAATAAACATGTTTGAATCAGCCCATTCCTAAGGTGTGGCTTGAGATCGTTAAACTGATGGAGTCAGCTTCGTTGTCGGCCTAGCCCCGTGGCCCAGTGTGCAGGTGTCACCGTGCTCACAGGTGCTTTGTCTACAGGCTCTCCAGGATGCAGTGCTTCGTAACTGAGAGGTGGGGTGGGGCAGCGGAGTCAGAGACCGGCTGCCTTTGAGTAGTTTATCTGGTGGGGACAGTTCCTGCAGAAGCGAGGGAAGATGGTAATGACAGGCTGGAGGGCGGAGCAGGACCTTATGAAACCGCCCATCTCACCCACTCAGGCCAGGCCATGTCTCCTGGCAGCCTTTACCTAACGGTCCTTTCCAGGGGTAATTTCATCCTCTTATCCCAAAGACATCCATCATAATTTAAAATTTGATAAGAGTCACAATATCTGAGAGTGAGGAGGAAACTTAAAAGTGGCTCTAAATGCCCAGCCCCAAAAAATGGTGCTGGACACTGTCGCCTTCATCCTTGCCTTCCTCAGCTAGTTCTTCAAGTCCTGTCAGGGCGTCCTCCGAAACATGTCTCTGATCTGCGTTCTTCTCTAGTTGCTCCATCATCTCTCGCCTACACCGCCACAGAACAGCCTCGGGAGCCTGCCTCCCTGACACGCTTGCTTGTTTGTTCTTGTTCTGCCATGCAGAGCAGCCCAGGGCCTCTGTGCTCGCTCGTCCCTCTGACAAGCAACCATGTGAATACGGCTCCTGTCACCTTCTAGTTTCACTGTTTTCTTCTGTGTACCTTTCAGCCTCTCCTTTTAGATTTGATTCCAATTTCTCCCTGCTTCCTGTCCCGGGCACCTGCTTTAGTTACAGGTTCTCACAGTGGTCGCCCAGGCCGAACACAGTCACCCAGCTAAGAACCACGACTTCTCGTGATCAGGCCACTCAGCCAAAACTGCCTCTCCCTCCCTCTTGCTTTCTCCGTCCCTGCCTCTCCTAGATAAAAGCTAGAAGTTGAGTTGTGAGTTTCCTGAGGGAGGGGGATGGTAGCTAACTCACTCAGATCTTTAGCCTGTGTTCAGGTGGAGCCTGTTTTATGGGACCTGGGAACAGAGTGGGAAAGCTGGGATGAAGGTATGAAGATCACTAAGAATCCAGGAGGGGAAAGATTTCTGAGTTATTTAAATACCTTCCAAGCTGAGGGTACGTCACAAGAACAAAAGAGAAACTTGGAGGCAAGGATTGCTTGAGGCCAGGAGTTTGAGGTTACAGTGAGCTGTGATCTTAGGGTTGCACTCCAGCCTGGGCAACAGAGCGACATACTGTCTCTTAAAAAGAAGGTTGGGTCTAGGTCCTCTCCCCTTGAATATGGGCTCAGTGATTGCTTGACTAATAGCATATGGTGGAAATGATGAGACAGTATCTTGCTTCCCAGGGCGTGGTGACTGGGTTCCAAGAGCAAACATCTCAAGAAAGGGGAAGTAGAAACTGCCAGTTTGTGGGCCCAGATTTTAAGGCAACTGGCAGCCCTGGGAAGGCCCGGGCAGCCGCACGAAATGGCTGTGTGGAGGTGTTCCAGCCAGCAGCCCTCACTGCGGTCCCAGCCAACCTCCAGTATCAGCCACGAGACACAGTCCAGATGGCAATCCGATTATTCCAACCCCCAGCTTTTAAGTTTTCCCAGCTGAGGCCCAGACAACAGGGAGTGGAGACAAGCCATGTCTCTGTGCCCTTTCCAAATTCCTGACCCACAGAATCCATGAGCATAATTAGATGGTGGTTTTATACACCACTTAGTCTGGAGTGGTTTGTTATGTAGCCATGGAAACGGGAACAGAACCTTAGACTCATAAGACTCCAAAAGTTTTGGCATCTTTAACAGTTAAAAAAATTATAAAATATGTAAACATTTACTAATTTTATATATTGTAATACACATTTAAAATAATAGATGAGTTAATGATGAAGTAAGTATTTTTAAATACTTTATTGGTTAACAGTACAAAATACCTTTTTGCTTTAAAAAAGGGTAGTACCAGGCGAGGTGGCTCACCCCTATAATCCTAGCACTCTGGGAGACCGAGGCAGGAAGTTGCTTGAGGTGAGGAGTTCGAGACCAGCCTGAGCAAAAGTGAGACCCCATCTCTACCCCATCTCTCTAATAGAAAATTTTTTTCTATTTTTAAATAGAAAAAATTAGCTGGGCATGGTGGCATGTGCCTGTAGTCCCAGCTGCTCGGGAGGCTGAGGCAGGAGGATCGCTTCAGCCAGGAGTTTGAGGTTGCAGTGAACTGTGATGATGCCACTGCACTATAGCCCAGACAACAGAGTGATACTGTCCCAAAAAAAAAAAAAGGTTTTAGTGAGAGCAAGATGAGAAACATTTTTTAAGTCATGATTTAACATTTTTTGAACTTTTTCTAGTTGAAGGTTCAGTCTATTTTAATATTAATACTTAGTTTTAATGACCTTCGTGACTGAAAAGAGTACCTCTTGAAAACATATGAATCCAAATGGCATAGCTGCCTCTTTGCATTTACTGCTATTTCAGTAGATGAGTTCAAAACCCACTGAAATTCTTCACTTGGAAGACTCGTAAACAGGTTGGAAAATGATTTCCAAGTGTAAATCCCAGCATTCTTACAGGCATACACATTGTTTGGGACCACAAAACTGCACATCCTCAAGGACCTAAACTGCAGTTTGCAGTAATAAGTTTGCTCTCTTCCTTCAGGATGCTGATCCCTTAGAGGTGAACTATGACATTTGGATCCCAGCAAGGCCACCAGTGTCACTTAATAGTAATAACTGCATTTTAATCTACACTTGGTCTTGGCCAAAAGGCAGAGAAATTATGTTGTATTTTTATATGAAATAGCTAGGAAAGTCCTTCATTTTTCCTGTACAACATCAGTAGATCGTTTTTGTGCACACACCCCACCTTGACAAACTCAGCTCTGAAGGATTCGTGCCAGTGAGCCCCCTGCAGGCTGGGACGGTGCAGGGCTGTGGGCTTCTCAGCAGCGCCGCCCACTGGTCAGGCCCAGGCCAGGCTGGACCCCAGCTCAGGCCGGAGATGCCGAGGCCTCCACACAGCCTGATAATCGCCGCGGAGCAATGCTTTCCAGGGCGCCCGCACTGCTGAGCAGTGCATTGTCTGTTAGCTTAATATTGAATAATTGCTTTTAAATCATTTTAAAACAAAAAACAATTTTCTTTTTTGTTTTTTTGAAATAGAGTCTCACTCTGTTGCCCGGGCTAGAGTGCCGTGGCGTCAGCCTAGCTCACAGCAACCTCAAACTCCTGGGCTCAAGTGATCCTACTGCCTCAGCCTCCCGAATAGCTGGGACTACAGGCATGCGCCACCATGCCCGGCTAATTTTTTCTATATATTTTTAGCTGTCCAGATCATTTCTTTCTATGTTTTAGTAGAGACGAGGGTCTCGTTCTTGCTCAGGCTGGTCTCGAACTCCTAACCTCGAGCGATCCTCCCGCCTCGGCCTCCCAGAGTACTAGGATTACAGGCTTGAGCCACCGCGCCCGGCCTGTTATTTGTATTACTTTGATAAAAGGTCAAATGTAAGCATAGAAGAACAAAAGTGGCCTTTGTCACAATATTTAAAACATGCCAGAATAAAACAAACAGCAGTCAGGTCTTACTCTACAACTCGGGGGAGCAGAAGCTTTATTTTTCCTCTACAGTTTCAATCTCTCCTCCTGCCCAGGTAGTGGGGAATTTAACTCGGATTCTTCAAGCTTTCCTTCTTTTCCCTAAGGTTGTGTCAAGTGCCAGAGCATTTGGCGGATAGAGGAGGCCTCCAGTCCTCTGTCAAAAATATTATCCTGGATTTTTGTAGCCATTTTCCTTTCTCTGTGGTGAGACTGGGCCCTCCAGGACCCTGTGTTTTAGCCCCAGGAATTGAGGCCGTCAGAATCGGCTGCCTGGGTTTCCGTCTGCAGGAGGAACAGCGGCTGCTCAGGGAGGAGCTGATCCCTGCCCAGAACGGAGGCTGGGATGAGGAGGGCAGACCCTTGCAGTGGGAGCAGCGCCCACGCTGAGACAGCCACACCTGGAGTGGGGAAGTTGGTGTCTGGCTGATCTGCCCAGGGAGCTGTAATACGGATCATGGAGTTATGTGTTGTCATGTCTTCCACACCAGCCACAAAGAAAACCAATCCTGATGTCCTGAGAAGAATGGGCTAAACTCAAGGAATATTTCACATAAAAGGATGGTCACCGCCCTCCACTGAGGGCACGAGCCAGGCCTGGGCAGAGTCCGCCCCTACGCTGGCTGCCTTAGTCCTCAGTGACGATGTGAAGCGGACTGTGTCACCCCCGGTGGGGTACTGCTTATGTGTCTAAGCTTGTAGAGCTATGACATCGCGGCACCACTTCGAACCCTCACGAGCTTAATTCTGCAGACCACGGGGTTGTTTCACTGCAGCAGGACCTGGGCTGTGGCCGCAGGGATTTCACCAAGAAATGTCCCTGCAGGAGGTGGCCATTACCAAACCTGTGTCGTCTCGCCTGTACCTCCTGGCTGAAAGTGGGACGAGGCCAGCTATGCAGGCCTGGGGACACAGGGTTTAGACTGCAAAACTTAAGACCTTTTGTGTCTCTGGGGTTCAGACTTCTGGAGACTGTTCAGGAATAGCCAAGAAGTTCTGAGAAAGGGTAAGGGCCCTCTTGTTTATCGAACAAAAGTATTCCAGTCAGGAGCCTGTGGTACTGACACCAGAATAAGCAAATAATGGCTAGCTCGGGTAAGAGAATCTAAAACCAGACCTGTTTGCAAGAATTTATTTTATGATCAAGGTGGCATCTCGAAACAGTAGCGAAGGAGCCTAGTTAGTAAACGGTTTGGGGCATCCGGCTCCCACCTGAAATGTTAGACAGCTGTTTTACACCACCTCCAAAACAGAATTCCTTATGGACTAAGAATAAACTCTTCATGGAGTGAACCATAAAAACAAAACCATAAAAATATTTTTCTAATCGTAGCCTTCCTAAGCAATATACAAAATCCAGAAATGATAAAGATGACAGCTTTAACCTCATGGAAATTAAAACAGGGCAATGGGAGGGAGCAGGCTGAAGGAGAATTTCGATGTGTTCTATATTGTTTGAATCTTACACAGCGAGAACTTAGGAGGGGACAACGTGGCTGCAGTATTGGAAAAAACGTTGACAGTGTGGCTGAGTAACTATACCATGGCTTTTAAATCCTTCAGTAAGTTCTCAGCTCCCCTTAGGTACTTTGCAGGGGCTTGAATAAAAAAGACTCTTCCTCCAGGGCTGAGTCAACCTGTGAAAACTGGCCCACAGGCTACCACCGCCCGCCCGGTGCCACTGAGAGCAAGCCTGGGCGGTGACCTGCGTCCCTGTGGTGGTTGCCCAAGAAGCAAGTATGCACTCTGGGACGGCTTCCTGGAGGTGGGGGAATTTGAGCTGGGCCTTGCAAAGTATGTAGGATTGCAATAAGTGGTGCAGGGAAGTTTAAGTTTTTCTCCTGAAGGTTCCATACTTTGAGTCTATAAAACAAACAGATAATACACAGATTAACAGGAAAAGGGTTACAAATTTTGTGGGAACACGTGCACAGGAGCCATACAAAATATAAAAAATCAAAGAAATGGTGAGATGTTTGACTGTTTTATACCATCTTGAAATTACAGAAGGAATGCGGGCTGGGAGCACGGCACAAGTTCTGGCAGGAGGAGGAGAAAAACCTGGCTAGCAAAGGAGGTCTTGTTAGGTAGATGACACCTCATGGCTAGTGGCCCTCAGAGCCTGTGGGAAATGATTCTTTCAGACCCTCAAAGGTGTCAGACTCTCAGGTGATCTTTCCTAGATCTGGACAAGGGGGCTGTCAGAGCAAGCTGTTTGTGTCTGTTGTTTACTTCACTGTCTCCTCTGTAGATGCCAATCTCCCCTACTGAGAGACAGCTTTGCGGGGGGCTACTTCTGTCTGCAGCCCCTCTGAACAGCCATATGTAAAGTGTATCTTGAGATTAAATATCTTCATTTCCTTCAGTGGGAGACAAGGGTCTTCCAGACGAGGGAGCTTGAGGCCATCGGCCCCACTGCCCCGGGCGCTCTGTAGCCACGTGGGGCCAGGCCACCCTGAGGTGGGTCAGCTCTGCACAGGCCTCACCCCGTGTTGTGGCGACAGTTGTGGAGAAAGTGGGAAAAAGCAGGTGTGAGCCAGGTGTGGAGGTTGGTACATTGGGCCTAGGCGAAGCCCAAAGGGTCAGGAGAATGCTGAGTGGGCTGGGGCCTCGGGGCCATGGGGTGACCGGCCTAGAGGCCCTGCCAATGTACCAACTACAGTCCGTGCGGTGTGGTGAGGGGACAGAGCTTGCCCAAGAGACCGAGTCGGTTTATGGCAAACACCACGGGACTCTGACACGGGGCAGGCCAGGCCTCAGAGAGGTGACCTGGGACAGGGCCATCTCTTCAGTCCTCAGTACACCCTGCACAAGATAGTCTTCAGAATGGGCCTCGGCTGTCACACAGACCCCAGATTCAGGCTCACGGCACACAAAGCACTGTAACCCTGGAAGGCGCCGCCCGTCACTCACACAGCAGCATTCTGGTCGTTCGGGTCTGTCAGTGAGGCGACCAGGAGCCTTCCGGGCCATACTCACTGGGAAGGGAAAACAGAACCTGTAGAGGCCGCAGGGGGTCTCTCATTGCCTCCAGGTCTGCACCACAAAGGCAAGAGTCAGCCTGTCCTGGTCACCTCCAAATCCTGCTTTAACTCAACAAATAGGCATCCTGATGAGGGGGGAGAGGAGGGCCGGGCAGGGCGTGGAGGGCCTTGGAGGCACTGGCTCTGGGTGACAGGGCTGTGAGCAAAGGAGGGCAGTGGCCCACCTGCCATGGCTTTCAAGAGGCTCCCGACTGCAGGAAGGCTGCGGCAGAAGCAGGGAGACCCGCTAGGCTACTTCGGCATAATCCTTGCCCTTGCAGGCAGGAGACAATGACGGCCTGAATCAGGGGGTGGCGGTGGGGGTGGGAAGAAGGGGTCAGTTGGTCAGAAAGGGCAGCTCACAGGATTTCCTGCTGGAGTGGAGGTGCAAGAGAAGAGTCACCGGTGGCAATGCTTTGGGCAGGAGCAGCTGGAGGCCAGTTGCCGTCAACTGTGCCGAGGGTGGCGCAGAGGGGCAGAGCTCGGCACGGGCAGGCCGAGTTGGCACCATCGGGCATCCCAGAGGTGTGAGCGGGCGGCCGGGCAGCCAGGCTGGGACTGAGGAGCCAGGCCTGGGCTGTGGGCATAACCGTGGGACTCACAGTGTTGAAAGGCCACTTCAGATCAGCGGTGGGTCACGCTGGCTCTCAGGTAGCCTCCCTGCTGGCTTCCTGCTTACAGGGTGGTCTCTTCCCAAATTCTTCCATGTTCCCCACAATTAGCTGTGCAAGGAGATCAGAGCCTTGTTCCTGAGGGGAAGCCAGGTCCCCTGCAGCGTCTCTGCCCTGCCCTCCCCCAGGCCTGGCCCAGCTGCTGGCTCATACCCACCTGTGTGCCCTGGAGCCGCCTGGCCTGCTCACAGAAGCACAGCCCTTGGGGACCGTGCAGGCCCTGTCACTGTCCCTTTAAGAAGGAGATCAATCACCCTGTGTTCACTGCCAGGGAGGCAGGGGGCTGACCTGAAAGAAGAAAAGGAAGTGGCTGCTTCCTAGCCTGCTGACAACATGAAAACTTCCTGCGATGCGAACAGAGAGCAGGTGCCCTCCCTGCAGCCCCCGGAGGGAGTGATGGTTGGGTACCGGCCCCTGGTCCTGCCCTGGGCGCTGCTGGCCCTCTGCCTCACTGCCGGTGAGTGGGAGGCCAGTGAGGGGCAGAGGCCACAGAGGGGGGTGTGTGGAGACACAGCTGTGGACCCTCCTGTCTTTGTTCCACAGGGACCCCCGAGGTGTGGGTGCAAGTTCAGATGGAAGCCACCGAGCTCCCATCCTGCACTGTCCGCTGTGGGTTCCTGGGCTCTGGCTCCGTCTCCCTAGTGACTGTGAGCTGGGGGGGGCCCGATCGTGCCGGTGGGACCAGGCTGGCTGTGTTGCACCCAGAACTCGGCACCCAGCAGTGGGCCCCTGCCCTCCAGGCCCGCTGGGAAACCAGGAGCAGCATCTCCCTCAGCCTGGAAGGGCTGGAGGCGAGAAGCCCCGGTGCCAACACCACCTTCTGCTGCAAGTTTGCTTCCTTCCCCGAGGGCTCTCAGGAGGCCTGTGGGGCCCTCCTGCCCAGCTCAGACCAAGGTGAGCCTGGAGAGAGGGGCCCGGGGAGGGAAGGGAGGGACTCGGGCACCTGCTGCCACCAGACACCTTTCTCTCTGCCCAGGCCCAACTTCAGTCCCCATTCTGCGGGCAGAGCTGGCCGGGATCTTGGGGGTCTCGGGGATCCTCCTCGTTGGCTGCATCTACCTCTTACACCTCCTGCACCGGCAGAGGCACTGGTGAGACTGGGCCCCCATCTCTGTCCCCTCACCACGGGGCTGTCCACATGCTTTGCCTCTGATCCTCCTCACTCTCCCCTAGGCCTGTCACTAAGCTCCAGCCGCCCCTCACCAGCCCCCAGGCACAGCCCCCAGCACAGGTGAGGAGGAAGGTGGGGGGGACAGGTGTGTGGGGGGGCGGGCTGGAGCTGGGCTGTGAGCTGTGAGGCTCATTTGTCCCTCCTTCCTCCTCTCCCCTCCTTCCCCTCTGCAGGCAGCCAGCCAGCCCTCCCTGGCAGCCCACGGCATCCCCTACACCTCCATCGACACCAGCCTCTGCCCAGCAGCTCCGGATATGGCCCACCCCCACCAGCGACTGTCCTGGTGGGCTCCACTCCCCACCCACACCACGTGCCAGCCCCAGGCCCCTGCCCCCTGGGCCTCCCCTGCACGGAGCAGCTTCATCTCTGTCGAGAACGGACTCTATGCCCAGGCGGGAGAGAGGCCTCCCCACACGGGCCCCAACTGTACCCCTTTGCCTGACCCTCTGGGGCCCAGGGCCGTGCAGGGGCACTTAGGAGTTCGATGAGAGAGACCCCCAAGTCCACCTGGCCTTCTTCACCTTCCCCCCTTCCCCGAGGGCCCTCTTCTCCGGGGCGCCTGCACCCTGGGCTCTGCCCTCTCCACACGTCTTGCTTTATTCCTAGGCCTCCAGTAAGTGTCTCTGCTCACCCCCTGCTGGGGCCCCCTTGCCCGGATGTGGTCAGCGTCTGTGCATGTGTGGGTATGTGTGGGCACAGGTGTGAGTGTGTGAAGTGACAGAGTCCCCACTCCAGGTCATTTCCTGTTGTGACACTTCCCCAGCCCTCCCTGGTGGTGTCAGTAACTAAGTCAACAACATGGTTCCTCTGACTTGGGCCTTGGCTGGGCCTTTTCTTCTTTGGGAGTTAAGAGATACGAGGAAGGTTAGAACCAAAGGGGGGTGAGGCCTCGGTGCAGGGCTGGGGTTGGCCCAAGGAGAGGGCAGCGTGTCCCCATCTCAGAGATCCCTCCTGGAGTTGGGGGTGGGGCCTTCCTGTCCCTGCAGACCTTGCTATGGGACACCAGGGCCAGGAAGATAGGATTGGGGGTTCTACGGCCCCCAGGTAGAATGGTCTCCACTCAAATCCCACCACGTCCTAGGACAGCAGCAAGGGCTTCTGGGGCTTCAGCCCAAGAGAAGTCCCTGTGGTCTGAGCTGGCGTCCCTGTGACGAGCTGCCTGAGAGCCTGGGCTGTGGGCCTGATGCCTTCCTTCCACAGAGTTGGCATTTGGAGGCCGGGGGTGGAGCCTGGGGGGACCCACTTCAAATCTGCCCACAGTCACTTCCTCTAGCTCCTCTCAGGGGCAGCCAGAGGCCCCACAGACACGGCGAGCGAACACACGCTTACCTACCCACAGATGGTCCCGTCTGAAGCCAGCCCTCCTGCTCACCTTTGCCACACAAGACAGTGTGGGTGCGAGAGCTGTGTAAGCTGCGAGGCCCCCCGGGAACACACAGCCCCAGGTGGCAAGAGGCAGCGGATCGGGGAGCCAGGCTGAGGCTGCACCCCCAGCCGGGTGAATACTAGTGGGGAGGGAGGTGCACCTGCCACTCGACCCCTTCCTTGGACCTGCATGGGGGACATCCCAGGCAGTGCCAGGTGCCAAGCCGGGAACCACCCCTCTGCCCGGCTCAGGGACCACTGCCCTGAGGCTGTGTCCAGCTGCAGAATCCTCTGGCAGCCCAGCGTGCCACCCAGGACCCAGCCCCAACCAGCTGCCAGCTCTGCACTGCATAGGGAGAGGGTGCTTACCGGTGGTGGGGCCTGCCTTCCTCGGCCGGTGGTCTTCCTCCTCCTCTGAGCAGCGCTCAGCACTGGCCTAGTCAGCTCCATGGTTCCTCCAGGGCTGGGGGCTAAAGAGAGGAAGGGGTGCTGCAGAGGTCCCCAAGGAGGGTCAGGGAGGCAGGGCCCAGGGAGAGAGCTGTCAGGGAGGGAGGGACCCTTGGGACCCTGTCCAGACCCAGGATGGGGCTGTGAGACCATAGGCCTTGCAGGGTCTCAGGAAGCCTGGGAAGATCCCCAGAAAGCTTTGCTTCTCTAGGAAGGGGACAAGGGGGGAGCTCTGAGGGACCCCAAGCCCCTCAGCCAGGGCCACCTGTCCACCATGGAGTGGGGTAGAGCCCTTCTGGCCTGAGCTTGGCTTCTACAAGCTCAGGAGGCCACAGCCCAACCCGGTCCCTATAGAACTCAGAGCTAAACACCTTGAGCCCAGGAAGTCTCCCCTCAGCCGGCCTGTGCCTTCCTGCCCAGCCCCAAGTGCCAGACCCAGCAGCAGGATGGAGGGGCCCCCCCTGAGAGTGGACATTGTTTGCTGTCCCATGTCATATGGCTGGACCACAAATGCAGGGATCAGCGACTGCAGGCCCCTTTTTCAGAAGCTGAGAGAGGTGACTTGGCCAAGAAGAACAGAGTCAGCTCATCACCTGCGCCTGCCTCGCATCCGGCGGCCCCTGGCGTCCAGCACCAGGCCCCAGCCATGACCCAAGCTGAGGTTTCTACTTTGAACAGACCTGGGTTTGAATCCCGGGGGTCACTCCCTGGCTGTGTGACGCCGAGTGTCTCAGCTCATTGGGCGCATAGAAAGGGCAAGGAGGCCTGGGGGCGGGGGTGGGATTGTAAAACAGGGGGCTCCCAAAGACCAAGCAGCTCCTCAAGGAGTATCTCATTTAGGACGTACAGCAACCCACGCGGTGGCTGTTCTCAGGACGCTCGCCTGACAGCAGCGCCGCCCGGCCCGGGGCGCAGAGCCGGGAGGAGAGGGGCTCCTAGGCGGGAGGGGACGCCGCCAGCCTGGACGAGGCGGGCCGGGACCACTGGGGCGGGCGCCGGCGGACGAGCGTCTCCACCAGGTGGCGCGGCTGACGCGCGGCGGAGGCCCAGACAGTCCTGGGAGGGCGAGGGTCGGCGGCACCTGGGAGGAGGACGCCAGGCTGCGGCGGGGACGCGGACAGTTGTGACCCACCCGCGTCCGCGACCCTTGGCTCCGCGGCCCTGCCCTCCCCTTCCCACCGCGGCAGGCCCAGCAGCCGCTCCGGATCCCAGGACCGGAGCCCGACCACCCTGGGCCCCTCCTGCACGCCCCGCTACCCACCGCCTGTCCCGTCCCCCACCCACCCCGATATCCCGATATCCAGAGAACCGGCCCCGACCAGGACCCTCTGCCCCGAGCGGCCCCGGAGTCCTTCTGTCGTCCAGCCCTTGCCACCTCCTCCAGCCCTTGCTCCTCCCTCCCTGATGCAGCTGCGGAGATTGTCCCCTGGCCTCTGGAGCCCCTCTGCACCCCGGTCCCACCGCCAGCCACCGCCCCTCTGCTGCCACTGGCCGTCCTGTACTGGCCCTTAGGCAGCCCAGAACAGCCACCTTTCCCTGCCAGCAGGCCCCTCCTGGTGACCAACCAGGAAGAGTCATGCAAGGGGGGAGGGGAGAAAGGGGCCACCACCTCCCACCCAGTGTGTGACCTCCTCAGAGATGGCCAACAAACAGAGCATCCTCAGGGCCTCATCCCAGCCCACTCACAGGGAGGTGGCCGGGAGACCTCAACAGTGGATGGCAGAGGCCAGGACCTAGGGGAACAAACGTGACTGAGGGGTGTGTGAGCCAGGCCAGCCGAAGCGGGGAGGCCTGGCCAGGACTAGGAGGCAGCTGAAGGCGCCAGAGTGGGGCTGGAGAGCCTCCTGCGTCCCTCCTGTTCTCTGGGCCTCCCCCAGGCCCCTTGGGAGAATAACTCCCTGAGGAGAAACAGGCTGTGCCCCTGACCCCAACACACGGACATACAAACGCATAGTGCGACAGGTCTGTTGGCCCAGCCACGGGGTAGGCAGTCAAGGGGTGCTGCAACCTTGGTTCCAGCCAATCTCTGAAGAGGGGAGGCCAGTGACACCTGGAATTTCCATAGACAGATCCTCAAACAGCTTCATGTCAGCATCGGTAAAATGGGTCAACTCACCCAGAAAGCTGAGCAGTCTAGAGAAAAGTCCAGGGCCTGGTTCTTGTTAAAGAACAACCCTCTACCTGGGAGGAGCAAGGGGCAGGGTGGAAGGCACTGTCCCCTGGCACTCTGTGTAACACGAGTCACATTAACTTCCATAGCAAAGGTGGAGGGGACTGTAGGTGCCCGGCACCCTCGGACCTACCATGACCCCTGCCCAGCCTTCTTCACCACCTCTCCTCAGGGTGCCCACATGCTGAAACTCATGTCTAGGACAAGTGTCCAGAGTTGGTGCCATGGCCATGTGATTTACAAACAGAGACAACAGGACTGGGAGGTCTACCCCACAAGACACCTGCACCCAGGATTGGCCATGTGCAAGATGTGGGGTCCCAACCTGACAATGTCCTTGGAGGCCTGGCCCACAGGGGCTCTCCCTAAGCATTGGTAGAGGGAAGGATGGAGGCCCCTCCAGCCTCTCCCCTGCCGGCCCCCGGCCAGCCCCCTTCCCCGCCTCCTCCTCATTTCTATCCTTTCTGTCTTCATTTCATTCCTTCAGAAGTATTTACTGAGTTCCTACAAGGCACCGGGCACTGTGCTAGGTCCTGGGATTACAGAGGTAACAAGTCAGGTCTCTTATGTTCAATTCTACACAGGGATGGCAATAAACAGACAAACAGCGTTACACGTGTTATAGGGAAAACATCAGGGCGCTCTGGGAAGCAATGACGGGGCCTCGCTGGGTACATGACATTCAAAACAAGACTTGGAGATGAGTGGGAGTTGTCTAGGTGAACACTGTGGGGAGACACTTCCTGGCAGGGGGAGCCCTGTGCAAAGGCCCTGAGGCTGGAACCACGAGGGTCCAAAGCAGGTGAGTGTGCTTGAAACCAGGTGAGCAAAGGAGAGAGGAGAAGGGAATGAGATGAGAGCAGCAGGCAGGGGCCACAGGAGGGACGTGGGCTTTCTTACAGGGGCCAGAGTCCCCCTTCGTGAGTTTTAAGCAGAGCAGTGGAATGATCAGATGCACCTGCTGTAAAGATCACTCTGGCTGCAGCTGGAGGAGGCTGTGTGTGCTGACAGGTGGAGGGGTGAGGACAGTCAGGAAGCTGCTGCCATAACTGAGGTGCGGAAGTGGAGTGTCTGTGCCTAGGGGGCTGGAAAGTAGAGGGAAAGAAGGGGGCAGATCCAAAATATGTTTTGGAGGCAGAGTTGTTCCTGGCTGCGTGGAGAGAGGACAAGGACAGTCTCAAGGGTGACCCCAGCTTTCCAGCTTGAGCGACTAGGTGAGGGAGGTGTCACTCCCTGAGATGGAGATTGAGAGGGGGCATGTTCCAGGGGAGGGTGATGGTCAAAGGGTCGCTAAAGACAGCCCTAGGTGAGATGCCCGAGGCACAGACAGGGTGTCAGGCCAGCGGTGCCTCTCCACCGCCCAAGAGACATCTGAAGGGAGGGGCAAGATTGGGATGCAAAATACTGATGAGGAAATCTCAGTGCTCAATCAATGGAAAGAGATGCAGCTTAAACCCACTGGAAGGTTTATTGTTGACAGGTCAATCTCCGGAAACTGATCTACAAAATCAAAAATATTCTTTTTTTTTTTTTCTTTTGAGACAGAATCTCACTCTGTTGCCCGGGCTAGAGTGCCGTGGCTCAGCCTAGCTGACAGCAACCTCAAACTCCTGGGCTCGAGCGATCCTTCTGCCTCAGCCTCCCGAGTAGCTGAGACTACAGGCATGTGCCACCATGCCCAGCTAATTTTTCTATATATATTTTTAGCTGTCCATATAATTCTTTCTATTTTTAGTAGAGACGGAGTCTTGCTCTTGCTCAGGCTGGTCTCGGACTCCTGAGCTCAAACAATCTGCCTGCCTCAGCCTCCCAGAGTGCTAGGATTACAGGCGTGAGCCACCGCGCCCAGCCCAAAAATATCCTTAATCATAATTTCAGCATGGTTCTTATGGAAATTGACTAACAGATTTGATAATTTTCTTTAAATATTTTAAAGTTGGCTACCCTGGGATGGGAGTCTTTCCCCAGTCATGGAGGTCAGAGCATTAAGAAGGCAGAAATAAGAAACTACAGATCAAATAACTGGCCTTTGCTGAATGGATGTCAAATAGACCAGTACAGAACCTAAGGAAACACACGGAGAACACTCATTTCTTTTTCTGGCCCTACTGCCCTGCCTAGAACCTCCAGTACAACGTAGGAAGGTAATAAGAACAGAAATCTGTGCCTTGTTCCTGACCTTACTGGGAAGCAGAAACAGGGTAGGCTGCCAAGGAGGGAGAAGGGGCTGGGTGGGGATGGATGTCACCAGGAGGAAAGGAGAACAGGAGCTTGGGGGAACACGGGGACATCTAAGGCAGTGGTTCTCAAAGTGTGGTCCAAGGTCCTCACTCCCACCCTGTCCCTGCTCCTGACCACACTGCTTCCCACCCCTCCCCCAGGCCACCTGCTGGCTAGAGGGCTGCACTTATGATCTTGGAATCATAAACCCCCACCCCCACCCCCAGAAGTCCCCTCTGTGAAAGAGCCACAGCTCCAGGCTGATTCCCAGTCCCTGTCTGTCCCATGGGGGAAGGGAGGGTGAACAAGCCCAGGAGACCTCACACCATCCCTCAGCAGATGTTGGGTGACACGGGAGAACCCCTCATGGGGATTCAACTGGGTCCAGGCCCTGAAAGTGACATAACATGTGTGCCCTGCCTTAGGAAGACTGCATGTGGCAGGTGCCCTGTGAAAGTTACCCAGAGCCTGTTTGGTAGAAGTTCTCTGTGGCCCACGAGCTGGCCTGTGGTGCCCATGGTGGGGTCCAGACTCCTCCTCTGGTGGCCTGGCAAGCAGGTGACCTTCCAGCCAGGTCCCACGGCTTGTCGGATAAGGAGGGAATGGAGCCCAAGGGTCAGGCCTCAGGCAGGGCAGGCCACCCTCTCTAGGCCCTGCTGAGACAGCCAGTGGGTCCCTTGTCCTCTCTTCTGCCCAGATTTCCAGCTGGGATCACTCAGCCCAAAGGCCCCGTGCCTCAGTTTACCCCTGGGTAAAATGGAGATGATGTGTCCAGCACAGAGTGTCGAGATGCTGAGAAGGAGGGTGTTTAGAGCCTGGCTACATAAAGGGCTTCCTTGAACAGGTGAAGCCTGTTTCTCAGGCCTGTGAGGAGGGTCAGGAAAAGCACACAGGGAGGGAGGGCGGGGGCGGCCTGGCTGGCCGTGGGAAGCGTGGAAGGGACTTTTAGAATTAGAGAAGCAGCTGACAAAAGAAGGGAAGTCTTTCTCTGCTTGCTTCCACTGCAAGAAGGCTGAGGCCAGTTCTGCTGGTGAAATCATGTCCTCCTGCCCCCACGGTCCACTCAGCAAGCCCATGGGCCTCATCCTGGGGACGGGGTGGGCAGCGCCTCCGAGGGCGTGAGCCCTGTGTGTCACAGGAGCTCCCAGCCCCATCTCTCCCCGTCCTGGCAGTTCCCTTCATTAGGGACGGTCTCAGGGACTGTGTGAGGGGGCTTCATTGCTGCTCTCAGCCTTCATTTACCCCCGTCCAAGGAAGGTTCTGGAAAAGCCAGGGTTCTCACCTCTATGGAGGGACTCACCAGAGGAGCTTTATGAAAATACAGCCTCCTGGGGCTCCCCGACCCCAGGGTTTCTGCACTCAGAAGTCGAGGCCCACAGACTCTGCCGTGCAGCCAGGTGGAAGCATCGGGTAGAGCGGAGGCTCCGTGGACTCAGCAGGACTGGAGTTCCAGCTGTGGACCCGCCACTGCAGAGTCACATGGCCTGGGGACAAGACTTCAGGAAGGGTGTGGTCCCTGCACCAAGGGAGCAGGCCACCACGGGAAGGGCCCAGTCAGGCCTTGGTTCTGCCTGGGGACTGCAGGGGAGCCCCTGCCTGGCATGAGGGGCACAGAGGACAAGCTGGGGGCCCTGCTGCTGGGGCTGGGGGCCGAGGGCGTGTGACCAGCACCACATCCTTCCTTGTCCTCTCCAAGAGCCGAATCTGGGCACGTGGCTGGGCAGAGACTCTGGCCACCCTTTCCTCTCCCTGAAAGAGCCTGTGCTGGTCCTGGGCAGCCCCTTCCCCTGGAATGAGAGAGAGAGTCTGGGAGACACTCAGAGAACCAGGGGAGAAGGGGAGAGATAAAGAGACTGAATGAGGTGGGGGGAAGGGCATGAAGGAAGGAGAGAGAGAGACTGAGACAGAGAGACAGAGACTGAGAGAGACAGAGAGAGAGAGAGAGACTGAGAGAGACAGAGAGACACTGACTCCACAGGAGACACTGAGGGCGCTGGCAGGACAGGGAGTCCAGGTGGGAGAGGGGAGGCCCCTGCCAGTCAAGGTCAGGACCAGGCCCCTTGGCAGAAAGATGGGGGTTGGGGCCCTGGGGACAGGGCTGTCATGGCACTGACTAGAAAGGAGGTGCTTTCGCAATATAGGAAAAGAAGAAGCCAGATTGATAAAGGAAGTCCTGGTCACCCTGGAGGAGGGCAGGTTTGGGGGCAGCTCTCACCTCCCTCGGTGCCCTGAAGGAGCCTGGTCCCGGCTCTCTGGCTGTGCTGTACCTGCGACTCCCAGGAACCCTGTCCATGGGGACCCCACTGCTGCCTTGAGGACTCTCCTTGTCTTCTCATCCCCTGGAGGAGAGCAGGGCCATGGGTTGGCCTCTGCTGCTGCACCTGCTGCTGCTGCTGCTGCCGCCAGCGTTTCTGCAAGCTGGTGAGTGCCCAGGAGCAGCCTGGCAGGGGCTCTGCCCAAACCACAGGAGGGGCAGTGCCGGGGCATCTGGAGGAGGAGAGTGTTGGAGAAGCCGGCCAGGCCTGCCGGCCGCCAAAACAGGAGTTGGTCCTGTAGGTGTGGGTCCACCCCAAACCTTCACCCTCTCTCTTCCCCCCTGCCTGAAGCGTGGGAGACCCAGGCCAGAGGGTCAGTCCTACCATGTGCCACATGACTGCCTCTGGGGGAAGGTGCAGGAAGGTCTGGGGTTACCCTCTTTGTCTCCTACTGTGGCTTCAATGTCTCCCCCACAGGCACACACCTCTCTCCGCCCCCCCCACCTTCTCCCTCCTTCCTCTAGGTGGCTCAGCAGGATCCAATCATCGCTTTCACTATGGGGTCATCCAACCTGAACACCTCGCAGCCCCCATCAGAGGCTCCATCCAAATCCCCTTCTCCTTCTATTACTCCTGGGTCTTAGCCAAAGTTCCCAATGTGAGTATATCCTGGAGACGGGGACACTACCACGGGGAGTTCATCTACAACACAACCCGGTCTTTCATCCATAAGAATTACACGAACAGGCTCTTCCTGAACTGGACAGAGGATCAGAAGTCCGGCTCCCTCAGGATCTTGAACCTGAGGGAAGGGGACCAGTCTGAGTACTTCTGCCGAGTCCATCTGACCACGCAGGACGCAGGCAGGCAGGAGTGGCAGTCCATCAAGGGGACCAAACTCACCATCACCCTCGGTGAGTCCAGTCCCTGGCACCGGCCTTGTCCAGCACAATGAGGCTTTTGGTGACCACTGGTGGCCTCAAATTTAAGCTGGGTCCTCTGAATTCTAAGCCTGTAGCATTTCACCTTACCACTGCCCTCCCTGTACGAGCTTCTGAGAGGGGCTTCCCCACACCTTATATTCCCCAACCTAGAAACAAGATGCCACAGGTTCACCCAGATGCCCCCCAGTCTCCAGGGGACAGCCTGCTTATTTCTCCTCTCTCCCCAGCTGGCAGGACAACCCAGAGCCCCACCACCGAGGTCACCGCAACCACCACAGTCGGGGCCAGGGTCACAGAGGGCAAACAGTCCCTGAGTCTGGAGACTGCAGTCCGGGTGGTAGTGGCCACTGCTGTGCTCAAAACTGTCATTCTGGGACTGATGGTCTTTCTCAGGTGGAAGAGAAGGAAAGGTAAGTGACCCAGGACCCACCCTCTCCCCAAGCTTCCCAACTGGGGGTTTCTCAGAACCCACCTGCCGAGGAATCCCAAAGGTGCTTCTTACAAATGCAGATCACTCCTGGGCTCCCGTCAACCCACCAAGTCACACTCTGAGGTCTGGTCTTGGGAATGTGCATCTTGCACAGGCTCCTCAAGTGGGGATTGTGCAGGAAGAAGTTTGAGAGCCACCCATCCCTCCCCACACCGTCTGATCACTTCCCAGTTCTTCTCTTGACTCAGTCATCTCTCATCAATCCTCACCTTGTGGTTCCCAGGGAGGGGAGGGCCTGCTCTGGGAAAAGTCCAGAGAGAACAGAAGGGGTCGGAAGTTGGCTCAGCTCAGCAAGCATTGGCCAACTGCCCACTTGCCAGGGCCTGGCTTGAAATCAGAGACACGAAATAGATAAAACAGACTCTGCTTTCAAGGAACTCAATTTTGGGGTGGGGTGGGGAGTGTCAGTTGCCTCAGGGGCTAACACCTTCAACAGGAAAGAGCTATGTGGCACTTACCAAGGTTGGGAGCAGGGAGAGGTGGTCTGGGAGGACTTCCCAGAGGAAGTGACATGAGCAAAAAGTCTCCAAGAATAAAAAGAATTAGCTAGGCAAGTGGTGAGGGTGGTGTACTGGTCAGACACTTTCCTTCTGGGTGGAGGAAACCATTCCAAGAAGTGTAGGAAGCTCAGTGCTGGTGGAGGTGGCAGGAGATGAGAGAAGAGAACCTTGGAAATCACTCCCAAGAGCCTCTCATGCCAGAGGCAACGTGAAGCAGCAAAGGGGCAGCCTCATCTCCCTGTCATAGATACACCAGGCTGTGGTGGAGGTTAAAACCTTTAAGGACTTGTGTTGGTTAGAAATTATGTTCAGCTGCTACCACCAGGGACCACAAGTAATTGCTGCTTAACTGACACAGAGTAGGGGTTTTTCCCCCTTGTACAAGGATCTGGGGCAGACAGCAGAGGCCTCAATTCTTAGGTGCTCAGGCTTCTACCTTTCTGATGCACTGTCCTTGATACTGGCCTCTGTCCTGAAGCTTGCCTCATGTTCCAAGATGGCTGCTAGGATCCAGCCATTATTTCTGGGTTCCTGGCAGGAAACAGGAGGAAGAGAGGGGAAAAAATACTATGCTTCAGCTGTTTGTCCCCCCTTTTAAAGAGCTTTGCTGAAAGTCCTAACCCACAACCCTACTTATATCTTATTGGCTAACATTTAGTCATATGTCCCACAGCCATCTGTAGCAGAGCACATTGCCACTCCAGATAAAATCAATTTTCTCTGCCTAGGTAACAAAATTGAGTGGATACTGGGTAAACAAATAGCATTCCCTGTCATAAGACATAGCCAGGATTGTCAGCTCAGTGTGGCAGAGAGACAGGAGATCACAGGAGGTCAAGGACTTAGTGAAAGAGCATGGATGGAAAGCAGAGGAGTCAGCAGGGAGCTTGGGTCACCTGGAAAAAAGGGAGTTATCAAGGGACAAGAGCTCAATGAAGTGAAAGAACAGGTGTAGTGGGGTCATGACAAAAGACAGCTGGAACACTTCCAAGTTTATTCTATGAGATTAGCATTACCCTGATATCAAAGCCAGATGAAGTCACTACAAGAAAAAAAAGAAAAACCCCACAGACCAATAAGCCTGGTGAATAGTGATGCAAAAATCCTCAACAAAGTACTAGCAAACTAAATTCAACAGCACATCCAAAGAGCTATAACCATGACCAAGTGGGATTTATTCCTGGAATGCAAGGATACATACAAAAATCAATCAATGAAATGCACCACATTAACAGAATGAAGAGAAAAATGAAAACCACATGATAATCCCAATTGATACAGAAAAAGCATGGGACAAGATTCAGCACCTTTCGTGATGAAAACACTCCATATGCCAGGAATAGAAGGAAAACTACCTCAACATAATACAGGCCATTTATTAGAAAGCCCACTGCTAACATCACTCAATGCTGAAAGACGGAAAACTTTTCCTCCAAGATATGAAACACAGCAAGGACACTCACTCTCACTACTTCAGCTCAACATGCTATTGGAAGTCTTAACTGGAGGAATCAGGCAAGAAAAAACAGTAATAAAAGGCATCTAAATTGGACAGGGGGGACATCAAATTTTCTGTTTGCAGGTGACATGATCTAATACGTAGAAAACCCTAAATATTCCACACACGGATACACAGAAAAAGCTGTTAGAACTACTGACCTCAGAAAAGTTGTAGGATATAAATCAACATTGAAAAATGAACTGAGTTTCTACACACTAAAAATAACCAATCTGAAAAGAAGTTCAGAAACTAATCACATTTATACTAGGATCAAAAAATAAATAAATATGTAGGAATAAACCTAACCAAGAAGGGAAAGACGTCTACACTGCAAACCACAAAACACTGCGGAAAGAAATTAAAGACACAAATAAATGGAAAGACTTCCTGTGTTCATGGATTAGAAGAATTAGTATTAACATTTTTAAGATGTCCACATTTCCCAAAAAGATCTACAGATTCAAGACAATTCCTATCAAAATCCTAACATGTTTTGCAGAAATAGAAAAAATGCATCCTAAAATTCAGATGGAGTTTCTTTTTTTTTTTTTTTTTTTTTTTTGAGACAGAGTCTCACTCTGTTGCCCAGGCTAGAGTGAGTGCCGTGGCGTCAGCCTAGCTCACAGCAACCTCAAACTCCTGAGCTCAAGCGATCCTCCTGTCTCAGCCTCCCGAGTAGCTGGGACTACAGGCATGTGCCACCATGCCCGGCTAATTTTTTCTATATATATTTTTAGCTGTTCATATAATTTCTTTCTATTTTTAGTAGAGATGGGGTCTCGCTCTTGCTCACGCTGGTCTCGAACTCCTGAGCTCAAACGATCCGCCCACCTCGGCCTCCCAGAGTGCTAGGATTACAGGCGTGAGCCACCGCGCCCGGCCTCTTTTTTCTTTTTTTTTGAGACAGAGTCTCACTCTGTTGCCCAGGCCAGAGTGCAGTGGTGTCAGCCTAGCTCATTGCAATCTCAAAATCCTGAGCTCAAGCAATCCTCCTGCTTCAGCCTCCCAAGTAGCTGGGATTAGAGGCGTGCACCACCACACCCCACCTTAAAAAAAATTAAATAAATGACAAGTGTTGGCAATAATATGGAGAAATTAGAACACTTGTGCACGTTGGTGGGCATTTAAAATGGTATGACCACTATGGAAAAAGTATGTCCTTTCCTCAAAATATTAAAAATGGATGTACCGGCCGAGCACAGTGGCTCACACCTGTAATCCTAGCACTCTGGGAGGCCGAGGAGGGAGCATTGCTTGAGCTCGGGAGTTTGACACCAGCCTGAGCAAGAGTGAGACCCTGTCTCTACTAAAAATAGAAAGAATTTAGCCAAACAATTAAAAATAGAAAATATTAGCTAAGCATGGTGGCGCATGCCTGTAGTCCCAGCTACCCGGGAGGCTGAGGCAGGAGGATCGCTTGAGCTCAGGAGTTTGAGGTTGGTGTGAGCTAGGCTGACGCCATGGCACTCTAGCTCTGGCAACAGAGTGAGACTCTGTCTCAAAAAACAAAAAAACAACAAAAAACAAATGGATGTACCATATGATTCAACAATCACACTTCTGGGTATATATTGAAAACAATTGAGAAAATGTCTGGAGGAGACAGTGGTCCACCCATGTTGATAAGAGCATTATTCACAATAGTCAACAGGTGAAAGCAACCCAAATGTCCATCAACAAATGAATGGATGATTTATGCATATGATGGAATATTATTCAGCCTTTAAAAGGAAGGAAATTCTGACACACGCTACCACAGGAATGAAACTTGAGGAAATTATGCTAAGTGAAACAACCAAACCATAGATAGACAAATGCTGCATGTTCCCACTTACATGAGGTTATCGAGAGTGGTCAAATTTGTAGAAGAAGAAGTAGAACGCTGGTTGCCAGGGGACGGAGAAATGGGGAGTTAGTATTAATATTTAATGCGTATAGAGTTTCAGTTGTGCAGGATGAAACAGTTCTGCAGAGCTATTTCACAGGAGTGTGAATATACTAAACACTACTGAACCACACACCTAGCCATGGAAAAAAACGGTGAATTCTAGGTGTTGATTTACCACAATTAAATAAACAAATAAAACCTGTTTAGGTTTCAAGACTGGAGAAAGTGTGTGAGCTGGAAGGAAATAAGGTTGCAGCATGAAAATGATACCAGCATTTAATATTTCCCAGTTCCCACTCCCAACATTTACAAAAGCAGCCCACGGTTGGCTGAGTGGGGTAGAAGTGGAGGTCCCTGGAGTTGAGGGGGACAAGCCAGTCCTGTGTTCTCAGGTCCCTGGGGATGCTGAGACCTCCCAGGATGATGCTGGGTGGTGGGGAGGATGTCTGGGAACCAGGGGGGATTCCAGGTGGATGTAGAGGGCAGAAGGCATGGGACACACAGCAGGGGTGTCAGTGGAGGAGGAGGAATGGCCCAGCAGTGGGAACGGAACTTAAATGGCTGCAAACACGGATTCCAACCATGAGGATGACAAGCTCCCAGAGCAGGAAGAACCACCACGCAGGAGGAAAGCACAAGAGGCTGTTTCTGAGAGGATGGTGCTGTGTGCTGTACCAAGAGGAGGGAAGGGGTGGGTGAGCGCTCCACAGTGGAGAGACCCAGGCTGGGAGAGGGGCAGGGAGTTCAAGGGGAGGAAGGGAAGCAAAGGGGCAAAGGGGCAAAGGGTCCCTATGAGGGGGCATCTCTGGATTTGCTGTTGGGGACAATACGGAGGACAGGTGTGGGGGCCTCAGGGTGGGGCTCAGGCCCTTCCCTGCATGTGTTTGGGGAGAGCTTATTAGGTCTGGTCCCTCTGAGGATGGTCTCAGCTTAGGGTGCAGCAAAGAAGGCGGGATAGAGAAATGCCATCGCTGTGCTGTCACACTGACATGCTATTGGTCCTTCTGCAGGTCAGCAGACTAAAGCCACAACCCCAGCCAGGTGAGTGTCCTCCTGAAGGGGGTGTCGGGGGTAGGAGTTGGCAGGGAGGGGCTGGTTTGGGAAACAGGAAGTGTCTTTCTAAGAACTGCACCCCCAGCCTGGCACAGCAGCTCTCACATCCTGGACTTACCCACCTGCGTCCTCCTTGGGCCTCCAGTGGGCCAGGCTCTCCACCTCCTCAGACTCCGGCCCCATAAAAGGAGAACAGTGGACTCCGGGTTCCAGCAGGAATGTTCAGAGCTTCTCTTTCCCAGAACGTCTCCCTGGAGTCTTTCTCCCAAGTCCTCTTCCCTTCTTTCATCCTGTTCCGAAGCTTTTCCTGCCCTGCATCTGCTCCCTCTCAGCCTGGAGAGCCTCCTGCCCGCACACACCAGTTTTCCACCCTTCCTCCATTTCTCTCTTCACTCTGTCCTTGTCCCCTGCTGAATGCACCAGGGGCCACAGGCTCCCTCTGCCTCCTCTTCCCCTCTGGCCTTCCTTGTGCAGAAGCAAAGTCCCAGCCTCTGCCCCTCTCCTCTCTGGGCCTTCCTCACTTCCCCTCATCCCTCTCTTCCTCTCCACCCTCTCTCCTTTCCTCAGGCCCTGGCTTGCTGCCATGCCTCCCCTGCTGGAAGGAAGCCTCACTCCCTGCCCCCCTCCCTGCCCAACTTTTGCCAGCTGTCCTTCCTCCTGGCCCTCCCAGGACACCTTCTCCTTCCAGGCACCAGGCCTGAGCACCTGCCCGGAGGCCCTGAAAGTCACTCAACTAGGTTCCTTCTCCCAGGTTTAGCCAAGGCCTTGTCAAGAGAGAGAGAACAGGGGCTGACCCTTCCTATTTCTCTGCTCTGTTCCTCTCCTATACAAGCAGCTTTCCTAGAATAATCCACCTTCAGTCAGCCCTGAGGGACCTCTGCTGGGCCACACCACAAATTGCCTCTCATTCCTCCCAGCAGCCTCCTCTGAGAGCCTGGAACCTTCATGTTCATCCTCAGCTTGTCAGGGCAGGTTGCTGAGCACCCCTCAAAGAGAACCAGCCCCTGAAACGTGCTTTAACCCTCTACTGCCCAGCACTAATAAAGTTCCCATCCTCTTGTTCCCATACAGGGGATCCTTTCAAAACACAGAGGAGAAATATGAGAATATTGTGAGTAAACATAAGTCCTTACCACCGTCATCCCCACCTCCCTCCCTTCGTTTCCTGCTTCCCCAAACGCCCCCTCCCTGGGCATGTGCCAGTATTTTCCTCCTACCCATTCCTCCCCCATCCCCCCACGTGGCCCTGGCTCTGCCCTGGCAGATAACCTCACTCCTGGAGCCCCCTGCCCATCTCTCTGCCCTGGCTGTCACAGCTGACCTCAGCACACCTTGATTTTTTTCCTAGGGCAATATGGAGAGCCCAAGCTGAACCCCAAGGTAAGCAGTCAGACTAGGGCCTGAAGGGATAAAGAGAGGTCTGGAGAAGGTGTGCTGGGAGGAGGAGGACTGTGGTATGGGCAGGGCACTCGGGTTGTAGGTTCCTGCTCAGACGGGGACAGCTCCGCCTCCACTGTCTAACCCCCTTCTCTTTTGGTTCTCACCGAAGATGACGGCATCATCAACGCTTTCTTTGCCCTGTGCTGTGGTTTCAATGTGTCAAGTCCAAAATTCATGTTGCAACTGAATCCCCATTGTAGTGGTATTAGGAGGTGGGGCCTTCACCCTCATTGCATTAGTGCCTTATAAAGGTCTGGGGGGAACTAGCTTAGGTTTTTTTTCCCCTCTGCTCTTCTGCCACGTGAAGACCCAGCAGCCCTGCCTCCCCTTCCGCCACGTGAGGACAAGTGCCAGACCCTGCTCAGGATGCAGCAACAAGGCACCGTGTGCCAGGGACACTATGCCCTCAGCAGACATTGATCTGCTGTCACCCGGACCTTAGACTGCCAGACCCCAGAACTGTGAGAAATAAATTTCTGTTTCTTAGAAATTACCCAGTCTTGGGTGTCATGTTATAGCAGCACACACAGACAGAGACACCCTCTCCAGCCTGACCTCACTGGTACCAACTTTCTGTCACCTTCCCAGTGGGAGCCCCTGGGAAGAGACCCTCTCCTCTGTCTTAAAGGCCTAACCAGTGGGACAACCCTCTTCACCTGAAGCAAGACTGAACGGTGACCTCCTCCCAGTAAGCTGTGCT
Source organism: Eulemur rufifrons (assembly GCF_041146395.1). Lineage (NCBI taxonomy): Eukaryota > Metazoa > Chordata > Mammalia > Primates > Lemuridae > Eulemur > Eulemur rufifrons. Next base: position 10,408,010 of record NC_090996.1, on the reverse strand, counting down.
TCCAAAGGGAAGGCTCACAGCTTCCAGCAACAACCCAGGCCAGACACGTAAGTCTCAGAGGTCAGCAGGTGTTGAAGGCCCCCAGGGAACTGAGAGACACACAGCCATCTTCTCCAATTCCCTCTTCACCTCCTGGCCTTTGCTCACAAAAATAAAAGTGCACCAGTGTGTATCTAAGGAGAAAACTGATAGGGCCTTCAACTTCTGTCTCTCCCACCCAAAAATGAACTCTAGTAGATAACTCCCACCCAAGATCCCTCCTCTAGCACTTTGTTCAGTGACTGCCTCTGGCCAGGGAACATAAATCCTCAAACGCTCGTTGCCAGCCCAGAACCAACGTCTGCCCCCCAGACCCAACCACACTCTTCCCTTAAGACAATAATTAGTTTGTATTGTGTTTAGTACCATACAAGCATCACCTGATTTAATACATAAACAATTGCATAACGTCATCTGAGGATGAAAATTAGAACCAGATGGTTAACATGTTTTCCCAACAACCTATTGGTACTAGTAAGCAGATGAGGCAGGATTTGAACCCAGATCTCCCCTTCTGGATGCTCTCTCAGGACTCAGGTCTCACGGCCTTGCACAGATTCCTATGCTGTGCATGCCTCCCAACACAAACGATGACATGCCACCACAGTGACACCCAGGACAGGGGAAAGAGACCAGAAGGAAACACATGGTTAGAGAGCAACTGAACCAACCAACCAGCGACCTGCTTTCTTAAGATATAAATGGCACAACTGTGACTTGAACCTGGGAGTCACTTAACCCCAACACTTAGCGATTTCTCAGGGACCCACTGGCAGGCTCTCCCCTCCGTGCTCCAGGGACGGCAGAACAGGAAGGAGGGCGAGAGCACACAACTACTCCTCATAGAATGCCACGGTGAGCTCCTCTTCGTCGTCTCTGTGCTGCGGCTCTCCTCTCTACTCTGGCTCTTTTCCAACATCTTCCACGAGTAGCTCAGGCCCCCTGGCACCATTCCGCCTTCTTTTTTCTCAGAGCTGGTAGCTGAGCCCTTGCTTTGGGGAATTTTAAATTTTTTCTGGGGACCTAAATGAAAAGATGACAAAGTCGAGAGTCCTATTAGGTCAGTCTGTCCTCACCTTTCACAAATCAAACTCCTAAATTCCTATTTCCAAGAAATCTCTGGAAAAGATGACCTTTCACAGTATGAAGAATCTGTGCTTTGGGCTCAGAAAGACTTGGATTCAAGCCGTGGGTCAGCTGTGAGCTCCACATGGGTCCTGAGCACATTTTAAACCCTTTGAGGCCAGGTGTGGTGGCTCACGCCTATAATCCTAGCACTCTGGGAGGCCGAGGCGGGAGGATTGCTCTAGGTCAGAAGTTCGAGACCAGCCTGAGCAAGAGCAAGACCCTTGTCTCTACTAAAAATAGAAAAAAATTATCTGGCCAACTAAAAATATACATAGAAAGAATTAGCCGGGCATGGTGGTACATGCCTGTAGTCCCAGCTACTCGGGAGGCTGAGGCAGTAGGATCGATTAAGCCGAGGAGTTTGAGGTTGCTGTGAGCTAGGCTGACGCCACGGCACTCACTCTAGCCTGGGCAACAGAGTGAGATTCTGTCTCAAAAAAAAAAAAAAAAAAAAAAAGGACCAAAGTAAGAACTAAAATTATAAAACTCTTAGAAGAAAGCATAGGGGTAAATTCTTATGACCTTAGATTTTGCCAATAGATTTTTAGATGTGACCAGAAGCACAAGGAACAAAAGGAAAGTAGTGTTTCCTCTGTATACATGTCTTTATATATTTATAATGGTTAATTTTTTAAAGAACATTAAAGCACTGAACGAATATTGAAAATGGAAAGCTAGGTATACTAAACCTCACAATGTAATATTTTAAGTTTAACTATTTTACTTATACCAAAAAGAAAATGTACGATAATTTTACCTTCCTGGCTTTAATCGAAGCAAATTCATCAACGATAGTTTCAAACTCTACTGAGTTTGCGGCACCCCCTGAAATCTTATGTCTGAAGCGATGGCCTCACAGTCCTCACCCTAATAATCCTGGTCCTTTATTTAAATACATTTCCTCATCTTCTAGCCTCCCTTGCAGACAGATGGAGGCCAGCCTTCTGATTTCTATTCAACACAGCGTGGGAAAGGAGTGATGTGTATTACCTTTAGAGGAAGTAGTGTAAAGCCTCTTATGCAAGCCTCCACACTCGGTTTCCTCATTTGCAAGGTAAAGGGAGAGGACTCAGAGGACTTCCAGGAGGGTGAAGTCGCAAGATGGAAGGAGCCTGGGTCTCTGAATCACCAGCTAGAGGAGAGATGCTCATGAGAGCCTTTGACACCCACACTGAAATGTTACGTGAACAAGGTCTGAACTTTCATTGTATTAAACCACTGGCTTTGGGGGTTGTTTCTTACAGCAGTAGTAAGATTTACTTTATCCCCTGCACCTCTGGTCCAAGAATGAAAAAATATAAAATACAATTTCTTTTGTTGATTTTAGACCCCTTTTCATCCCATCTACATTTTCCAGTCTACACTGTGGCTCTCTTCTCCTGTGGCAGGGCTTTTCAGCAATAAAGAGAACAAGAAGGTGCTGAGCAATTCTCTCTTTATATCTGCCACATATTTGCCAAGAGCTGATTCCTACTCCACAGTGCCTTTGTCCAGCCATGAAGCAGGGAGGGTCCCCATAGACACAGCTGGTGCTCACGGGTCCAGACGATCGTTAGCAAGCTTGAGAAAGGAAGACGTACAGAGGAAGGAGTGGGCAGGGTGTAGGATCACTGTGAGAGACAGCGTGGTGGCCCAAGGCTGCTACAAGTCTGCTGTTTCTTATGATCCCACAGGTTGACGGCTCAGTCCCACAAGACTGCCCCCCACTTCACTTGCCAGCCACAAGCACACCTGTGCTTCTGAACAAGAGGATATAAATCAGGGTTTCCAGGACCTCCTTCTTGGATTCAAATAATTAGCTAGGGTGGCTCACAGAACTCAGGAAAACACTTTACTTACATTTGTCCATTTCTTATAAAGGATCTCACAAAGGCTACCGATGAACACCCAGATGGAAGAAATGCACGGGGCGGGGTATGGGGGAAGGGCGCGGAGCTTGCAGGCTCTCTCCAGGTGCGCCACCCTCCAGGAACTTCCATGTGTTCAGCTACCCAGAAGCTCCCAAACCCAGTCCCTTTGGGGTTTTAGGGGCTTCAACATATGGGTATGATTAATTACATCAGTGGCCATTGGAGATTAACTCAATCTTCAGCCCCTCTCCCCTCCCTGGAATGGTGGTGGTGATGGAGGCTGAAAGTCCCACCCCTCTAATAAAGCCTTGGTCTTTCCTGATGACCAGTCCCCAACTTGAAGCTATCTAGGGATCTCCAGCCACCAGTCACTTCATTAGCATACAAAAGATGTTCCTATCACTCCAGAGAGTCTAAGGATTTTAGGAGCTTGTATGTCAGGAATCAGGGATGGAGTCCAGATATATAATTCATAATATCATAATCTGTATGGCAGGCATAGTACACAATGACGTGCTACTGCATGTGTCTTCCCAACTCTGCATTCAGTGACTTCTTATTAGCACTGCCCTTGTACTAGTCTCCTCAGAGGTATTTTGTCACGGTAGTCATGACAGTTATATTATAAACTGTCATAACAAAATACCATAGACTGGGTAGCTTAAACAAGAGTATTTTATGGCTGGGCACGGTGGCTCACGCCTGCAATCCTAGCACTCTGGGAGGCCAAGGCTGGTGGATCAATGGAGGTCAGGAGTTCGATACCAGCCTGAGCAAGAGCAAGACCCCGTCTCTACTAAAAAAATAGAAAGAAATTAATGGGCCAACTAAAAATATATATAGAAAGAATTAGCCGGGCATGGTGGTGCATGCCTGTACTCCCAGATACTCGGGAGGCTGAGGCAGGAGGATTGCTTGAGCCCAGGAGTTTGAGGCTGATGCCACGGCACTCCAGCCCAGGAAACAGAGTGAGACTCTGTCTGAAGAAAAAGAATATTTTATTTTCTCACAGTTTTGGAGTCTGGGAAGTCTGAGACCAACATGCTGGCAAGGTAGTTTTATTCCAAGGCCTCCTCCCTTGCCTTCTAGGTGGCTGCCATCTTGATGTTTACACAAGGCGTTTGCTCTGTGTGCACTCAGGGAGAGGGAAGGCTCTCTGGTGTCTCTTCGTATAAGGACACCAATCCTCTCAGACCAGGCAGGGCCCAACCCCTATAACCTCATTTGACCTTAATTATTTCCTTAGAGGCCTCGTCTCCAAATACAGCCACACGGAGGGTCAGGGCTTCAACATATGAATTTGGGGGAAACACACACAGTCTATCAACAGTAGTTAAATCAACATTGTGAGAGTATTTACACCCTGGAAATTGGCAAGTGCTACAAAGCAGGGCTCTTGTTCTGGAGAGCTGCCTGTTAAACACTTACCAGCACACCACTGCTCTGAGCGGAAGGGCAGAATGATCTCCTGTTTCCATATTTGTGTGACTGTCCTTTTTCTTCTCCCAACAGGGGAGCTCAGCGAGGGTCAGCCTTTACCTCCCCGTTCTCAGCCCTCTTCTCTCATCTCCTGGAAGCTCCATCAGCATTTCTCAGATTGAGCAGGGGCTGAAATGCAGCCTTGGGGCACGAAGATGCTGACAGGTGAGGAAGTCTCAGTCACCCGACAAATGAAACTTGTGAATGTGACAGAGGCAGAGACTACAGACAGCAGTCTCTGGAGTCAGATTGTTGGGGCAAATGACTTCACTCCTCTGAGCTTCAGTTTCCTCATCTAGAAAATGGGGATAACAACAGTACCTCCCTTAGAGGGTCCGAGTGAAGACAGAATGACTTACCACAAAAACAACACTGCAGACCACCTGGAAGGCTGCATGAACCATCATAACCTGATATCCCTCCTTTAAATAGAGTTCTCCAGACGTTCCATATACGTATTGTTCCTGAGCAAAAGGGGCTCGCTGCCCAATGTGCTAGAAGCCAATACTATGGCACTGGGTCATTACGAAAAGAAAAGCTTGATTGCAAGTCGACCAACAAGGACACAGGAGTCCAGCTCAAATCTGTCTCTCCATACTGGCTGTAACGCAGTACTTTTATTAGAAAAAGTTTAGGGGGTGGATTCTGGGATGAGTAGGTGAACGGTAGAAGGAAAGGGGAGGTCTGGAAAGTTCTCAGGCATCCACAGTTATCTCTTCATGTCTCCTCGTGGGTTGCATGTGCAGATTCGGGGGAGTCAGTATGAAACATGCAGTGGAAATTTGTGCTGTGACATCAGCAAGCTCCATCTGCTCAGATGCCAGTTGGCCATACTGGTTCCAACCAATTTCAGACAGTTTTGTTATCTTACAAGTGGAGGGAGTTTCAGCCTTTCAGGAAGCTGTTTCTTTTCTTATCTGCCATCCTGTAAGCTCAAGAATTTCTGTTAGTATCTGGTTTCTTTAACTCTTTGGGGCACGGTTTGAATCTGGTCAGCACTGATTACACTGCGTACAGTGCTGGGTGACAAGGACCCAAAGTTACATAAGCCAGTGCCTCAGTCCTCAAGCACCTCCCTGTGTAGAAGGAAGATAACACAGAAACAGGGGCCCCTGGCTGTTAAAGAGGCCCAGGGAACTGCTGGCTTATGTCACTGAATGGGGAAGTGGTCAGAGGCCGGGGCTCTAGGCCCAGACCTGAAGCCACAGTGGACATTTACCAGCCGTGTGAACTGAGGTGAGGCTCATAACCACACTCAGGACCTCAGTTTCTTCTTGTGTCAATTGAGGACCATGACAGACACTGCCTACCTCCTGGGGTTGTTGGGAGAGTTAAGGGCTGTTTTAAAAGGCCCCTGCAATGTATCAGGTATGCTAAGACACAGACATAGAAATGACTGTCATGAAAGAAGAAGTTTATACCCACAGATCCCTAGAAACAGGAGACACAGTGAGCCACAAGGGCCACTCCGGGAAGCACCAAGGTCAGTCAGGAGGCAGAGGGAACACAGGGAAGACGTGGGCAAGACCTTTTATTGTGTCTTCTGTGGGAAAGGCAAGGCAGCTTCAGCAGGTTTAGGATTGGCTCCTTTGAATAATGTTGGGGGATCTAGGGGTTAGGTGCTGTCCCTAGCTGTCTGGGACCTGGTGCAGGGTGATTAAGGCAGAGGAATGCTGCCTCCTGGAGGGTAAGAGCCAGAGGGAAGTGGCTCAGTGTATGGGCTCTGGATTAGACAGTCTGCATATGAAACACACATTCCTACACAAGTTATTGGCTATCTCTAAGAACTGGCTACCCTGGGAGGGGCAATCTCTCTCTGGTCATCGAGGTCCCTGATGCCAGAACATCAAGAATACGGAAAATAACAAAATACAGTTAATATAAGCGCAAAGCACGCAGCACCACAGCAAGTGGGAGATGTCACCTCCCTGTTTCAGTGTTAACTTTGTGGGGCCTGGCCTCTCTCTAATAATTTCCTGCAGCTGAGTCTTCCCTTCCTGACTACACTCTAATTCCTGCAGGCCTCACTCCATGGCTGCCTGCCACCGGGGGCAGCACTAATCCTCTCTGTGCCCCACCTCTGGAAGGGGACAAGAGGGAGTGAACTGATGACAGAGGAGGCAGACGGACAGTCCGTGGGGAAGGGCAGAGACTAAGACCTTGCTCCTCATCTCTCCTCCATCTCTCTCCTCCAGGGCTCCACTGTTGTCATCTCTCCAAGCCTCGTGTGGTCTTCCTCACCTCAGGAGCCACACTCACATGCCTCCTGCCTTTGTTTCCCCAAACTTCAGAAATTGCAGGCTTCATGAAACACCAATGAACAACCCTCTCTAGGAGGGCAATGGGAAGAGAGGGGAGGGGAGGCAGGTTAAGCTGTTTGTGGGGGCAGGATGGGGATGTGCAATCATTTGGGGAAGCACCCAGCTCACAAGTCAGATAGACCTGAGTATGATCCAAACTCTAGACCCCGCCAGCAGAGGGAAGTGGAATAAGTGAGGTGATCTCTCTGACCCTCAGCTTCTTCCTCTGTCATGTAGGAATAAAATTCCTTTATCTCACTGATTGCTGTGAAAACTAAAGGTGCTGTGCCAGGCAAGTCCTCGATCAATGTCAATCTCCTTGTCCTGGGGCAGTGGCCATGAAACTTCAGCAGATTTGGGATGGGGCCCAAAGGTTTGCATTTCTAACAAGTTCCAGGTGATACTGACACTGCTGGTCAACAGTGTGACACTTGTCTGTGGTATGACTAGGTCATATGATAGGTGTATGTTTACCTTTTTGAGGAATGGCCAGAGTAGTTGTAACACTTTACATTCTCACCAGTAGTATATGACAGTTCCGGTTGTTCCTCATGTTTGCCAACAGTCAGGATAGTCAGTCTTTATAATTCTCGCCACTTAATTGGTGTGTAATGGTATCTCCTTGTGCTTTTCCCTTGCATTTCCCTGATGATTAATGATGTGAAACACCTTTTCTGGTGCTTATTTGTTATCTGCATATCTTCTATTTAAATCTTTTGCCCAATTTTAAAATGGGGTGCTTTCTTATGAAGTTTTCAGAGTTCTTTATATATTCTGGATACAAGTCCCTTGTCAGTTATGGGATTTTCAAATATGTCCTCCCAGTCTGTAGGTTCTCTTTCCACTTTCTTAATAGAACAGATGTTGTTAATTTTGATGAACTCTAATTTATCAATATTTCCTTTTATGGAGTAGGCTTTTGGTGTTGAATCTAAGAAATCTTTGTCTAACTCAACATCACAAAGACTTTCTACTATGCTTTTTCTAGAATTTTATAATTTTAGGCCTTCTGTTAACCTTAAGATTCATCTTGAGTGAATTTTTACATATAGTGCAAAGTAGGGATAAAAGATAATCTTTTCTGCATGTGGATGTCCAATAGTTCCAGTGCTACTTGTTTAAAACACTACTCTTTTTCACTGAATTGCCTTTGCACCTTTGTTAGAAATTAATTGGTCATGCACGTGTGGGTCTATTTCTGTACTCTCTGTTCTGTTCATTGATCTATTTATCTATCTTGATGCCAATACATCTCAATTACAGTAGCTTTATACTCAGTCTTGAAGTTAGGTAGTGTAAATCCTCCAACTTTGTTCTTCATTTTCAAAGGTCTTTTGGCTATTCTAAGTCCTTTGAATTTGTATAAGAATTTTAGAATTGGCTTGTCAACTTCTACACAAAGCCCACTGGGATTTTGACTGTGATTGTATTAAAACTACGGGTTAATTTGGAGAAAAGTTACATGTTAGTATCAAGTCCTCATGTATTAAATCTCTATGTATAAGTCTTCTTTCATTTCTCTCAGCAATGTTTTGTTTTTTTTTTTTTTTTTTTTGAGACAGAGTCTCACTTTGTTGCCCAGACTATAGTGAGTGCCATGGCGTCAGCTTAGCTCACAGCAACCTCAGACTCCTGGGCTTAAGCAATCCTACTGCCTCAGCCTCCCGAGTAGCTGGGACTACAGGCATGTGCCACTATGCCCGGCTAATTTTTCTATATATATTTTTAGTTGTCCATATAATTTCTTTCTATTTTTAGTAGAGACGGGGTCTCGCTCTTGCTCAGGCTGGTCTCGAACTCCTGACCTTGAGCGATCCACCCGCCTCGGCCTCCCAGAGTGCTAGGATTACAGGCGTGAGCCACCGTGCCCGGCCTTCAGCAATGTTTTGAAGGTTTCCACGTACAGGTCTCACATATCTTTTGTCATATTTATTCCTAAATATTCCATATTTTTGATACTACTGTAAATAGAATTGTTTTCTTTTTATTTCCAATTCCTTGTTGGTATATAGAAATGGAATTTATTTTGGTATATTGATCTTGTGTCCTGCAACCTTGCCTTTGCCTAATTCACTTATAGTTCTAGTAGCTTTTCGTGCATTCCATGGGATCTTCTACGTGAACAATTGAGTCATCTCTGGACCAAGACAGTTTTTACTTCTTCCTTTCCAATCTGAGTGCCTTTTTGTCTCAGATGTTCTACACTCCAGGTTTTAATTTAGAGAGGTGACTGAGTGATGTTACAGAGAGACTAATGCCGGTGACAGAAGGTTGTTACTACTTACGTTTCCTGAGAGGTGGGGGCACGACATGCCACACAGAGCCACATGGGGAAGCACCAGTGTTGGGCAGGAGGCAGAAGAGAGCAACAGGAAAGCTTAGGCCACAGCTTCTATTGTATTTTCTATAGGAAAGGCAAGGCAGAGCAGGAGAAACAGGTTAGGATGAGCTAGTTTGAATAATTCTGACAGGCTATGGAGCATAGGGGCTGTCACTAGTTGTCTAGAACAAGGCACTGGGTTGATTTAGGGCAAGGGAAACACTGCCTTGGTATGGAAGAGCTAGACAATAGAGCTGTCCACTTGCCTATGAAAGATGTGATCCTGGGGCCTGCCCTTCCCTATTTCTAAGAATTGATTACTCCTGGGCGTCTTTCCCCAGTAAGGCCACAGATGTCAGAGCATTAAGAAGGCAAAAAATAAGAAATTACAGATCAAATAACTGGCCTTTGCTGAATGGATGTCAAATAGACCAATACAGAACCTAAGGAAACACACGGAGAACACTCATTTCTTTTTCTGGCCCTACTGCCCTGCCTAGAACCTCCTATACAACGTAGGAAGGTAATAAGAACAGAAATCTGTGCCTTGTTCCTGACCTTACTGGGAAGCAGAAACAGGGTAGGCTGCCAAGGAGGGAGAAGGGGCTGGGTGGGGATGGATGTCACCAGGAGGAAAGGAAAACAGGAGCTTGGGGGAACACGGGGACATCTAAGGCAGTGGTTCTCAAAGTGTGGTCCAAGGTCCTCACTCCCACCCTGTCCCTGCTCCTGACCACACTGCTTCCCACCCCTCCCCCAGGCCACCTGCTGGCTAGAGGGCTGCACTTATGATCTTGGAATCATAAACCCCCACCCCCACCCCCAGAAGTCCCCTCTGTGAAAGAGCCACAGCTCCAGGCTGATTCCCAGGCCCTGTCTGTCCCATGGGGGAAGGGAGGGTGAACAAGCCCAGGAGACCTCACACCATCCCTCAGCAGATGTTGGGTGACATGGGAGAACCCCTCATGGGGATTCAACTGGGTCTAGGCCCTGAAAGTGACATAACATGTGTGCCCTGCCTTAGGAAGACTGCACGTGGCAGGTGCCCTGTGAAAGTTACCCAGAGCCTGTTTGGTAGAAGTTCTCTGTGGCCCACCAGTTGGCCTGTGGTGCCCCTGGTGGGGTCCAGACTCCTTCTCCAGTGGCCTGGCAAGCAGGTGACCTTCCAGCCAGGTCCCACGGCTCGTGGGGCAATGCAGGAATGGAGCCCAAGGGTCAGGCCTCAAGCAGGGCAGGCCACCCACTTCAGGCCCTGCTGAGACAGCCAGTGGGTCCCTTGTCCTCTCTTCTGCCCAGATTTCCAGCTGGGACCACTCAGCCCAAAGCCCCTGTGCCTCAGTTTCCCCCTGGGTAAAATGGAGATGATGTGTCCAGCACAGAGTGTTGAGATGCTGAGAATGAGGGTGTTTAGAGCCTGGCTACATAAAGGGCTTCCTTGAACAGGTGAAGCCTGTTTCTCAGGCCTGTGAGGAGGGTCAGGAAAAGCACACAGGGAGGGAGGGCGAGGGCTGCCTGGCTGGCCGTGGGAAGCGTGGAAGGGAATTTTAGAATCAAAGAAGCAGCTGACAAAAGAAGGGAAGTCTTTGCTTGCTCGACCGCAAGAAGGCTGACACCAGTTCTTCTGGTGAAATTATGTCTTCCTGCCCCCATGGTCCACTCAGCAAGCCGATAGGCCTCATCCTGGGGAGGGGGTGGGCAGCGCCTCCGAGGGCGTGAGCCCTGTGTGTCACTGGAGCTCCCAGCCCCATCTCTCCCCGTCCACCACCAGGCAAAGGCTAGCAGTTCCCTCCATTAGGGACGGTCTCAGGGACTATGTGAGGGGGCCTCATTGCTGCTCTCAGCCTTCATTTACCCCCGTCCAAGGAAGGTTCTGGAAAAGCCAGGGTTCTCGCATCTATGGAGGGACTCACCAGAGGAGCTTTATGAAAATACAGCCTCCTGGGGCTCCCCGACCTCAGGGTTTCTGCACTCAGAAGTCGAGGCCCAGAGACCCTGCCGTGCAGCCAGGTGGAAGCATCGGGTAGAGCGGAGGCTCCGTGGACTCAGCAGGACTGGAGTTCCAGCTGTGGACCCGCCACTGCAGAGTCACATGGCCTGGGGACAAGACTTCAGGAAGGGTGTGGTCCCTGCACCAAGGGAGCAGGCCACCACGGGAAGGGCCCAGTCAGGCCTTGGTTCTGCCTGGGGACTGCAGGGGAGCCCCTGCCTGGCATGAGGGGCACAGAGGACAAGCTGGGGGCCCTGCTGCTGGGGCTGGGGGCCGAGGGCGTGTGACCAGCACCACATCCTTCCTTGTCCTCTCCAAGAGCCGAATCTGGGCACGTGGCTGGGCAGAGACTCTGGCCACCCTTTCCTCTCCCTGAAAGAGCCTGTGCTGGTCCTGGGCAGCCCCTTCCCCTGGAATGAGAGAGAGAGTCTGGGAGACACTGAGAACCAGGGGAGAAGGGGAGAGATAAAGAGACTGAATGAGGTGGGGGGAAGGGCATGAAGGAAGGAGAGAGAGAGACTGAGACAGAGAGACAGAGACTGAGAGAGACAGAGAGAGAGAGAGAGAGACTGAGAGAGACAGAGAGACACTGACTCCACAGGAGACACTGAGGGCACTGGCAGGACAGGGAGTCCAGGTGGGAGAGGGGAGGCCCCTGCCGGTCAAGGTCAGGACCAGGCCCCTTGGCAGGAAGATGGGGGTTGGAGGCCCTGGGGACAGGGCTGTTTTGGCACTGACCACAAGGGAGGCCCTTTCGCAATATAGGAAAAGAAGAAGCCAGATTGATAAAGGAAGTCCTGGTCACTCTGGAGGAGGGCAGGTTTGGGGGCAGCTCCCACCTCCCTGAGTGCCCTGAAGAAGCCTGGTCCCGGCTCTCTGGCTGTGCTGTACCTGCGACTCCCAGGAACCCCATCCATGGGGATCCCACTGCTGCCTTGAGGACTCTCCTTGTCTTCTCATCCCCTGGAGGAGAGCAGGGCCATGGGTTGGTCTCTGCTGCTGCACCTGCTGCTGCTGCTGCTGCTGCTGCTGCCGCTGCCAGCATTTCTGCACACTGGTGAGTGCCCAGGACCAGCCTGGCAGGGGCTCTGCCCAAACCACAGGAGGGGCAGTGCCGGGGCATCTGGAGGAGACAGGAGTGTTGGAGAAGCCGGCCAGGCCCCAACAACAGGGGTTGGTTCGACAGGGTTGGGTCCACCCCAACCCTTCACCCTCTTTCTTCCCCCCCGCCTGAAGCATGGGAGACCCAGGCCATTTGCCACACGACTGCCTCTGGGTGAAGGTACAGGAAGATCCAGGGTTACCCTCTTTGTCTCCTACTGTGGGTTCAATGTTTCCCCCACACTCACACACCTCTCTCCCTCCACCCCCTTCTCTCTCTCCCTCCTCTAGGTGGCTCAGGAGGATCCAATCAGCGCTCTCACTTTGGGGTCATCCAACCTGAACACCTCTCAGCCCCCATCAGAGGCTCCATCCAAATCCCCTTCTCCTTCTATTACTCCTGGGTCTTAGCCAAAGTTCCCAATGTGAGTATATCGTGGAGACGGGGACACTTCCACGGGGAGTTCATCTACAACACAACCCGGTCTTTCATCCATAAGAATTACACGAACCGGCTCTTCCTGAACTGGACAGAGGATCAGAAGTCCGGCTCCCTCAGGATCTTGAACCTGAGGGAAGGGGACCAGTCTGAGTACTTCTGCCGAGTCCATCTGACCACACAGGACGCAGGCAGGCAGGAGTGGCAGTCCATCAAGGGGACCAAACTCACCATCACCCCTGGTAAGTCCAGCTGCCCCGGCACCTGCCTTGCCCAGCCCAATGAAGGTTTTGGTGACCACTGGTGTCCCTGTCCCTATCACATGCCCACTCCTTCTGCCCCTTCTCTCAAACTTCTTTCCCCACTCTCTGACCCCTCCCAAGGCCTCTGCCACTTTACCCTCTTCTCTTTCCCTTAATTGTTCCCAAGCCTGAACTGCTTTCCCAACCATGGCCCCAACTGTCCCCTCCAGATTCAGCTCCCACACCCACTCCCCTGGCCTCGGCACCTCCCAGACTCTCCCGGTATCCTCCTTTCCTGCCCCCATCCCTGCCTGCCCTGCCCTCAACCTCCCGGCTGATTTGGCTTCTCCAGGATGTGGCTGGGCTTGTCATGTGTCTGTGCATGGAGCCACAGTTAGCACCTCAGGGTGGCCACCATGTCTTGTGTTTCCCCACCATCATGAGCTCAGCCTGGAACACACAGTTGATGCCCTGTGGATGGCCCTAGGAGCCCTCTAGTGCCTGTCCTGTCACCTGGTTTCCCATCTTCCCACTTCTTTCTTCCTCTCAGCTCCTTAGAAATGTCTCTCAACTCCTCCCCTGCCCCAGTCTCACCTCTTTTCTCTCCTACCTCCCTCTTCTCCTGTCTCCATCCGCTTTACCCTCCTTGCCTCTGAGCCCCCTCCAGGCCCCACTATCCCACACAAGGCCCAGTTGTTCTAGCCATGTCATCCCTGTTCTCCACTCTTATCTTGCTACTCTGTCCTTCTGGTCACTAAGGGACACCTCTGCAGCAGCAGTGACAGCAGTTCCCACTTAGTGCGTACAATGGCCCCAGTTAATAACTTTGTGTGCATTGTCCTAGTTAGCCTTTATCATGACCCCACAATAACAGTAGCAGTGCTATTATCTTCATCTTACAGAGAGGGAAACTGAGGCTAGCAGAGCCTAAATACCTGCCCGAAGTCACACTACTGGTGTGGATGAGATTTGAATGAGACAGTTTAATTGCAGAGCCTCTCTCTTAACCATTAGCTACACAGCCTCACCTGTTGAGTTGATCACATTGTTCGTCTTGACCTACATTTTAACCTTATAATGGGATGCATTGCGTTAATAGATCTTCCTATATTACTCAGTAGGAGTGTCAGAATTTGAACCTAGGCTTATTTATTTGTCTCCAGGGCAATGGGGGCAGAGGCATTTCCCACAGGCCAAAGCAATAAGGGGTCCACTGTCTGTAGAAAACGTTTTAGAAAATTAATAATGAACTAAATGGGTTTGCTTTTTCTGACCATTTATTTGCACTGGCGATTCTAGACAATGTCAGTGATAAATCACTCCTCCCTGCTGGGACAGACACTCTCACTCACTCTCACCTCCCCGTCTTAACCACTGTTAAGACTGCTGATTTTAGAGCAAATGGAGAGTAGCTCCACAACCTGAATTTAGCAAGACAGCCTTGAACTTATATTCCCTGGACCTCCTACACATTTCCTTCAGTGGCTTTTCTTGAGAGACTTGGTTCGTCTCAGGCCCTCTTCCTCTTTCCCTAGTTCCTCCTTGCTTTTCTCATTTCTCTGCGCCAGTCAGACTTACGGGGTTTTTTCTTTGATCACTAAATTATTTTCAATTAATTCAATTAATTGGATATTCATGCCCATTATTAAAAAAACAAAATACAGAAGAGTAATAAAAAGAAGTGTTTTTAATCCAAATGAAGTACCACAATGCAGAGCTATCACAAACTAAAGGAATATTTGCAGCAAATATAACTAAGTTTGTAGTTGGCTTATTAATTTTTTTACATAACTTTATTTTTGTAACCAAATCTAATTATATTCTCCTTTGTAATTTTTCTCTTTTATTTCTAAGCACAAACATCCCATCTCTCACTAGAGGTTGAAAGTATTTACTTTTAAGTACTTAATTTTTTTCTAATTTTTGTTCGATTTGATTTCTTCTCACAAGAAAACTCTTTCATGTAGTGAGAATTTATTTTGATATATAACATGAAATAACTAAATTGATCTTTATACTAAGCAATTAATCAATTGTCCCAACCCCATTTATTGAATTTTTTTCTTTTCTCTATTGATACAGTAGGCCAGATTTTTTAATTATTTTGTATTAATAGAATAGCATCCATTTCTGGTCAGTCTATTCTGTTTCACTGATCTGTCTTTTCTCATATCAGTTAGACACTGTTTTAGTGACTATATCTTTATCACATGTTTCAATGGCTGATAAGACTATTTCCATCTCAACTACATTACTCCTTCCTCAAAAAATCTTTATTATTGTTGCCTTCCTATTCTTTCACATAAATGTTAGAGTAAGTTTGCCAAGTTCTGAGAAAGACACTCATTTGGATCTTTTAAATCATGAAACCTACAAAGCAATTGACAGAAACTGAAATTGGTCGAATATATAATCTTCCCACTCAGAAACAGGTCCTATTTTATATCCCTCAGTAAACCTTGGTACTGTTCTTCTAAAGATCGTGTAAATGTCTCATAAGATTGCTTGCCTTTCTATAGTCTATGTTTTGTTATTAATGTGCAAGGTTATTTTTAAATTTTTTATAATTCTTACTGTAAAATTAATGCATAAATTCTGGCCAAGATGGTGGGCTGTATGTACACGTTTACCTCCTCTCCCTCCCAAAATCTACTAAAATGATGGCAAAGAGAATTTTTTAAGAAAGAAATCCTTAAGATCAAAAAAGATATAAGCTAGTTGTACAAAAACAAAGTTTGGGAAGCTGGAAACAGATAGACTCATGGAACTGGTTTAGGAGACCAGAGGAGCTAAACCCTAAGGCAGTGGTAGGGAACCCTAGAAGAGTGGCAATTTATACTGCAAAACCCTTAAAGATTCAGTAATGCCAACCCTGAGTTCCCCTGAAAGTGGAAGTGAAGAGGGATCTGAAAATTAAAGGACCAGTTGAAAATCTTTTAAGAAGCAGGGAAATCTCCATTCCATATTCCCCCACCCCAGCTGAAGACTGGAGGTTTGCTTTCCAGAATGGAAAGCGAATGGAAAGGGACTCTGGGGAAACACCCCAGACATAACTGGCAAGGAGATTGGGGTCCTCACACCAAATACCCCAGCACTGAGGATGGTACCCTGGTCTCAGCTATGCCTGAGAAGCCCAAAGCTAGAGTCCCCATTTTTAAATATTATTAAATGAAACACTTCAGCTTCTTGCATGAAACACAGAGAGCAAAACAAACAGGAAAAAAAGAAAAAGAACCTGGAAGAAACCAATCAATTCAGGGAGAACAACACTTTAAAATAATGATCATTCTCTTCTACTCAGAAAGTTAAGAGATCTCATATATGTGACAAAAAAGGGTGCTTTACAAAGGAGCTTGCCAAACACAAAAAGAGCTCTTGGAAATTAAAGATACAATAGCCAAAATGGAAAATTCCATGAAAGGACTGGAAGATAAAGATCGTGGAAACCTCCCAGAAGGTAGAACAAAATATCAAAGGTTTAGAAAGTATAGGAGATTGAATAGCAGCCCCCTAAAATGTTATGTCCACATCTTAATCCCCAGAATCTGTGAATATCACCTTATAAGGTGAAAGAGTGGGCCGGGCGCGGTTGCTCATGCCTGTAATCCTAGCACTCTGGGAGGCTGAGACGGGAGGATCGCTCAAGGTCAGGAGTTCCAGACCAGCCTGAGTAAGAGCGAGACCCCATCTCCATTAAAAATAGAAAGAAATTATCTGGACAACTAAAAATATATATAGAAAAAATTAGCCGGGCATGGTGGCGCATGCCTGTAGTCCCAGCTACTTGGGAGGCTGAGACAGAAGGATCGCTTGAGCCCAGGAGTTTGAGGTTGCTGTGAGCTAGGCTGATGCCATGGCACTCTAGCCTGGGTGACAGAGTGAGACTCTGTCTCAAAATAAATAAATAAATAAGGTGAAATAGTGAATATTGCCTTACACAGTAACAGATGTGATTAAATTAAGGGTTGTGAGATGAAGAGATTACCTGGAATTATCTGAGTGGTCCCCAAATGCATGATAAATGTCCTTATAAGAGAGAGGCAGAGGGAGACACAGATAGAAGAGATGGCAGTGTGACCACAGAGACAGAGACTGGAGTGATGCGGTTACAAGTCAAGGGATGCTTGCGGCCACCTGCTGGAAGAGGCAAGGAACAGATTCCTTTCTAAAGCTTCCAGAGGGGATGCGACCCTGCTGACACCTTGATTTTGGACTCTGGCCTCCAGAATTGTGAGAGGATAAACTTCTGTTATTATAAGTCACCCAGTTTGTGGTAATTTGTTATAGTAGCAATAGGAAAGGAATACAGAAACGATAAGAAAAGATAAGAAAATTAGAGGATCCAACTTCTGAATAATGGGAATTCCAGAAACCAGAAGAAAGTCATGGGGAAGAGAATATCAGAGAAATAATGCTAACAATTTTCCAGAACAAAAGAGCCCAGAAAAATTTCGAAGCACCAGGGATAAAAAGAAGACCCAATACATTTCCAAGGAGGAAAGCAACAGGCCTCTGAGCTTCAGAGATTCAGGAATCAGAATGGCTGTTGCTGTCTCGATGGCAACATGGGAAGCTGGAGAACAATGGTTGAATGTCTTTCATTCATTTATTTAACAAATATTGAATGCGTGTCTCCTATATGTCAGATGCTAATCTGGGCACTGGGGAAGCAGCCATGAAAAAAAAAAAATGCTCCCAGTGACGGAACTTACCTTTGGGTGTGGTAGTAAAGAAATGAATAAATTCTGTATTTGTGTCAGGTGATGGTGAAAAAAGAAAAGAAGAAAAATGAGGCAGAATAAACAGTACAGAGACTGCTAAGCGTGCTACTTTTTTCAGATTGAACAGGGATGGCCTCTGCAGTATTAGGTAGAGTCTGGCAGAAAACAGCCACTCAAACAGGGAAACTGGGAGAATTTTGAGTGAAGCACAATTTAGGAAACCAACCAGGAATGGTGAGACACCCTGGGACTAGCAACAGGCCTGAGAAGCAAGGGGACAGAACCCAGAGAGGGCTGGAAAGTGTACAAGGGTGCCAGAGAGGAGCTGTGGCCTCTGGAGAGATATAGTCAACATGCCCATCGGGGGCATGAGAATGAATGCCCGGAGTCTGGGCCCCAGACCTACGGTGGTCCTCTCACCCTCCACCTCCTGCAGTGGCTCCCAACGGGGAAACAGAGGGCAAGAGAGCCCATGGATGGAGTCCACCAAGGCCAGCTCCAAAGGCACAAAGCAGGGTGGAGAACAGCTGGGGAGTGGATCTGGAGAAGCCAACAGAAAGATCCAGCCCTAGGCACAGATCTGCAGAAGTGAAGGAGAGGTTGGGAGAAGAACGTTCCAGTCAAGTGGGATGAGTGTAGCTGAAGCAGAGCGAAGAGGCAGAGGACAGGAGGTGAAATCAGAGCAGGCAGTAGGGCAGATCTTGTGTGGCTTTGAAAGCCATGGAAACAACTCTCCCCTTCACTCTGAGTGCAATGGGAGCTAGTGAAGGTTTCCTGCCAAGGAGTGCCGAGATCTGATTGATACTTTTTTTTTTCCTTAGAGACAGAGTCTCACTCTGTTGCTCTGGCTAGTGTGCAGTGGTGTCATGATAGCTCACTGCAACCTCAAACTCCTGGGCTCAAGCAATCCTCCTTCCTCAGCCTCCCAAGGAGCTGGGACTACAGGTGCACTGTGCCAGGCTAATTTCTCTATTTTTTGTAGAGACAGGGTCTCACTCTTGCTCAGGCTGGTCTTGAAATCCTGACCTCAAGTGATCCTCCTGTCTTGGTCTCCCAGAGTGCTAGGATTACAGGCGTGAACCACCACGCCCGGCCCGACTGACACTTTTAAAGATTCCTCTGACTGTTGTATGGAGAAAAAAACTATAGGTGAGCAAGTTCAGAAGCAAGGAGACCAGTGAGAGGTGATTCGCCTTGGCTTAGGGTGATGGCAATGGAGGAGGTGAGAGGTGGCCAATAGTGAGTATGTTTTGGAGACAGAGTAGACAGGACTTGCAGATGGACTGGAGGTGGGGTATGAGAAAGAGAAGAACCAAAGATGACTCTAAGGCCCTTGGCCTAAACATCTTGAAGGATAGTGCTGCCATCTACAGGGGGAAATGGAGGAGGAACAGGTTCAGGAGGAATTCAAGAAAGCTGTTTTGGACATCTTGAGATGTTACTAGCCATACAAATGGAGGCATGAGTAGGCAATAAGATATATCTGTCTAGAGGTCAAGAGGAAAATTCACTGATATAAAAATATGGGAGCAATCAGGATATCACTGGTATTTAATGTCGTGGACTGGATGAGATCATCTGGGAAGTGGGTGTAGATAGAGAGGAAGTCCTAGGAGTGAACCCTGACGTTAGGGCTGATGAAGAGGAATCAGCAAAGAAGACTGGGAAGGAGCTAAGGGTACCAAGGGAGAGTAGTGTCCCAGAAGCCACGTGAAGAACTCATTTCACAAAAAGGGGAGTATCAAATGCTGAAAAGTTGAGTAAGATGAAGAAAATGGGAGTATAAGATCTAAATTCTTAATTTAGGAAGTGAATAGACACCACCTAAAACACCAAACCAAACAACAGCAGTATACGCATGTTATTTAGAAATATGAGGTTAATGTCAAAAGAAATAGCTAAAGTTGGTGAAAATAGTTGCCGCTGGGGAGTGAGAAGGGAGTGAGCAGGTGCGTACAAGGGGCTGCCCTATTTTATAAGCTGTGTGAAATTTCTTGACTCTAAATTGTGTGCCTATACAATTTTGATAGAAAAATCAATGTTAAATTTTAAAAACGAATAAAAGTACTGGTAATACTTGTACATAATTTAAAAACATTCAAACAATACAGAAGGGAGTCAAATGAAAAATAACACCCCCCCCATCCACTTTATCTCTCCAATCAGTACCACTGTCTGTGGAAATGTTGTTTCTTACAGATATAAATATATAACACAAATAGAATCAAACTACATCCCATTCTGCTCTACAACTTGCTATTTTTACTTAATGTAACTCCAATATCTTTTCATTTCAGCATATATATATCTAAGCTTTTTTTAAATGGCTGCATGGCATTGTAGCAATGTATCATAATTTATTTAATCAGTCTTCTATTTAAAGACATTCAGGTTGTTGCCACATTACAAATGATGCTGCAAAGAACAATCTTAAATATATGCCTTTGAATACTTGGGCAAGCATTTCCATAGGAGAAATTCCTAGCACCAAAATTACTGGGACAAAGAGCATGCATAGACCTTTTACATTTTGATAGATATTCCCAAATTGCATTGCCAAAGGTTGTGCCAATTTACACTCCCATTGTGTATGGGAATTCCTCTTTCCTGTGGAAACCTTTGCCAATACTGGATATTTTCCTCCACTCAGATCAATTAAAAAAACGGCCTCTTAGATTAATCTGCATTTTTAAAAACTTCTGAAGGGACCTCAGGGTTATAGTATCATTTTATGAAATGAATTAGAATTGGATAGTTTTCTATATTTCTCTACATTCTGGAAACTTCTATCTGGAAATTATATGTCCCTTAAATTTTTACAAGAACTTATCCATAAAACCTCCTGAGCTTGGAATCTTTATGAAAAGTAATTCTTTAATAGCATTCTTAATTTCTACTTTGCCTACCAATCAGTTAAAGTATACTAGTTCTTAAATGAATTTTTGAAATGTTTGTTTAAAAAAAACACCCATTTCACAGAGATTTTTAAATTTGTCACCTATAATTTATCATACACTCACTCATGATTTCAGTAGACTCTTTTTTGTTAGACTTACTATTCTTGTCTATTTTCTCGCTTGTTTCTCCCTTAAATAACCATTTCCTGCACTTTTTATTCCTGTTGCTATCTGTTCCCTAATAAAGTTATTCCTACATAGTTTTTCATTACTTTCTTCCTCTGAGTTTCCTTAGGGCTAGATCCTCCATATTTTAGGTACTTTATTTTTTGGAAATTGAATATTTTATTCATTTAAAAAATTTCTTTTGGCTGGGCAAGTGTGGCTCACACCTGTAACCCTAGCATTCTGAGAGGCCGAGGCGGGAATATCGCCCAAACTCAGGAGTTGAGACCAGCCTGTGCAACAGCGAGACACTGTCTCTACTAAAAATAGAAAAAGTAGCCTGGCTTCAGGGCAGTGGGTATAGTCCCAGCTACTCAGGAGGTTGAGGCAAGAGGATCGCTTGAGATCAGGAGTTTGAGGTTGTAGTGAGCTATGATGATGCCACTGCATTCTACCCAGGGCAACAGAGTGAGACTCTGTCAAAAAAAAAAAAAAACCTTCCCATTTTAAATAATAAAAGTATTTCATACTATGAATTTAGCTTAGAATGTAGCTTAAGTCATATTCCAGGGTTTTTTAAAAATATGTATTACTCTAGTTTTTATTTTCTAAATAGCATGTTATTACATATTTTTTCTTTGACTAAGAAACTAAAAAAATTTAATTCCCCATTGAGAGATAGTATTTATACTTTTAGTAAGTTCTAATAAGAGTAGATGAAGATTTTGGTCTATATTAACCTGAAGATTTTTTTGGAGTTTGATTTTTTTTTCCCTGTGGCTGAATACTAGGTAAATTTTTTAATGCTGCACTAAACTTCTACAAAGAAGGTACAATCTGTTTGTATGATCCAAAGATCAACATATTAATTTAACCTTAAGAACATATTTCCAATATACACTAGGTGCTTTACAGATGTTTTTCTCATTTATTCCAACAGTCCTATAGAAGGACATGTACTGTATGATTCCATTTACATGAGGTGCCTAGAATAGTCAAATTTATCTATATGGAAAGTAGAATGGTGGTTAGCAGGGGCTGGGGGACAGGGCAATGGGGAGTTGTTTAATGGGTGCAGAGTTTCCATTCAAGAAGATGAAAAAGTTCTGGAGTTAGATGGTGGTAATAGTCACACAGCAATGTGAATGTCCTGAATGCCACTGAATTGTACACTTATTGATAGAAATGGTTAAAATGATGTTTTGTGGTACATACATTTACAGCAATAAAAAATTTTGGTTTAATCCTATAACTTAGTTATCTCTATTTGTAAGTGAGGAAATGCAGTTCTGAGGTCGCACCTATGGTAAGTGGTGTAGAATCAGGATTTAAACCAGGTGGTCTGGATAGCAAACATTTCACCTTGTTACTCCCCTCCCTGTGTGAGCTTCTGAGAGTGGCCCTCCACCCCAATACTTCGCCCAACCTAGAAAATAAGATGCCACAGTTTCACCCAGATGCCCCCACGCCTCCAGGGGAGAGCCTGCTTATCTCTTATCTCTCCCCAGCTGCCAAGACCACCCAGAGACCCACTGAGGCCACCACAGCCACTGCAGCCACCACAACTGGTGTCAGTGTCACAGAGGGCAAAGAGAGCTCAGGGTCTCAGCCCCTGAGTTTGGAGATTGCATTCGGGGCAGCTGCGGCCGTTGCTCTGCTCATTGCCATGATTTTTGGACTGATGGTCTTCCTCAGGTGGAAGAGAAGGAAAGGTAAGTGACCCAGGACCCACCCTCTCCCCAAGCTTCCCAACTGGGAGTTTCTCAGAACCCACCTGCTGAGGAATCCCAAAGGTGCTTCTTACAAATGCAGATCACTCCTGGGCTCCCGTCAACCCACCAAGTCACATTCTGAGGTCTGGTCTTGGGAATGTGCATCTTGCACAGGCTCCTCAAGTGCGGATTGTGCAGGAAGAAGTTTGAGAGCCACCCATCCCTCCCCACACCGTCTGATCACTTCCCAGTTCTTCTCTTGACTCAGTCATCTCTCATCAATCCTCACCTTGTGGTTCCCAGGGAGGGGAGGGCCTGCTCTGGGAAAAGTCCAGAGAGAACAGAAGGGATCAGAAATTGGCTCAGCTCAGCAAGCATTGGCAAACGGCCCACTTGCCAGGGCCTGGCTTGAAATCAGAGACACGAAATAGATAAAACAGACTCTGCTTTCAAGGAACTCAATTTTGGGGTGGGGTGGAGGGTGTCAGTTGCCTCAAGGGCTAACACCTTCATCCAGAAAGAGCTATGTGGTCTACGGACATACCACCCTGAACGCGCCCGATCTCGTCTGACCTCAGAAGCTAAGCAGGGTCGGGCCTGGTTAGTACTTGGATGGGAGACCAGAAAGAGCTATGTGGCACTTACCAAGGTTGGGAGCAAGGAGAGGTGGTCTGGGAGGACTTCCCAGAGGAAGTGACATG
Source organism: Eulemur rufifrons (assembly GCF_041146395.1). Lineage (NCBI taxonomy): Eukaryota > Metazoa > Chordata > Mammalia > Primates > Lemuridae > Eulemur > Eulemur rufifrons. The sequence goes on along the minus strand of NC_090996.1, from coordinate 10,384,929 downwards.
AGCAAAAAGTCTCCAAGAATAAAAGGAATTAGCCAGGCAAGTGGTGAGGGTGGTGTACTGGTCAGACACTTTCCTTCTGGGTGGAGGAAACCATTCCAAGAAGTGTAGGAAGCTCAGTGCTGGTGGAGGTGGCAGGAGATGAGAGAAGAGACCCTTGGAAATCACTCCCAAGAGCCTCTGATCCCAGAGGCAACGTGAAGCAGCAAAGGGGCAGCCTCATCTCCCTGTCATAGATACAGCAGTCTGTGCTGGAGAGGCTGCAGGTGGACCAGTCTGGATCAGTCTAACGCAGTGTTGGTGCAGATGGAGAGAAAGGGCCAATAAGACTTGATTGTTAGATTGACGTAGGGGCAAGGGAGCAGGAATAAGCTTATGTTCCAACTTGGATGAATGAGACTATGATCAAACTACCAAACTAAAACAGTGGATAGAAGAAGAGAACATGTTTGCGGGGGAAAGATGATCTGTTTCGTTTATTTTGGGATATGTCATATTTGAGATACTTTTGTGGCATCTGAAATAGAGTTATCCATCATAAATCTGTATGTATTTACAGCTCAAAAGAGAGTATAAGGCTAGAGTCATTAATTAGTTATATACCAACATTCCCCAAAATTGATTTGACATTACTTTAAAGAAAATCTGCAATGAAAGGAGATTCACCCTGTCAGATATTAAAGCACAGAAGTGAAGAGACTACAGTCAATCCTGGTATCAAAATCACACCCTTGCTAGGGAAACTTTGGCACAATGGTATGAATGCCATGTGCCTCAACTTCCTCATGGAAATGGGGATAATAATAGTACCTATGTGGGGTTGTCCTGTTGATTAAAGGTAATGCATTTAGAACAGTTCCGAGCACAGAGTATGCACTATGGGAGCATTAGCACCTGTAATTATTCAGCAATGATCATTAAAACAATGTAATACTGGCATATTAATACACAGAAAACCAATGGAAGAAAGAGAAAATCCCAAATATAGCAGGATGAAAAGAAACCCAAATATATGCAGAAATTTGGGCCGGGCGCGGTGGCTCACGCCTGTAATCCTAGCACTCTGGGAGGCTGAGGCGGGTGGATCGCTTGAGGTCAGGAGTTCGAGACCAGCCTGAGCAAGAGCAAGACCCCGTCTCTACTAAAAATAGAAAGAAATTATCTGGCCAACTAAAAAAAAAAAAAAAAAAATATATATATATATAGAAAAAATTAGCCGGGCATGGTGGCGCATGCCTGTCGTCCCAGCTACTCGGGAGGCTGAGGCAGAGGGATCACTTAAGCCCAGGAGTTTGAGGTTGCTGTGAGCTAGGCTGACGCCATGGCACTCACTGTAGCCCGGGCAACAAAGCAAGACTCTGTCTCAAAAAAAAAAAAAGAAATTTGGTAGGTTAAAAGGTAGCATTTCTAATCACTGGGGAAAGATGGGTAATTCAATAAATGGTGCTAGAACTATTAGGTAGCCATCTGAGAAAAAAAAATGTTATTTTTTCCATGCCTCATAATTTACACCAAAATTATTTCCACAGAGATCAAAGATTTAAATAAGAAAAAAATAACCCTAGAACTAGAAGAAAACATGCAGGATTATTTTATAACCACAGAGTGGAGACAATCTCTCTCAGTATGACAAAACCCAACAGACATGGGTAAAAATATTTATAAATTCAACTACATAAAATTAAAAAAAAAAAAAAACAACTTCAACAGAGCAAAAACCACAGTGGTTATTCCCTGAGAATGAGGAAGAGGGCCAGGGAATTGAAGAGAAAATTTGACACAGGAAGTTGGAAGTGTGGCCCAAGGACTCAACTCAGATGAAAAGCCATAAATCCACAAAAGCATCAGGGTACATGATTGTGTTTTTCCCCAAATGTATTCAACTATCCAGGTTTAAAACCTTTAAGGATTTGTGCTGCTTAGAAATTGTGTTCAGGCCGGGCGCGGTGGTTCACACCTGTAATCTCAGCACTCTGGGAGGCCGAGGCAGGAGGATCACTCGAGATCAGGAGTTCAAGACCAGCCTGAGCAAGAGCAAGACCCTGTCTCTACTAAAAAATGGAAAGAAATTAACCGGACAACTAAAAATATATAGAAAAAATTAGCCAGGCATGGTGCCACATGCCTGTAGTCCCAGCTACTCAGGAGGCTGAGGCAGAAGGATTGCTTGAGTCCAGGAGTTTGAGGTTGCTGTGAGCAAGGCTGAGGCCACAGGCAACAGAGTGAGACTTTGTCTCAAAAAAAAAAAAAAAAAAAAAAAGAAAGAAAGAAAGAAATTGTGTTCAGCTGCTACCACTTGGCACCACAAGTAACCATTGCTTAAGTAAGACAGAGTAGTTTTTTTTTTTCCCTTTTGTACAAGAATCTGAGGCAGATAGCAGAGGCCACCATTCTTAGGTGCTCAGGCTCCTACCTTTCTGATGCACTGTCCTTGATACTGGCCTCTGTCCTGAAGCTTGCCTCATGGTCCAAGATGGCTTCTAGGACTCCAGCCATTATTTCTGGCTTCCTGGCATGAAACAGGAGGAAGGGAGAAAGGAGAAAAAAATACTATGCTCCAACTGTTTGTTCCCCCTTTTAAAGAGCCTTCCTGAAAGTCCTAACCCACAACCCTGCTTATATCTTACTGGCTAACATTTAGTCATACGTCCCACAGCCATCTGTAGCAGAGCACATTGCCACTCCAGATAAAATCAATTTTCTCTGCCTAGGTAACAAAATTGAGTGGATACTGGGTAAACAAATAGCATTCCCTGTCATAAGACATAGCCAGGATTGTCAGCTCAGTGTGGCAGAGAGACAGGAGATCACAGGAGGTCAAGGACTTAGTGAAAGAGCATGGATGGAAAGCAGAGGAGTCAGCAGGGAGCTTGGGTAACCTGGAAAAAAGTGGATTATCAAGGGACAAGAGCTCAATGAAATGAAAGAACAGGTGTAGTGGGGTCATGACAAAAGACAGCTGGAACACTTCCAAGTTTATTCTATGAGATTAGCATTACCCTGATATCAAAGCCAGATGAAGTCACTATAAGAAAAAGAAAAACTATAGATCAATGAGCCTGGTGAATAGTGATGCAAAAAATCTTCAACAAAATACTAGCAAACTAAATTCAACACACCCAAAGAGTTATAACCATGACTAAGTGGGATTTATTCCCACAATGCAAAGATGGCTTAATATACAAAAATCAATCAATGAAATGCACCACATTAACAGGCTGAGGGAAAAAAAAAACACATGATAATCTCAATTGATACAGAAAAAGCACTGGATAAGATTCAAGACCCTTTCACGATAAAAACACTCAATAAACCAGGAATAGAAGGAAAACTATCTCAACATAATACAGGCCATTTATTAGAAAGCACCATCACTCCATGGTGAAACACTGAAAGCTTTTCCTCTAATATCTGAAACACGGCAACAATGTCCACTGTCACTACTTCTACTCAACATACTATTGGAAGTCCTAGCCAGAGGAATCAGGCAGTAATAATAATAATAAAAGGCATCTAAATCAGACAGGGAAAAGTAAAATTATCTATTTGCAGGTAACATTATCTTACATGTAGAAAACCCTAAATATTCAACAACAACAAAAAAAAACCTGTTAGAACTAAAGACCTGAGCAAGGTTGCAGGATACAAAACTGACATACAAAAAATCAATTGAGTTTCTACACATTAAAAATAATCAATCCAGAAAGAAGTTTAGAAAATAATTACATTTATACTAGCATCAAAAAATAAATAAATACTTATGAATAAACCTAAACAAGAAGGTAAAGACATCTACACTGAAAACCACAAAACATTTGCTGAAAGAAATTGAAGACACACCAGCCTGAGCAAGAGTGAAACCCTGTCTCTACTAAAAATAGAAAGAAATTAGCCAAACAACTGAAAATAGAAAAAATTAGCCGGGCATAGTGGTGCGTGCCTGTAGTCCCAGCTACTGGGGAGGCTGAGGCAGGAGGATCGCTTGAGCTCAGGAGTGAAATTGAAGACACAAATAAATGGAAAGACATCTGTATTCATGGATTAGAAGAATTAATATTGTTAAGATGGCCATACTACACAAAAGGATCTACAGATTCACACAGTTCTATCAAAATCCCAACAACATGTTTTGCAGAAACAGAAAAATGCATCCTACAATTTATATGGAATTTCAAATGACCCTGAATGACAAAAACAATCTAGAGAAAGAAGAACAAAGTTGAAGGACTCACATTTCCTGATTTCAAAACACATTACAGAGCTACAGTAATCAAAACAATGTGGTACTGGCATAAAGACAGAAAAGTAGACCAATGGAATACAAGAGAGAGAGCCCAGAATTAACCTCTTGCATATATATGGTCAAATGATTTTTCACAAGGGTGCTAAGAACACTCAGTGAGGAAAGGATAGTCTCTTCAACAAATGGTGTTGAAAAACTTGAATATCCATATGCCAAAGAATGAAGTTGGATTCTTATTCCATATACAAAATTTAACTCAAAATGGAGTAAAGACCTAAATGTAAGACTCCATGCCATAAAACATTCAGATGAAAACATAGGGGAAAAGTTTCACAACTTGGCAATCATTTCTTGGACATGACACCAAAAGCACAGGCCACAGAAGAAAAAATAGACACATAGGACTACATCAAACTTAAACACTTTTGTTCATCAAGGGAGACAATCAATGAATGAAAAGGCAATGTATGGAATAGGAGAAAATATTTGCAAATCGTATCTGATAATGGGTTAATATCAAGAATATATTTTTAAAAACTCCCACAGCTAAACATCAAAAAATTAACCCAATTTAAAAATGGGCAACAGATTTTAACAGACATTTCTCCAAAGATCATATGTGCTATGATCTGAAATGTGTCCCCCCAAATTCATTTCTGGAAAATAAGCCCCAATGCAACAGTTGGGAAGCAGGGCCTTTTGGGAGTTGTTTAGGTCATTAGGGCTCTGCCACAAAAATGGACTCATGCCAGTATAAAAAGGAATTTCAGGAGTGGGTTCAACTCTCTTCTGATCTCCTGCCATGTGAGGACACAACATTCCTCTCCTCCGGAAGACACCGCAAAAAGACCCTCATCAGATGCCAGATTCTGGCACCTATCTTGGATTTCTCAGCTTCCAGAACCTTCTGTGAGATATAAAAGTCTGTTCCTTACAAATTACCCAGTCTTGGGCATTCTGTTATAACAGCACAAATGGACTAAGACAATATGCAAATGGCCAACAACCATATGAAAAGATGCTCTGCATCACTAATGTAAGGAAAATCGAAATCAAAACCACAAAGAGATAACACCTCACACCCATTAGGATAGCTATTATTAAAAAAAATAATTAAATAAATGACAAGTGTCGGCAGGAATGTGGAGAATTGAAACACCTGTACACTGTTGGTGGCAACGTAAAATGGTGTGACCACTATTGAAAAAGTATGGCCTTTCCTCAAAAATTTAAAAACAGAACTACCATATGATGAAGCAATCCCATTTCTGGGTATATAAGCAAAAAAACTGAAAACAGGGTCTGGAAGAGACACTGGTACTCCTATGTTGATAGCAGGATTATTCACAATAGCCAAGAGGTGAAAGCAACCCAAATGTCCACAGACAAATCAATGGATGATTTATGCATATGATGCAATATATTCAGCCATTAAAAGGAAGGAAATTCTGACACATGCTACAACAGGAATGAAACTTGAGGAAATTATGCTAAGTGAAACAACCAAACCATAGATAGACAAATGCTGCATGTTCCCATTTACATGAGGTTATCGAGAGTGGTCAAATTTGTAGAAACAGGAAGTAGAATGGTGGTTGCTAGGGGAAGGGGAAATGAGGAGTTAGTATTAATATTTAATGAGTATAGAATTTCGATTGTGCAGGATGAAAAGTTCTGGAGAGGTGTTTCACAACAGTGTGACTATACTAAACACTACTGAACCACACAGTTAGCCATGCAAAAAATGGTAAATTCTAGGTGTTGTATTACCACAATTAAATAAACAAATAAAACCTGTTTAGGTTTCAAGACTGGAGAAAAGTGTGTGAGCTGGAAGGAAATAAGGTTGCAGCATGAAAATGATACCAGCATTTAATATTTCCCAGTTCCCACTCCCAACATTTACAAAAGCAGCCCACGGTTGGCTGAGTGGGGTAGAAGTGGAGGTCCCTGGAGTTGAGGGGGACAAGCCAGTCCTGTGTTCACAGGTCCCTGGGGATGCTGAGACCTCCCAGGACGATGCTGGGTGGTGGGGAGAATGTCTGGGAACCAGGGGGGATTCCAGGTGGATGTGGAGGGCAGAAGGCATGGGACACACAGCAGGGGTGTCAGTGGAGGAGGAGAAATGGCCCAGCAGTGGGAACGGAACTTGAATGGCTGCAAACACAGAATCCAACCATGAGGATGACAAGCTCCCAGAGCAGGAAGAGCCACCACGCAGGAGGAAAGCACAAGAGGCTGTTTCTGAGAGGATGGGGCTGTGTGCTGTGCCAAGAGGAGGGGGGGGTGGATGAGCGCTCCACAGTGGAGAGACCCAGGCTGGGAGAGGGGCAGGGAGTTCAAGGGAGAGGAAAGGAAGCAAAGGGGCAAAGGGGCAAAGGGTCCCTATGAGGGGGCATCTCTGGATTTGCTGTTGGGGACAATACGGAGGACAGGTGTGGGGGCCTCAGGGTGGGGCTCAGGCCCTTCCCTGCATGTGTTTGGGGAGAGCTTATTAGGTCTGGTCCCTCTGAGGATGGTCTCAGCTTAGGGTGCAGCAAAGAAGGCGGGATAGAGAAATGCCATCGCTGTGCTGTCACACTGACATGCTATTGGTCCTTCTGCAGGTCAGCAGACTAAAGCCACAACCCCAGCCAGGTGAGTGTCCTCCTGAAGAGGGTGTCGGGGGTAGGAGTTGGCAGGGAGGGGCTGGTTTGGGAAACAGGAAGTGTCTTTCTAAGAACTGCACCCCCAGCCTGGCACAGCAGCTCTCACATCCTGGACTTACCCACCTGCGTCCTCCTTGGGCCTCCAGTGGGCCAGGCTCTCCACCTCCTCAGACTCCGGCCCCATAAAAGGAGAACAGTGGACTCCGGGTTCCAGCAGGAATGTTCAGAGCTTCTCTTTCCCAGAACGTCTCCCTGGAGTCTTTCTCCCAAGTCCTCTTCCCTTCTTTCATCCTGTTCCGAAGCTTTTCCTGCCCTGCATCTGCTCCCTCTCGGCCTGGAGAGCCTCCTGCCCACACACACCAGTTTTCCACCCTTCCTCCATTTCTCTCTTCAATCTGTCCTTGTCCCCTGCTGAATGCACCAGGGGCCACAGGCTCCCTCTGCCTCCTCTTCCCCTCTGGCCTTCCTTGTGCAGAAGCAAAGTCCCAGCCTCTGCCCCTCTCCTCTCTGGGCCTCCTTCACTTCCCCTCATCTCTCTCTTCCTCTCCACCCTCTCTCCTTTCCTCAGGCCCTTGGCTTGCTGCCATGCCTCCCCTGCTGGAAGGAAGCCTCACTCCCTGCCTCCCTTCCTGCCCAACTTTTGCCAGCTGTCCTTCCTCCTGGCCCTCCCAGGACACCTTCTCCTTCCAGGCACCAGACCTGACCACCTGCCCGGAGGCCCTGAGAGTCACTCAACTAGGTTCCTTCTCCCAGGTTTAGCCAAGGCAGTGGGAGAGAGAGAATAGGGGCTGACCCTTCCTATTTCTCTGCTCTGTTCCTCTCCTATACAAGCAGCTTTCCTAGAATAATCCACCTTCAGTCAGCCCTGAGGGACCTCTGCTGGGCCACACCACAAATTGCCTCTCATTCCTCCCAGCAGCCTCCTCTGAGAGCCTGGAACCTTCACATTCATCCTCAGCTTGTCAGGGCAGGTTGCTGAGCACCCCTCAAAGAGAACCAGCCCCTGAAACGTGCTTTAACCCTCTACTGCCCAGCACTAATAAAGTTCCCATCCTCTTGTTCCCATACAGGGGATCCTTCCAAAACACGGAGGAGAAATATGAGAATATTGGGAGTAAAGGTAAGTCCTTACCAGCATCATCCCCACCTCCCTCCCTTCCTTTCCTGCTTCCCCAAACGCCCCCTCCCTGGGCATGTGCCAGTATTTTCCTCCTTCCCATTCCTCCCCCATCCCCCCACGTGGCCCTGGCCCTGACCTGGCAGATAACCTCACTCCTGGAGCCCTCTGCCCATCTCTCTGCCCTGGCTGTCACAGCTGACCTCAGCACGCCTTGATTTTTTTCCTAGGGCAATATGGAGAGCCCAAGCTGAACCCCAAGGTAAGCAGTCAGACTAGGGCCTGAAGGGATAAAGAGAGGTCTGGAGAAGGTGTGCTGGGAGGAGGAGGACTGTGGTATGGGCAGGGCACTCAGGTTGTAGGTTCTTGCTCAGATAGGGACAGCTCCGCCTCCACTGTCTGACCCCCTTCTCTTTCGTTGCTGCCTAGGATGATATCGTCTATGCCTCCCTTGCGCTCTCCAGCTCCACCTCACCAGGGGCACCACCCAGCCACCATGACCACAGTCGCCCCCAGGAAGAGACTCTGTACTCTGTCTTAAAGTCCTAACCAGTGGGATGGCCCTCTCAAGACCGAATGATGAGGCCAGGCATGGTAGCTCGTGACTATAGTCTCAGCTACGTGGGAGGCTGAGGCAGGAGTGCTTGAGGCTGGAAGTTCAAGGCCAGCTTGGGCAACATAGAGACACCCCATCTCTAATTAAAACAAAGAAAAAATAATAAAATTAAAACATTTTAAAGATTGTCTTGCAAATAATTTTTCTAAAAATTTTCATTCATTAAAGTTCACAGAAAAAGTAAAAAAAAGAAAAAATGACTGAATCATGGCCTCCTTAGAGTAAGCTACACTTTCAATAGGAAGATCACAGCTTCCAACAGTAACCAAGGCCAGATGCAGAAGACTCAGAGGTCAGCAGATGCTGAAGACCCCTATGGCACTGGGAGTCACAAAGCCATCTATCCAATTCCCTCTTCACCATCTTAGCCCAAAATGAAAATACCCCTGAATATATCTAAGGAGAAAACTGATGTCACCTTAAACTTCGGTCTCTTCCACCCAAAAATGAACTCTAGTAAATAACTCACACCTAAGATCCCTTGTCTAGTACTTTGTTCAGTGACTGCCTCAGGCCAGGGAACATAAATCCCAAAATGCTGGTAGCCAGCCAAGAATACAATGTCTGTCCCCCAAATCCAACCATACTCTTCCCTTAGGATAATAACTAGCCTATATTGCGTTTAGTGCTTCACAGGCATCACCTGATTTAACATCACCACCAACCCCATAACCTCCTCTGAGGATGAAAATCAGAACCAGATGGTTAACATGCTTTTCCAACAACCTATGGGTACTAGTAAGCAGCTGAGCCAGGATTTGAACCTAGATCTCCCCTTCTGGATGCTCTCTCAGGACTCAGGTCTCACGGCCTTCCCCAGATTCCTATGCTGTGCATGCCTCCCAACACAAAAGATGACATGCCACCACAGTGACACCCAGGAGAGGGAAAAGAGGCCAAAAAGAAGCACATGGTTAGAGATCAACTGAACCAACCAACCGGTGACCTGCTTTATTAACATATAAACTGCGCAACTCTGACTTGAACCTGGGAGTCACTTAACCCCAACATTTAGCAATTTCTCAGGGACCCACTGGCAGGCTCTCCCCTCCGTGCTCCAAGGACGGCAAAACAGGAAGGAGGGCAAGAGCACACAACTACTCCTCATAGAAGGCCATGGTGAACTCCTCTTCGTCGTCTCTGTGCTGCGGCTCTCCTCTCTGCTCTGGCTCTTTTCCAACATCTTCCATGAGTAGCTCCAGGTCCAGGTCACTGGAGGCTTCATCTTCATGGGGGACACTTCCAGCCTCCTGAATCAGTGGTTCCTGGAGTCTAGGCCCTTCCTTCCCGGCTGAGGCACGGGCCCCAGCATGAGCTGGGGGACTCAGGCCCCATGGCACCATTCCGCCTTCTTTTTCCTCAGATAAGCTGGTTGCTGAGACCTTGCTTTGGGGAGTTTTAAATTTTTTCTTAGGGCCTAAATGAAAAGATGACAAAGTCGAGAGTCCTATTAGGTCAGTCTGTCCTTACCTTTCACAAATTGAACTCCTAAATTCCTATTTCCAAGAAATCTCTGGAAAAGATGACCTTTCACAGTAAAGAATCTGTGCTTTGGGCTCAAAAAGACTTGGATTCAAGCTGTGGGTCAGCTGTGAGCTCCACATGGGTCTTGAGCACATTTTAAACCCTTTAAGCCTCAGTTTCCTTATCTTTAAAGTATTAAATATCTAGTCCTAGAGCTGTTGAAAGAAAGAAAAGGAACAAGCATGGAAGCATCTCTCTAGCCAGCCCACAGCAATCCTCAACAAAGGTTAGTTCCCTTCTCCCGACCATTCCCCTGACCCTGGATCAAATCAGATGAATAACCATTATGTTTGTATAGCGCATGGTGTGTACAATCTGAGAGATGCTCTTTTGTTCTAATTTTAATTCATTCCTTAAAGTCCTGTAAAGCTGTAGAATGATTAAGAAATGATCCAGGAAGGGGGGATGCAGACATGGACCTCATTCCCCACAGTTCTTCCCGGGCCTTGAGCCTTACCTGGCTGTTCGGAATCTGAATTCCCGTGGCCTTCTTTCCTTCCCGTGATGGATGCAGGAGGAGCTGTGGATTCACTGCCCAGAGATCTCTTCACTGTCTTCCTTTTCAAGGTCCCACCTTGTCCATCTGCCATGCCTGCATCACCCCCGCCCCCCAACCAGGTAAGAAATATGTTTATTTACTTCTAAATAACAGTTCAGCAAGGGAAGATGGCCTCTCCACACTTAGTCTCTGCCCTGTCTCACATCTTCTATTTGATTTAGTGAGTGGCCTCCAGTTCTCTAATCATCTTTTTTTTTACCCCCTGGATTTTTTTCTCTTTACACTTCTCCTCAGAGTCTGCCTTCTCCAGGAAGTTATCCTTCTTGGCTAAGAACTTAAAACCTTCTTCCATCTTTAACCTGAGATTTTATAATTTAGTACACAGAAGTGAGGTGGCTCTAGCTTCCCACTGACACTATCAGTGAGTCTTGACGGTTTTCTCAGATCCTGGAGCTGAGATGATCAGTAAAGTCTGGCTACTCGCAGACCCCGTCCACTCTACCACTTCCCTGTCTTAACTGTGAGACGCGTCCCATGTCCAGCTGGCTTGCTTACCCCTTGGCTTGTGTTTTTTTGTTTGTATTTTGACTGACTTGGGACCGGACAAAGGTGGGTCCTGAGAATGAGAGAGAAAATAAGAAAAAGATAAATTAAGTCACATATCCATTTTTAATAGAGAGGGATTCTACAGTATGATAGGTGAGCTTTGGGGAGTCAAATTAGGTTCAGGAGCCTAATATTGTTCAAACCTATGGTAACACAGAGAAAAATGTGTGGTCACCTTCCCATTCTGTTTGGTGTTCGTCAATGCAAAGCTTTAGGCATAAAAGAAGGAAATAAAGCTAGGCCACCAATATGATAAAAATTGGTAAATTAAAAATTAAAAGAGACCGGGCGCGGTGGCTCACGCCTATAATCCTAGCACTCTGGGAGGCCGAGGTGGGTGGATCCTTTGAGCTCAGGAGTTCGAGACCACCCTGAGCAAGAATGAGACCCCATCTCTACTAAAAATAGAAAGAAATTAGCTAGACAACTAAAAATATATATAGTAAAAATTAGCTGGGCATGGGGGCACATGCCTGTAGTCCCAGCTACTTGGGAGGCTGAGACAGAAGGATTGCTTGAGCCCAGGAGTTTGAGGTTGCTGTGAGCTAGGCTGACGCCACGGCACTCTAGCCCGGGCAACAGAGTGAGACTCTGTTTTGAAAAAAATAAATAAAAGGGAAAGTAAAAAATATGTATTCCATATACCTGGAAAAGAGACAGTAAGAAAACAAGTGAATGAGTATCCTAAGTATCTGTATAGGAGATAAAGGAGTGGAAAGAAGTAACCTGATATTACCTGAAATTGCTTCAGTAAGAGCCAAAGAAATACAGTAGGAACTGAGATTATAATCAAGAAAGAAGTTCCTAGGATGTGAGAAATTAGAAGAAAGAAGAAGGAGAAGAGCCTTCTTTCCTGGAGACCCCTAAGAGAAAAGACCAGCCAGTCAGGGCTACCCTGAGGCAGAGACAGGATGATCCCTTAGTAAATGTAAATCCATGTTAACCAGACCTCTACAGGAATCTCCTAAAAGGAAGCCCCAAGATCCTTATCTAAACCAATATTTAAGGCTAATCTTACTTTTTGCTCTTCCTCCTCCTCTTCTTCTACCTCTGATTCCTTCTCCTGCTCTTTCTCCAAGCAGGAACCTGGGCTGTTAGTTCCAGAGAGCATTAAGTCTAGAACAGGAAAAGGAAGGAAAGGCTAAGTAATTCATCCAACAAAATAGCTGATGAGTTAATGGAGCTGATCCCAGAAAATCTGTCTTCTAACTCTGCTTTCTGTGTCCAAGTGGTATTTTCTCCGTAAAAGGTAATTCCAGATTACCATGGTTCCACCCTTTTCAAAGTCCATCACTATTCAACATACACCCTCCCTTCCACTCCTTTTCCCCTCATTCCTCTTTCCACCCATCTGTCCACCCATCCTGGGTATGGGTCAATGACATACTGAGAGCCTCGTATTATAGAATCCAGAACTAGTCTGATGACATAGAATATAAAAAAAAAGAAAGGGGCTGGACACAGTGGCTCACGCCTGTAATCCTAGCACTCTGGGAAGCTGAGGCGGGTGGATCGTTTGAGCTCAGGAGTTCGAGACCAGCCTGAGCAAGAGCGAGACCCCGTCTCTACTAAAAATAGAAAGAAAATTAGCTGGACAACTAAAAAATATATAGAAAAAATTAGTCAGGCATGGTGGCGCATGCCTGTAGTCCCAGCTACTCGGGAGGCTGAGGCAGAAGGATCGCTTGAGCTCAGGAGTTTGACGTTGCTGTGAGCTAAGCTGACACCATGGCACTCTAGCCCGGGCAACAGAGTGAGACTCTGCCTCAAAAAAAAAGAAAGAAAGAAAGAAAGAAAGAAAGGTTTGGGCTAATGCTCTCATAAAAGAATCTCTCCCCTCCTTCTCTAGTCCTCCCCCTCCACTTGTCCTACCTTTTCCTTCCCCACTGTCAGATCCATTGTATCGGCTCTGGAAACCAAACAAGTTAACCCGCTCCTGAGAGAACCAAGAAACAAAAGCATCATCCACTACCCTCCCAGGGATGGCTTTTGCCCTCTGTCTTCTAGAACTTAGTTATGAAGAAGTTTGTATTCATTTTCCATACCATTTTTCACTCAAAATTTCACATTAGGCTTATCTAAACTTTTATAGAGATTAACTAATTATAATCTCTTTTTCCAGTTTGTTTATAATTCAACAAATAATTGGGAAGGGGAAATTCACTGTTTGTCATTCTCCATCCCACCCTCTCCCCCACCAGCAGAATTTGAGGGTAAAAACTGACTCCACATAAAAGTGAGGTGAAGGCACATGTATCTGAGACTTGAAGTTAAATAGGCAAGGAGGATGCCCTCTACCACAAACTGTATCTGTCTGGACTGCCAAGGGTAGGGAAAGGAATGAATGATTTAAGGAGTCAGGGGAATCTGGCCTCGGAAGAAAAGAGTAGTTCTAAGAAAAAGGCTGTGTAATGGGGAAGGACAACTGGTTTTCTACAGTGGGAGTGTATGGTTTGCTTTGTGTCCAGGTCCTGAAGAGAAGCAAGTATGTGTTCTGAACGCTCTTCTACCTGAATGCTGATCTGTACTGCCTCTTGAGCCATCATTAGGGCTGCCCCCAGTTTCTGGCTGCAGTCTTTGTTCCTGTACTTTTTCTGAAATGGAAGAAGATTAGAATCAATGATAAATACTGTCTTAAAGACCAGAATCATCTATACCCATACTACCCTAAACATGTCTGATCTCAGAAACTAAGCAGGGTCTGGATGGGACACCACCTGGGAATACTGGGTACTATATAGGCTTGTTTAAAAAAATAAAATAAAAATAAAACAATTAATATACAATGTTAAAATATTTATATTAAAAAAGATTAGAGTCAATAATAAATATTAGAGAAGTGACACCAACATACTGCTACCCAAAAGACATTATCCTTAACTACATTTATTTCCAGTTCCTAGTACTGATATGATACTCCTTAATCTTTTGGGCTCAAACATAATATCCCCCTTCTACCTAATAAACTTCTCGCCAATTCCTAGCAATATTTTCAACCAAAATGTTGGTGACCTCTCCAAAGTGAATCCCATGGAACTTTGAAAAGAGAAGAGTAAAGGAGTTCAGGTGATTCCACTTTTAAGCTTCTAACAAGTTTCTTTAGATCCAGCTGCTTAATTTAACACTCACTGCTTGATTTTCTAAGGTCCCTGAGCTGCTGGGCCTCTGCTCATTTGTAAGGCTGATCAAACCCAAAGGGACTAAGGGGAGGAAATAGGATTTAGCGAGCTAATCCAGTGGTTATCAACAGAGGGAGATTTTGTCCCCCAGAAGACATCTGGCAACGTCTGGAGACAATTTTTTAGTTGCCACAACTAGGGGCAGGAGGCACAGGATGGGAGTAAAGGCTACTACTGGTTAGATGCCAGTAGAGCCCAGGGATGCTGCTAAACATCCTACAATGCACAGGACAGCCCTCCACAACAAAAAATTATCTGGCCCAAAATGTCAATAGTGCTGAGACTAAAAAACCCTGAGTTAATCTGTGCCCTCATTTCTGCCACACCTGCTTTAGCTAAACTGTAGAAAACCCAGTCTTCAGGAAGGCCCCCAATCTGTAGGCAGAGAAGGATACTGAAAAAAAAAAAAATCATTGCCCTGCTACAGTCCTGGTAGAAAGAAGACTCCCTCATGAATAACCTTGCCCTTGGCACACCTGGTCAGACATGGAACTTTTTCCCAACACAACTTCCCCTGGGAGAAAATCAGGTTTAATAAAGGGAAGATTTTGTTTTCCAGTTCCAGTATCAAAAAAGACCCCCAGATTTGCTCACCACTCCTGCTAGCTCCAGGGACAGCTCCTGGAAGTTCTTTAACATGTTGACTGGGATCCAAGCACGAGAAACTGTTTCTCCAAAAAATGTCACGTGGTACTTAGACTGAAATAAAAGATGGTCCTGTCATGCCCTCCTGTCCTCCTGTTTTTCTCCTCTAGCCAGAACAGGCAGGGGGAGAACAGGGATTCACCAAGAAGGAGGTGTTGGGCCTCATATGCTCCCTGAAGCCTGACTCACCTACCCTACTTCATTACAATTGTTCTTCCATTCTGACCTCAGGAATCCTAGCGACGGCATATTTATATGTCAGGGCATAAATAATTAGATATAAGTTTGTTTCTAGATTGGGTACTTGTCTCTGTGTTTGTCATCCTAGTTAAGTGTTTGCTTTCACTCATGTCGCTGGCTATGTCTATGTTTCTAACTCTGTACATCTGTTCAGATGGATTTGTTCATTACTTTGGCCTGAGCTCCTACTTACCCTGAACCAGGAAACTCACCGGCAGGGAATCAAGATGAGAAGCAAAAAGAAAATATTCCCCCAAGTCAGGATCAGATTCTACCATGCCTGGCCACCTTGAGAAAATAGATGAGTGCAGGGGACAGAAGAGAAGGGGTTAGAGGAAAAGACCACAGTCTCATAAATTTACAGAAAAGGGCAGTATGTTCTACAAAGGATCTAAAAAAAGATTCCCCCACCCCCAGTCAGTCCCCTCCAGTGGTCACTACCAAATGACTGAAGTGACTTCTATAAATGTACAAAGAAGCTCAGGATATTACTAGTAAAGGTATCTTATCCTTCTGGGCCTTCCTCAAACACTAAGAACAAAATCTTCTGACTAGGGACATTTCCAAAGAAGAAACTATCCTACCTTTCCTTGTTCTTTTTACTTTGTGCGTCTCTCACGTCTCAATATTTAAAAATGCCTTAAATCCACCATTCTCTTTCTACCACTCAGGGTAGCATTGTCAGACCCTTTTTTTCCAGGGAGTTACTACCTCTACCCAGAAACCTCCAGAAAACATGCTCTTTCAAAGCCTCCAAGGTTGGTACTTTATCTTCTCTCTCACCCCATGGCCTTTCTAAGGCAAGTACCATTTCCATTATAAATGTTTTCCATTTCTTTCCCTCCAGGCTTGAATCTACCACTCCCAAGTTCATGAAGGATACTCTATGTCATGGTGCCCTACCAGGGGTAACCATATTGCTTGGCCCAGATGATGGATCCTGGGATGTAGGAGGCATAGGCTATATCACTCTCATGTCCTGTCCAGGTCTCCTCAGGAATATCACAGCTATTATACTGCAAGTCTGCCAAAACAGAGAAGGAATGAAGGGATAGGAAGAGACCCATAGGTGAAAATTCTGGATGAGGTCTAGGGAGAGAACAAGAAGGAACTTGTATACGTAGCAGGTGGGACCAAAAGGGCATCTGGGGGATAGGCATGGAGGAAGAAAAATAAAGACCCATAGAGGAAATGCAGCTAGAGCAGGAGAAGGAGGAATACTGCCTCCTTATGCTCTATAGAAAAAGATTCCATACTCCTGCTTACATTCCACAGTGTCTGACTCTGCTCCCAACTATGGAACATCATGAGGGTAATTTGCCTGAGACTCTGTTTTCTCATCTGTGAAATAACTGGACTGGACTAGATGGTCATAATCTCTTCCAAGTAGTTTCAAACATTCTAGAATTCTAAGCTCACTGGATCTCTCTCACCTGCTTTTCCCCATATATCCCATATCACTCCCTATCCACCAACCTATTAACAATATTCTAATCAGGATTGACAGGGGCAGACCAATGCTAAGGAAAATGGAATTCACTCAGTACATGCATTTAGATGGCAGGCCTATCCCATGACATAACTCTGCAAGGTGTCTTCCTCCAGCCCTTTCCACCCAGATTCATCTCCATATGATAGGAAGATCCTTCCTCTCCCCCAAGCACTACAAGGACTCTTTGAGTGCTCACTACTCTTTTTTTTTTTCCTTTTCAGACGGGATCTCATTCTGTTGCCTGGGCTAGAGTGCAGTGGCGTCATCATAGCTCACTGCAATCTCAAACTCCTGCGCTCCCGTGATCCTTCCTGCCTCAGCCTCCCAAGTACCTAGGACTACAGGTGCACAGCACCAAGCCTGGATAATTGTTCTACTTTTTGTAGAGATGGGGTCTCGCTCTTGCTTAGGCTGGTCTTGAACTCCTGACATCAAGCAATCCTCCCACCTCAGCCTCCCAAAGTGCTAGGATTACAGGCACAAGCCATTATGCCTGGCCTTTTGCTAACTACTTATGTCATATTTAATCTAAAGGATGTGTGCAGGGAAAGAAAGGGAGGAACAATAAAACCTGAAAAAAACATTTCCACTCCTTTCTACCTGTATTCTGATCACAGGACCAATTATCTGGGAGAACTGAGGGGTCAATGTTCCCACGCAGCCGCCTCCATTTCTCACAGTTTGTGGAAGAACACTGGACCCAGATCAGACATTGCCCTGTGAGAAGAAAAAAATGAAAAAGAGACTCAAAACTATGCTCTTCCTTCTTCAGTCCAACTAAACTCAATATAACCCTCCCAACCCCCACAATCACATAGCCATAGAGACCTTAGAGATCAACTAGCTCCATCTCTGACTTATAAATGGGAAAACCAAGGCTCAGGGAAGGTAATTGACTTGCTGAAGATAAGTCTAACTTGGTGACAGAGCTGAAATTAGAACTCAAGTCTCACATCTTGATCTTATCATCTCTCCCCACCCCAAGTCAGAAAGGAGTATTTTCTGTGTTGATAAGTCATGAATAAAAAGGTTGCCTGGCATATTTCCAGATAGTGCCTCATTCTCTGCTGGCATGACACTACTGAAAAGTTCTTTTGAAGAGCTTATCAGCATGATTTTCGTGCACACCATCCAGAGTTCTTATCCAAATCTCAACTGATTTACCTGTCACCAAATCACCAAGTTGTAACCAACAGTCCTGAGTTCACTCTCTTTCAAAAGACACAGGTCAAAGTCTATCATTTCTCCAGGTTGGAATCACAACCTCCATATCCACAGGAATACCTCACAAAGCACCCCATTATCTCAGTTCTTTGATCTTTTCCTCCATGACACTTCAGTAACCCACTCCCACATGCCCTACCCAGTCATTCACAGGTGTACCCTCTCAGCCACTTATCCAAACTTCCTCTTTGACAAAAATGCCCCATCCTTCCATCTCACTTGCTTAAATACCCCTACAACAGGCTGGGCACAGTGGATTATGCATGTAATCCTAGTACTCTGGGAGGCCAAAACGGGAGGATCGCTTGAGGTTAGGAGTTCAAGACCAGCCTGAGCAAGAGCGAGACCCCATCTCTACTAAAAACAGAAAAATTAGCCGGATGTGGTGGTGCACACCTGTAGTCCCAGCTACTTAAGAGGCTGAGGCAGGAGAATCACTTGAGCCCAGGAGTCTGAGGTTGCTGTGACCTAGACTGATGCTACAAAACTCTTGCCCGGGCAACAGAGACCCTGTCTCAAAGAAAAAAAAAAAAAAAAGACCCCTACGACAACTTTCATTTCACTTTCATTTCATCTAGCTCTGCAATCCACTGACCTCTACTGTCCCCTAAATCTGGTAGCAACTTCCATTGTTCACTCTGTACTACTCACGTTTGATTTCTTGACACTTCCTTGCATTCTCCTGCAGACATCTTAAACTCCTTTCCCACTGTCCTTCCTCCCACCCATGTGGCAAAATACTCTCTACCCACTCTCTGCCTTTTCTGTGTCTATACTCATGTAATTGAGATTCGCTAGAGAAAAATCGCATAACTAGCACATAGGTATCATTATATATATTCACTATTAACATTATCAACCAACATGTTTCTCTAGTAAGTTCACTCTCCCACTGTCAAATTTTACCTTAAACATGACGGATGGCCCCCCAACTCCATCCTGCTGAAATCATCCCTCAGAAAAGAAGTTAATTTACATTTGGGTCCTTTACAAATATCACACAAAATGGATCACTTTCTCAATTACTTTATCTTGAAGAATAAAGTACTGGTTGAGAATGATATATTAGTCTGAAACAACAGTTGCCAGTGATAGCTTTGGATGTTTATGGTGTTTACAGAGATGACCTAGTAAGACTAGAAAAAAAGAGTAAGGAGAGAGGCTAGAGACTACAAAAGTTAACACATATCAATAAAACAAATAGTTGGCTATGAAAATAATGAGCATTCATAAGAAAATGAGTGGAAAAAATTGCCCCAATGATACGGAACTGGGTATTTATGGCTTGGGATGAAATTTCCAATGACAGGATTGTACAGATTTTAAAGTTGCCTTTCAGACAACTTAGAGGAGAAGATAATGTGTTCTAGAAAACTATGTTTGATGCTCACAATGTGGTTATATGATAAGGAAGACTCACAGACACACTTTGAGAGCACTTCAGATGACCACACGTTCTTGAAACACTAGGTTCCTGGGTTCTGTGATACCGCATCCTCCTGACCCTCCCCCTATCTTTCTGGCAGCTCCCTCCTCCTTTGCTGGGTTCTCCTCATTCTCCATCCAACCTCTAAATGCTGGGCTTCCAAAGCCCAATCATGGGCCTTCTGTCCCCATGATATACTTTCTCCTGGGGCAAGCTCCCCAATTCCCATAGCTTTGAAATCCATTTTCATACCTGACAGCACACAGTTGCATACTTACAGCTACCTCTATTCTGAGCTCCAGATTCCTACAGCCACCTTGCACTTTGACTCTCTATTTGGATGTCTCACAAGGATCTCAAACCTAAGGTACCCACACATGAATGCTTGATCTTATCCCACAACTTTGTTCTTCCTCCACTCTTTCCCACCTCCTTTCACATAACTGCTCAAGCCAGAAACCAATCATCTTTGACATACTTTCTCCCCTCTCACCTTCCAATACGCAATTCATTGCCAAATTCTGACAATCTGACCTCCAAAACATACCATAAAACATCCCTTTTCTTTCTCCACTTTCATCATCCTAATCCAAGCCACCAAAATACCTAATCCTAGCAATAACTTCTTAACCAATCTACTCTTGTTTTCTCCCCATACTCCATTCTCCAATTAATCACCAAAGGATCCTTTCAAAACATTGATTTGAGGATGTTACTCCCCTGGTTAAAATGCACCAATGGCTTCCCACTGCATTTAGGATAAAATTCTAACTCTGTAGCATAGTGTTTGTTCTGGCCACTGCATACCTCTTTCCACTCACCCAGAGCCACTTTTGCACCTTGCCTCCCCTTGCTCTCTCAACTCCAATCACACTGGCTTTCCTGTAGTACCTGGAATATGGCAACCTTTGCCCTACCTACTCTTCACTTTGATAACTCCTATTCTTCCTTTAGATTTCAGCTTAAATACTGTTTCCTTAGAAATGCATCCCCTGACTGGCCCAGTCTTATTTAGGTCTCCATTATTTCCTCTCATGACACTCTGTTCTTTTCCGTCACTGTACTTAACACAAATTTTTTGGATACTCCTCTTTCTACATCCTACTCCAGGAGGACTCCCCTCTCCTTGGCAACTATGAGAAGCAGGAAGAATGATTCATTGATAGGAGGAAGCTGATAAATCCACTACAATCACAATTCAACCCACAAGCACCACCTAGGGAGTGAAGCCCCATCTGCCAATCTAAAACCCAGTCCTCGCAGTAATACTTACTGAGAGGCATAGGAAACGCAGCAATACAAATCTAACGGCACCAATTTCTTTGAGCTAACTGAAGATCAGGTCAGTGAGGCATGCACTATCCCCAAAATTCTCAATGGGCACATCTGAATTTATATATTCACATAAAACCAAAAGAAAAAACCTTTTAAGTCTCTTTTTGACTCTACCTAAAAACTCCCTTGGGGTGACCTGTGCTCCAGACCACCTGATTGTCCAAAGTAGATTTATTCTTCCAGCTCTTTATGTTACCATGTCATTACAACAATAGGAATGGTTTGCTGACCCAGACTACCTTGTTTGGTACCTGCGTAGTCTTTCTAGTGTTTTTTCCAAGTATGTGCAAATCATATTATGCTTCTACAACCAAAACTACAAACATATACATACATTAATACATATTAGATACTAGCTGACTTTTTTTTTTTTTTTTTTTGTTGAGACAGAGTCTCACTTTGTTGCCCAGGCTAGAGTGAGTGCCGTGGCATCAGCTTAGCTCACAGCAACCTCAGACTCCTTGGCTTAAGCGATCCTACTGCCTCAGCCTCCCGAGTAGCTGGGACTACAGGCATGTGCCACTATGCCTGGCTAATTTTTTCTATATAGATTTTTAGTTGTCCATATAATTTTCTTTCTATTTTTAGTAGAGACGGGGTCTTGCTCTTGCTCAGGCTGGTCTCGAACTCCTGACCTCAAGCGATCCACCCGCCTCGGCCTCCCAGAGAGCTAGGATTACAGGCGTGAGCCACCGCGCCCGGCCCTAGCTGACTTTTTATTCCACTGTTACTTATACTTTTGGTTCTAGTTTTTTCATATTATTTTTTGTTTTTTGGCACAAGTCTGTTTTCCCCCAGATTGTTGTCTATTTTTAAATTTTTGAACATACTAATATACTGTATGGTCTATTTTATTTCTTGTCTAAAATTTCCCATCATCACCTTGGTTATTTCATATGATATATCTGTTTTAATTTTGTTTGTTTTGTTCTAGAGATGGGGTCTCACAATGTTGACCAGGCTGGTCTTGAACTCCTGGCCTCAAGTGAACTTCCTGCCTCAGCCTCCTGAGTAGCTGGGACTACAGGCACAAGCCACAACACCCAGCTCTATCTGTTTTATTAACTGTCTAACACAGTAAAACTATAAATTCTATGAAGGAAGAGTTTTCAATTTTATTCACCACTGTATTTCTAGCACCTAGTGCAATATTTGGCACATAAAATAAAGCACTAATAACTGTTGTAAAAGAATGAATCCATATCCATCCTTATCCTCCCTCCATCCAATCTCAAAGGCTAAGGTGTTCTTCTTTCTGATGAAGAATAAATCCTCTGAATCACTTCTCATTCCCACTTCAATCTCTCCCTCTCTAAAAATAATTTTCCTTCAGCATATAAGTATGATCAAGTCTCTCTCTTTAAAAGTTATAAAATGGGCCGGGCGCGGTGGCTCACGCCTGTAATCCTAGCACTCTGGGAGGCCGAGGCGGGTGGATCGCTCAAGGTCAGGAGTTCGAGACCAGCCTGAGCAAAGAGCGAGACCCCGTCTCTACTAAAAATAGAAAGAAATTATATGGACAACTAAAACTATATATAGAAAAATTAGCCGGGCATAGTGGCGCATGCCTGTAGTCCCAGCTACTCGGGAGGCTGAGGCAGTAGGATCGCTTAAGCCCAGGAGTCTGAGGTTGCTGTGAGCTAAGCTGACGCCACGGCACTCACTCTAGCCTGGGCAACAAAGTGAGACTCTGTCTCAAAAAAAAAAAAAAAAAAAAAAAGTTATAAAATGAAAAACCCTCCCTCAACTCTATACCCTTTATCTATACCCTTTATCTATACCTTTATCTACCATTTTCTCTTTCTTGCTTTTCACACCTTAACCAATTGAAAAAGTATTTACTTTTCAACCAACTTACCAACCCATACAGTAGCTATAACCAAGCCCCCAATGGCTTCCTAATTGTGATATCCTTGAGCATTGTTTTATCCTCTGACTTCTGTATGGTGGCATTTGACATAGCTGAGCACTCCCTCGTTCTGGAAATTCTCTCCTCCCCTAGCATCTGTGACATCACGCTCTCCTAATTTTTGACCACATCTACCAAATTTTTACTCTACTTTTCTGACTACATCTTAGTTTTCTTCCTGGGCACCATCTAAGATGTCTGGTACATAGTAGGCACCCAACAACTATGAATTATGTGAATAAATAACCGAATGAATGAAATCATTCTCTTCCTCAGCAGCATATCCTATAAGCAGCTATGAGACATAAATTACAGTGTTTGCAGAGTTTCCTCAAACATCCTAACCTTTGCTCTTTCCTCCATCTCAAATTTTCAGCCCAAGTAGGTTTTCCAAACGATGGCCGAACTCACCAAAACCACTTTGCTTTCCTTTTTGCTGGTTCCTGATCTGAGAATGATCCTGAACCATTTTCTTCAGTGGGTCTTTCTGTCTATGCTCATGTCCACCTTGGACTTTCTCCATTTTCTCATCTTCTGGGAAGAAAAAAACAAAAAACACTGTGGGGTGGGGAGATGAAGAAGAGAATCTTTGTAGATAGCAAAGGCCAGCGAAAGAAGGAAGAAGAATCATAGCCTAATAGTTTAGTTCCAAGCTTTGGGCTGAAAAATCTCAGCCTGCCCTCGTCCCATTCCTTAACTTTCTGGAGCAAGTACTTGAGCCAGGAATCAAAGTATATCTGACTATACTTACGAGCTTCCTTCTTTCTTTTGCTTAAAGGGAGTCTATTGAATTTCTTCCCAGAGGATGCAGGATCTGGCTGGCCTAACTTAGATATGCTTATCTCAGAGACAACACCATTGTCCTGAGAGGCTGAAATCTCTGGAGTATGAGGTACCATTACCTTCTCTCTGAAAATGAGATTTTTTTTTTTTTTAGTGAAAAGGTTAAAAGGAAGAAATTTGCAGTACTGTTCTTTAGAAAGTACCCAAGGGTAAAAGGAAGACAGAACAATCCTAAGCTCTCCAAGGTCATTTTATCCATCTAATTGCCCATTTTTCCCAACTCAAACAGGTTTCTTTCCTGAACTGAGGGAAATATATAGAAATATGATAAATGACTAGACAGATAGATCACCATTTACCAATGTTAATCCCACTCTATGTTCAACTTGCCTCACTGGGATAAACTTACCTATCAGCATTATGATTATCAGTAGCAGAAGTAGTGATGGCTGGTTCCTTGTCTGACTGGGTACATACTATGGGTTGGGCACAAGAAGTCTCTGCAAAATCAAGGCCAGATCCCATCCCTCCCAAAATAATATATTATAAGCAGAGAAGCAGTAAAAGAAAACAACCACTCCATTATTTCCTAAAATTTTCATTAAAATGTCTTCTCCCTGTGGCCTCGAAGAGCCTACCTTTGGTCTCTTATCATATCATAGAACTTTAAATCTTTAAATTTCAAGGAAAAACTATGAATCTATATCTTTCGGCAAGCCTTTCCAGGTGAATATACCTCATTCCAGGATAACCATGTGATGATAATTTTATTTTGTATACAAAAAAATATATATATACTGCATTTTATGTCATTTGTTTCCCAACCTTCCCCTAGGAATAGAAGCATATCTAAGAATGGCCAAAATGTGAGACTATTCTCCTTAGTATCATGACTTATATTATAAAATACATAGGTCACCTAAGAATACCTCAGGTCCTATACTATAGAATTCTTTTTTTTTTTTTTTTTGAGACAGAGTCTCGCTCTGTTGCCCAGGCTAGAGTGAGTGCCGTGGCATCAGCCTAGCTCACAGCAACCTCAAACTCCTGGGCTTAAGTGATCCTACTGCCTCAGCCTCCCGAGTAGCTTGGACTACAGGCATGCGCCACCATGCCGGGCTAATTTTTTCTATATATATTTTTAGTTGGCCAGATAATTTCTTTCTATTTTTAGTAGAGATGGGGTCTCGCTCTTGCTCAGGCTGGTCTCAAACTCCTGACCTCGAGCTATCCACCCGTCTCGGCCTCCCAGAGTGCTAAGATTACAGGCGTGAGCCACCACACCCAGCCTAGAATTCTTTATTTTAAAAATTAAATCCCTGAGCATATGCGAAAACAGTATTAGAAACAGAAATACACAAGAGTAGAGGGAGACCAAGTTCTTCAGATCTGTGGAAAACAATTTATCTTTTCTAAGTAGATTGTAAACATATAGAAATGAATTTAAGTCACATTTTTAAAATATAGGTGAGATTATATTTAAATTCTGAAGTCAATGTAATCTACTTTTCTAAAATTCTGTACCTTTTATCTAAGGTGGTTTAGCTATAGTCCTATTAAAAGAAGATGAAGTATTTTAAAATATTTTGAAATATATCCTTCTTAGGAAGATGAAAGAGAAGTTGTCAAACTTACTCTATTTCTCAGAAACCAGTTACATTGCCTAACTGAAACCCTTTTTCTCTCACTAGAAGCCATACCCAAGCATTCCTGGAGGGACTTCCGCAGCACAATCTGGACAATCTCCTCAAATTCTGTATTGGAAATACTTGATTTTTCCTGCAGAGACAAGGGTAGGGGAGGAAAACTGCTTATCTATCCATAGTTCTCCCCTCTGACCAGTCAGGGGATCCTCTTCCTTTAGATGAAGAAGTAAGTTCACAAAACTAAAGGCATGAAGTCAACATACCTAAGGAGTCCATAAACTCTATCCCAGATCTCCTGGGAATGAAGGAGTCAAAAAAAAAAAAAAAAAAAAAAGGAAAAAGTTTATAAAGTTTCTGTCCACTTCTACTCCCACCTCCATCACACCTCATCCCATATTTCCCACTAAATGTTTTCATCAAAACATTTTTTACCTCTTTGAGAAGAAAACAGAAGCCCCCAAAAAGGAATAAAAATAACTGAAACTATAAGATGAATCTCCCCAATATGAAAAGACTGTCTAGCCTGGGTGAGGGCAGGGTCAGAGGAACCGTCCTACTAGAGCCCATCAATGTGACTGATACCTTTGCTTTCTTCTCTACTTGCTTGTTGTCTTGATCCTTTCCTTTTTTCTTCTGGCCACTGCTTGGACCATTCTCGGTGGTTGCTTTCTCTTCCTTCTTCTCTAATCTAGCCTCTGGCAGGTGTGGCCTGGTCTCTGTCTCTGGGGAACTAATCCCCAGAGTCTCCTCCTTGGGAAAGTTAGGGCTACAAGGTATCAGGCTATGCAATTTTTGTGCAGGTGGGGCAAAGATTTTCTTTGGTCCCTTTCCACATTCTGAAAGAAATTTGATCATCAAATGGAATCTGTGAAACATACAGTCTAACAGAGATTGCCAACCATTGACCATTGACTGGCCATATCAGAATTTTATGGAGAGAGCTTTTAACAAATTCAGATTTCTAGGTCTCTCCCTGACCACTCCACTCCCCAGACCAGAGATTCTGATGGAGTAATTTGGAGTGAGGCCCAGAAACCTGTAATTTTATAAGGCTAGTTGATCCTAATACATTGCCAGCTTTGAGAACCACTGAGTAATTCAAAAGTGATAAACATAAGCATGCAGGAAGCAGAGTTATTAAAATGTGAAACTTTTTAATTTGCTCACTTTTAACTTTGAATACTATTTTACGGGAAATTGGAATTTTTTTTTAAAAGAGCAAATCAAAATCTATGAATTATTCAAGGCCCAGCTCTAATGCTACCTCCTCAATGAAAATTATACTGATCTTCCCAGGTATAAGCACTATATCTTTCTTCTGAGCTTCCATAATACTTTGCCCATCTCTGGTGGCATTTACCACATTCAACTTTATAACAGATATTTAAATGTCTTTTCTCTATACGGTCCTTAAGCAGGACTATTTCTAAGTCATATTTATTTCATTCAAAGCATCTAGCAGAGTAGTAATTTGAACAGAGTGGACACAAAATATATGTGAACTAAACTGCCCCTTGATCGGAAGGATGTTCAAAACGGGAAAATGGGAGAAATGTGCAAAATTAACTGCCCTCACTCTTGACTCACCTTCCTTATTCTGCAGTGTTGTCATCATTCAGCTCAGAAACTACACTTTCTTTGCCACTGTTAGAAAAAAGAAATTAATTGCTATGGCTCTGATTAATCATGATTTTAAACTTTCTTCTCTCCTTGTCTTCCTGGGTTCAGAATCTCTTTGTCCTGTGCTCCTGAACTACATTTCTGCCTCCTTAACTACACTTCTACCTCTTCAGCAATGCCAGTTACGTGCCAGGGAATAATGAGGGCTACTGTTTTAAAGATCAGCAACAACCCTTAATGTCTTAAGTACCTGGAACTATGTTCAGCGTAAAGAAGGCATTCATAATTAGATAGAAATGGTAGTGAAAGCATGGATAGTAGAGCAGCAGTACTAGGGAATGGACAGTCCTGGGAGTTAAAGAGTGAGAGTTTTCTTCAGAGGGATAACTTCATTTCACAAGGTTCTTTTAAATATTTATAACACAAATAATCCGCTAATTCCCTGATATGATTCAGAGGTCACTATGCATAGAAAACCCCTTATTGTAACATCATTATACTGTTTATTTTTTCTTCTCTTAGATCCTCAAGTCCAGTAAATTTTGTAACATACTGGATTCTACCAATTTCTATTCATAGCTCAGAAATATTTGGTAACCAGCATAAGTCCCCAGAGAATTTAGAAACTACCTTAGAAACTAATAATGAAAAATTAGTATCTTCTTTGGTATTCATAGTTCATTTTCAGTAATCTACTCACAGATGTTCTACACTACATCAATATGTTTCATTATTACTACTGATATTTTGACTAATGATAATGGCCAACACTTATTGAACAACTGACTATATTCTCTGCCCTGTAAGTATCATTCTCAATACAAATCTAGGAGATGGATACCATTTTACACTTAAAGAAATTGAAGGTTAAAGACATGTAAAGATATTAAGTAATTGATATGTAGTAAAATCAGGATTAGAACCAGTCTAATTTCAAAGTTTATGCTAATAACTGTGCTATGCTACATTCTTATAGTCTAATTTAGTACTTCACCACAATTTTAATATTATAACATATACAGAAAGCAGACATTAAAAGTACATATTGAAACACAAAAAGAATGATATTTCTAGGGATTCTAGGGTAAAAGGAACCAGGCTGCTTATAGCCATAGGCAGCTGAAGGGCCATACCAAGGCTGAAGAAATTAATGTCTCCACATAAGCCATTTGTGACCCACCAATGTGCCAAGACTCATCTGGCGATATTCCAATAATTTATACATTTTTTCAATTTATACTCTCTCACTATTGATATTATTTCTACCCATCTATTAGAAGAAAATTGCCTTTTATCAACCTAAACTTCTCATAGCCCTTCTACCAAGTTTTCTTTAGGTTTAGAGCATATATGTCATTCTTATTTATATAACATTATAATAAGCATTATAACTCAAAGAAGCATTTTAGAGGTCATAAATCCCCATCTCCTCTTTTTACAGATGGAAAAAATATGCTAAGAGAGGTAAGTGGTTTGCCTCAAACCTCAATGTTAATACATTGGTGAGCTTAAATGAATCCAGGACGTGTGCCTCTAAATTCTACTAATAACAGATCTATTCTACTCAGTGATCTTGTTTCTGGCTGTTGGTTTTGGAAGGTCCTGAAACTGAAACTCATTCTTCCAACTCTATTATCTCCCACTGTAAAAAGACCCAAAAGCAGCATAAAATCGATCCTTGGGTTCATATACATTTCCCTTTAAAGAAGTTGAAAATTTTAAGACCCTTAAATGGCCAAACTTTTTCAAAGTGTTTTAAGACCCTTCAATGGCCAAACTTTTTCAAGGTGTAGGGTTCCTCTCTCTAGATCACCAAATGAATTTAAAAGGTATTCGGGGCTTGACTTAGTGTAGCCATAGCATGGCTGAATATAAAGTATTTTTAAATTACCCTTTGGCATGTTTCTGTTCCTTTTCTTCTATAAATATGAATAGTTCAGATCTGAAGCAACTATTTTTCCTTTATATTAAGGAACACTTTTTCTCACTGTTTCCATCTTTATCACCACCAACCCCCAAATACATTTACTCCAGAAAAAAAAGCAAGGGATTTGGGGGAGAAACCCTGAAGCAAATTTGTCTCCTTTATTATAATCCTAAATAGAAGCTAGAAACTGAATAAAATTAGGCTGCAAAAGGAATATTTAATATTAATCTGACCACAAATGACAAGATGCATTTGACAAGATTCAGACTCCAGATTTCAAAAAAACGTCATCAGAAGTCCCTGTGAAGGCAATCTAAGATACAAGAAGAGCTACACTAAGTGAGAAAAGCAGAGTGAAAATTAGTGTGTTTCAGATGACAATATTTGGTTCTTAAAAATGTTTGTCTATTTAATATGCTTTTATATCCATAAATTATCTCTGGAAGAATATACAAGAAACTGATCAAAATGCCTCTAGGGAGTAGGAGTGGGTAGCTCACGGTGGAAAGAAGCTTTTCATTGTATTCCCTTGTGTATCTTTAGCATTTTAAAACATACAAATATTACCACTGCAAAAAAATGATTTCTTATTTTAAATTCTTTAAATAAAACAAGACTATTTTGTCCAAGCTAAAAATACAAACTTTTCAAATATTTAGGTTCAAATCCTTATCTGAAATCTATACAGATCTTCCTAGGCCAAAGTATGCTTCTGGAGCCCCAACCGACCAGATAGAAACGTGAATCATTGTTGAGTTAATAAGATGTAGTAATCCTAGCACTCTGGGAGGCCGAGGCGGGAGGATTGCTTGAGCTCAGGAGTTCAAGACCAGCCTAAGCAAGAGCGAGACTCCATCTCTACCAAAAATAGAAACAAATTGGCCAAACAACTAAAAATAGAAAAAATTAGCCAGGCATGGTGGCACATGCCTGTAATCCCGGCTACTCAGGAGGCTGAGGCAGAAGGATAGCTTGAGCCCACGAGTTTGAGGTTGCTGTGAGCAAGGCTGACGCCATGGCACTCTAGCCCAGGCAAGAGAGTGAGACTCTGTCCCAAAAAATAAATAAATAAATAAATAAGATTTAGTAAATCTATAACAGCGATATGTAATATAATACGTATAATCTAAGGTGAGAGTGTGATGAAAAACGTTACTTTTTTTAAAAAGGTCTAGCCTGATCAATCAATAGAGAAGGGAAAGCCAGGAAAAATCACTTTCTGATAACTCACGTTGCTGCTCCTCTGTTTCACAATAACAAATATTGAAAGCTGGTTCAAAGAGAGGAAAAAAAGAAAAATATAGACAGTTAATAAATATATAAAATACAACCAACTTTCTTCTATACAGCTACTAAATGAGTAGGAGTTCTAGACCTAAGAATAATATTTGAGGTTTTAATTTCTTCTTTCTTAACTTAGAAGAAAAGCGGGGTGGGGGGAGGCTTAGGGGGAGAGGGTGGAAACACCCAAAGGCTTTAAGAAAGGATAATAAAAGAACCAGGATAGTTCCATAAACCAGATCCCAGTCACTAAACATAAGAGAGTAAATAAGGAGAGAAAAAGAACTTAGAAAGAAGTAGTAAAGGGAACATAGGGAAGGTCAATAGAGCTCTCAAAAAATAGAAACAATTTTATTTCACTTAGAACACTAAAAATCATCACATTAATTTTGAGATGAAATCACCTAGCTCATCAGTTCTCAAAGTATGGTCCAAAGACCCCTAGAAGCCCCCTCCCTTTTCCAACTACATATCTGTGTTAAGCTGGATTCTCTCATATACTTCTGCAAAAACAAGATATCACTACAGATTGAATGAACAAACAAGAGAATCCAGCTGTTTTCTATTAAGCCAGAAATGAAACAGATTTGCCAAAATGTAAAAAAACGCCATTCTTCACACTAAATTTTCTTTTGCTTAGGAAAACGTATTTTTTCATAAAAACACTATTTAGGTTAACATGTAATGGGCTTACTATTGTTATTTCTAAATAAATATTTAAGCTTTTCCTCAGTTTTAGTTTATAATATATTAATATAATAGATACAAACCACATAAAAGCTTTTTGGAGTCCCCCATAAATTTTAAGAGGATAAAAGGAGTTCTCAGACCAAAAAATTTGACCACTGATATGGTGAAATAACTTAACTCAGTCTTGCCAATTTTTTTTTAAAAAACAGTAATCCTCCTCCCCCCATGCACCCCATTTAGAATGTGTTCACAAATTTCCCCCTCGTTCCTCTTCATTTTTCCTGAAATCCTTGGTCTAAGATAACAAAAGTAAACCCTTTAGCCTTGTCCTCTAACACAGACTCCCTCAGCCTCAAAAAACTGTATTTAAAGACTACATTTAAAATTTTTAAGCTGGAATCTAATTTCCTTTTGGCATTAATGCCTAATAGCATGTGGACTCCTGCTTATTTTCGTGCCTTGATTAGTAGTAGTTTCTTCCTTTTTCTTTCCTTTCTTTCGTGTGTGCATGACGCCACCTCAGCAAGCCTGATTTAAAACTTTTAACAAACAAGAACAAAGACTCCCGCGATCCTTACTGCCTATAACACGACCTTTGCTGTCCGGAGTAACTGCCTGAGCTAACTCCTGCACAGAAGTTTATAAATAAATTCATGGTGAACTAAAGCTTGCCGGTTCAGAGTGCAAGGAAGGACAAAGACAGCCACTTAAAACCAAAACACACGATCTTTCTTCATGGGCTGTTGATAGCGTTCACACTCTTGCTGTCGACTGCCTGAAAGGTTCCCACACGTGTCCCCAACTGATACCGACCTCAACCTGGCGCTTCGGGGTTATTTTCGCTTAAAGGAGCACATGCCCGTGAATCCCAGATCCCGCACCATTTCCCCTCACACGGTGGCAAGGTTTGGAGTTAGAAAATGCCTAAATCCACCTTGAAAACCAAAGGGAAGACCTTTTCGTAGGTTTCCATTTCCTTCTCTCTTCCCTCACCGAATTCTCTGTTACAGACAGCAATTAAGATCGGCGGTGTCACAGAGTCAAATGTCCTCGCTTCCCCCAAAGGGTAAAACTGGTTTTCTAGCCTCTCTTCCCTGTCAACAATCCCACCCTGAGAGAATTTCCCCTCAGCCCCCGCTCCCGCTGAGGCAAGAGAATCCTCATTCTCGCTCACATCGTCCTTGCCTGCCACGATAGTGAGTTATTTTTGTTTCCTTGTTGAGGGTGGGTTGGAGGTTGGGGATTCTGAGGAGAAGGGGTAGGGAGCTGATTGTCACCCTGAAGAGAGAGCTTCTCCTCAAGCAACAGGTACCAGGATTGGCCCCCGCCTAGCACCTTCATCTGCAACCAGACAAAAGCCAGCTACCTTTCGGAGCAAGGGGGATCTACAAGCGAGGGGCGGAGTGAGCTACCGCAGCGACTTCGCAACCCCTTCCAACTTCGACTCAGTTTTCCCGCCACCAAGGGAAGGCACGAGGAAGCGCACAAGCTCCTCCCCCCAGCCGCGTGCTCCCGGAGCTGATACGCATGCGCAGCTGAAAGACACTGCTGCGTTTGCGCAGCTGCAGTATTTCTGCCATCTTCCAACCTAATGCCCCAGTAAAACTACAAATCCCACAATCCTCGTGGCTTTCACTTTTTTTAGGCGGCAGCAGGAGCGCCTGATTATTCCTAAAGCACATCTTTCTTTTACTAACTTTTCTCTCTGTCCCATACTGCCTTTTCCTTCCTCTTTTCGCTTCCTGATTCCTCTTCTTCCTTCTTCTAATCTCCTTCACGCTCTTATTTTAATATATTATTTGCGACTATCCTGAACCCCACTCTCGCCTCTACCGCCCTCTGCTCAGCCAAACACTCCGTTGGCAGGGAAACCAGGCCACCCTTCACCCTGGGAAGGCGGTGTGGAATCGCTTCTTCCCCATTGGTCCAGGCAGGGGGCCCCAAAGCAGACCGAATCCTCTTCCCCGCCCACACTCGCTTATGTATATAAGGCGGCGCGAAGCCACGGCGTGCGTTCGGGAAGGCCTGCCAGCGAGTGGCGGTGGGGGCAGCAGGCGAGCCCGCGGGCTGCTGGACTCGTGCGCAGGCGCGGGGGGGGGGTGTGAGTGGGCGGGGGCGTTGGTGTCGGGGCCGTGGGTGTGGAGGCGGAGAGGAAGGCGTGGTGTCCCCAGGTAATTGCGATTGGGGGAAGGCGGAGGAGCGAGAGAACAACTCAGCCATTTCGGGGGAAGAGGAAGTTGGACAACATCGGCTGTTGTAGTGCTTTTTATCCCAGTTCAGCAGAGAATATTTTCGAGGGGGGTGAGTTAAAATGACCTATCGTATTTTACTGAGAACCGTTCGTAGGAAGACGGTCAGTATGCTTCGCTCCTTCCGCACCTCTACTTTGAGGTTCTCCCCTCCGCTCCCACAGAAGCCCTTCTAAGTAGGTGGGCAAAGGGAGGGGGGAGGTGTGCGACCAACCAACCATTCATGAATAATTCATGAGGCCCACCTCTTTCGTTGGGAAGCCACGCCCCTTGAATCGTGCTG
The DNA here is from genome assembly GCF_041146395.1 of Eulemur rufifrons. NCBI lineage: Eukaryota > Metazoa > Chordata > Mammalia > Primates > Lemuridae > Eulemur > Eulemur rufifrons. The sequence goes on along the minus strand of NC_090996.1, from coordinate 10,351,750 downwards.
ACGCACGTTGCGTATACCAAACTTTAGGAAGCGACGTAACAGTCCCCGCCCCTAGGACGGAGGGCGGGGCGTCTTCTCCAGCACGTGCTGCATCTACCCGCGCAAGCCCAAAAGGGTGTGCGCAGGCGCTGCCCACCAGGGGGAGGAAGGAGGCGGGGTAGGGAGGTTGTTGGGTTTAGAGCCGGGCGGAGACCGCTGAGACTCATTCCTCAGGAACAAGGGTCGGGTGTCAAGGAGACCTTTTCACACCAGCTCCTGTCCCCCGCCTACGGTGGGTGGGATCGCGCGGCAGAGACAAAAAGGATATCAGTAGGGCCGGACATAGCTGCGAAGGAAAGTAGGGTGTCAGTTTGGGGTGGTGGGCTTTTGGGGGGGGCTAAGGGGGGGCTATATTTAAACTCCCGGAGCCGTTAAGTTGGTTCGTACTCCGATGCGCGCGCAACCAGGGCGGTGGCGGAGTGCGCATGCGTGGCTCCGGGGCGAGAGGAACGCGCTCTAGCAGTGCGCGCTCGCGGCGAAGGGGTAGTGGTAGAGGAGAAAGGGGCCGGCGCACGCGCGGTTGATTCCTCGAGTTCGGGTCTCGCGGGCATCTTGTTTTGGTCTCGCGGGCGAGTGGGGCGCGCATTGGGGAGGGGAGGCGCTTGGGCGCGAGACTAGACGAGAAGAGCAGAGCTGCGCGCGCACTCGGGAAAGGGGGGAAGGGAGCGGGGTCAAGGAAGAGGGGGTTCAACCCCCTGATCCCCTGGTTACCCTCGACAGGGACGGAATAAGGGGAGGAAATGATCGAGATGGCGGCGGAGAAGGAGCCGTTTCTGGTGCCGGCCCCACCGCCGCCGCTCAAAGACCAGTCGGGCGGAGGGGGCGGCCCCTCGGTGCCACCGCACCAAGAGGCCGCCTCCGGGGAGCTCCGCGGCGGGACGGAGCGTGGGCCGGGCCATCGCGCACACTCGGCGGGGGCCCCGGCTTCAGGGGTTGGCAGGGAGAGCCCCAGGGCCGCATCCACCCCTCGGGGCGGCCCGGCGCAGCAACATCGAGGGGGCGGCCCCCAGGCGCAGTCGCATGGGGAGGCCCGTTTGTCGGATCCCCATGGGCGAGCCGCTCCCCCGGACGTGGGGGAGGAGCGACGGGGAGGGGGCGGGACAGAACTGGGCCCCCCTGCCCCTCCTCGACCCCGTAATGGCTATCAGCCCCACCGGCCCCCTGGTGGGGGTGGAGGCAAAAGGAGAAATAGCTGTAATGTGGGAGGAGGTGGTGGAGGCTTCAAACATCCGGCCTTCAAGAGGCGCAGGCGGGTTAATTCGGACTGTGACTCTGTATTGCCCTCCAATTTCCTCCTGGGGGGCAATATCTTTGACCCACTGAACCTGAATAGTCTCCTGGATGAGGAAGTGAGCCGAGCACTCAATGCGGAGACCCCTAAGTCATCCCCACTTCCGGCCAAAGGGCGAGACCCAGTGGAGATCCTCATCCCCAAAGATATTACTGACCCGCTCAGTCTCAATACTTGCACTGATGAGGCCCAAGTAGTTCTTGCTTCACCACTCAAGACTGGTCGGAAGCGGCATAGACACCGGGGACAGCACCACCAGCAGCAGCAGGCAACTGGAGGGAATGATAGCCACTCTGTGCTGCCCACAGCCCCCCTCACTCCCTCACTCCACGGGGAGGGCACCACACAGCAGCAGCGGCATAGGGGCCAGAACCGGGATGCGCCCCAACCCTATGAACTCAACACAGCCATCAACTGCAGGGATGAAGTCGTGTCTCCCCTTCCATCTGCCCTGCAGGGTCCCTCAGGCTCCCTCTCAGCCCCTCCAGCTGCCTCAGTTACCTCTGCACCCCCGTCTTCCTCCTCACGACATCGAAAACGTCGCAGGACTTCCAGCAAGTCGGAGGCAGGGGCTCGGGGTGGAGGCCAGGGTTCCAAGGAAAAGGGCCGAGGGAGTGGGGGAGGCCGCCACCACCACCCCCTACCTGCAGCAGGCTTCAAAAAGCAACAGCGCAAGTTCCAGTATGGGAATTATTGCAAGTACTATGGGTACCGCAATCCTTCCTGTGAGGATGGGCGCCTTCGGGTGTTGAAGCCTGAGTGGTTTCGGGGCCGGGACGTCCTAGATCTGGGCTGCAATGTGGGCCACCTCACCCTGAGCATTGCCTGCAAGTGGGGCCCATCCCGCATGGTGGGCCTGGATATTGATGCTCGGCTCATCCATTCGGCCCGCCAAAACATCCGACACTACCTGTCCGAGGAGCTGCGTCTCCCACCTCAGACTTCTGAGGGGGACCCAGGAGCAGAGGGTGAGGAAGGGACCACCACCGTCCGAAAGAGGAGCTGCTTTCCAGCCTCACTGACAGCCAGCCGGGGTCCCATCGCTGCACCCCAAGTGCCCTTGGATGGAGCAGACACATCAGTCTTCCCCAACAATGTTGTCTTTGTCACGGTAAGAGGGTCCAGAGGCTCTTGGAATAGGGGCCACCTATGAAGAGGAGATTAAATGGGAATGTGGCAGGGGAAAGATATGACCCAGAGAGGGGGTTGTGCATTCATTCCTTGCTAGGAGAACCAGATCCTCAAGAGAAGGGTCTGGATTGGTGAGTGAGAGCCTCTGCTGGATGTCTTTCTCCTCTGATAACCTGGAAAGGTGTGGGGCTTTAACCCCTGGGATCCTTCCTCATGACTGCAAGGATCTCTTCCCCAAGATAGAGGGTGACTCCTTTTGCCCTGCTCCCAGCCTGGACTGTAATCCAGACCGATCCACCTTCCCTTGAAGGCTGCTGCTGCTCACTAGGGAATTCGGTCCAGGTAGAAACTTGTCCTCAAATTTCTTAACAGACCATGAGAGATGGGTGTCATACATGTAATGTCTGGTTGGCGGGGGGGGGGGGGGCGCGGATTAGGGTAGAGGTAGACTAATATTTACAGTTTCTTTCCTTTAACAGAGACCTTGTTTACATCAGCTGCTTTTGTTTCCTTAGACAGAATTCATTGAAGAGTGTCAGTGGTCAGGAGTCCAGTGGCTTGGCTTTAGATCATCTCCACGTTAACCCTAGATAGTGGGAGGGGGAAGAGTCAGAGACTCCTCTGCAGAGAGGGGAGGGTACTGTGCCTGGCAAAGTGTCTGTCCCCTGACAGTACATAGCTCCCCACAGAACACTGATCAGGCTGTTGGCCAGAATATTTGGTGGTGTATTTGGGTTGAGCCTGAAGAATGGACTTTCCAGGGGGTGGTGATGAGCTTATCACCTAGAAAAGGTTTCCTAAGGGATGTGGCTCTTCATTTCTCTCAGAGAAAGGAAAAAATAAGCCTGAAATTTTGCCAGCCCCAACTACAGGGAGGGAACCACAGGTCTCCCTTTGAAACCTGGGTACTCTTGCATAACATTGTCACTCTGCTTAATGTTTGTGGGTGGGAATAAGCATAGGATAGGGTCTTGGGAGAACTCTGGCATCTCCCACTGTAATTTGACCCCAGCTTTGATGACTTCATGGATGGATAATTTGCTCCATTTAAAATTACCCAGGCTCCTTTTTTTATGCTTGTTTGGTTTACCATCAGTAGGAAGCAGAGAGAGGCAGGAGAGAGTAGAGAGAAAATGAGGCTCAGAGGGCACCATTTGGGAGGTCAGTCTGAGAAGAATGTGACCACAAGCTAAAGTGAGGCTGCAGGACTTGTCTCTGAGGCTGCAGAGTGGGTTATATGGGGGCTGTGTTTCTTGTAATCCTTCTGTTGACCTCCCCCAATTCTTGCCCTCAGGGTAACTATGTGCTGGATCGAGATGAGCTGGTGGAGGCGCAAATGCCGGAGTATGATGTGGTGCTCTGCCTCAGCCTCACCAAGTGGGTGCATCTGAACTGGGGAGATGAGGGGCTGAAGCGCATGTTTCGCCGGATCTACCGGCACCTACGTCCTGGGGGTATCCTGGTCCTGGAGCCCCAACCCTGGTCATCCTATGGCAAAAGAAAGACTCTTACGGTGAGTTGGGTTTCAGTGGAAATGCCTCCACCACTTCTTTTGGTGGAGGCAAGAAATGCCTCAAGGAAGCAGAAAAAGGATTTTCTGAACAAGCTGAAAAGGGCGTCCCCCCCCCCCCCGGCCCGGGGGGGGGGGGGGGGGCGGGGCATCACCCTTGGCCAGGGGAGGAGGCAGCAAGCTGAGGTGGTCCCCTGCCTTTCTCCCTAGGAAACAATCTACAAGAACTACTATCGAATCAAGCTGAAGCCAGAGCAATTCAGTTCCTACCTGACATCCCCAGAGGTGGGCTTCTCTAGCTATGAGCTTGTGGCCACACCCCACAACACCTCTAAAGGTAAGGCTGGCTTATTTTGTTGGGGGAGGCAGTCTTGGCTGAGAGGGTACAGACCCTGTGGGGGAGTCCTGAGGTCCTGCCAGCCCTTCTGATTGCACACTCTCCTCTCAGGCTTCCAGCGTCCTGTGTACCTGTTCCACAAGGCCCGTTCCCCCAGCCACTAAGTGGCCCCCTGAACAGAAAGTGTGAAGAGGCTGCCCTCACTGCTCCTAAGGACCTGGGGGAAGAGGAAAGTATTCTAAGGTCTTTCCTTTCTGACTCCAAAAATAGTTTCCTTTCTTGGATCTGCAGAGAAAGCTTTTCTTATGTTGCTGCCCCAGCATCCCCTACACTTCTGGCACCTAAGCAGCAAGCCCAGCTGTGCTGGAGTTACCACCATCATCGTCATCATCGTCGTCCCTGCCCCCAGTCTGCTGGGCTGGATGGCATGGACTGTTTGCTGACCTCTGTTCTCCTAGGGCATGGGAGGTGGGGGGTATCAAATTCTCTAGCCCTTTCCTCCTGTTCTCCCAAGGAGAGAGATTCCCATTTCTCCTTGGCCCTTGTCCCTAGCTGCATTTCAGTGGACCACGGATAGATGGACTGAGGATTAGAGGGGGAAGCTTGGCAGGGAGGCACGCAGGTACTGTGAAAATCCTTCCCTCTGCTGTCCCCCAGTGGGAGAAGGGATTGGGTTTTGAATGTGAGAACAGCACAATAAACTTGATGTCTAGGGCAGTGGCCCCAACACCTGTGTCTGATACTTTCTAGCTGGTCGGGAAGGAATGGTGCCTCCCCATAGAACCTGTGCTTCCTTTCTGCTCATACTGGAGTCTCAAGGAAGACAGGTTTTTCAATGTTCAGGAGGATTGTTGACTGCTAGTCAAATCTACACAAAAGTACACAGATCCCTAGTCAGGAAAAGGGGTGTAATGCAACTTTTGATGTGGAACTTGCAAGAAGAGTCCCATCTTCTTTCCTCCAAAAACCCTGTTGACAAATTTTGTGTGTGGGAGCTTTAGGCAGAAGGCTAATTTTGGAAGAGTTAACAGTGGAGTTGGAGTGGAGGTAGAAAAAAGTACTTTGGACCAGAGCCACCTACCTGCTTAAACCCACCACCAACCTTTTTTTGTGCTGTGGAATCAGATGTATAGGCAATTAACATGAAAAACTCTTCAGTGGCTCATCAAGTATTAGTGGAGCTTTGAACATTTGTTCAACAAATACTGAACACTCTTGGGTCAGGCATAAACAAGATGGGCAAAGCCCTTCAAGGTAAAAAGAAAGATAATTTTCAGTGACTCAGTGCTGGCAGCTGCCTTGCAGGCTAATTGAGACAAGTATTCAGGGAAAGCCACCCTTTTAAATGATCAGAAATAAGTGGTGCAAAGGGACAAGTGTCATCAAAAACGTGGTGGCTGTGACTGAAGTTGGGGAAAGGCAGAGAAGGTGGTGAGGGGAGGAGGGGTATCTAACCTGTGACTTGGACAGTGTTTTCCACTTGCTATGACTCTACCAAGTTTCTAAAAAGCCCAAAAACTCTACTTCCAGGCAGCTTCCAACCTGAGGCTACTGGACAAACCCCCGGAGGGGTTTTAGCCCCACCTTAGGGCTCCAAGAAGAGTCTCATTTGTGAGCAAAACCACTTTATTCTGAAAAATAGTTTTAACACAAAAATATGAACTCGCCATCCAGGGAGCTTTGAGGCCTAAGCTTCCCATCGCCTCAGTGTCCGATGCATGAGGAAGGTGTCCTCTGAAGGCCGGGGCCGGAGTTGAAGCCGGAGAGGGGGCAGACCATCCAGGGTCAAGTGTGGAGATTCATAAAATAGTGTTTCTGGGTCACACAAGATGGTCATGTCCGGCCCTGGCCCAGATGGCTCCTGTTGGAGTTGGGGCCCAAAGCCACGTTACACTCTGGGAAGAAGAATCCACGACGGGGGAGGGGAGGGGTATAGGGAGGAAGCCCCACGCCCTGGTCCCTTCACCTTTGGGGGCGGGGTTCGGGCCTGCGGCGGCAGGAGAGCCAATTTCTCCCTCAGTGCAGCGTTCAGAACCTGTTCCTCCGGTACCTGCAGGCTCACCAGGTCCCGGAAGAGCCGCTTGGAGCGCGGTACGTTCAGCCCTGAGACAACAAGGGGGGCGGAGGTGAGCGGGGTCCCTCACCCCCACTCCCGCCCTCCGCCTACCGCCTGCCCCCCCTCACCCTCGGACACGCTCTCCTCCAAGCCGCAGCGGATCTGGAACGACTTTCTCAGCTGTTCCTCCACGGCCTTCGCGGCATCAAACTGGCTCCCAGCTGCGGCCCGCGCGGCCTGCAGCTCGAGGCTCAAGGCCAGACTGCTCTGCAGCACGGGCACCTCCAGCTCCCGCGGCGCCGCGGGCTTGTCGCTCGGTGCAGCGCCTGGCAGCAGCGGCTCGGACCGTACTGGGGAAGGCGGCGCCAGGCGGAAACGGACCTGGGAGCAGAAAGCAGGGCTGTGAAGAGGTGGGCGCGGGGTCGTCAACAGGATGGGTGCCAGGCCTTCCCCCGCTCACCTGCCGCCCCTTCCGAGTCCCTCCCCGCCTCTCCGCCCTCCCCTTCCGTCGTCCGGGGCTGCAGTTTCGTGGCTCGGGGCTCTCGGGCCGAGGGCTCAGGCTCAGGTCCAGGCCGGGCTCAGGCACTGGGGCTCGGGGTTCCTGGGCTCGGGGTTCTGGGGGTGGCCCCGGGACCGCCACGGCCTCCTCCCCTTCCACCGACTCCAGCTCTGACCCCCCAGAGCTAATCATCTTTAGAGTTGCTGAGGGGGTGCAGGGTCGCAGGCAAGCTAAGTTAGGGCCACCAGGCACCGTGTTGCCACCCCCTCTCTCCCGCCCTCCCAAGCACCGCTGCCAGGGCGGAGACAACACCCCTCCGCCCCACCCTATTGGTGCTCTTACCCATCATTTCCTTTGCTCCGCCCCCAGCTTCCCGGCGGGCTTCCGCCTGCACAACCTTGGCACCGCCCCTAGGCCGAGGTATTTTAGAGCTGAAGCCCGTTGAAGCCCTACGGGTCCTCATCAGGGCCAATTCCTTTGAAAGCTTCTATGTAGTGTACCTGCCCGGCGGAATCTTCGCCCGGCTTGTGCTGGGGTGCCGAGTGGGTCAGTCTTCCCTCTTGGGACGCCAAATGGGGCAGCTTTAACTTAACAGTCCAATGTTTCCGCATCTAGACCTCCCCCCTCGGGGCCTCCACGGCATTTCCGGGTGTTCAGTTGCCTCGGAACTCAGCCCAGAGCTTCCCTGAGTGGGGGCGGGGCTCGCAGACCCAGCCCTGGGCTCCCTCCTGGGACTCATGCACTCTTGCGGCCTTTTGTGACTTCTTTTTCCCTTCGAGAGTTCCCGAAAATATTAATCCGTATAAAAATAGATATGTATATTCTCGGTACAGTTTTTTTTTTTTTTTAATGTCACTATATTTATCCTGGGCCCCAACCTTCTCCAGGTAGCGGAAGACCCCTGGACTGCGGAACAGGAGACTGGAGCTTCCACCGGCTCCCTAGGTTAACTTGGGGCACGTCCCTCAGTTCTGTTGAGCCTCCATTTATTCTTATGCAACAGGTAGTGAGTTGGGTTCAGGAATCTTGAGGCTCCCCCAGAATGGACTGATGCTCAGTCAACAGGCATGTTTGTGTACCACTTTTCAATTTAAGAGTTTTCACACCCTTTATTTTATCGTTCTAGGAAATACTGTTGATGATCAAATAGAAGGAATAGCATAGCCTTCATTTTACAAAAAGGGTTTTAAAGGAAGATCTTGAGAACTGAACTCTGATCTTTTTTTTGCTCAAAATTCCTTCCTCCAAGGGGGCCTGATGAGTAATGCTCACAAATGGTAAAATCTCACTAGGCAAGGTTTTGTTAACCAAATATAGTGTGGTTTACTTCCCAACCTGATTCGGGTATAGCATTAGCAGCACCTAAGACATAGAAAGCCCCCCATCTTAAGCATCCTAGCAGATCCTTACCTTAACTTGAAAGATCCTCTTGTCTGGACCTCCCAGAGTGCTCACACCTTTATCTTAAATTAGGCATTTCCTTTCTGGTCTTTTAGATAAAGCTTAACTCTCTCAGCCAATTGTCAGCCAAGGAATCTTTAAACCCACCTATAGTCTGTAAACCACCCCCCTTTGAGATGTCCCACCTTTTTGGGCCAAACCAATGTATGCCTCCCACATGTTGATTTATGACTTTACCTGTAACCCCTGTCTCCCTGAAATGTATAAAACCAAACTGTAACCCAAGCACAGCGAGTCCACTTGCTCAAGGTTTCTTGGGAATGGCTCCGGGCCATGGTCCTCAAATTTGGCTCAGAATAAACCTCTTTCAATATTTCAGAGTTTGGATTTTTTCCATCCACAATCTTAATGGTGAAACATTAGGGGCTTTCCTGCTAAAGTCAAGAATAAGAAAATATGTCCATTATCTTTACTGTTCAATTATGAAAGGGAATAGGGAGGCACAAATGTATTTTTTTTTTTTTTTTTAAGAGAGAGGGTCTCACTCTGTCACGCCAGGCTGGAGTGCAGTGGCATGATCATAGCTTACTGCAGCCTCCAACTCAAGCATTCTCCTGCCTCAGCCTCTGGGGTAGCTGAGACTAGAGGCCCACTGCTTTTTTTTACTTTCGTGGAGAGGGGCTCTCCCTCTGTTGCCCAGGCTGGTCTGGAACTCCTGGCCTCAAGGAATCCTCTCACCTCCACCTCCCAAATGGCTGAGATTACAGGCTTAAGGCACTGCACTCAACCAAAGATGAATATTTTTTAAAAGTAGAAGTGTAGATTATTAAAAAATTTTCAATGGTGACATATGAGAAAGGACAGAATAGAATGAAGGGAAAAGTGGCTCTGAATATACTTCATTTTGTATATTTGACTTGGGAAATGTATATCTTTTACATGGTTACATGAAAAAAATTGGTTTTAAAAATCAATCTCTAAAAGTTGAAAGACAAATGAAACAAATGAACCTAAATGTGGATCTAGTTAGTGACATAACTACACAGAAGGTAACTTCCGAAGTGACTTTAAAACAGTAATTTGTGCATCTCTGAGATCTACCCTAAAGACAAAAATAACAGCCTTTTTAAAAAAAGAACTACCAAAAAATCTTATTTTGTTCTTAGTAGTCTGGCTGGGAATAGGTGAGAATGTGTAAGATAAAGCAGATATCCTCACTGATGTTGTCAGAACTGGAATTTTGGCATAAAAGATGTAGGAGATGCAGATGTAAAATCTATGATATTATGCAAAACCCCTATAGTCTTGAATTAGGATAAGAAGTATCTATATGAATTCATGGTATATTTTACCTCAAATTTAAAAGTATCTCTATCCTAATTCTGTCCACTGAAAAGCCCTTAGAAATAATGACACAGTGAGCACTCCTGGTCCCCAGAATGTGGGCTCTAAATTCCATGTCATGGGCATTTAAAAACCTGTAGACAAATGTTCATAGCAGCTTTATTCATAATAGTCAAAAGCTAGAAACAACCCAAATGACCTTCAACAGGTAAAGGGTTAAACTGTGGTAGATTCGTAGACTACTACTCACCATAGACTACTACTCAGCATTAAAAAGGGACAAACTTTTTTTTTTTTTTTTTGAGACAGAGTCTCACTCTGTTGCCCAGGATAGAGTGCCATGGCGTCAGCCTAGCTCACAGCAACCTCAAACTCCTGGGCTCAAGCGATCCTCCTGCCTCAGCCTCCCGAGTAGCTGAGACTACAGGCATGTGCCACCATGCCCTGCTAATTTTTATATGTATGTATTTTTAGTTGTCCAGCTAATTTCTTTGTAATTTTTTAGTAGAGACAGGGGTCTCGCTCTTGCTCAGGCTGGTCTCGAACTCCTGAGCTCAAACAATCCGCCCACCTCAGCCTCCCAGAGTGCTAGGATTACAGACGTGAGCCACCACGCCAGGCCAAAAAAGGGACAAACTGTTGATACATGCAACAACCGGTATGAATTGCCAGGTAATTATGCTGACCAAAAAAAACCAATCCCAAGAAGTTACAGGTTGTATGGTTCCATTCATATAACATTTTAGAAATGGCAAAAACTTAGAAGACAGAGTTAGTGCTTGCCAGATGTTAGAAATTAAGTGGAAGAGGTGGTGGGACAGTGGTGGGTGTGGTCATAAAAGGGTGACACTGAGGCTCCTTTGGTATTGGATCTGTTCATTTTCTTAACTGTAATGATGGATACATGAATTTACACAGGTGATAAAATCATGTAATTTTTAACACACACAAATGAGTACAAAATTGGGAAATGTTAATAAGATTAGTGGATTGCACAAATGTCAATATCCTGGTTGTGATAGTATAGTATAGTTTTGCAAAATGTTACCATTAAGAAAACTGGGGAAAGTATACAAGGGATCTCTCTGTATTATTTCTTACAACTGCATATGAATCTACAATTTTCTCAATAAAATTTTTAATTAAAAATAATGTTGGGCTAGGCACGGTGGCTAATTCCTGTAATCCTAGCACTTTGGGAGGCCAAGGCAGGAGGATGGCTTGAGGCCAGGAGTTTGAGGTTGCAGTGATCTGTGATGACACCACTGCACTCTATCTGGTACGACAGAGCAAGAACCTGTCTTTAAAAAAATAATAATAATGTTGGGGTTGGGAACGGTCCTTGAGGCTATATATTAATAGATGAAACAAGATTAGCCAAATGATGATTGTTGAATCTGGGTGATAAGTACATGGGGTTTTATCATATTTTCTCTACTTTTGTATATATTTGAACATTTCTATCACTAAAAGGTTTTTTGTTTGTTTGTTTTTTAAAACAGGAGGCTGAAGCAGCTTTGGCACACAGGAAATGTCGGAGCTAAAACTAGAAACTGTCCCCCCAGGCCTTGGCTATGCTAATGAATATATGGGCCCTACAGGAACCCTCAGCCTTAAAATCTAGTCACTATCTCATCTCAGGCCCCAACACAGGGGAAAAAACAAGCCCTTCTGTTTGCCCAGCTTATGTTGTGGGCCTCCAGGAAGTGGAAAGTTCACTGATGACTTTAAAGAAACAGTGTGAATGTGAGAACGGGTGGGTGGAGGTGAGGGAGATGAGGGGTCCCAGTCCTACCCACACTCTTCTAGGATTTTTGTGGCTGGACCTGACTGGGAGACTAGGAATTGCTTTTCCTCTAAAAAAAAACAAAACAAAACAAAAAAAAAAACCTCTCTCCAAGAAGGTACTGCTAAGTGATGAAGAACTTCTCTACCCCTAACTCATGGTGCCATGTCCTACAGCTGCACCCTCTTCTGCAAAGATGGGTTCCAATTACATGACCCACCATACCAAGCCCTGGCTGGGGCCATTAGAAGAGGGGAAAGAGGAGTCCAGGGGAGGAAGTGAGGAAAGGTTGGAGAACAATAGATTAAGAGAGAAATTGTAAATATGGTCCAGGTACTGCTCCCCACCCCCACAGCCCCACCTAAGTAAAAGAGAAGAGAAACAGAAAAGCTTCCCTGCCCCCAAGTGAGGGTGCCCTGCCCAAGCCCTCTTTGACAGTACCCCTGCACTCTCCCCGACCTCCGCCAGGCTGGGGAGATCCCACCTCTGTATCATCTCCTATCCAGGGGAGGTGAGGTAGGGAGAGGCAAGAGAGAACAATGAAGGAAGAGGAAGGAGGCACAGAGATCCCCAAGAAGAGGTCCACTTATGACTGAGTTTCCATCTTGATGGTCTAGACCTCACCAGGTAGATGGAGCTGTTCCCAGACCTGAATGCTGGGCCAGATGCTATGGGTGGGCTACATGGGACAGGAGACAGGGCAGGGTCCCAGATTCTTCAAGGGACCATGCCCTTGAGAAGGGGTGGGATGCTTCCAGTGCAGGGGTCCATGGTGTGGCTGGGACTGCTCCAGAGGGTAGATGGGAGGACCTGCCAGGGCAGAGGAAGAGCAACGGGTACACCTGGGGGAACCCCTCACCTCCTGTCTCGCACTCCCAAACTAGCTCCTGCCTGTGGGTACAGGCCAACCCAAAGACACTTCCACACTGTGTTCCTGTCACACAGGGAGTGCTGTCAAATGGGAGTGGCCAACCCCCAGACACAAACACATCCAAGCTCCCAGGCCTAGAGCACTCATTTATGCAGAAGCCACCAGCTTCACCCTGGGACACAAGTTCCAACAGATCTCTGCCTAGCACGGAGCCAATGCCTAGGACCTTGGAAAAATGGGTTGGGGAAGTGGCAGATAGTCTGTTACTTGATGAAGTTGGACTCAGGAGATGTTGGGGGGTCTTGGGGGCAGCAGGTGATTCCAGGGAAGCCTCTAGATCAGACAGGGAGATGTTAGTGTGAGAGTTTTCCACAGCTCAGGGGTGGCCGGTGGAAGAGAAGGAATAGAGTCTACTACGAGACCCAGAGCCCCTCAGACTCCTCTCTGCAGTGGCCCGAGGAGCCATCTGCCAGATGCCAACCTGACTGGAAAGGACAAGGAGGAACTGGGAGGAGAGCGAAGGAGGGAAGAAGAAGGAGAGGAGGAAGAAGGCTGCAACAGCTGGGAAGAGTGGGAACCAGAGAGAGAGAGAGAGAAATGTGGCGGGCAGGGGCGAGAGGTGCTTTAGGCAAAAAGGGCGGAAGGTACTCAGGGGCTGCACCATCATGAAAGGGCCCAGGAGTCTGGGACTTGGTCCACAGTAGTGACCTCAACTTGGGCAGCTGGGCAGAAACTTGAGGAGGGACTAGGGTTGGGGGTAAAGGGAGGGGGCTTGAGAGAGAACCAGCTCTGAGGTCCAACCTTGGTCCAGAGTCTTCGAAATGGCAGGGGAGGGCACTTGGGCCAGAGCCAGCTGTTGTCCCCTGCTGCTGCAGCTGTGGGAAGCTTCGGGTGGAACAATAGGACTCTTCTCCCCCCAAAACTACTGGGATTCCACAGACCTCCACCCTCCCTTGCCCAAAGCCTGCTCCAGCCTCCAAACCGTCCCTGTGCCTCAGGAGTGTCACGCCCCCACACTGCCCCAGCTCCCTCAGGCCATCCCCAGGCACAGACTGAGCCTTGTCCTATTAATAGAACCTAAGGACTCAAAGCAGAAGGGACCTTATTGCTTATGAGAACACTGAGACCCAGGGTTGCCGGCAGGTAGGTGAAAAGCCAGGGCCAGAGCCCAGGGCCACCCCTCCGTGTGTCCTCCTGGCCTTCTCTCCACACATCTCCTGCCACTTATGCAAAGAGGGGACCCTGTGCCCCAGAGCCCAGCACAGGGCCTGGCATGGAGAGGGAACATAAATGCTTGTCAAATAAGAGAAAAATACTCTTTTCAATTTTTAAACACTCTCCCTGATTCTGACAATTTGAGATTTGATTAATTAATGTGTTTTTGGTTTTTTTTTTAAGAAACAGGGTCTGGCTGTGTTACCCAGGCTGGAGTACAGTGGCCTAATCATAGCTCACTGCAACCTTGAACTCCTGGCCTCAAGAGATTCTCCCACTACAGTCTCTCAAGTAGCTGGGACTACAGGTGCGTGCCACCACATCCAGCCTGGTTTTTGTTGTTGTTGTTTTTTTTTTTTTTTTTTTTGTGGAGATGGAGGTGCCCAAGTTGGTCTCAAACTCCTGGCCTCAAGCAGTCCTCCTGCCTCAGCCTGGGATTACAGACACGAGCCACTGCCCGCAGCCTGTGATTTTTTTTTTAATGCCCAAAAATTCTTTGACACTGCTTGCATTAGGAAAGGGGATCCGTATATGTCCCCTCCTCTTGAATCTGAGCAGACTCGTGACTCACTTGTAGCTATTCGAATATGGCAGAAGTGACTTCTAAACTGGGTAGTAAAATGCAGCTTTCACATTGTTGGGTGGAGCCCTAAGCTTGAAACTCTGAGATGCCCTAGAAGAAGTCTAACCAGAGGCTACCATGTTGTAAGGAAGCCAAGCCGCCTGAAGAGGCTGCATGTGGGCTGGCAGTCCTAGTTCTCAGGTGCCACCAGACTTTGGCATGAATGAGCCTTCAGATGATTGCAGCTCCCAGCCACATAGTCATCCCGGCTGAAGTTCCAGACATCATGGAGCAGATATAAGCCTTCCCCACCGTGCCCTTGCTAATCTTCTGACTTACAGAATCTGAGAACATAACAAAACAGTTGTTTTGCACCACTACGTTTGGGGTGCCTTGTTATGCAGCAATAATAGTTGAAACAATGAATAAACTACACGTCTTACTTGTGTCAAGAACTTGTACCTGTAACAGAAGTATCAAGCCCAACTCCAAGCCTCTCTTTGGGATACTGGATTCGTACCCATGCCCAGACGTCAGCATCCATCTCCTTGCTATTATTTTTGGGGCCAGAGTCTAGATGGGGGGGGCAAGATAGGGAACTAATCACCAATATCTAATGGCTGGCTGCCTTCCTGGGGAGGCTGGGTGTCCATTATCTGCCCATCCTGCCTCTCTGCCACAGATATGACTATCAGAAGGCTGTTCCTTGGGAAGGGACCACGAGAAGTTTCTCAGAAAGGAAACCTACAGGCAACAGGATGAAGCCTCATGGGGCCACAGCCCCCAATGTGACAAGGCTCTTATTTAGAACTCACCAAGTATCCTATGAAGAAGGTTTTGTCATCTACTTATTTTACAGATGAAGAAACTGAGGCTCAGCGAGATTAACTGACCCTCCTGCCCAAGGTCACACTGTGAGGAAGTGCACACAGGATATCTGATCAGGCTGTAAACTCCTAAGCCTAACTCGCTCTGCTCAACTCCCTCTCCAAGAAGGTTCAGGAAGCCCTATGCCTCCATCCCACATCCCCCAAGAGTATCCACACCATGACTCTCAAAGCCTTTCTACCACTGGGGACCCTCTGGGGTCAGCCTGTTTGGTAACAGCAGCCCCAGGAGCTCAAGGGGAAGGAAATGCCCCCTGAGGGGGAGAGATGAGGTTGTGGGAAGTGATGAAGGGGGGTACTGGGGAGCCAGCACCTCGTTGGTCTGTGGTCTGGGCTCTGAGGCAAGTCTGCAGTAGTGACAGCCACCCCAGCCACATGGGACGTCATTCTTCTGAAATGGAAGGAAGGAAACCCTCAGTGATTTCAGTGCTTTCATGTGGATTATCTTCTAGATCTCTGAAAGAGCCCCAGAGCATAAATCCTATTTCCTATACCTACTTGCTGTGTGACTTTGAGCAAATTACTTGGCCTCTTTGCACCTCAGTCTGCTCATCTGAAAGATGGGAATGATAATACCCACCTCAGAGGGATATATTTCAAGCAGCTAGCACAATGCCTCACATACGGTAGGTTCTGAAAGATGTTAAATCTTCGTAATCCTGCCAGCAATCCTGTGAGGTGGGTGGCACATTCACATTTAAGTTATAGAAGGAGAGACAACATGCTGGAAACCTAGGGCAAGGTCAGTTATTGCATCTGGCTCAAACTTTATCACTGAGCTGCCTGGCAGCCAGGGCAGAAGATGAAACTTGCCGGCTACTTAATTTACATAACAAAATGAGGCATCCTGGCTCCTTGGGGAGCCCCCCAGGCTGGCCCTCCCCACCTGCCCTCTCTCCTGCTCCAGCTCCCAGCTCCTGGGGTGGCTGGCTTGTGGGAAGCAGGGTTGGAGGCACCCAAGGGTGGGGGAGGGCAGTGGCAATAGCAGATCTGGTGATGATGTTTTTCACATGTGAGTGGACTCCAGGGAACCCGAGCTTGGAATTGGGGAGGGCCAAGGCACTTGCTTCCCAGCCTCCCCCGCGCCCTGCTCCTGCCTCCCAGTGCAGTGGGCTGACCTGGGCTGCAATCCCAGCGCCAGTGCCTATTGACCATGTGACCTGGTCACGTGATCCAGGGAAAGGGATCATTCCCTTTCCTCGAAGAGCCCTCCCTTCCTCATCCAAACCCTGGGGAGAAGAATTGCTTCATGTGGTTGCCAGATGAGTCCCTCAGAAATCCAAGTCCTTGTTTTTCAGGAGCCGATGGAGATCATGGCAAGGGTGCTGTTACCTTTGTCCTTCCTCTCTGCCCACCTTTCCTCCCTGGACATCCTCTGGGACATCCTGTCCAGTTCCCGTTTTCCTTGTTTCTGCAGCAGATGAGTCAGGGATGCTAGAAGACAAAAGGCCCCCAGTCTCTCTGATGGGGGGCTTTGAGGCAGGGGACTCAGTCCTTCCCACCTCCAGTCCCTGCTGCCTGGCCCTGCACTCGCCCCCTCCAGCCCCAGCCCTGCTCAGTGGAAAAGGCAGATAAGACAAAAAATGTGGCCCCAGTTCTCAGGAAGCTCAGAGTCCCAGGGGGCAGAAGACATGCCTGTCACCTGCTCCCTGACACCTGCTCTTTGCCAGGGCCTGTGAGTGGAGTGGGTGGCTCTGAGAGGGGCCAGCCTCAGCCCTCCTGGACCTCAGCATCAAGGCCAGATCAGGGCCCATGTAATAGATGAAGCAAAATCCGGTGCAGCCAGTATAGGCTACACGCTGGGCCCAGCTCAGAGAGGGGCGGGTCAGCTCAGCCTGGAGGTTGGGTAGGCTTCCTGGAGGAAGCCCTTGAAGGACGTAGGAGATTGAACAGGAGCTCACTGTTCTCCTCTCCGGCAGTCCGAGGCCGCCCTCCCCTTCCTATCTGCGACCCAGGCCAGTTCGGGTCTGAGCAGGGTGGTTCTGCTCAGCGTCACCTGCCAGGTGAGTGCTGCCCACTCTGCCCTGCAGACCCTCCTGCCTTCCTCTGCTAACCCCACCGATGGGGGCCCCACCGTGCCCTAGACTCACCTCTGCTTCCTGCCACATCCTTACTGATCCCCAAATCAGAATTCCGGAGGCCTAGGATCTAGTTGGTGGCAATTCATTATAGCAACCACAGGAAACTAACACAGCTGGGGGGAGGTCTGGGCTGCACCCTGTGCCTCCCGGGTCTCCCCTACACCTTCACCTTGGCAGTATCCCCATCTCTGGGGACTCGTGGATTGGGTCCTGAAGTGCCATCTCCCCCTGAGAGGGCCTCTCCAGGCTCCAGAGAGTTGCCAAGGGAAACGGGGGCAGAGGCAGGAGGAGAAAGGGTGGGCGTGTGAGACAGGTGGAGCGTTCGAGGCCCGGGGGAGCGAAACTGGCAGGGGATTGTAGAGGCTTGACTGGGCGGGGTTCATTTGTGCCAGGAGTGGGGTGGGGGAGCTGTGTCAGCACGGGAGGTCCTGTCGTGCAGAGCAGTTGGTGGGAGGGTATATGTCCAGCCATGCCCATCCAGTGGCCTCAGACACTGTAAGATCCAGGGGGCGACCACATAGCTGGTCACCAGTCATGATCTGCAAGTGTCGGGTTGCCACGGCAATGAGAAAGCTTGCTGTAGAAGCTGAGGCCTTAGACACTGAGTTTCAGGAGACAGAAGCCCCAGAATCAGGGCCCAGCCCCCTCCCGCCAAGTTCCTCCCACATAGCACACCCTGTCAATCCTGCAACCTGAGAAAGCCCCTAAACACCCAGTGCCTTTCTACTGGCATCCCGGGCCGGCCGGGCGAGGGAAGGCCAGGGCTGGGGTGGGGGGAGAAGCTTGTTTTCCTGGAAACACAGGGTGAGCGAGGGGTTGAGGCTGGGCTGGTCCTGGGCTGCGAGGATAGAGTGGTGGCAGTGAGACATGAGTACAGCAGGAAGTGAGTTGGCGGGGAAGAGGCCTTCCACACCCGCGTGTCTGTGGCCACAGGAGTGGATGACTGATGACACGATGCTGCCTTCAGACGGGGTGGGGGGAGGGGGCTGACGTCACAGGGGTGAGCAGGTGTCCAGGTTGTGCACAAGCTCCCTTCCTTTTGTACCCCCTCCCCCTCTTCCTCAGTGACCTTAGGGTAAAGTCCACATTCCTCCCTCAGGGGTGCTCAAGCCCCCACCCCTCTCTCCAGCTTTACACCCCTCCCCGACCCAAGGGGAGCCCTCAGTCCCCCAGCCTGGAGCCTGTAGTGCCCCAAGGTGCCTTCCATGACCTTCCCCTAATGCAGCCTTTGGTGCAGCCCCCACCCCAACCAAACTCATCTCTCGGGTTAAAATACAGATTCCCAGGCCCCACCTCAGTCTCTGGCTTTGAGGCCAGGAATCTGTATTTTGTACAAGCTCCTGGGAGATTTTGATGTGTCGAGGGCGTCAAAATCCTGACTGTGCACATTCCCCTGCAGTGTGGCAGTGGTTCTGATTCTGTAGGTCTGGGGCGCAGAGCCTGGGAGTTTGCATTTCCACCAGTCTCGGGGGAGCTGGTGCTGCTGGTCTGGAACCAGCCTCTGAGAACCACCTGAGCAATACATTTAGGAGAAGGCCTGTTCTCCTGTGTCCCTCTCACTGGGTACCAGGCCCTGTTCAGGGCACTCCACATTCACACAACACCATGAAACAAATGCTTATGCTATTTTCCCCCTAAGGAAAGTGAGATTCAGACAGGTTAACTCACTTGCTCAAGGTCACACAACCAGGAAAGGCAAAATCTGAACCCAGGTCTTTCTGAGCCCAAAGGCTGGGCTGCTTCCACCTCCTGTGACTGCTGGTTATCACCTCCCAGGGGCTTGTCTTGTTTCTAGAAGTCAACAACATATTCCCTGAAGCCTGATGAGAAACAGGATTGGGTTTTGAACCCCCGTCCAACACTTTTCCGGGTTCAGGTGACTTTGCTGAGTGACAGGTTCTCTGCCCAGAGAGCTCATGAAGAAAGGCAAGAGAAGCCAATTCTTCATGTGGTCCTGATCCCTTGTTCCTTTGCTCCCACTCAGCCCCTCAGGGAGCACATTGGGAATGGAAGGTCCCCTGCCTCCTCTCCGGCTTGCTCTGGAAAGTTTCTGGGACAGAGAACCAGAGACCAGGAGACGGGGAGGACACTCAGGCACCGTTGGCAGAGCTGGATGGAGGCAGGTCCAAGGGGCCCTGAGGGGAGAAGGGGAAGGCAGTGCTGCCAGGGGTTCCCTGCAGACAGGTGCTGGGGTGGAAGCCTGTCCTTGGGGGCAGGGACACACAGGTCAGGCCACAGCTGGTGGGGAGTTGAACAGCAAATCCCAATAGGGCCCTCAGGTGAAGGATGGCGCAGTGAGGAAAATAACAAAACTACCAAGATGGGAGGGTGGAGGGGTGGGGAGGTAAGCCCAGGGACCTCTGACCAACTGCTGCTGACCTTGGACCTGGGCCTCCCTGGTCATCCCCTAGTCTCCACCTCTGTGGTACGGGCTGGGGGGCGGGCCGCCAGCTCTTCTGGACGGTGCTTATTCTCCTCTGCCTTTTCCTGGCAGACCCCAGCTTTGCCCATCTCTCGGGTGTTGAAGGTCCTCCTGGGGAGAGGAGCACAGCCCCAAAGGCAATGAACGTGAACTCACTGGGTGAGGAGGGCAGGACCAAACAATAAACACCCACTGAGTCACCCTTCTCCATCCTATGCTGAGGTGAGCCCTGTGCTACAGTGGTGAACAAAGCCCAGGGTGTGGGGGTGGGAGGTGAGGACCCAAGGGAGGACTCTCTGAGGTAGGTAGAGAGCAGATCTGAAGGAGGGACGACAGCAAGCCAGGGGAAGAATGTGGGGCAACAACTTTCAAAACAGAAGCAGAAGACTCAGCACTTGCAAAGGCCCAGGGGAAGAAGAAATGAAGTGAAACTAGCCAAGCACAGTGGAAGTGACAGTGGAAGGGATGAGGGATGAGGCCAGGCAGAGAGGCGGGACCACAGCCAAGAGCTAAGGTGCAGAGTTTGGATTTCTTCCTAAATGCTACAGGATGCTCAGAAAAGATCTTCAACAGGGAGATGACATGCTCCAAGTCACACTAAAAGGATTTCTCTAACCTCTTAACAAATTTTAAAATATATCTGCCTTGTAATAAAAATAATGATAACATCAAATAAAATTGCTTTGAAAAGAAGGATGAAGTGGGAGGAACCACTCTACCCAACGTTGAGGCTCACTACAGTATTCACGTCAGTGTGGTGTTCGGAAAGGGGCAGAAGCACAGATCAATGGAACAAACTAGAGACCCCAGAAATAGACCCACACAGATATACCCAACTTATTTTTAACAAAAGTGCAAATGCAATCCAATGGAGGAAGGATAGTGTTTTCAACAAGTCGGGCTGGAGCAATTAGATATCCAAAAGAACCACCCTAAACCTCACACCATATACAAAAATTAACTCAAAATGGATCACAGACTTAAGTGTAAAATATAAAACTACAAAACTTAGACAACATAGAAGAAAATCTTCAGGGCCTAGGGCTAGCAGAAGAGTTCTTAGACTTGGCATTAAAGGCACAATCTTTAACAGAAAAAAATTGCTAAATTAAGCCTGATCAAAATTAAACATTTTTGTTCAGTGAAAGACTCTGCTAAGAGGATGAAAAGACAACTCCAGACTGGGAGAATATATTTGCCAACTACATTTTCGGCAAAGTACTTATATATATCTAGAATACATTTTTATAAGTCTAAAATCTCAAAGGTTTTTTTAAAAAAAATCCCAAACAATCCAATTAGAAAATGGGCAAAATACATGAACAGATATTTCACTAAAGAGGATACAGAGATGGCAATTGTTTGAACAAACATGAAAAGACGTTCAATAGCATTAGCCTGAGGGAAATGCAAATTAAAATCAGAATGAGATTAAAATAAGAAAAAGCAGTAACATCAAATGTTGGTGAAGATGCAGAGTAACTGGACAAGTCCACTATTAAGTCCTATTGCTGGTGGCAATATAAAATGGTACGGCCATCTGGAAAAGAGTATGGTAGTTTCATACAAAACAAAACATGCACTTACCATGTGATCTGGCAATTGCACTCTTGTCCATGAAATGAAAATTTATGTTCATACAAAACTCTGTGTATGAATATTCATAGAAGCTTCATTTTTAAGAGCCAAAAAACTGGAAAAAACTCAAATGTCCTTTAACAAGTGAATAGTTAAACAAACTGGTACATCCATACTATGGAATGTTACTTATCAATAAAAAGGAACAGATTATTGACTCATGTAACAACTTAAATGAATCTCAGGGAAATTATGTTGTAGCCTGGGTGACAGAGTGAGACTCTGACTCTAAATAAATAAATAAAATGAGAGCAAAACCAAACACATACACAGCACACCATGTAGCAGGCACTGTTCTAAGTGTTTTCTGTGCATTAAGTCACTACATTCTCACGACAATCCTATATCATCTCCATTTTACAGGTGAGGCAACTGAGGCACAGAGAAGTTACATAATATGCCCAAGGCCATGGACATATAGCTAGTAAGTGGTAGAACCAAAACCTGGCAGCCTAGCTCCTGAATGCAAGCTCTTAGACTCTATTTAACTCTTAAACTCTATGGGTCTGTAGAAAAGACCACAACAGTAGAAAAATAGGCAGAGCATTTAAATGGTGAAGGAAAAACAATGGCTCTTAAAAGGAGAGAAAAAGAGAAGTGTGGCACAGGCTTCCCTGTCCCTCTGCCCCGAGAGCCCAGCCTTCTTACAGCCTCATCTGGCCCAGGCTGGGCAAACTCAGCTGCTGCCACACCCCAGCGGGGCCAGTGCACCACAGACTGCTCCTTCAACACAAAAGCCAGAGCCGCGCCTTCCAAAACCTGCCCCTCACCCCCGACCCCGCCCTGCAGCCTCGCGCCCCAGGAAGCACTGGGGGAAAGGGAAGCCGGCAGCAGGCCGTGCCTCAGCTTTCGCAGGGAGACAGTACGCCAGGTGGAGTGGGCAGACAGGTGTGGGGCACGTGGGCTCAGCTTTTGAAACAAAGAGGACTGAGAAGGGAAGAAGAGGTCCCCTCTTTTAGCCCACCTCCCCTTGGAGAACGCACAGGCTGTCTGCCCCATACCAGCTTGAGGCAAGGAGAAGACAGGCAGCTCCAGCAGCCATGACCCAGGCGACAGAGGACTCAGCATGAGGCCACCAGAAATGCCTGCTCCCAGGCATGCAGGCCCTTTGGAAAAGATCCAGCCCTCTGGCTGTCCCCCCACCTCATTCCCTTACACCCCCAAGGCCTGGTGGACGGTGGGCATATCTTGGGGAGTGGAGAGTGTAGACAGAGGAAGCTATCCCAGCTACCTGCGGTCCCCACAACAGTCCTCCAGACTAACACCTCATTTGATGGGTGACTTCTCTCTCCGATGCCTACGGAGTAGAGAATGCCAGCCCTGCAATCCCATCATCTTTTCCTCTAATTAATCTCAGTCCTACCGCTGAGAGGAAAATGGGAGCAAGTTAAAATGTAGCTACAGACACCCACAAGTACATACAGGCACATGCATCTTTGTACAACCGGCCACTCACACCCTGCATGTGTGCCTGAGAGCAACTCCGAGGCCAAGACCTTCGTGCCTGTGCTCAGCTGTATTGTGCCTTAAACGCCACACCCCCTGCGACAACAACGAACTGAGCCTCCTGCCTGAGCCCAGCCCAAAGTGGGGTTTAGTCGGGGCTGCCCCTCCTTCCCCAGGGCTCAAATATTAAACTGCATGAGGCTGAAGGAGAGGAAGGGACATGGGTAGAAAGATCAGCGTCCAGAGCTGGGACTTTGCTTCTGGGCGGGGGAAGAGGAAATGTTCAAAGGCTCGAACAGAAAATGTTTTACTGGGGTCAACTCTCCCATGGCAGCTCAAGAAACAACTCGCTTTGCACTGTTAGGAACAGGGGACTTGGAGGGACCACGTGGAACACAGGACCCAAAGCAGAGCTCCTGGAAGCTGGCAGGGGGCAGAACAATCCCTTGTTTTATTTGAGGAGCCTGAGGCCCAGTGGAGGAAAGTGACTCTCCAAAGTCACACAGAAAGGTTTCTCCGCTCTCTTCCTCCTACTTCCTGAACATGGCATTCTTTATCACTTCCAAAATGGTGTTCCCTCCACAAGACAGCTGGTTGGAGTGTGCTTCCTGTACACTAGGTGAAGGTTTACTTTCCCATTCATTCAGCAATGTTTTAGCCTTGGGATAGTGACTATGAACCTCAAATCATAACCATTACCATAATAAAGCATCTAACACTTACTGAGCTCTTACGTCGTGTCTCCTCTGATCCTTATGACAACCCTATCATTCCAGTACAACCACCATCCCCATTCTCCAGATGAGGAAACTGAGGCTCAGAGAGGTGAACTAATTTACCCAAGGTTACACATCCAGGAAGTGTCCGTTTAAACCACTTCCCATGCTCTTTACCACTGGGTTTCACTGCTGCCTCCCAAGCATATTGGTAAACAAATCAGTTTGACAATTTCAGATACAGCTAAGTACTATGAAAAAATAAAGCTTGGTGAGAGGTAGAGGATGATCTTGAGCGTAGCTCTCCTTTGAGCTCTAGGTCGGTGGACAGGAAGAGTCCATGTCAAGAGGTAACAACATTTGCACAGAATCCAGATGGGCAAGGAGCCTGCTATGCCAAGATGTAAAAGAAAGGCATTTTTAGACAAAGAGAAAAGTTTGGATTTTTTTTCCCCCCCAGATAATAGAAAGCCACTGTGGAGTTTAAGCAGGGAAGTGACCTGTTTTGCCATGTGGTCGATGGATTGTAGGGGGTCCAGGGAAGAAGCAGGAGAAAGGATTTGAAATTTTCAAGGAATTTGATGATGACAGGGAAGGAGGGGGAGATGGGGCAGGACCCGGAATAGTGCAAGGCAATTTGGGACCGGCACTCTCATTTTGTTCCCACAGCCCTAAAGCATCCCTCTCCAATAGGATGGATGGCCTTTGAAAATAAAAAAGGACCCCTAGCTGGGTGTTGGTGGTTCATACCCATAATCCCAGCAGTTTGAGAAGCCAAGGCAGGGGAGGGGGATTGCTTGAGGCCAGGGATTCAAGACCCCTGGGCAACAAAGCAAGACTCCCGTCTCTACCAAAAATAAAAAAAATTAGCCAGGCGTCGTGGCACACTTATAGTCCTAGCTACTGGGGAGACTGAGGTGGGAGGATTGCTTGTGCCCAGGAGTTCGAGGCTGCAGTGAGCTATGATCACACCACTGCACTCCTCTCCTGCCTGGGTGACAGAGTGAGACCCTATTTCAAAAAAAAAAAAAAAAAAAAAAAGAAGGACCCCAGATCCCAAATGGGCCCACCCATAGCCCTACCACTCTGGCCTCAAGGCAAGCAACCTTGGGGGAGGGGGCAGTACCTGGAGTGGGGGGTGGATCAAGACTGTCATCAAGAGGCAGCTTCTCTTCTGCCCCAGGGGTCACTCTGTCCCCTACTGTTCTCTTCCAGGACAGGGCGGGATGAGTAAGAATCCCCCCACCTCTGTCCCTAAATCTCTACCCCAGGAGACTCTACATGCTCTCCTCCCAGTTGGGAGGTCCCACCACAGTCCTTCTCCAGGGCTCTGGGCTAGATCACTTAGGATGGGTGAGGAAGGACGCTGACTAGGTGGCCGGAGAGGCAAGGTCTGTGTACTGTTCTCTCCCACCCTGCCCCTTTCTCTCCCACAAGCCTCCCTGCCCCTACTCAGCCAAGCCCAGACAGGGCTCATGTGCGGGGAAGGAGAGAGCGGCGGGATGTGCCAGCAGCTCCCTTGGCTGCTGGCTGAACTCACCTTCCTTTTCCCTCTCCCACTCCTAAGACACCGAAGGAGCCAAGGAAAAATGGGAGCAGTATTTCTTTCCACAAGCCCACAGGCTCAAGCCCAGATTGCTCCTAGGCCTGTAGCTACTTGCAAGGCTATTTTACCAGTGACCCGCAGGGGCCTGGCTTAGACCTACTCCACATTATGTCCTCTCCCAACAACCCCAGGTCCCCAGGGAGGAGGAGCCCATCTCTAAGGACTTGCAGGAGCTGATCCTGGATCTTAGACAGTGAGATCCTAACACCCGGAGGGCCATTAAACCTCAGGGCTTCCTGGGACACAGATCCTGCCCCAACACTGTTCAGCCCCAGATTGGTTCCTGGCACATAATGGACTCATAACAAATAACTGGCGATTGAAAGCTCCAAACCTGAGCCGGTCGCGGTGGCGCACACCTGTATCCCAGCACTTTGGGAGGCCGAGACAGGAGGATCTCTTGAGCCCAGGAGTTGGAGGCTGCAGTGAGCTATAATGGCATCACTGCATTCATTCCAGCCTGGGCAACAGAGTGTGACCCTGTCTCTTAAAAAAAAGAAAAGAAATAAAAGCTCCAGACAGGAGCCACTGTATATCACTTTGTTTTGAGGCCCTGCCTGAAAACCTGAAAACAGGCTTTGACTTTCAGCTACTCTCGGGACTGATTCCCAGCTAAGCCGCTTCGCTCATGTGCGGAACACCTGCTCTGTAACATGTCCTGCGTGAACTAGCTGGAAGAGGAAAGCTGCATGACGTTAAACATGACCTTTGGTCCCCCCAGTTTTCTCCTCTGAAAAATGGAAGCGATAATTCTTCAGAAAGCTGTTGTGAGAATTATCTAGAACAAGACTTATAAAAGTAGCCACAGTCGGTGCTTAACCACGGTGGCTGTAAGTATTGAGGTGTGGTGGACAGCTCACAGGCTCAGGGTAGCAAAGCTGCAGGGGGGACTCCAGGACCCCAAAGGGACCCACATCCCCAGAAACAGGGCCAGACTCTCCCAGAGCTGCAGAGGTATGTGTGTAGGGGGGTCACCGCCTGCTACTCACAAGTAACCCTCCTGGGGCAAGACCCAGTACAGCTGTCTGCACCCTCTCCCCTCCCATCCCAGGGCCTCAGCTGCCTGCTAGCCTTGGGCTCTGCTGCCATCTCTTCCTCCTTCCCCATGCCGCCCCCAAGCCAAGCCCTCAATTTTGCTGAAATATCCCTGCTTTTCCTTGCGGAGCCACCTCTGCACCTTCTTGTGGCAGGGCTAGAGGGCAGGCTAAACCCGGGAGGGTACTTGGGGCTCCAGGGCACCCCCGCTCCCCTATCTCCCTCCAGGTCACCAGGGCCCTTATCCCAGACCCCCTGCTCCCCACAGGCTGGTGCCTCGTCCTTGCACAGACCCCGAGGGGCCCCCTGGGAGGTGTAGTTTCTCAACGGCTCTCAGCAGGGCTCAGGCAGCGGGCCGAGTTCCTTTCCAGCAGATGGATGCGTCTCCTGTAGCCCCGACGTGCATCTGCGGATGCGCGACCCTCCATGGCCAAGCCCATTGCCAAACCTGAGAGAGGCAGGGCAGCGGGCTAGCTCTGGGAGCAGGCAGCATCCAGATGTAGGGCCTTGGACAAGTCCCAGAACCCACCCTAAATTCCTTTTTTGCAGGATTGCTAGGGAGAGCAGCTGTCTTGGTGCCAGGCCCTGCTGGTGCTGTCCCTACCGCCAGGCAGAGTTGCCAAAGGCAATTCGGCTCCGGAAGGGTGTGAGGCCCAGAATGGGAACCCAATGGGCCCCCTTTCCCCTAAAACAGACCTCACCTCGGGTGCCTCTCCCTGGCCCACCCAATAGCCCTGATTGCCTCCAAATGTCCACAAGCACTCTCCATCTACTCAGAAATATCTGGTATTTATTTCCCAATATTTTGATAATTTTTTACAAATTGAATAAACAGAATAAAGGGGAGTATGTGGGACCCTGGCCTGGCCTTGGGCTCCCAATGAAAGGTGACAGGATGAAAACATCTCCTCACTCACAACTTTTGGCCTGCTGCCCTCACCTCCTAGCAACCTTACCTAAGAGCAAGGTGGGGGCTTTTGGAGGATCTGGGGTTCCCCCCTAGAGGGGACTTTGGGCATCCTGTTTCAGGCACTGAACTGGGTGAGATCTGGGGGGAGTGTGGGTCCGGATGTGGCACCGTCTGCGCCTCTCCTGCCTGCGGGACAGCTGTTGTAGCTGTTTCCGAATGGCCCACAGCACCAGGTACACTTCCCGCAGCAACTCAGCCTCCGGCGTCTGCAACGGGGACGGGGTCATCATTTGGGAGGTAATGGATGCAGAACTCACAGATGACTATAAAAGAAAGAGAAGATGTGCACGTGTGAATAGCTGGGTCTAGGTTGAAACTACTGGTAGAACGACTTTCAGGTAAACAGCAAAGGACTCATCTAATTCCACCTCCTCCTTCAGGCCAGCTCAGACACCACCTCCTCCAGGAAGACTTCTCAGACTGCACTGGATGTTTGTCGTCTCGACTTTTGTGTTTGCCTTGTCATACCATGTTTCATACACTATTTGTTCTGAGGACTCATCTGTTTTCGCCACTAGAATCCAAGCCCCTGGGAAACAGGGACCATGTCTGACCCGCCTTTGATCTCCACTCAGGGTTTCACGGAGAGTGTGTTAAAAGGAAGGAGGACAGAGGACAACCCAACTCTGTCTCCAGCTCGGAGCTCTCTCCTGACCTCCAGGCCTGTATATCCCCCTGCTTCCAAGACACCTCCATGTAAGTGTCCTATCACATTACAACTCATCTTTGTAATCCTAGCACTCTGGGAGGCCGAGGCGGGCAGATCGTTTGAGTTCAGGAGTTCGAGACCAGCCTGAACAACAGCGAGACCCCCGTCTCTACTAAAAAAAAAAAAATAGAAAGAAATTAGCTGGACAACTAAAAATACATAGAAAAATTAGCCGGGCATGGTGGCGCATGCCTGTAGTCCTGGCTACTCAGGAGGCTGAGGCAGGAGGATCGCTTGAGCCCAGGAGTTTGAGGTTGCTGTGAGCTAGGCTGACGCCACGGCACTCTAGCCAGGGCAACAGAGTGAGACTCTGTCTCAAAAAAAAAAACAAAAAACAAAAACAAAAACAAAAAAACAAACCTCATCTTGCCCAACCCCCTAAACTTGTCACCTCTACCCCTAAGTCCTCCTTCATTCTCCATCCTCGTGAATGTCTCCAGCCTGACTGACTCTGTCTCTCCCTCTCCCCATTACCTCCATCCAATCTACCACCTGGCCCAACAATTCTACCTCCCAAATATGGCTCAAATCCATCAGAGGCCTCTTGTTCTACCCGACGCCTCTGTCCCATTGGTCAATGGCCAGCATTCTCCCCCAGTCCAGAAGAGCATTCTTTCTTAGCCTGGGCTACATCAGCCTCCCCGCGGATCTTCCTGTCCCTCCTCTTGTCCCTTGAAAACTCACCCTCCACAGAGCAGCCAGATGAACCTTTTCTTATGATTAATGCAGTAATACTTTATTCAAGAACAAAATAAGTTGATTTGGTAGTGACCTAGGTATTTCCCGTTTTTAAAATTAAACTTTCTATTTTGAGATCATTGTAGATCAACATGCAGTTGTAAGAAATTATAGAGATCCTGTGTATCCTTTACCCAATCTTTCCTCAATAGGAAAATTTTACAAAACTATATCATAGTCAGGATATTGACATTGACATTGATATTCATACAATCTACTAATCTTATTTCCCCAGCTTTACTTGTCCTCATTGGGGGGGGTGTGGGGGGTGCATTTAATTTAACAAAATGTTATCATATGTGCAGGTCTGTGTATCCACCAACCAGAGTCCAGATGTAGAACATTTCCAGCATCACAAGGATCTCTCCTGCTGGCCTTCTATAACCACACATCCCCCCAAAGCCCCTGGCAACCCTAAACCACGAATATATTCTCCATTTCTACGGTTTTGTTATTTCAAGAATGATATATAATTTAAATAGATGCATAGAGTATATCACTTTTTGAGATTGGTTTTCACTCAGTATACTTCCCTTGAGATTCACCCAAGTTGTTGCATATATCAAGAGTTTGCCCCTTTTTTGTGGCTGAGTAGTATT
Source organism: Eulemur rufifrons (assembly GCF_041146395.1). Lineage (NCBI taxonomy): Eukaryota > Metazoa > Chordata > Mammalia > Primates > Lemuridae > Eulemur > Eulemur rufifrons. The sequence goes on along the minus strand of NC_090996.1, from coordinate 10,322,861 downwards.
CCAGGGTATGGATCCATCACAGTTTAACCATTCGTCCACTGAAGGACATTTGGGTTGATTTGGCTATTACAAATAAAGCTGCTATGAACATTCACATATAGATTTTTGTGTGAACATAAAATTTCATTTATGTGAGATAAATGCCTGAGAGTACAACTGGTGGGTCATTTGCTAATTGCATGTTCAGTTTTATAAGAAACTACCATATTCTTTTCCAGAATGGCTGTACCATTTTACAATCCCACCAGCAATGTACAAGTACAGGTGAGATTTCTAAATCAAAGTCTGATCATGCTACTCCTCTGCTCACATGTCTTTAAGGGCTCCCAACTGCTCTTAAGGTCACAGCCAAATTCCACAACTTAAATATCCACCCTGCCTTGTATGAGCTGGCCGTTGGTGCCAGGATTGCTCCCCTCTGACCCACACGCCTTGGGCCAGCTCTGCAAACACCTGCTGTTCTCTCTTCATGGAACACTCCTCCCACTCCCTCCACCTTCCCCTCAGGCCAAAATAACTCCTTCCGGTCTCAGCTTCACCCTCTCTTCTGTTAGGAAGGCCTTGTCTGACTCCCCAGGTCTAGATGAGATCCCCTCCTTTGGGTTCCCACAGCCCCCGTTCCCATGTCACACCCAGCAACGTGTGTGGATAATGAACCAACAATGCCTTTCATCTTGTCTGCAGCCCCCAAATCTGGAAATCTTGTTCGCTGTTATATCCTCAGGCTCAGCGCCTGTACCTCAGCAGCACGGGAGATGAGTGTTGAGCAAGTGAACAGAGAGAGGGATGAGTCACTGGGGGTTGGGGAGGGATCTTGGGAACCAGGGGGGCAGTGCTGACCTTCCAGCTGCACATTTGCCAGCCGGTCTGTAGGGCGGAGATCATGAGCGTGGAAACGGACTGAACAGCCGTCCGGGGCAGCCGCAGCAGGGATCGGCCCTCACCACCCAGCTCCATCTTGGTCCCGTCTCTTGCCTTGGCCAACACACAGGGCTCAGCCAGCCGAGGGGGCACATCCATCCTGGGGAGCTTATCCTCTCTGCAGGGCTCGACAAACTTGCAAGTCTCAACTGGCTTGGGAATCTTCTCCACCCCCTTCAATGCATGTTTCTTGGAGCTACAGTAATCCAAGATGGTTGGCCTAACTTTTGGCTTCCAGAAGAAAACCTAAGAACCAAGACAGAAAAGAAAGAAGAGAGGGGCAGAAAAGTCCACAGAAAGGGCGGCACAAAAAGGATGGGGCAGTGAGCTCCACGGCCTCCTTCCCCTCAAGCCCGTCCCCGGCTGCCCCATCCCCAGCCTTGTTTGGCGGTAGGGGGCCGCTGCAACCTACAGGTCAATGACCAGCACTCTCATCCCAGTACATCCTGGGGACAAGGCAGTCTCTGCAACTCACCCAGCAAGTAAACTTTTGCCAAGCCCGCTTAACCCATCGGAAGAATCTCATGACAGCAGCCATCTCTCCGAACCCAAAGTAGAGGGCAGAACCAGCATTTGGTACAGTGGGGGTGGAGGATGGAGGGTGGGGGTTGGGGAGAGGGACAGGCCACAGGCAGTGGCTGCCACCCGATGGATATCCTGGGAGCTGAGGGGCTTCACCCACAGCAGTGAAGAAAGGACTAAGAAACCCAGGGGGAAAGCCCGCTCCAGCAACTCATCCCAGGCCTTTCCTCCCCTCCCTGGGACAGGGAGAGGAGTCAAACTGGATGAGAACCTACAGTGAGGGAAAGTTCTAGCCCATTGTGAGAGCCTGCCTGGCCAGACCCCAACCCCCGAGGCCCTCCCAGGACCCAGGGAGCCAATCCCTTCTGCCCCTGGCCCTTCTTCCCTCAGGTCTGGGGAAAGGAAACTGACATGTATCGAGGGCCTGGTGTGCGCCAGGCATTTCCCACGTATCATGTCATGTCATCCTCGCAGTGGCCCCTCAAGGTAGGTATCATTGTCAGGGCCACTTTACCAATGAGGAATCTGAGATTCAGAAAAACCGAAGAACTTGCCCAAGGTCATAAATCTAGGGAGCTTAAGGCAGGGAGTCCAACCCAGCTCAGCCTCCAGCGGGCCCCTTCTGCTCCTCCCAAGGCCCTTCTGAGGCTGCCCCGGCCACTTTCCCCTCTTCCCCACTAGGTGGGGTCCTTCTCCCTTGCTGACTCTTCCGCCTGGGACCGGAGCCCAGGCTGCCAGGAGGGGCCGGCTCACCCACAGGGCCCATCCTCAGCCAGCTGGGGGTGGAAGCCACGGCAGCCGGCCAGGCCTGGCGAGGGCACCGTGTGCCCGGGGAGCCTGGCCCACGCCCAGCCCTGAGACAAGGGGCCCATTCAGGGCCCCCTGCCCCGCCCCCAAGCAGCCACCCGGATCCAGCCCGCAGAGGGGACACACTGGGAAGCTGGGGGTGGATCCTGCACAACTACCAAAGACCTCATTGTTCCCCTCTCCCCCCAGCACGTGGGCAGACACCCCCCCCACCCCACTCCTCTGCCTGCCCCTTCCCAGGACCCGAAGTGCCAGCTCCTTTGCCTGCCTTTCTCAACCCCGCTGTCTCCGCCACGTTAAACCTCCCCAGTCTGGACAAGATCTCCAAGCAGCTCAAACTGCAGCACAGACCCAAAGTCTAGACACAAGCGAGATGTCAGCCTCCAAATTCAAGTTTCTTCAGATTTTTTAATTATTATTATTACTTTAATAACAACCTGAATCCCAGAACTTCCAGATACTGTCCATACTCCCTGCCCTGGGCAGAGGAGAGGGGGCACTTTGAGGGAACAAGGTAGGGGTAGGGTGTCTGCCAGGGAGCCTCCAACTCCCCCAAGCCATCTACTGCTGGGGGTCCTAGCTAGGGAGGAGCGGGGCTGGGATCCCTCATGGAGGGGGCTCCATCTAATACCCCATCCTGAAGCCCGCCCTCCTCCATCAAGGCCTGGGGACAATGGGAAGATTGGGGTATGGTGGTGGGACAGGCCAATACTGAGCCGTGAACTCCCACTCCGTGGACCAGGGGGCATTAAAGCTGCATAGGAAGAGGGGGCAGGCAGCTGGCACAAGGCCTGGCAGCCCCAAAGGCACATTGTGAGGGAAGGGAGGCTCAGACGGAGGGCCCATTGGGCGCGGGGGGCCCAAGCCGTGGGACCCCCGAGGAAGGCAGCTGGGCCAGCTGCTCCGGGCTGGCCAGGGCACGCAGCAGTCCATTCTCCTGCTCCAGCGCGGCATTCCGCTCGGCTAGGTCCCGGATCTGCTCCTTCAGCACCTCCACCTCCTCCCGGACCGCAAACATGAGGTGGGACTTCACCAAGTCCTGGGGGCCCGGGGGACAAGCAAAGCATCAGGGGTGCCAGGCCACCCTAACCTCCTTCCCTTCCCAGTGCCCCGAGGACCTGGGTGTGGGAGCTTCCCCTGCACTCAAATGATGAGGGGCAAAGCAGGGATGGGGCAGGGGACAGAGACAGAATCGGGGCTCACAAACAGAGACAGGGGCCAGCAGACAGACCAAAGCCAAGCAAAGTCAAGGGCCAAGGTGGAGACAGCAGGGGAGGGGACCCAAGGGAGCCCAACAGGGAGCAGGTCACGGAGCGGGGAGTTGGTGTTCCCTGGTAATGAGAGCAGGGCCGGGGCAGAGCTCAGGGGGCCAGGGCCTGCCAGGACCAAGATGGCTTCTCTTACCATGGCTTGTTCGATCTTGTTGTCAATGCCAACCAGGCTTCCGGAGCCACTGGAGAGACACAGGGAGGTGAGAGGTGAGGAGGAGGAGCCGTCCCAGGTGCTGCCTTCTTGGAGCAGGCTCTGGCCTCCTCCACGAGCCCCACTCGCCGCAGCTTCCCGCCCACACCCCCATACCTGTGACAGTAGAGAATCAGGGAGAGGAGGGTTTTGTCCATCCCCCGGCGGGCTGAGGGCCGCTGCCCTGGCCCCCCCACGCCCCGGTGGGGTGGGGGTCCAGATGCCCCTCGGATGGGTGATGCTCCCCGTGGGGAACAAGGAGAAGAGACACAGCCCCTTTTTCGGGGTGGCCCTGGAGCCATCCCCACCACTCGAGTCTCATAAGATGACACCAGGGACTTGACAGAGACACCTGGCTGGGCCATCCCTGAGGGGAAAGGGTCCCCAGACCCCCCCAGGGGGAGAGGGCTGTGTCAAAGGGAGTGCCTGGGGGGCTCAGAGCCCCCCGGGCAGAGTGGGGTCTGGCTGGTGCCAAGCAGGCAGAGAGGAGACAGCGCCTAGGGGGTGCTGGCCTGAGAGATATACACCGCCCCCCCAGGGCAAGGCCTGGCTGCTATTGGCTCCTCAGGGACACGGGGACCCCCCTCCTGCTGGCTCCTCGGTGGGCGGGAATTCCCAGACACGGTCAGTGCCAGTGTCCCCTTCTCACCCTGGCACCAATCCCAGAGTGGAGGGGAGGGGGCCAGCGGAGGGAAGTCAGCTGGTGGCCAGGCCAGGGGAGGGGCTGCAGGGCAAGAAGCCTGGGTCTGAGAGGGGTGTGGAAGGTTGGGAAGATCCTGGCCCTACCCTGACCCCAGCCCACCCCCTCCAGATGGGCGAGGTCCCTCAAGGCCCCGGGAAATGGATGGGTAGGGTAGGGGGAGGTTCCCATGTGCTGTGGTCTTCTGTGGACTGAGCACCCCTCCAGACACAAAGCCACATCATGGGTGAGCCCTGGGACCTGGGCCAGAGGGTCCCTGACCTCCCACAGTGAAGGAAAAGGAGAAAGGGGAAAGATTACCATGGCAACAGAAACTGAGCCCAGAGCCCTGTAGAACAAACACAGCCTGTGGTCTGGGACCTGGGTCTGGGGTCTTGGAGGTCTGGGGTCTCAGAGGGAGTGAGGGCTTGAGGGGAGGTGGGAAGGTGAGGTTGGAGGTGGGACACTAGGCATAGGAGTAGGGGCTTTGAACAGAGCTGGGAGGGGGATGACAGGCATCGGGGAGCAGGTCTGGCTGCAATTTGTAAAGTGGCCACCAGAGGTCGACTCAGGCCTAGCTCAACGACACAGCCAGGGTCCTGGCTATCCCTGTGACACTGGGCTCTGGGTCCCAGACCTGGCTTTCCCTCAAGCCCCTCTCTCGTTGCTTACCGCCCTTGTGCCCTGTCCCATCCTCCAGGGCTCCCTCTCCGACCACTCAGGCCCCAGGCCCCTTCCTCAACCTGTGGCCCATGACCCACCCCATCCAGACTCTGCCTCAGCCCCTGGGCCAGCCCTCCACGCTTGCCCCACTGTGCTGCAGGATCACCAGTCCTGTCCTCCAGCCCCCAGCTGAGCCCCTCTCAGAGCAGGGACCTCAACATGCTGCATCCCACACCCTGGTCCCCCTTGGAAGCCCTCCCTCCTGGCTGTCAGCTCCAACTTGCTTCCCTGCGGGGGGTGGGAGGGGGGGATCAGCGCATTCAATTCAAGGTGACCCTTGGATGAGGCCCGGTAGCCAGGAAGGGAGCAGGAGGGAGCTGGGAATTTTCCATTTCCCATCCAAGCTCTGGGTGCAGAAGGTGCTGACAGGTGGGGCAACCAAGGGAGTGACCAGGTCTGAGAGGGCAGGATGGGGTGGGGGCGGGGGGCGGGGAGAGAGGTTTAAGAGGGAAAGGGCAGTCCAGCCAGCTAGAGAGTGAAAGCAGTTTTCAACCTACTTCAATCAGCTCAACACCTGGGCAGAGACTGGGCCACCGCAAAAACCTACCCCCACCCCCCATCGCGCGCACGCACACACATGCGCACGCACACACACACGCACACAGACCAAAGGGGGCAGACGCACAGGAATAGGAACATTGGCCTTGCTTGGCAGACACTTGGGTGAAGATGCCAAGTAAATTGTTCATTCTCACCAGAAATAAAGGAATAATATAACAATAAACATTTGTTGGCTGATAGATGACTATCTCTTGTTTGTCTAGAGCTGGAGAGTTTTTGACAGCACTTTCCACCGTGACATTCCAACATAACCTTCAAGGGACCAAGTCTCTGGCACCCGAAGCCCTCCCTTTGAGAAGTCCTGAGTGAGGGGCCACAGGCACTGTGCTAGAATTCTTTGGCAGGGACAGGATCAGCCCTCACCACATGCCCAAAAGCAACTTTGTGTTAATTAGAACAAAATGCCCCCTTCTTCAAGACACTGATAGCCAACTTCAGTCACTGTCATGACTTCAAGCATCGACTGTGATTTCAAATGTGAGTGGCACCCCCTGGAGTTGTGCAGTGTGACATGCACAACTGGGCACTCTAGCCCTCAGGACTCTTGGGTCCTGGGGTGGGGACAGCCCTAGAGGCTGGTCTTCCTCTTTGAAGGTCAAATAAAATAAGGATCAATGAGGCCGGGCGCGGTGGCTCACGCCTGTAATCCTAGCACTCTGGGAGGCCAAGGCGGGTGGATTGCTCAAGGTCAGGAGTTCGAGACCAGCCTGAGCGAGACCCCGTCTCTACTAAAAATAGAAAGACATTATATGGACAACTAAAAATCTATATAGAAAAAATTAGCCGGGCATAGTGGCGCATGCCTGTAGTCCCAGCTACTCGGGAGGCTGAGGCAGTAGGATCGCTTAAGCCGAGGAGTCTGAGGTTGCTGTGAGCTAAGCTGACGCCACGGCACTCACTCTAGCCTGGGCAACAAAGTGAGACTCTGTCTCAACAAAAAAAAAAAAAAAAAGGATCAATGAAGTAGCTGGACAGCTGGGAGGTGGGGAGGTTCAGATCCTGGGGACAGGGGCCAGTCCTGCTCCTTCGAGGAGCCCCTAGAGGCTGGGCCTGAGGCCAACAAAGTGACATCTGGCTGCCCTGTCTACACTCCCTCCCGGATCTGGATCTGTGGTGCCTTCAGGGCAGGGCCAGGCCAGGAAGCGGGAAGGGGGTGCTGGCTCCTTGCCTGCTTAGGAGAGCTGTCCCTGACTCTGTCCTAGAGGGAAAGGGCATCCTAGAGACCATTGCCACCTCCTCTTCTCTTGGGACACAGACATCACAGGACAGCGGGGACAGCGTGGCTTTAGGGTCAGACCCAGGCTCAGAGTGCAGTCCAGCACTTACAAGCGGGGTGACCTTGGGCAAGTTTCTAAAAGCCTCCTCCTGAGTCTCAGATTCGTCACTGAAAAGTGGGAAATTGCTTTTAGGATTACATGAGGTAAGAGGTAGCACCAGACCCAAAGGAGGCACTGGATAAATAAATGTACCTTTTACTTCCCAAGACCCCAGGATCCATTCTCTATAATCCCCCCAGGCTGACCACCCATCCACCCAGCCAGCCAGCCACTCATTCACACCTTAACTAACTGCCTCCCACCTGTCAGGCCCTGCTGGGAATATGAAAGATTTTCCAACCCAGGAGCACATGAGGAGTCTGAGTTCACCAGACACCCTCTGTTCTCCCACCCCCAGATTCAGGGATTGGTCAGGCATTCCAAACTCCCCCCCACCCCCCATCTAGGCCCTTAACACTTCAGCCCATTTTCCCTCTCAAAAGGGAGATCCCAGGGCACTTGGACCCTGTTCTCCTGATAGCTCTGGGCACACTGGACACGTGAGGTGGGGTCTACACGCCCCATTCCTGGGGGCTATGGAGTGGCACAACCCAAACTCACAGGCCCAGCAGGGTGGGGCACGAAAGCCTGAGCTGGGACAGCCTCAGAGCCTTGCAGCACAGCAGGGTAAAGCAGGAGGATGGGAGCTGGGAGCCTGACCGGTCAGACTGGGGTGCGCAGAGGGGGTGGGACAGAGGGAGGGAGGGAGGGGACAAGCCAAAAGAATAGAGCTGAGAATCCTCTAAGACAGGGAAAGCAGGAGGCTGGGCTATGAAATCAACAGGGGTGGGGGAAGGACAGGGAGCCCTCTTGCCAGGGAACCTCCCAAGTGGGAGGGGGAGAGGGTGGGAAGTGCTGAGAATAGCAGCGAGGGGGGCAGGTGACTCTCTTGGCCCTGGCCGACCTCACACCTCGTGCATTCCAGAGTGCAGAAGCCGCCCTGCCCGCCAGCCTGCCGCACCGCCCCCTCTGCCCTCCATCCCACAAACTCCCTGGCACCCCTTCTCCTTCCTCCACGGGTCCCCAGTGCCTCAGGCCCCTTCCTTTGATGGGCTTTAGGACCTGATTCTGGGGGGCGGCGCCACATTCGGGGGCGGCAGGAAGGAGCGACCACCATCTGGAGTGGGTCCCTCCAGCACCCACTCATCCACTTGCGAAGTCCCGCCCCGCGTTTCCTCCCAAACAGGAAGTCCCGCCCCTCGAAGGCCTCACACAGGAAGTCCCACTCTTCCCTCCAAAATAAAAGTGGCAACTCCCTAGCCCTCCTTGGTGTTCCTATCAGTCCACAGCCAGAAGCCAGCGGCCTGGCTATCTGACTCGCGATTCTGTGCCTCCCTTTTCATATGACATTTCTGTGAAATGTTGAAACCTGGCCCTCGAAACAGGAAGTTCTGTGCACGCTGCCATCCAACAGGGCATCTCCTCCAAAGGGCAAGCCCCAGAAAGTCCTGCTCGCCTTTGCTGTCCTTGCTCCCAGACTGCTGTCCCCACAGCTTGGCTTTGCCGGGGGCAGGCTTGGCCCCCATGCTGCTCCTAACTCTGCTGGTCCCATTCCTGCTACTCCCTAGCTCTGTGTGCTGGCCCCATCCACTCAGGGAACAGAATCTCAGGGCAATGATTTTTTGGTACTAGAAGTCCTAGGGTCGTAAATTAGTCTGTATGAACTATAAGGATGTCACACCACAGTCCGTAAGGGCTGTAAGGAGTCCCATTCCCCTCGCTGGTAGAGGAAGCATGAAATGCAACTGGGAGGAGACTGATTATTCTCCTCTCCAGCATATTTGCCAGTGGGTTCCTAGGGTTGGCCAGATGATCGCTAAATCTGCAAGAGCTCTGGAATTTGACAACAATGACTCCCTTCAAACTCTAAAAAAGTCTCTGACTTGACAGTCCCAAGCCAGGGAGTCCCACCCAGCTCTCTCCACAGAGAGGGAGTGGGTCCCAAATCAACTTTGCCCAGTGGTTATGCCCAGGCCAGGTTTCTCTGTTTAAGTGTCCTCTCCAAGTTCAACTTGGGGGAAGGACATTTACCAGCCAGTTTCATGTAGCTATCCCAGCTGCTGGGTGGGGAGCCTAACCCTCATGCCCCATCACACGGAACACCTACCTATCGTCATCGCTGTCCAGGTGACCACTGATGGCCAACATAGATCGGGCCAAGCTGAGGCTCTGGGCTGCAGCCCCAAACGGGTCTGGAGACTTGTGAACAAGACTGGTATCAGGGAAGAAGTAGAGAGCCGGGGAACTGGGGCGAGAGTCGAGTGCTGGCACCTGGAGGCAGAGAGGTAGGAACCATCACATCAAGAGAGAGACAATAACCAGCCACCTTACAACTTGCAGAGCAGTCTCCCTCTCTGCCCCTCACCCGCCCACTGTCTTCCAAGGACCCAGGAGTCCTGCCCCACAGCCCTTCCCCCCTCCAGCTATGGGGAAGGCAAGTACCAGAAGCAAGGGACAGGGGTCACCCTGAGGACTGGGGTGAGCGGCGCAGATAGGCTCTCCAGCATCCCTGCTCCCCCAAAGCTGAACTGGGACCCCTAATCAGAGGCTACTCAGAGAATATCTGCCTTCTTAAAGTGACTCAAACGTCACACTTCCTCAGAGAGGCATTCCCCCATCATTCACTGGTCCACTGTACTGTTTCATTTTTTTATAGCACCTAATATTATCTGAAATTAAAGTATTTATTGTGTCTCTCCTGCTAGAAGGTCAGTTTGTTTAGTAGCTATTTGTAGAATGAATGAATCCTCAGAAACTGCCTCTCCATCCCCCTACCCCCAATTTTAGCCTCTCCTCCCAAACTTCTCAGGACTCAGGTGAAGTTCTGATCCTGCTCTCTGCCCTGCTTTGGGGGGGGGGGGGTGCGGTTGTGGAGATGTGGGGAGGCGGAGCCTGGGCGTGGACCCACACAGCCCAACAGGCGCTGGGGGCGGCTGCAAAAGGGCGGGGGCGACAGGAACAAGACAAGACGCCTCTGTGAGGCCCTGGGAGGCCCTAGCTTCTCGGAAAAGCCAAGAACAGAGAGTCCAGGGTGGTTAGAGGGACTGAGCAGAGGAAGGGGGCCCAGGTGGTATCCCCTGGCCCTTCTCCACCACCCTGATCTGTTAAAGAGGCATGGGGGACTGTACAGGAGAGACAAACTTTTGGGATCGACCCAGATGCATACACACAGGAAGCGATCAGGACATAGGGGAAGGAAGGGGGTGGGGGCACTGAAGAGAGGGCCAGGGTCCCAAGGGGAGCTCAAGTAGGGCTTAAGGACAAATAGAGCAGAGAGGATGGCGGCCAAGGGGGCTTGCTTTGGAAGAGTCTGGGAACAGGGACCAGCAAAGGAAACAGCATCTTCTCCCCAGGGGTAGGAACTGAACGAAAGAGCTCAAGAAAAGTGGGGGGTGGGGGTCAAAAGAGACAGGAGCTTGAGATCAGGAGGGGGTGGGGGGAGCCGGTCCTGACCGGTCCTGACAGGACCCAGACATCCAGTCTCAGGTTATTTTTATACTGTGGTTTGTGCCCAAGGCCAGGAAGGGGAAAGAGTTCTCATCCTCACACTCCCTGCCTTTCCTCCAGCAGTCCAAGGTGTTATTTTCTCCTTTAGGACAGAAGTGTCCAACCCCCACATCCCTGGCTGCCCACCCCCACCCCAGGGACCCAGGCATCCTGCCCCCCAGCCCAGACTTGTTCCTCTTTTGGAGACAGGAAGCCGAAAGAGCAAAGGATTTAACTCCTTCTCAGCTGCTTCCCGTGGCTGCTCTCCCACTCCAGGGTGGCCACCCCCAGTTATCGGTCCTGGAGAGGCCCAGATGCAAGAACTGAGACAGACACCTGGGGTTGGGGGGACAAACCAGCAAGGCCCCCCATCCCTGTAATATGTTCCCCCCACCCGATTCCTCGGGTCCTCAGAAAAACTTGGCTTGCAACCAAGCTAGACATGGGGCTGGGATGGGTGGCTGGTGGGAGGAAAGAAGACCCCCCCCCCCCACATTCAGGATGGGGCTGCAATGGAGACTTAAGTGGAATGCCCACCCAACCTTTCCTCCCCAAACCCAGGCACCTTCACCACAAGGGGCCCAGCTACCCATAGCCAACCCCAGCCGGGGCCTCCACTCTCATCACCTGGAGCCAGAGGGGGTGAGACCAAGAAAAAAAGAGGGTGAAGGCCAGATGAGGAGGCCACACATGCTACAGGCTATCCAGAGATGAAATGGAGGCCAAAGACAACAAATGAAAAGTCGGAGAGAAAGACGGTACAGAAAGCAGGAAAGAAGGAGCCTAAGACAGAAAACAGAGGAGGAATAGACTTCCAAGAGAGATGACACGGAGAGAAAAGAGGGCTATCTATCTGACAGACAGGTGACAATGGAGGCAGGGAGGCCAGGATGGAGCTTATGCCAAGGCGCAACCTTCTGGATGTCTCCCCCAACCTGGAACCCAGCTCTTACCTGCCCCATCTCCTCTGGAGCAACCAACTCCATCCTCAGCCGCACGTCTCCATCCTTCCTTCGAGACAGTGGAGGGGTCCCAGCTGCTGAGCCCCCAGCCTCCACTTCTACCCTCAAGGAAGGCAGGGGTGTGGCAGCCCTGGAAGTGCCTGCGCTATCCCTGGTCCCAGGCTCTGGGGGGCGCTGCTGGGGTGGGGAGGCTGACAGGGGGGGTGTCTCCACTTTGGCTTTGCCAGGTACCGCCAGCTGGCCCAGCCCCCCAGTGAAGGAGCGGGCCTGAGGTCCAGGGGAGGTGGGGGGTGGGCGAAGCCAGGAGGTGGGGCCCTGAGACAGGCCTGACTGTGGGACAGGGGCGCCCAGGCCCAAGCTGGCCAGCTCCAACCTGGAATCCAAAGATCGGCCCCCGGTGCCCCCTGAGGCCCCTCGAATTCCCTCCAGGAGTCGGCCGAAGCTGGGGGGCTCCAGGTCTCTCTCGTAAACATCCACACACGTCCAACGACCTCGGCGATAAGGCTCTCCCAGGCCGTGGGGCAGCTTCACTACCCGGAAACGAGAGGCGGGGGCCCCAGGCGGTGGGGAGCCATTCCGGGGGGTGCCCTTGCCCCCTGGATCAGGGCTGGGCTCCCCATTGGGCAGGCGGGGTGGGGGCCCTGTGGGAGCTGGCAGGTCAGGGGTATCTGGACCCCCTGGGCTCCCTGGGCCCTCGTAGTCTGTGGTGACGCTGGTGATTTGGAAACTACTCTTCTTCTTGCCCCCACTCATGGTCCCTGGGGCTCAGGACTGAGCTGAGTTGGGGGGGCTGGGGCTCTTTTAGGGGTTCAGGCACCCCTGGAACAGGGGGGCCACATGGCAGGGGCATCAGGGCCCCTGGGGATGTCAGGGTCCGACATAGCAGGAGGGCCTTGCAGGAACTGGGGGTGCTTGGTTGGTGAAGGGAGCACAGGGTAGGGGAGGCGGCGGGAGGTGGGGGCCGGGGCAGGTTTTTCCTGCTGCTGTCACCGCCGAACTCCAGAGCTGAGTTTGCAAACTGGAAAGGGGGGGGAGAGAGAGAATGAGTGAGAAAGCAGTGGGCAGGCCACTTCTGGGGTTTCCTCTCTGGGGAGCAGAATGGGGGAGGAAGGGGAAACCGCCAGAGACCTAGAGACAAAGAGACAGGCAGAGAGACAGAGACCAGAGCAGAGGGGATGGGGTCTGTTCAGGCACACAGTGCAGGAAGAGGCAGCTGAGACCCAAAGTTGGGCATTTCTTGTCTGGGATCCGAACTCAGGAGACTGCAGAGCTGCACTGTCCCGAGCACGGGCTCCAGCGCCTGGGTGAACCGGGCTGAAGGAGCTCCCCGGCCTGGCCCGGCCACCCCGAGGCCTCTCCCGGGCCTCGAGGCCCCCGCACCCGGCTCCCACCTCTCTGGGGCAGACCGTGCCCCGCCGCCCCAGCGCCCCGCCCAGTCCGGAGCCCTACCTCCCGGGCCTCCGCCACTGAGCGAGCCGGGGGTCCCGGCGCCTAAGATGTCGGGCTGTGCTTTCCTGGGGCCTCCTGGCCCGGGGCACGCAGGCGGCGATCAGAGGCTGCCCAGTCCACCTCGGGGGCCGCACCTCACCCTGTGAGGCATCTCTGTGGAAAGTTTGCTCTCCAGAAAAGAAGGAACCCGCGCCTCCTCGGTGGAGCCCAGGCGCGGCCTCTGAAGTCTCAGGGGTGTCGAAACCGATGTGGGAGGGGGCGGCCTCGGCGGTGTGAACGCGTGGGTCTCCCGAGTCTCCTCCGCGTGGCCCCGCTGGGTCGGTCTCTCAGCTCCTCGGCTCCTCTTGGTCTCTGTCTGTCTTTCTCTTTCTGGGCTGTTGACAACCCCCACACCAGGAAGTCCTGCCTCCCCGGGCCTGCTGACTGCTCCTCTCCTCCTCCTCCTTCCCCTCTTCCTCCCCTTCCTCCTCCCTCCCTCCTGGGGCTGCCCGCCAGCTGGCCCAGGGCCAGGCCTGCCACAGCCGCTGCTGTTGCAGTTGCTGTTGCTGCTGCTCCCGGGGCCCCAAACAGACGCCCTTAACCCCACACCTGCTGGGCCCCAGCCCGGCTCTTCCGCGGAGGGAGGGGCTGCGGAGAAAGGGGAGGAGTTCGCAGGAGGCCTGGGATTCCCTTACTTGTAGGCACTTGCTGCCACTAAGCAAGGGACAGACCAGGCAATGTACTGGGTGCCTGATTGCCCATAAATACCTAGTAAATGTTATAATGTGGCTGTGGCTGTTATTGTCATATTTTCTTTGGTTTTCACGGTAACTGCATGGAGAAGATAGTATTCCCCCTACTCCTTACTTACAAAAATTTTCAAACATGCCAGGCAGATCTGGGGAGAACATGCAAACTCCACACAGTGGCCCCATCCAGGAATCATTTTTTTTCTCATCAACGTTATAAGGAAACGGCATTCAACAAAACAACGTTATTCCAGGACCTGCCGTATTTTGCTGGACTATTTGAAATCAAATCCCAGCAGGTGCTGACCTGCACGTGCCCTCCAACTGCTGGACACACATATGTCCACACACTTACCCACACAGATGCACCTGAGGACCAAGCCCAGCTGGCCACAAGCATAGTCCCCCCTCCCCTATCTCTGACCATTCCCACCTTTCCCATTCCACCTTTTTATGAAGGAAAATCCACACACACTCATAAAGAGCCTACTGCGTGTTTGGCATGAAAGAATAACCCCCCAGTGGCCATTCTGTCTCTTTTGGCACCCCTAACCAACATTGAGGGGGGATTATTTTAGCAAAAACAGTATCTAAAGGCCACATCTGCCCTCACTCTCAGGTTCAAAAGGATATGGATTCTAATTAGTTTTGGTCATATGGAACTGCTCTCCAGTATATTAAAAATTCCTCATATTATCTCATTGGATTGCAAAACAGCCCTGGGAAGAGAGATGAGGTAAGTTTTGAGCGCCAGCTAAGGAAACTGAAGCTCAGAAACATTCAGTCATGTGCCCATAGCCTTGGAGCTAGTATTTGATGACACCCGGACTATAACTGGGCTGTTTGACTCCTGTTCTAGTGCTCTCTCCCACATTCCTCCTCCCTTAGCTTAAGCTCATGGACATTTCTAACCACTCTTTAGGGTTTGGCACAAAAAACAACCCCACAATATAACCCCTACCCCCTCTATATATTTATTCTTTGTTTCTTTTTTAAAATGCATCTCCTGTTGGCCATAGTAACAATGGCTGCCTCCCAAGTAGTGAGGTCCAGGAAGCAGCCTCTCCCACACGCCCCCTTCCCCTCCAGACCCCCACCGTCCTTCCCCTGCAGAACCTTCTCTCTTCTGACAATATTCAGAATGCAGCTCTGGCTGCTCTGCCCCCAGACCCTCCTTCCTTCTAGCTGACTTGCTACAAACTATTCACACCTTATCTTTGGACCCTCCCGTCTCTGCCTCAGGCACTCAGTATCTGTGACTGAAGTCCCTAGAACAGTATTGGTCTCTGCAAGGATATGTTTGTTGAACGAATACATATAAATTAATTCACACTAAGGTGTAAAAGTGAAATGGCTTTTATGTGTTTTAATGTTTTACCTCTCCTGGGAGCATACATAATAGCCTTAATTTCTTTTTTCTTCTTTTTTTTAATCTCTTTATTTCTGCCTATGTAATAGCCTTTAATGTGCAGGGCCCATTAGGACTTACAAGGCACTTTAGTAGTATTTTACCATCCCACAGATGGGATGAAGCATCTTTCAGAGAGGTTTTGTGAGTTGTCTGAACCCACACAGCACATCTGCAAAGACTTTGCCATATAAAGTAACACTCACAGGTTCCAAAGATTAGGATGTGCATCTTTTGGGGACCCATTTTTTGGCCAGTTAAGAGTAGAACGCAGGTCTTTCTAAAGCTGATGCACCCCCCCCCCACACACACACAGAGCTGTGGGCCAAAGGGACTTCGGAGGGGGCAATTTCTCAGGGAGATGATGAGAAAAGTGATGGGCAGGGGTACCAGGTCACGTCCCTCAGCGGCCAGCGACCACAACAAGGCGATGGTTGCAGTGGTCCCCGTCAGAGGCCGAGCATGGTAAGCCCAGGTCCTGGCGGGTGGCGCCAGCGGAGTCAAAGGTTATGGGAGGGATGACTTGGACCGCGGGGGCGGACGGGAGGAAGACTTTGAGCCCAGACGGTGGAACAAGGTCCGGGAGCCCGGGAGGCTGCAGGGGGAGGCGGCCGAGCCAACAGGGGTGCCCTCCCAGCACCTATGGGGCGGCGGGGAAGAGGGGGCGCGGCCAAGGGAGCACGCCCCCTGCCGGGGAGAAACGCCGATCGTCCGTCTCCCGACTCTAGGAGCCTCTACGCCCGGAAAACGGCCCCCCCTGCCGGCCTCAGCGCCTCACTGCACCCTTGGCCCCGCAGCCGCAGCCTCGGCCCCGGCCCGACGCCGGGTGCGGACCTGGGGAGCGCCGGGCGCACAGGGTGCACGGGTGGGGCCCCAGGCTGCCGCTGGGGGGCGCCGCTGCGCGCCGCTCCGCCGGGGCCTAGGAGACCCAGCCCAGCACCGCCCGGCCGGGCAGGGGGCGAGGGGCGGCGAGGAACGGACGCCCCAAGGCCGGAGCGGGCTGGCGCCGGGCCCCCGGTGCCCTACAACCTTCCTCCGGATCTCCCCCCGCGGGCTCCGCGGCCCCCGTGTCCCCCGCCCCGGCCCGGCGGCGCACCGCTGCACCGCCGCTCCCGCTCCGTCCTTGGAGGGTGTGGAAGGGTGGGTTTGGGGCCGGGGGCGGGTCTGGGGGCGGACCCGGAGGCGGGGCTGTCTCTGCGGCAAGGCCCAGCTCCGCTCCCCCCCGGTCTCTCTCTGTCTCTCCTCCTCCCTCCTCCTGCTCCGGGCGGAGCCCGGCATGGGGGGGCCGGCGCCCGGCAAGCCAGGTACGGTGATGTAGAAATTGGGGAGGCTTGGTTCGGGGAGGTGGCGGGGGACAAGGGGCAGGGAGGATTGGCGGAGCGAGAGGCGGAGAAACCCAGGGTAGCAGGACAAGGGGAAGGGGAGGGTGCCCGGGAACCTGGGGCCCTTGGATGGAGAGGGGGGATGAAGCAGGCCAGGTTTGAACACACAGGAGAAGGGGGAGGACGGCAGTGAGGAGGGGCGCCTGGGAGGAGAAGTGAGGCCGAAGGCGAAAAGGAGAGTGTGTGTTTGGGGGAAGGGAACCCAGAGCAGGTATGGAGGCCGCAGCTCAGAAGGTAGCTATGGGGCCAGACTGGAGACCCCCGGGTGGGATTGAGGGGCGGGGACTGGAAGAGGAAAGCCGGGGGCCTCCCAAATCCTGGAGGAGGAAGAAGGTGATTTGGGCCATCAGCGAGGGAGGGAGGCAGAGACCACTGCTGAGGGGCCAGGGAGCAGGAATCCGGGTGGACGGAGGCCCAGGCCCAGGGAGGCACTGGAAAGAGGCCACAGGGAGTGGAGATGGATGGATGGGTGGTGTTTCAGATGCCCCACTCAGACAGCCCCCATCCTTCCTTCAGCATCCCCACCCTGCTCTCATGACGCCCCCCCAAAGCCTCAGGGCCCAAAGAGGTGGAGAGTCCGACCATCTCCCCTTCCCCAGTGGGGTGCAATGTACGCAAGTAGGCCCCGGGCATAACTCCTTGTCTGTAGGTGTGTCCGGTTCCGTGTAGCAGATTTGTGTGTGTCTGGAGGTCTGTGTGTGTCTGTGGGTGTGTCTGTGGGTGTTTATGTCTGTGTGTGCCTGCCTATTCCTAGGTTTCTGTTTACCTATGCCAATCTATGCGTCTGGTCCTCTGTCTGTAGATAGGGGTCTGTGGCTCCATGGTTTGTGTGTCTGAATATGTGTTTGTGTGGCTGAGGGGTTGCTATCCGTTTGTGGGGCCTGTCTGTGTGGTGGATCAGGATGTATTTACACAAGAAGGAATCTGTGTCAACCTGATCTCTCCAGAGTGTGTATTTGTGGCTCTGAACACCTTTGTCAGGGTCTGGGGTTGTGTGTACACATGCAGGTCTATGTCTGTCTGTCTGTGGGTTCTCGAGGCTGTGTTGGGTTTTCTGTGTCTCTCTGTGTTTTCTTCTCTGAGGACCCGAGTCACGTCTCTGCTCCTTTTTCTCTCTTTCATTCATTCCTGGCCCCCACCCATCCCACATCTTTCTTTTTCACCTTCCTACCCATTCCCCACCAAGTGGATCCGGGACCCAGGGAGGGCCGCCCCCCGGGCCTGGTGGCGCTGAGCAGGGCCCCCCAGCCCCCACCTCCTGCCCCACGACATGAACCTCCTGTACCGAAAAACCAAGCTGGAGTGGAGGCAGCACAAGGAAGAGGAGGCCAAGCGGAGGTGAGTAAGGCTGTGCCCCCAGACTGCCCCACTTTGCATCCCACCTCTGCTGCCCCCTGGCTGGGCCACAGCGCCTCCTGGGGCTCAGCATCCTTGTTGCCGGTGAGATCTCTGACCTCAGAGTCTGTGCTCAGTACAGGGTGGCTGGGATGGCACACCTGCTGTCCCACCCTGCTCCTGGCCTCCTGGGGGCTTCCAGATCAGGAGCACCCTGTTGGCTCTTCCCTATCCCCAAGGCCCAAGTCACTCCTTCCTGACTCACCTCTGTCCTATGGTCTTCTCCTCTCTGCAAATTTGGGGCTGGCTGCTGGCTCTCCTGTCACCTGACCTTGGAAGGGGCAGGCCCCGCCTCCCTCCCAGGGTCCAGGGATGGGGTCATTTCAGGGGCATCAGAGAACATCCATTTGGCCCTCTCCCAGTCTTCTCTGCTGGGGGAGGTGAGTGGCCAAGTGACAGGGCTGTGTGTGTGGTGGGAGGATATGAAGGCTGGGCCCCACAGAAAAGCCAAGGCTGGGGACCCGCTCCCACAGCCCCATCCCTGGTTGCCTCTCTCCTGGCCCTCCCAGGGACCTGGGGCCTGACCGCTCCCATCTTGCCCCCTTCTCCCCTTCACCCCCATTGACTGCACAGCCTCTTAGAGCCTGACTCAGAGCCACCTCCCTGCTCCCTGCTCCTTCCTCGCAACTGTGGAGTTTAATTCGTGTTGTTAATTAGATTAATCAGAGCGATCACTGCAGCGATCTCTCCCTAATGAAGGGTTAGTAGACAGGGCCTTAATGAGAGCCCACCCCCAGCAGCTTCCCCCTCTTCCCTGCCAGCCGCCCCCCTCCCCTCACACAGAGGCTCAGGAACAGTGAAAGGGAATGGGGGTGAGCTGAGGAGGGTGACAGAGAGAGGGCAGCACCAAGGGAGAGGGAGGAAGGGAGGAAAAAGGATCGGGGAGGGGGGCTGCTCTGGCCACCCATGGGAGGGGAGGCGCCGTGGGTGCGTGGGCTGCAGTAGCTGGACTGGAGGGGAGGCCAGAGGCCAGGTGTGGGCCAGCGTGAGAGTGAGAAGCAGCCCCAGAGCTGTGGTGGCAGGTTAGCTGTCCGTCTGTCAGGCAGGGTTGTGTTGCCTGGGTTTGCATCTTTCTCCCTATAGTACGAGGCCATCCACACAGATGCCTTGTGCTAGACGTGCCCAGGCTGGGATCCGCCAGCCCCAGGGACACCCTCTTCTCCCATCCCTGCCCCTGACTGCCTTTTTTTAAGCCTGAGATTCAGCCTCAAGTCCCTACATTTGTGCCTTGGGCCTTCAGGCACCCCCGTCCCCACCCCAGGCTCCCTTCCTCCTCCCTAGGAAGCCACTGGGTTGCCAACACCTCTTGGGGTTGGGGAGGGGGAGGCCCAGGTCTGAGGCCCGTCCTCTGTTCCATCATGGTCTTCTCTCCCCAGCTCCAGTAAGGAGGTGGCCCCCACAGGCCCGGCAGGGCCCGGGGCTGGCCCGGGGCCCGGGGTCCGAGTGCGGGACATCGCCTCGCTGCGCCGCTCCCTCAGGATGGGCTTCATGACAATGCCCGCCTCCCAGGAGCACACCCCCCACCCCTGCCGCAGCGCCATGGCCCCACGCTCCCTCTCCTGCCACTCAGTGGGCAGCATGGACAGTGTGGGAGGTGGCCCTGGGGTGGGCAGTGGGGGTCTCACAGAGGACAGCAGCACCCGAAGACCTCCCGCTAAGCCCCGGAGACACCCCAGCACCAAGCTCAGCATGGTGGGGTCGGGGGCAGAGACACCCCCTAGCAAAAAAGCAGGTGAGACACCCCCCATCCCTCCCCAGGGGGAGCTGGGAGCTGGGAGGATCTATTCCAGGCCAGGGGAGGCCTGCAGGGAGGTTCATTCAGGGAAGAACCTAGGAAGTGGAAGGTTCCATTCTCAAAAGGAATGGGGAGGTCCTTTTGGATGGGCCTGAGAGGAACCATTCAAGGGCAGGGGACACTCCCTGGAAAGTTCATTCCTGGGAAAGTGGTGGTGGCCTTGAAGGGACATGAGGGAGGGCTGACTGGTAGAAAAGGACTCAACCTAGGGCTATAGGTTGAGGGGTGTGGGAAAATGAAGAGGCTGATATGTCCTTGCAGATGGGTCAGGAGGTTAGAAGGGTTCCCCCCTCCTCTCCCCATTAAAAACCCGGTTTATTTTCTCTTTCCCATGCTGCCCAGGCTCACAGAAGCCAACCCCAGAGGGCCGGGAGTCCAGCCGGAAGGTTCCTCCGCAGAAGCCCAGGCGAAGCCCCAACACCCAGCTCTCTGTCTCCTTCGATGAGTCCTGCCCCCCAGCCCCCTCTCCTCGAGGGGGGAACCTGCCCCTGCAGCGCCTCAGTAGGGGGTCCCGAGTAACTGGGGACCCAGATGTGGGTGCCCAGGAGGAAGAGCCCGTGTACATTGAGATGGTGGGGGACGTCTTCAGGGGGGGAGGAGGAAGTGGAGGGGGCCTGACTGGGCCCCCTCTCGGGGGAGGGGGCCCGACCCCTCCAGCTGGCACTGACTCGGACTCCGAAGAGGGGGAGGCCATATATGAGGAGATGAAGTACCCGCTGCCCGAAGAGGCAGGGGAAGGCCGGGCCAATGGGCCACCTCCCTTGATGGCAACCTCCCCGCCTCACCAGCCTCACGCCCTTCAGCCCCACACCCACCGTCGTCCAGCTTCAGCCCTCCCAAGCAGGAGGGACGGGACGCCCACCAAGACCACCCCTTGTGAAATCCCCCCACCCTTCCCCAATCTCCTGCAGCACCGTCCTCCACTCCTGGCCTTCCCCCAAGCCAAATCTGCTTCTCGAACCCCTGGCGATGGGGTCTCAAGGCTACCGGTCCTCTGCCACTCCAAGGAGCCAGTGAGCTCCACCCCAGCTCCCCAAGTGCCTGCACGGGAGCGGGAGACGCCTCCCCCACTGCCTCCGCCTCCTGCTGCCAACCTGCTGCTGCTGGGACCATCGGGCCGGGCCCGGAGCCACTCCACACCGTTGCCACCCCAGGGCTCTGGCCAGCCCCGGGGGGAGCGGGAGCTCCCCAACTCCCACAGCATGATCTGCCCCAAGGCGGCGGGGGCGCCGGCAGCCCCCCCTGCCCCGGCCGCCTTGCTCCCCGGCCCCCCCAAGGACAAGGCCGTGTCTTACACCATGGTGTACTCGGCAGTCAAGGTGACCACGCACTCCGTCCTGCCAGCTGGTCCACCCCTGGGTGCTGGGGAGCCAAAGACGGAGAAGGAGATCTCAGTCCTCCACGGGATGCTGTGCACCAGCTCGAGGCCCCCTGTGCCAGGGAAGTCCAGCCCCCACAGCGGGGCCATGGGCGCAGCAGCTGGGGTCCTCCACCACCGCGGCTGCCTGGCCTCCCCTCACAGCCTTCCGGACCCAACTGCAGGCCCCCTTGCCCCCCTCTGGACCTACCCAGCAGCAGCAGCTGGGCTCAAGAGACCCCCTGCCTACGAGAGCCTCAAGGCTGGGGGGGTGCTGAATAAGGGCTGTGGAGTGGGGGCCCCATCCCCCATGGTCAAGATCCAGCTACAGGAGCAAGGGACCGATGGGGGTGCCTTTGCCAGCATCTCTTGCGCCCACGTCATCGCCAGTGCAGGGACACCAGAGGAGGAAGAGGAGATGGGCGCCACGACATTTGGGGCAGGCTGGGCTCTGCAGAGGAAAGTCCTGTATGGAGGGAGGAAGGCAAAGGACCTGGACAGTGAGTGAGGGGTGGGGAATGGGGGGAGGTGGCTGGGGATGCTCATGATGGTTTGGGGGTGGTGTTGGAGGGGTTATTTGGAAGTCACAGCCTTGGTCTGGGAAGTCCAGGTCTAGGAAATTTCGTGGGAGACAGGAGGGATGGGTGTGGGCAGCAGGCTGAAGGGCTGGGGTCCCCAAGTGTGTACCGGAGGGGCAGGAAGGTCTGGCATAGGGAGGGGGTCGAATGTGGCCCTGACCTGGTCTGCTCCCTGCCCCTCCTTCCCTGGGCTGCAGGGGTGTGTGTTTGTGAGTGTGCGCACACTAGGAGCTAAACACAGCTGCCTCCCAGCTGTTACCATGGCAACCCATCCTGACGGGAGGGAGAGAAGAGGGAGGCCCCTACCGTTGCCTGGCAACACAATGCTCTGCCAGGCCTACTCTCAGAGATGAGCTTAGTTCACATGCAGCCCTTCCCCCCAGCAGCCCCCTTCCGAGCTCAGGATTTGGGATTCTCCCCCTACTGGTCTTGCTGGCAGGAGGGCAGTCATTCTGGCCCTGTCTGGAGCTGGAGGAGCTTGGAAGCTAAAGCTGGGGTAGAGGAAGACCCGCTGACTAGGCAAAAGGGTTTGGAAGCAACAAATGTATATGATTCTCAGCCCCAGGGGATGATACCAATGTGTGGAAAGGAAGGTGGCGGGACTGGAGTCCCTCCTGTACGTGTGTGTGCTGGGGGAGTGTGAGGTAGTCCCATTCCTGCTGTGACTCGGGCCGGTTTCCTGGTCCACCCATGCTGCACTGTGTGTGGCTGGGGGGGACAGAAGGACCCCTCCCACGAGCAGGCACTCAGTTCTCTGTGTCATCCCAGCAGAGGTCGAGGATGGCGCCCGGGCCTGGAATGGCAGTGCTGAGGGTCCAGGCAAGGTGGAGCGTGAGGACAGGGGCCCTATGACATCAGGGATCCCAGTGAGGAGCCAGGGGGCAGAGGGCCTGCTGGCCAGGATCCACCATGGAGGAGACCGTGGAGGGAGCCGCACGGCGCTGCCTATACCCTGCCAGACCTTCCCTGCCTGCCACCGCAATGGAGGTGACACCTGCCTGCACACACCTGTACACAGATGGGGCTGGCTGGGGAGAATCTCCCAGGGTCTGCCTCGCCTAACCTGCTCACTTGTTGGCCTCCACGTCCAGGGCCCTAAGCCTTTGCACCACATCTCCATTCCCCCTTCCTCCTCCCATGAGGCAGGGGCAGCCTGGACGGGGGCTCTTCTCTGGGAACTGGGGGAGGGGGCACCGGAGGCCCCTGCCCTACTCACTCCTCCTCCTTCCGCCTCAGACTTCACGGGAGGCTACCGCCTGGGGCGCTCGGCCTCCACCTCGGGAGTCCGGCAGGCCGCGCTCCACACCCCCCGGCCCTGCACCCAGCCCAGGGATGCCCCCAGCCAGGTGAGGCTTGGTTTTTCTTTTAATTGCGAAGGAGCAGGTAGAGGAGAAGGCCTGGGTGTGGAAAGGGGTCAGTGGGCTGGGGCCTGAGTCAGCCAAGTTGGCAGAGACTAATGGGGACCCGGGGTTGAGAGTGGAGGGGTCAGGGAGGATCCAGGAAGGGGCTGCTTGAGAAGGGCCACGCGGCAGGGCCTGGCTTGGAGATCAGTTGAGGCCGCCGCCAGCCGACAGTGCGCCTTTGTGCCATTTAGAGAAAGGACTCCCTCCGGGTGGACCAATTAAAAATTGTAGCCATCTAAGAAGACAATTTTTAAAAGGCACCCCTTCCTCAGGGTGACAGAGGCTCAGCGCGGCACCAGGGCGCCCGGCTGGACAAAGACAGGCAGGGGTTGGATTTCAGCCAGACAGAGAGGACAGGGGGGCAAGAGAGGACTTGTTTTGGGGGGAAAGCGTTGCTCTCAGGAGCGGGAACTGGGCCAGGTCACTCTGAGGTCCTCGACGTCCCCCCCCCCTTTTCCTTTCTCCCCTCGTCGGTGGCACAGACCCACCCCGCGCTGCCGCTGCCGCTGCCCCTGCCGCCCCAGCCGGCCCGCGAGCGCGACGGCAAGCTGCTGGAGGTGATCGAGCGCAAGCGCTGCGTGTGCAAGGAGATCAAAGCGCGCCACCGCCCCGACCGAGGCCTCTGCAAGCAGGAGAGCATGCCCATCCTCCCCAGCTGGCGGCGGGGGCCCGAGCCCCGCAAGTCCGGCACCCCGCCCTGCCGCCGGCAGCACACCGTCCTCTGGGACACTGCCATCTGAGGAGGGCGGGGAGGCCGGGGCACCTGGGCTGGGGAGCGGGGCGGGCGAGCCCGGCTCTCCCGGGAGATTTGCCTTGAGAGACACTGAAGGATCAGGTGAGAGAGAGCCAGGGAGAACCCCTGCCCTCCACCCCAGCCCCGGAGATCGGGAGGCTGCCAGGCCCATCGGGATTGGGGTGCCAACAGCAGCACCGAGAGATTTGGGGGAGGAGGAAGGGTTTGCTTGAAGTCGGGGTGAGACCCTGCGGCTGTTCTCCCCATTGAGTGTGGTAGCCCTCTCCTCCTGAGAGGGCAGAGGTCAGCATGGGGGGGTGGAAGGAAGGGCTCGGGAGGAAGGATGGGGGGGTGGGTCGAATGAAAGAGAGGGCCTATAGAGTGAGGTAGAGGAGCTCTTTTGTAGAGTCGGGAGTCGTTGGGGAGGGGTATTTATTTTGTTATTTATTTTAGTCTGGAGGGCAATTCTGGGCCCTTCTGACCCACTCCTGAGCAGGGAGTGAAGAATCAAGGCCAAGTTTGCACTCTCCCCAACGCCAATGCCTAACGGCCCGCCACCCACGCCACCCCACAGCCAGGGAGGGGTGGGCACGAGGAGTGGACTGAGAGAAGGGAGGGGCCCAGGTGAGCAGAGGGCCGGAGACCATTTCCAGTATTTACTATTTGCCAGAATTTGGTAGTCAGCGTGGCCTGCTCTGAAACAGGCATCTTACTTAGTTCTGGGGTGAGGGTCTAGCGCCAGGGATGGGCGGGATCAGGGGGAAGGAGGGAAATTTTAGCGGGTGGGGGGTGGGCAGGGTATTTATTTAAATTAAAAACAAAAGCAAAACAGAAGAGATGTCAGGAACTTTTTTTTAATTCCTTTCTTTTCAGAATAATATATTAAAAGACTAATGATCCTAGAGCTGGCTTCTTATATTTCAGTGTGTTCCGCCTTTCTCACATTTTTTTTTTTCTTCTTCCATCTTGCCCTTGGTTGGTGGGAGTTGAAGGTTGTGTGGGGAGGGGTAAATAGCTGTGGCCAGTAGCAGGGAGAGGTAGAGTTTGAGGTAAGTCTTTGGGAATGCCACCATGCAGTGAATCAGTAAGCATTTATGGAGCACTTACTGTGTTCTTGGCAATGCACTGATGCAGAAGGAATAGTCAGCCATGAAGCTTGCCCTCAAGCACCTTGTAGTCTACTCAGGGAGATGAAACACCTAAGTCAACAGTAGACAGTGCTGCAGGAATAATAGAGAGAGGGCTGGAGTCATCCAAAAAGGCTTCCTGGGACAGGTAAGGTTTGGATGAGCCATAGGGAGGAGAGAAGGCCCCAACGTCACAGTATGATTGTCTATGGAACAGTAGGACATGGTGGGGGGGTGATTAAATGATACAGTAAGTCCAGCCATGTGGAAGCTGGTTCAGAAAGATCAGCTTCTGAGCAACATGCAGGGTCTCTGGCAGGAATCCAGAGGAAGTCTGCTGGGAGGCGATCTGTCACCAGGGAGAAGGATAAGGAGGGTATCTGGGAGGATGGAGGGCAAGGAAGAGTTGCAAGAGGCAGCTGAAAGAAGACATCCTCAAGATGGGGATGAAGAAGAGGCATTGGTCATACATGAAGCCCAAGTTCAGAAGTCCGGTGTTTGGGGAGGTGACAGAGCAAGAAAGGTGGGGTTGAGAGTGGCTTTGAAGGAAGAATGTTGAATTTGAAGCAATGGTGAATATTCAGGTTAAAAGGTTTGTTATCCGCTGGAACAGAGTTTCAAGAAATGTGGATGATAAAATAGAAGTTTTTAAGTAGTATGAAGAACATTTTTGAAAACTTTAATAGTTTTGTGTTTATGTTTATTATATTAGAAAAATTATAACCAACATATCAGGCCACTTGTTATTTCATGGATGTTATTGCTCAAGATAAGGCTAAATTTATCTTTAATAAGTTGCTTTAAAGAAAAAATATTAAGCAAATAAATAATGGTACAGGTAGTATACAGAATATGAAAAATTATGACCTAATTTTTGAAATTTGGGAAACCCCAAGTTAGAAGTAAAATGGTAGTTTGGGAGAGAGGACAAGATGGTGGCCATTAGGAGTCATGAACTTGGAAATGGTACTCAAGGCCAACACAGGTGAGCTCTGTAAAGAGGGTGTGGGTAGAGATAAGTTTTAAGGACAAAATATAAGTAAGCAGCAGCTTTTTAAAATAACTAGTTAGCAAATTAATGGAAGGAAATACCCCATTCATAAGAGAAACAAAAACCATAAAATATCTAGAAGTAGCAAGAAATGTACAGACCCTATATTGGATCAATCAAAAAAACTACAGCCTTTGGAGTCACTTAAAAAAGGAAAGACTTGAATAAGGAAAGAGTACTACATTATTCTTGGATATGAAGACTTGATAATATAAAAGATGTCAGTTTTCCCCAAATCCATAAATTCAATGCAGGCTCTAAATCTCAGAAGGATTATTTAGGAAACTTGATAAAATAATTTGAAAGTTCAGGCAGAATGATAATGAGAAAAACCACAACATTCTGAAACAGAAGAGTTATGGAGGGACCTCCTCTACTAAATACTAAGACATGAAATACAGCCACAGCATGCTGGTCCTAGCACAGGACTGGCATAATCCATCAGAACAAAGAGTCCAGAAATAGCCTCAAATGCACATGGGAATTTAGCACTTATGTGATAAGGGTGATACTGTAAATTGGTTGGGAAAGGATTAGTTATTCTATAATTATTTCTTGAACAATTAACTAGTCAGGAAGGGGAACATGGGAAGCTGTATCTCTGTTTCATTCATTATGCCAAAAGATTTAAATGTAAAAACAAAACATTAAAAGGGAAAAGTGGATGAACATTCTTACATCTTTGGGATGGACAAGTCCTTTTGAAAATGACATGAAAACCAGAAATACACAAGCCAAAAGACTTTTAAGTTTGATCATATTAACAGTTAAAACTTCTAGGCCAGGAGCAGAGCCTCACACCTGGAATCCTAGCACTCTGGGAGGCTGAGGTGAGAGGATCACTTGAGGTCAGGAGTTCGAGACCAGCCTGAGCAAGAGCAAGACCCCGTCTCTACAAAAGATAGAAAAATTAACCAGGCGTGGTGGTGCACACCTGTAGTCCCAGCCACTTGGGAGCTGAGGCAGGAGGATCACTTGAGCCCAGGAGTTTGAGGTTGCAGTGAGCTATGATGACACCACAGCACTCTAGCTGGGATGACAGAGCAAAACTGTCTCAAAAAAACCCCAAAAAACAAACAAACAAAAAATTCTGTATGGCACGTCAAACTATTAATACAAACATTAAACTGGGAAAATATTTCTAACACATGTGAAAAAGATTAATACAATATATAAGAAGTGTTCATGAGTCAAAAAGAAAAAAGCAACCCAGACAAATGTGAACAAAGAACATAAATTCACCAAAGAAACAGAAATTAAGAATAAACATGCTCAACCTCAACAATAACTTAGTAATGTAAAATAAAGCAGTAATAAAATACTTTTCACTAATCAGATAGACAAAAGTGAAAAAAATTCATAACATCAATCTGGCAAGTATGTGCAGAAAACAGGCACTCATTGTGTAAATGTAAATCCATACAGCCCTTTTGGAGGTCAGTTGAATATTTATTAAAATTTTAAATGTGTACAGTTTTGACTTAGAAATTCCATTTCCAGGAATTATCCTATGGAAATAGTTACACAAGTGTGGAAAGCTAAATGTACAAGGGTGCTAATTGCAGCATTGTTTGAAATAATGAAAAATTGGAAACAACCCCGAAGTTCATCAGTATGGCATCGACTAACTAATTTACAGTAACAATGGAAAACTGAAGCTGTTAAATAGAATGCAGAAGATATAAATGTTCTAAGCACAAGAACCAGTTGACAAATTAATGAGTAAAGCAATGTACAGGAAAGTACATATAGAAAAACCGCATTTTTAGAAAAATTGTTTATTTATAAATATTTATGTAGAAAAAGGTCTGGAAGGAAATACACTCAATAGTTGATGGTGATTATTTTGAAGTCTGAGAAAAGAGGGACTTGATTTACTTTAAAAAAAATAAATTTCTATTGCTTAAATTTGTATGTGTATGTCTTAATTCTAATATCAGAGGATAGATATATGTTTTATTATTTTTTTAAAGGAAAATAAGTAGTTAATTGTTCAAGGAGAATGAAAAGGGGACAAGTGATTGTGGTCAGTGAGATGAAGGGGATGTGGAGCCTGCGTGTGTGGGTTCAAATCCCAGATTGGCACTTAGAGGCAAGTTCCCTTATCTATAAAATGGGGACAATCAGAAGATTGTTGAGATGATTAAATAAGATAGTGCAATGCTTTCTTTGAGGCTTAAGAGAAAGAGATAGGGATAGAGATTGAGATGGGCTGAGACAGACTAGAACTGAGAGGCAAGGTGTAGAGGGAGGTCTGGTAGCAAGGGCCAAGTCAAAGGCAGGCGCTTGGGGCTGCTGTGACCCCGGGCTGCATGCAGGTGAAGATCAGAGCCTGGGAAGAGTTAGAAGATTAAAACACTTAGGCTGTGCTGGAACTATAAATCTCACATGAGAGATGGCGGGAAGAGCACCACCTGGGAAGTCGGCCTGCCCTGCCTGCCTGACACCTGGTACAACTCGCCTGGGACTACATGTCCCCTCCTAGGGTCACTAGGACACTTCCAATGCTGACTTTCTACCTTTTGAAACTCCAGCAAAGCAGGGGACTTTCGGGCAGGCACAGCGGGAGGTGAGGGTGCTCTGGGGCATTCAAGTCAAGAAGGACACAGAAGCAGGGAGAGCGGGGAGACCTTCACTGGGGAAGTCAAGCATTTGAACCAAAGGAGAGAGAAAAGAAAGAGCTCGGAAATAATATTCTGCTTCAGTTGTCCTGACCTGTTTTGCCCATTGAGATCGTATGTTTCTGAAGATCGGTTTCTAGCAAATATTACTAGGGTAATGTCAAAAAAGACTCAGGGACAAACTTAAAGAGGCTCCCAATGGCAAAAATATGGGATAATTCGAATATCAAGAAGGGTAATAACTGTAATGGGTTGAAAGACAAATATGTTGAAATCCCCAAGTTCATATGATTTTTAAAAAATTGTTCACCTTTGGAAAATGCTAACAAATCACCTCATTATTTTAAAAACTGGCAAGTAAAGGGAAAGACTCAAGCATCTATCTCCCTTTATCAGATCATAGATGAAGAGACGTTTCTATTGTTTCTATATATTCTGGCTAATAAATGAAGAAAGAATTTTAGAATTAGAATATCACCATGAAGTAATGGATCCATGTATCGAGTTTCAAGAGCAGCTAACATCATATATCACATTGTAAGAGATAATCAGGCATTATTTGGCTCTTGTTGGAAGGAAACACCACCACCTGTGAGGTGTTTTTGCCCCCCAAAATCAAACCTGAGACTATGATCAAGCCTCTAGATGCAAATACCAATTGCAGGAAATACAGAGGAGACGGGAGCACGTTAGACATCACCATGGAATGCAGCCAGCAGAATTGGGACTGTGGGAAACACCATAGGACAAACAACCTGGATTCTTCAACAAATACATTGTCAAGGAAAAGGAAGAGACAGAGAGGGAAGCTGTATATTAAAAGAGGCTAAAAAAGACATATCACCAATTGCAATCTGTGGCCCTTATTTGGATCCTGAGTCAAACTCTTGTAAAAAAAAGCTCACTACATTTATGGGACAATTGAGAACATGGTCACTGGCTATGTGATGATGTTAAGGAATTATTAATTTTTTAGGCATGGTAATGTATCATGGTTATATATGTTTGAGTCCTTAGAGAAATAATACTGAAATATTAATGGAAGAAATTATATGAGGTCTGGGATTTGCTTCCAAATAAAATGGGAGGGAGAAAGTACGTGGGGAAAAGATGAAATAAGAATGGCCATGAGTTGAGAATAGAGGTTGGATGATGGGTACCTGGGTGTTCATTGTACTGTTTTGCCTGCACATGACTCTGTTTGAAGTTTTCCATAATAAAAAGTGTTTTCTTTTTTTAAATTCAGTGTGATGAGTCAAAATTTTCCTATTTTGAAAAAAATGAGGATTGGGAGCAGATGATCTAGGAAGCCCTTCCCAGCATACACACTCTCTTTCTAATTAAAAATAACATTTTATTTTTACAAAAGCAATATATATGAAATTGTAGAAAGTTACCAAACACTGAAAAAAAAAAAAAAAACACGCCATATTTCCATCGCCCAGAGGTTACCATTGAATGGCTTACTGTATATTGCAGAACTTTTTGTATGCATAGCTATGGTTTTTTAACAAAACGAGATCATGCTGCATGTGCTGTTTTGAAAGCTACTTTTCTCAGTTAATGATCTCCACCTCTCCATGTCAGTAGATCTTCATCTTATAATATTTAACACCCAGGCCCTATATATATTTCCCTAGTTGTCCCCAAAGTGCCTGGTATCTTAGTCAGTTTGGGCTGCCATGACAAAATACTTTAGCCAGGGTGGCTTAAACAACAGATATTTATTTCTCACAGTTCTGGAGGTTGGGAAGTCCAAGATCAAGGTGCCGGCAGATGTGGTTCTTCGTGAGGGCGCTTGTTATGACTTACAGACGGACATCTTTTCGCTGCGTTCTTACATGACAGAAAGAGAGAGTGAGCTCAGATCTCTCTTCCTCCTCTCATAAGGACACTAATCCCATCATGAGGGCCCCACCCATGTGACCTCATCTCAGCCTAATTAGCTCCCAAAAGCCCACCTCCAAATACCATCACATTGGGGGGTTGGGCTTCAACATATGAATTTAGGGGAAAGGACACAACATAGCAGGCTTATTCAGACTGAGATTCTATCCAGAACCATGCGTTACATCCGCTTGTTATGTTTCTTCATCTAGTCTAATTTGGCGTGTTATCTTGTTCTTCTGTTCCCATGACCCCAGCTTGTGGAATAGACCAGGCCAATTGTCCCATAGAAAGTGGAAATTCCTGTGCATTCTTGGTTGTTTCCTCAAGGCACCATCTGCAGTTTACAGGTACTGGGAGTTGGAGCATCTTAGCACTTGCTGTTCAGACCCAGGTGTCCCTCATGTGTGTGCCTCTAGACTGGGAGCCCATTCTGAGGGTCTGGCTTCCATTGCTCCTCTACCACCTCAACTCCCACCCCTGTCCCCCGATGCGGTGAAGATCATGTGCTAGGACTCATCCAGGCCCCTCACACTGATCTTTGCCACCACTCTGGGGCAGTCTTTTGCCACCAAAAATGGCTGGGAGCCAGAAACCAAAGGCTGGAAACACCAGAGATGGTGTCACTACCCTTTTAAAAAATTTCCACTGACCAAGTGGTGACCTTTTTCCGATTGTGTTTGACATTCCTGCCTTAAAGCCCAGGGATGGGTGGGACAGCAACATGCACACATTCCAGAAATTTCAGAGTAATGAGGGGAAACCTGAAAAAATCTGAACTAGAGGGAAAATTTTAAATATATGCATTATTTATTTTACTGCCCATTTAGATCTGAAGTTACTTTGTTCATCTAGTAACATAAAATGTACCCTTGCATTTGGGTCATAAAACTGTCATGGTTGGTCTACTTAGAGATATGAAAATCTAAAAACTAGAGAACACTTTTCCCCCAGTTTTGAGGTTAGGGTTGGGTGAGTGAAAGGCCAACGGGGAAATGTCCCCTCCTCTCCTGTGTTTATCTTTGTTCCTTTCACACCTAGGAGGCCCCAAGACAAGGAAATGAAGCCAGCTCCTAATAGGAACTTCTTACAGAAGCAACCCCATGTGCCTGGGTCTGAAAACAAAACAGACCTGAGGAAGGACAAGTTAGCTTCTAGAATTCCCTCCTGGGGTGCGGATTGCCCATCGCCTTCCCATGAAGAGACATAGGAGGAGACTCCCCATTATCCTACTGCCTTCAGTCAGTGCTCTGAAGGAGACCAGCCCCAACCCTCCCTTCCTGCAGTGGATCAAGGATTTCCTTTCCCGTTATAGCAGGAGAGGCCGGGGCCTCTGCAGGTGAAGGGACATTGACCCTGCCCACCAACAGATGACTGCTCTTTACACCTTGGAGGGGGATACCACTCAAGCTTTCTAGAGTGCATTCGGGGTGAGAGCGGGTACAAGAGAACAGCAGGGAGGACAGGCATTGCTCCTGGAGGTGAAGCCAGGGAACGGCATAGAACCGCCAGACCAGGCACAGGAAGAGGATGGCAGTGGTGGAGACGCCCTGCCAAGGAGGCAAGCAGCAGCTGTCTGTCTCAGAGGGTGGGTAGGATGAGCCCAGATGGCCAGAAAGTGACCTAGGGATGCCTGGCATCCTGGGTAGGCCCAGTGGACTGAGTCTTTTAGCCTGGTGATTCTGCAGCCCAAAAGGAGACTGCACCACCCAGGTGTGCACTGATTAGTAGATACAGAGTAGTTCTCAACTGGGACAATTTTGCCCCCCAGGGGACATCTGGAAATATTATTGGTTGTTGCAACTTAGGGTGGTTAGTTGAGCTGTAGAGGCCAGAGATACTGCTAAACATCCTACAATGCACAGGACAGCTGCCACGACAAAGAAGTATCTTTGTCAGAAATTTCAACAACTTTAGCGGCCAGAAACCCTGAGGTTTGTGGCTCAGAAGCTCTGAGTTAAAGTATCTTAACACTTAGAACATGGTGCCTTTAGGTTTCTATGGTAAAACCTACCAGCTTTATTCCATCCACATATTTTTGAGTGTGCCAGTAAGACTTCTCATGTCTGTTTCAGACTAGGGTTGGGGTGGAGGTGGAATTACATAAAACCTTCCTTAAATCTAACCTTAGTCACTTGCCAATGCTTTAAGTTTATATTCTCTCTTAACAAGTGGTTATATCGACCTGTGATGCATACACAATGAAAGCTCTGAAATCACAT
This sequence comes from Eulemur rufifrons, assembly GCF_041146395.1. NCBI lineage: Eukaryota > Metazoa > Chordata > Mammalia > Primates > Lemuridae > Eulemur > Eulemur rufifrons. Next base: position 10,290,287 of record NC_090996.1, on the reverse strand, counting down.
TTCTGGGTTTTTTTTTTTTTAAATCAGCTTAATCAAGGTATAATTTACACATGATAAAATGTACCCATTTTAAATCTATGGTTTGATGAGTTTTTACAACTGTATATACCTGTACCCACACATTTTACAAAACCATGTTTAGGTTTATGGAGTAATGGTTAGAAACATAGACTGAGAAGTCCATCAGACCTGGGTTCAGATCCCAGCTCTCCCATTTACTGAGCCTTGTTTTTCCCACCTAAGGGGTTTATTCTGGGCACTAAAATATGACATACTTGAAGTATTTAGCACAGTGCCTGCCAGGCACATGGTAAAGTGCTTCATCAATGGTAACAATCATGATTATGAATGTTTTCACCACTTCATGATGTACTTGGTGATACAGACTGCATTTTTGTTTCCCCCCAAATTCGTATGATGAAGTCCCAACCACTAAGGTTAGGAGGTGGGGCCCTTGGGGGGAAGGTTAGGTCATGAGGGTGGAGCCCTCATGAATGGGATTAGTGCCCTTATAAAAGAGACTTTGGAGAGCTCCCTCGCCCCTTCTGCCATGTGAGGACAAAACGGGAAGATGGCCTTCTGTGAACAAGTAATTGGACCCTCACTAGACATCAGATCTTCTGACACCTTGATCTTGGACCTTCCAGCCCACAGAACTGTGAGAAATGTATTTCAGTTGTTTAGAATCCACTCGGTGTATGGTACTCTGTTACAGCAGCCAGAATGCACTAAGACACTTGGCGAATACAGTCCTTTTTTCTGTACCTACATGTCTTTCCAGGATAAGCACATCTTTTCCCAGGTTACAAAATTCACATATACATATGTGATTCCCAAACCAGTATTTCCAGACTCAATCCTCTCTCCTGAGCTCCAGAAGAACAGGGCAATCTGTGCTAGGCCCACCTCAAAACAACCTGTCTGCCCTTGAACTCATTATCCTCCCTGCCAACCACCCACCATGTCTTAGACTGTCCATCCTGGACAGTAGCATTAGATTTAGTGTCCCAAGGCAGAAATCTTTATGTAGAAATACCTGGTTCCTTTCTCTCTCACACAAAGCCTTTATTAATTGGGATATCAGCTTCACTGCTTCAAAATAGACCAAATAGCAGTGGTTTAACCTAAATGGGAGGAGGCCTATTTCTTGCTCATATCAGTCCAGAGTAGACATGGAGACTTCAGTATAACAGGGCCAGACTCTTTCCTTCGTTCCACAATGTCTTAGTGGCTTACTACCAGGTCCAATTTTCATGCAAAAGGATGGTGCTTGCTTATGATGCAATAGGCACCACATTTAATCCTCATACTACCTAAGAAGCAGTGGTTTTAGTAGGTTGACCCACACAAAATTTCCATTTTGGGTAACAGTGACAATTTTATATAATTCAACACAATAGTAGCTCTACTTTATAGATAAGGACTGTGATGCACAGAGAAGTCAAGTAACTTGCTCAAAGTCACACAGCAAGTGAATGGCAAAGAAAGGGTTCAAATCCAGAGCTTCCCTGGAATCTAGGCCAATGGAAGAGTCTTCAGTGAATAAGGCTCAGTTGCTCTGTCCCCAATGCACTTATAACCTAGTTGAAGGGCAACATATGAACACTGGAAAGCTAAACAGCAGTTCAAGGGAGAAACAACAACAGTTTGTTACAGCTATGTAATGTCATAAGGCCATAAAAATGTCAAGAAGGTCGTTGCCAATTGAGTGGTAGGACAAGGCATTCTTTTTCTAGAAGTTGAGGAGACTGAGCAATGGCTCCAGGCTAGTATGATCTGGAAGGCTCCCAAGAAGAGGGGAGATTTCAGCTGGGTCTTGAAAGCAGAGGATTAGTTCCACGGTGGTGGTGATATGAGGATGTTTAGTGATAATTCCATTCTGTTGTATTTCATAAAATTTTGAGATGTTATTGATGAAGACCTGGCTCTTTGTCATTGCTTGGTTGTGTGTGCACAGGCGTGTGTATACTGCCATAGTGTATCTGTGAATTTCCTTTTTATGTCTCTCTACGTTTCTCACTTTGTGTTTATGAGTCTGGATTATGTCTTTCTGTGTCTTTCTGGGTCTTGGCATGTGTTTCTCTCTCTCCCCCTCCCCTTCCTTCTTTCCTTTATTTCTCTATCACATTCTCTCTACCAACATGTCTCTCCCCATATCTTTGCTCTATGATTGTCACATATAAATCCTAAGTATAAATTTTACTATTCATTGCACATATTAAATAGTTTGATATGCCCTGCCCTTAATTTGAAATGCAAAGGAATGGAATGTAATATTGCTCCACCTAAATCTCTCATCCATTTCAATCCTCCTCTCCCCGGCCTTTTATTTAATTAATTTGTTTTTATTTTTGTCAAGTTAGACATATGCATAATTTTAAAAGGCAAATCATACTAAAGGGTTAATAATGATAAAAACCAGCCTCGCTTCTTTGAACTCTCGACCTGCTTCTCAGATTCAACCACTTTAAACTCCTTCAACTGTTTCTTCTGTTATGTGCCTCCTGGTTTCTAAGTAACATGCTTGTACAGCTATTTGTTGCTTTTACAGTTTTAGATATGATATTATGATTTCTTAAAACAGAAAATGGGGATTTAACTCTTAAACCCCCAGCCCCCACACAAAACTCTTTCCCTTCCCCCCTCCTCCAAATACAGTTATATCATAATTTTTGGCCAGATCAGAGTTCAGTGTTTATAGTATTCTTATTATACAAATATTATCTACAGCTGAGCCATGTGATAGACTAAGATTATATTTTTTTCTTAGAGTTTTCTCTCCCTGGAGTTAGCCATCCCAATTTTTTATTTGTCTAGTTTTCCATGTACCTATCACAAATTTGATCCCTTCAGCTAATCGATCAGCCTAATCTTTTTCTTTGGAGACATCTGTCCTGTAGCCCTTATCCTCCTGTTACACACTAGATGGTTTGCTCCAGGGTGTGGTACAGCTGTCGTCCTGGGATCGTGTCTCATTTCTCTCCCCTACTCCCAATCCTCAGTTCCATGTCTTCTCTTTCTTGGATTATTCCCTCATTTTATTGGAGTCTATCCTCCAATAGCTTCCCATGAATGGTTCCAGAGAGATCATTTTCTTGAGACTTTACATGCTTGAAATTGTCTTCTACCCTGACTGGATTGATAGTTTAGTTAAATACAGAATTGTAGGCTTGCAATCATCTTTTCTCAGATTTTTCAAGGCATTGCTTTATTGTCTTCTAGTTTGTGATGATGTAGAGAAGTCTGAAGTCATTCTGATTCTGAGTCATTTCTCCATATAAACTTACAGAATCTTTGCCTTGGCTTCTGTGTTCTGAAACTTCAAGATGATTTGTCTTGATATGGGTTTAATGTAATCCATTGGATATATATGGGGCCTCCCCACCTAGAAATTTAGATTCTTTAATTCTGGCAATTTTTATGGACTTATTTCTTTGATAATTTCTTCCTTTTTGGTTTTCTCTTTAGGAAACTTCTGTGGTTTTATGATGAATCAATTTCCTGAATTACTATTATTTTTTTGAGACAGAGTGTCACTTTGTTGCCCGGGCTAGAGTGCCGTGGTATCAGCCTAGCTCACAGCAACCTCAAACTCCTAAGCTCAAGTAATCCTACTGCCTCAGCTTCCCAAGTAGCTGGGACTCCAGGCACGCGCCACCATGCCCGGCTAACTATATATATATATATATATATTTTTTTTTTTAGTTGTCCACATAATTTCTTTCTATTTTTAGTAGAGACGGGGTCTCGCTCTTGCTCAGGCTGGTCTCGAACTCCTGAGCTCAAACAATCCGCCCACCTCGGCTTCCCAGAGTGCTAGGATTACAGGCATGAGCCACCATGCCCAGCCTCAATTTTCTGAATTATTGATTCTCAAATTTTCTTATTTTTCCTCTCCTATTTTTTGCATTTTTGTCATTTGTTCTACTATCCAGGAGGTTTTTTTCACCCTTATTTTCCAAGCCTTCTACTGAATTTTTCATTTTAAATACCATATTTTTAATTTTCAAGATCCTTTTTTGTTCTCTGGAAGTTCCTTTTTGCATCCGTCTGTACTTACTTCAAGATGAAATGTCTATTCTTATCTATTTAATGGCCAACAATATTAATTTTTTAAAGCTTTTCTTTTTTTTTTTTTTTTGACAGTCTCGCTTTGTTGCCTGGGCTAGAGTGAATGCCGTGGCGTCAGCCTAGCTCATAGCAACCTCAAACTCCTGGGCTTAAGCGATCCTACTGCCTCAGCCTCCTGAGTAGCTGGGACTACAGGCATGTGCCACCATGCCCGGCTAATTTTTTCTATATATATTTTTAGTTGGCCAGATAATTTCTTTCTATTTTTAGTAGAGACAGGGTCGCTCTTGCTCAGGCTGGTCTTGAACTGCTGACCTCGAGTGATCCTCCCACTTCGGCCTCCCAGAGTGCCAGGATTACAGGCATGAGCCACCACGCCGGGCCTAAAATGTATCATTTTAACCATTTTTAAATGTACAGTTGATCGTGTTAATAAGAACATTCACATTCATGTTGTTGTGCAACCAATTTCCAGAACTCTTCACTTGCAAAACTGAAACTCTGTACCCATTATACAATAACTCCCCATTCCCCTGCCCACTGCCCCTCACCCTGGCCCTTGCAATCACCAGTCTACTTTCTGTCTCTATGGATTTGACTACTCTAGATTCCTCGTATAAATGGAATCATACAGTATTTGTCTTTTTGTGATTGGCTATTTTCACTTAGCATAATGCCCTAAAGTTTCATCCATGTTGTTGCATGTGTTGGAATTTCCTTCCTTTTTTAAGGCTGAATAATATTCCATTGTGTGGATATACCATATTTTGTTATCCATTCATCCATCAATGGACACTTGGGTTGCTTCCACCTTTTGGCTATTGTGAATCCTGCTGCTATGCATATGGGTGTACCGATCTTTCATAAACTTTTTTCTAATCTCTTTTATTCATCCCTACTTGCACTCCTATATTCACGGATACCTGGTATTTCTAACATCCCAACCCTTCTGGGGTTCCATGATGCCAGTCAGCTTTCTGCTGGGCTCCCCCATCGCTGTCTTAGGTCTTAGCTTTCTCTATTCTACTGCAAATCAGTTACCATCATCCACCTGGTTTTCAACCTCAAAATATTTTGTTATCCATTTTCTTTTTTCTGTCTTCTTTGTCCAAGAGGGCTTATATCTCAAGAGAACATCTCTTTTACTATCATTTTAGTGGGATTTCAGGAGGGAGAAGTAGTAAACATGAGTGTTCAATCCTCCATATTTACCCAAAGTATCCAACTTGTGTTACTTCTCAGTGATATGGTTTCTGACTTTTTTTGTCTTATGGATAAGTGGCACTGGATTAAAAGAAAATGTTATCACCTCAGTGTAAAAATATATGTGGCCAGGCAAGGTGGTATGCACCTGTGGCCCCAGCTACTTGGGAGGCTGAGGTAGGAAGATCACTTGGGCACAGAAGTTCAAGTCCAGCCTGGGCAACATAGTGGGACCTTGTCTCTTACTATTTTTTTTTTAATTATATATGTGTGTGTGTGCACACGCACATATGTCATCATGAAAAATGGTTTGGTAGTTCCTCCAAAAGTTAAACATAGAGTTATCTTATAATCTAGCAATTCCACTCCCAAGAATATGCCCAAAAGAATTATAAACATATGTCCACAAAAAAACTTACACATGAAAGTTCATAGCGGCATAATTCATAATAGCCAAAAAGTGGAAGCAACTCAAATGTTCATCAGCAGATGAATGGATAAACAATAGTGGTATATTTATACAATGGAATATTTTTCAACCATAAAAAGGAATGAAGCACTGATACATGCTACAGCATGGATGAGCCCTGAAAACATTATGGTAAGTGAAAGAAGGCAGACAGGAAAGGTCACATATGGTATGATTGCAATGTCTAGAACAGGCAAATCCATAGAGACAGAAAGTAGATAAGTAGATTAGGGTTGCTAGGGGATGAGAAGGAGGAGTAATAGAGGTATGGAGTTTGCTTTTGGCAATGAAAATGTTCTGGAATTAGATGGTGGTGACGGTTGCATAACCTTGAAAATATATTAGAAACCACTGAGGACGGGCGCGGTGGCTCACGCCTGTAATCCTAGCACTCTGGGAGGCCGAGGTGGGTGGATCGTTTGAGCTCAGGAGTTCGAGACCAGCCTGAGCAAGAGCGAGACCCCACCTCTACTAAAAATAGAAAGAAATTATATGGACAGCTAAAAATATATATAGAAAAAATTAGCTGGGCATGGTGGCGCATGCCTGTAGTCCCAGCTACTCGGGAGGCTGAGACAGGAGGATCGCTTGAGCTCAGGAGTTTGAGGTTGCTGTGAGCTAGGCTGACGCCACGGCACTCACTCTAGCCTGGGCAACAGAGTGAGACTCTGTCTCAAAAAAAAAAAAAAAAAAAAAAAAGAAACCACTGAGAAGTTTAAGATGGTGAATTCTGTGATATGTGAATTATATCTCAATATTTTGAATGTATGCAATTAAGAATAGGAGTGACAGCTAGGACAAAAAATTAAAGGTAGAGACATAAAACTGCAATCATACATTGAATTCCCTTTTTGTAATGGACTGTGGAGAGGCAGAAAGCACAGATCAGGGTCCACAATGTAAGCAAAACCTTTCTAGCTCACACAGTTATTAACCATCATTTGGCTGGGATTTGCCGTGATGCTGAGAAAAGAGATGGTCAGGTGGGTGGCAGAGGAATGAGACAGCAAGACCACAAACAGAAAAAAAAAGCCAGACTTGTCTCAACTCTGTGTTTTCCATTTTCATCTGTAAAGTAAGAAGGTTGGATTAAATCCTGAGCCCCACCCAGATATGATTTAGTAGGTCTAGGTTGTGCTCCAGAAATCTGACTTTTAAAAAATTTCCCAGGTGATTCTGAGGCTCATCTAGGTTTGGAAATCTCTTTTTATAAAATGAAGGGTTTCTATGTTAAAAAAAAATTAATAAATCAAACTTCCTGAAATTCTTTTCATGAAAGATCAACAGATTAAGTTCAGACACCCCATCATGTGCTAAGAATATTCGCCAATAGGAAACTTGTAACAATCATAGTTATTCTAGAGCAGAAATAGGTACAAAGTCAATTCACCTGGGGCCATGTGTAGGCCTCTCCACAGGCTGCTTAAATGTCCCCATGATGTAGCAGCTGGCTTCCCCCAGAATGGGTGACCTGAGAAAGAGCAAGGTGGAATGAAGCACAATGTGTTTTATGACCCAGCCTCAGAAGCCACACACTATTGTTTCCATCACATTCTATTTGTTAAAAGCAAGTCCCTAATTCAAGCACACATCCAAGGTGTGGGGAATTAGACTCTACCTTTAGAGGAAGGGGCATCACAGAATTTGAGGACATATTTTAGGACCACCACAACCATTAACATTACATAACACTGAATTGCATGCCTCTCTGTGTATCCCTTACTACTCGGTGGGGCACCCACACGTAGCAGGGCTCTGACACAGGGCCTGGCACCCAAGGGGGTGATCAGAAGATATCTGACTATTGTTTGGGTATCAGAGAGCTCAACTTCCCTGACTAAGGGGCAGTCAGACCCTCTCTGGCTTCTGAGAATGGGCTCAGGAAACTCAAATGCAGTGGTCCAGGCTGTCTGACTTCGCCTCCAAATACCCTCAACAGTCTCCTAGCAAATCCCTCAGGCTTGGTTAGGACATTTCTAGGGTTGGGGTGGAATATGAGCACAGTGCTGCAGACCTTAAAATCCAACATACATATTCTATAGACACAGTAAACTGAACATGACCAAATCATGTATCTGTTTCTTTCCTAAACCTGCTGCTTCTCTGGAACTTGTCATTCTAGTGCAGGACATCAAAAATACAGGCACCATTCTATATTCCCACTTCTGCTTTCCCCCAAGAACCACAGACACTAAGTCCTGCAGGTGGTGTGCAGGGAACCAGGGCAGAAACTGCCCGGTAGGGCAGGCAGGTGTACACCAAGCATGGTCTATGGATTGCATAAATAATATGTCTCATATACACATATATAGTTCTAAATCTAACATGTTAATTAAAGTACAAATTCACCTCAAAGTATTACTGAATCATCAGAGCAGTCTTTTGTAATTATGTAATTTTTCAATCTGCAGGCAGCACAACTATCTCCATGGGGATCAGTGAACCTTTTCGGTGTTAAGAAGAGATCCCTAAAATTAGTGCCACAGATGAACTTGAACATGTGCAAAATGTAAATACATTTCGGAGCATCCATACAATGACATACTAGACAGTCATGAAAAGGAATGAAGAAGCTCTTTAAGGACTGATGTGGAATGATCTCTAAGATACATTAACTGAAGAAAGCAAGTTGCATGAGCAGTGGGCTGTAAGTTGTTTATGTGCCTGTAACAGTACACAGAGAACTGGGTAACCTTGGTTTCCCCCAGAGAGGGAAGCTGGGGGTAGAATTAGAAATGACCACAGTCTTGGCCTGGCATGGTGGCTCATGCCTGTAATCCTAGCACTCTGGGAGGCCAAGGCGGGCAGATTGTTTGAGCTCAGGAGTTCGAGACCAGCCTGAGCAAGAGCGAGACCCCGTCTCTACTGAAAATAGAAAGAAATTATATGGACAGCTAAAAATATATATAGAAAAATTAGCAGGGCATGGTGGCACATGCCTGTAATCCCAGCTACTCGGGAGGCTGAGGCCGGAGGATCGCTTGAGCCCAGGAGTTTGAGGTTGCTGTGAGCTAGGCTGACGCCACGGCACTCAAGCCAGGGCAAAAGAGCGAGACTCTGTCTCAAAAAAATAAATAAATAAAATAAAGAAAGAAAATAGTAGATTCGTAGAAAGATACTCATTAGGATGAAATCAATGCCCCCTCCCTGAGTTCTAACCCTGGGAAGTCAACTTGAGTGTGGAATGTTCTGTTTCCACTAACTGAGCAGTTTCTACCCTGCTCCCCTACCCTCCTAGGACACTGTGCACAACCAGCCAGAGTATTATCGCGTTGCAACACAGAACCCTATTGTCTCGTTTATCTTCTCTACCAGACTGTGAGCTCCAAGAGTGGGGAGTAGGACAGGGCGGGGTGGGGGGGGTGGGGGGGAATGGTTACATGAAGGTGGTGGCATTATGATCAGGCCTTGAAAAATGGAGATAATTTCAACGGTTGTAGTGGATGTGGTGGCTGGAGGACATTCCACCTTGAGGAACAAAGGAGGATGGGGCAAAATCAAAGAAGAAACACAGTTCCCCGTGGCTAGAGGGAAGGACGTGTGTGGGTGTGTGCACGTGCGTGCAGAGGGTGTTGTGGGAGAGCTGTGTGAGATGAACTGGGTTCAGAGACTCTGAAAGTTATTGAGAAACGGAGTGATGCAATGAGATCTGAGTTTCAGCAAGGAAACTATGGTGGTGGTATAGAAGATGGGTCGAATGGGGGTGGATCCAGGCAACAGAGAGAGCTGTTAGGAGTCAGCAGGGCTTGGGAACTAACTGAACATGCAGAGTAGGGAGATGCTCACTGGGCTTTTCCCTTTTGCTCAGTGCTCTTGCATATCAAATCACCACCTGCTTTTGATTTTAGCACCTCCATTCCCACCGCAGCTGCCTGAGGTCAGCCCTCCCTGTCTGGCCTGCTGTCTAGGGCAGGACATAAGTCTTCATGGTGGCTTCCAGTTAAACACTGCCACCAACCACTAAAGAAAAGCAGGATTTGGGCTTTTCTAACAGATTTATTGAGATAATAATTCATATACCATACAATTCATCCATTTAAAGTGTATATTTCAATGGTTTTTAGTGTATTCACACAGTTGTGCAAGCTTCACCACCATTTTAGAACGTTTTTATAATTCCCCAAAGAAACCCCATACCCTTTAGCTGTCACTCCTCCGCACCCCCATCCCTTCCCAGTCCTAATAAACCACTAATTTACTTTCTGTCTCTATGGATTTGCCTATTCGGAATATTTCATATAAATGAGATCACATAATGTGACCTTTTGTGTCCGGCTTCCTTCACTTAGCGCAATGGTTTTAAGGTTTACCTGTGTTGTGGCATGTGTCAGTACTTCATCCCTTTTTATCGTTGAATAATATTCCATTGTATGGATATACCCATGGATATTCCACATTTTGTTTATCCATTCATCAGTTGATGGACGTTTGGATTTTTTTTTCACTTTTTGGCCATTATGCACAATGGTGCTACAAAAATTCATGTACAGGTTTTTGTGTGAACATGTGTTTTCCATTGTCATGAGTACTTATTTAGAAGTAGAATTGCTAAGTATTACACTAATCATTTGAGTAACTGCCAGACTGTTTTCCAAAGCAGCTGCGCCATTTTACATTCCCACTAGCAGTGTATGAGGGTTCACATTTCTCCACATCCTCACCAATACTTATTATCTTTTTCATTATAGCCATCTTAGTGGGTGTGAAGTGGTATCTCATTGATTTGTGGTTTTGATTTGCATTTTCCTGATGACTAATGATGTTGAGCATCTTTTCATGTGCTTGTTTGGCCATTTGTATATCTTCTTTACAGACATGTCTATTCAGATCCTTTGCCCATTTTTTATTTCAGTATATGATGGCGGTACAAAAGTTTAGGTTATGTATATTGCCCTTGCTCTCCTCTCCCCGCCCCGAGTCAGAGCTTCAAGCATGTCCATCCCCCAGACGGTGCGCATCGCACTCATTATGTATGTATACACCCATCTCCTCCTGGCCTCCCATCTGCCTGACACCCGATTAATGTTATTCCTATATGTCCTTTGCCCATTTTTAATTGGGAAACTTGTGTTTTATTATTGAGTTGCTCTTCTTTTGTCAGTGTCTTATGGTAGAAAGTTGGTTATTGACTTGAGATTCTTCTTCTTTTTTGATATAGGCATTTACAACTATAAATGTCCCTCTAAATAGTGCTTTAACTGCACCCCTTCAGTTTTGTTATATTGTTTATTTTCATTCATATCAAAGTATTTTTTAATTTCTCTTATAATTCCTTCTTTGACCCCTGGGTTATTTAGGACTGTGTTAATTTCCACATATTTTTGAATTTCCCAAATTTCTACTACTGATTTCTAATTTCATTTTATTGTGTTTAGATAACATACTTGGTATGACTGCAATCTTTTTAAATGCATTGAGATTTGTTTTATGGCCTAACATATAGTGTATTCTGGAGAATGATGTCCTAGTGAAATTGAGAAGAATATATATTCTGCAGTTGGTGGGTGGAGTATTCTATAGATGTCGGTTAGGTCTAGTCGGTTTATGCTATAGTTCAAGTCTTCTATTTCTTTGTTGATCTTCTGCCTAGTTGTCTCTCCATTATTGAAAATGGGGTATTGAAGTCTCCCATTATTATTATTAGGAATTGTCTATTTCTCCCTTTCATTCTGTTAGTTTTTACTTCAGAAATTTTGGACCTCTATTTTTTGTTGCATATATGATTATAATTGTTATATCTTCCTGATAAATTGATCCTTGTATCATTATAAAATGTTCCCCTTTATCTCTTGATCTCTAGTAATATTTTTTTGTTTTAAAGTATATTTTGTCCGATATTAGTATGGTCTCTCCATTTTCCTTATTCCTCTTTGCATGGTAACTTTTTCCATCTTTGTACTTTCAGGCTTGGGCTTTGAGTGCATCCTAAGTGGACCTTGGCCACAGATGATTGAACTAAGGGCTGCCTAAGAGAGACATTCTGAGTCTGAAAATGATTAGCCAACCTAATGGAGATCTCCACTGCTTGTGGGGTGACAATGAGAGAGAGAAGAAAGATGCCATGCAAGAGGCTATGTGGGCCACAAGAGATGGGACACTGTTCAGTTCCCAGCCCAATCTCAGATTCTGAGATTTTCAGTTCCAGCCCACCTATATCCTTACAGTATACCCAAACATTTTTTTATCCCTAAAATTTGAAGAGTTGGTCCTTGTTTCTTGCAAACAAAATACCAAACTAACAAACATAGGAGTTTATTCCAGGAGTGCGGTTGCAAGCAACAGAATCTCAGAAAAGGCGTGGAACCTTCATAGTAACACAGTGAGGAAGGCAGAGACGACCTCTATATCACTGAATGGGATGTTAGAAGTGCATGGATTGATAACACAGTTAATGGGCTTCTTGGTATTCAGATACTATGTCCATTTGAAAGTAAAGCTTTTGTGGATTTTAGTGCACATTAGAATTATCTAGAGACTTTTTTTTTTTTTTTAGATGGAGTCTCGCCTTGTTGCCCAGGCTAGAATGAGTGCCATGGTGTCAGCTTAGCTCACAGCAACGTCAAATTCCTGGGCTCAAACAATCCTCCTGCCTCAGCCTCCCGAGTAGCCAGGACTACAAATGCGAACCACCACACCCAGCTAATTTTTTTTTTCTATTTTTATTTGACTGGCTAATTTCTTCTATTTTTAGTAGAGACAGGGGTCTCAATGTTGCTCAGGCTGGTCTTGAACTCCTGACCTCAAACGATCCTCCACGCCTCAGCCTCCCAGAGTGCTAGGAATACAGGCATGAGCCACCTCGCCCAGCCAACCTAGAGAATTTTAAAAAGCATGGATACCTGGGTTGCATACCCAGAGATTCTGATTTAATTCTTCTGGGGCAGGGCCAGGACATCACAATTTTTCAAATCTCCCTAGTTGATCCTAAAGTACATTAAAGTTGAGAACCACTGCTTGAGGGACATTCTAAAGGAATAAGGAGTGTAAAGACTGTGTTAGAGGACATTTTTCAAAGCATTAGGTGATTTGCACAAGAAGGAACAAATTTTAGTCCCAGGATGACACCACCATATTCTACTTCCTAAATTGAATGGTAGGTTTATCAGTCTTTATTTATCTTTATGCATCATAATTAATGTGCATAATATATGTTATCTGTATATTTTTAAGTATGTTATAAAATTTTTATGCCAAATATTTTATAATAAAAAATGATACAGTTAATTACCAAATTACAGCATTTGCTAAATTCTCAACTGGGTTTCTGTGGTTAAAATTAAGGTCTTGATTACCAAAGACTGAAATCCTGGAAGTTGGAATAGCAATATCTTGAGGGGATGGGGCTTCCCAGTCCCCTGGGTCCCTCCAAGTGATTTCTACTGCATTCACGATTGCCAAGTAAATGTGATGAGTCACCTCCTAATGAGGAACATCTGGTCACAGGAGTTTGGAAACACCGTGAAACCAAGCATGGTGGGCAAAATCCAAGCAGGGAAAAGAGGGATTATAGGCAAAATTTTCTAGGGAGTTGTTGCAGGAGTAACTATGTGGACTTGAATCCTGTGGGTTTGTAATCAAGGAGGGAGGACAGACCAAATCAAGGAAGACAGAATGTTTATTTCCTTCCTCCCTTTTCCCTCCCTTCATTTCTCTGTCTCCACCCCAACCCCCTCATTTTCCTTCTCTTCCTGCACACAGTTTGGTTGATTATATTTCTTTGTCAAGCTGACACTGAACAGCCTGATGGCTCTTGGCACATCATAGGTGAATAAATACCAAGATTGAAAGAGAAAGGAATGACGTGTCACTAATAACCGACTAACTGCTGCCTCCTCCGGGACCCAGAAAAACTTGCCACTGATGAAAGAGTAATCAGCAAAGCCCCTTTGTTGGGGGTGAGGGTAGCTGTCCCGGGCAGCAACAGGAAGGGCAGTAGTTAACCAGTTCCTGATAACCTGGGGAAAGGGGGAAAGGAAGCAGGTGTTAAAAGCAAAGTGGTAGACCATCCAGGCTCTGCTACATTCTGACTGTGGCCATTCTGGTTGTTGAAATACTGAAAAGCTTTCCTATCCATTGGTAAATTGTTGCCAAGAGTCTCCTGAGTGCCCCAACCCCATCTACTTGCCTCCAGGCCACCAGACCTCCTCCTCATTCAGCAATGAAAGCGTTAACACCCACCCAGCACAGCTGTTGATGTCCAGGAACCTGACTTAGTGCTAAAGTTGGTGTCTGTTCCAAATGACTGCTGGCCATCTGGTAACCAGCTGCTAAATATTTTGACTATCACCCCTAGCTGTGGCCACAAAAAAGCAAAAGTCAAGTAGGTGTGGTAAATTTGTTGCAAGAAATGGCCTAATACGCTGAACTGAGGTTTTGGCTTCTGCTCGAAGCGTTGGCAGGAACAGAAGAGATGGGCGGGCCTGGGTTGGGCTCGGTTTATATAGCAAGATAATTCCTTAGTTCAAAGAACAAAGATCTAACTCAGGCCAGCACACTACATAGCCACAGTCTCTCTAGCAATAACCACCCTTGAGTGAGTTTCTAGACCCAGCGTTCCTTGAAGAAGAGGATGGGAACATTCGAGGAAGGCTGCTATGACATCCTTAAGTTCTCCAGGCTGCTTGGTACCAAAGATTGACAGGACTGAAAAATAATGATTACCTCAAGCTTAATTAGGTGGGTACTTGACATGCTGTCTTCAGTTTGATAAAAGCATTTTTCTCCGTTTCTCTTTACCCACACTAGCAGAATCGATTTATCTGCAGGTGGCAGGTGTTTCAATCTACATTCACAGGGACCTAGTTCACCTTGCCCAGGGACCAACCATCTGGGTTTGCCTGGGACTGTTGTTTGGGCACCGAAAGTTGTGCATCCCAGAAAACTCCTGGGTCCTGGGCAAACTGGGATGGTTGATCACACTAATTGACTGCTTCATAATCTTCTGCCTTGATCTCATGCTGATTGCCTTGGACTTGAGGAAGTAGCAGAGTCCTCCATGTCTTGTTGAGACATGAATGCAATGGGGGTGTGAAATAAAAGTTGCAGAAATGCAAAGACCTTCCACATCAGTGGAGTTCTTAGGAGGTCATTAGTAGTGAATAATACAGTAATGGAATATCTCCTTCAAAGTGGAGGTGTGGGGGCTGTGGAATGAAGGACTAGTTGCTACATCTTATACTTTTTCACCTAATGAGAAGTTTTGGAAGCAGCATGTAGCAGGGCTTTTTTTTCACTGCAAGAAACAAAAGTTCACTCAAGGAAGCTCAAGTAAGACAAACTGATACATGAGGTAGACCAAATCTCTTAGATCGGGGCCATAGTGGTGTCAGGTTTCATGTAGATTAAAACCGAAGGAAGTTCTGGGTCCAGGAAAAAGCCAGGTGCTTCGCAATAGGAATTTGGGGATTTTCCTCTACCTCAGAGTGTTAATGTGACTTAGCCACTGTCTACCACTTGTTGGTGTTTGTGTCCTTCTACTTGATTCCACATTTCTCACCTGAAAAACTCAAGAGAGAATCTGATTATATTTTTTTGTTTTTTGTGTTTTACAGATAGAGTCTCGTTCAGTTGACCAGGCATGAGGACAGTGGCATAGTCATAGCTCAGTGCAACCTCAAACTCCTGGGCTCAAGCCATCCTCCTGCCTCAGCCTCCCAAGTAGCTGGGACTACAGGCATGCGCCACCACACCTGCCTAATTTTTCTATTTTTTTGTAGAGATGGGGTCTTGCTCTTGCTCAGGCTGGTCTCGAACTCCTGACCTCAAGTGATCCTCCCACCTTGGCCTCCCAAAATGCTAGGATTACAGGCTTGAGCCACTGCACCAGCCTATCTTTTCTTTTTTAAAATTTGTTTAATTTTTAATAAAGTTTGACATGTACAAAATTTAAAGAGTTAAATACTTCCAAAGGCTTGTTAGAATAAATAGAAGACCCCTTCCAACACTCCACCATTTCCAGCTCCTCAGAGGAAAGCATTTGTTCAGTTCTTATAGCTGATTATTTTGGTATTTGGTTTATCTCCATGTTTCTAAATAATATGGTTATATTTTTAGCTCTTTATTTTGTTTTCCAGTTTTACCTGTTATCAATTGAGTTATTGCTGTGGACAATGAGGGTTAGCTCTCTTTGACTTCCCAGTCCCACACACACTTCCCATTCCACCATCCTCTGAACACAGATGGTTCAACTTAATAATCTTTCAACCCTATGATGGGTTTAGCATGGCATAGCTCCATTGTAAGTCCCGGAGTATCTGTATATGTTTGTCATTTTAGTTAGAAAGATACTTAGGGTTATATTTTTATAGCTATGTAAATGTTATTCATAATTGAGTCACATGTTATAATGTTACTACTATTCCATTTGTTTCCTCTGGAGTTAATAATTGCCTGTTGTTTTGTTTGCCCACATTTTTTTTCTTTCACTACATCCACGGAATGAAATGTTTGCCCACATTTTAAGAAATTATTCCTAATTGAATCCCTTATGTATAAATGTCTTCTCATTATGTCAAAACATATGGAGTAGACGGTTGCAGGACAGTGAAGGTATGTTGCTGCATCTGCCGGGTAAAGGTAAAATTTTAGGTCTTCTATCAGTTTCATCTTCTTGAAGAAACCCCTCCAAGAACCTTCTGATCTTCTCCATTCTGGACTGGCTGTCTTCTATGCCAGAAGCTCAGCTGTCATCTTGGGGTCTCCTCTCACTATCACCCTAGGGATTCTCCCCTTTTTTTTAGAGAGAGAGATGGGGTCTCACTATGTTGCCCAGGCTGGACTCAAACTCCTGGCCTCAAGCAATCCTCCTGCCTCAGCCTCCTGAGTAGGTGGGACTACAGGCTCGTGCCATTGCGCCTGGCTGCCTTCATCTTTCTTGTATTGGATACCTTCATTCATGGATCCCAAGTCTTCCTCTTTCTTGTTTTATCTCTTCATAGGAACTCCACTAATAGCTTCCTGAGCAAGTGCTCAGGAAATGTTCAAGACTGTATAACAGAGACTGCTACTTATGCAACCAATATCTGTCTTCCACTCTTCCACAGTAACAGAGTTTTTAGCTGTGCACAAGACCATCCAAAATAAAGTCTATATTTTCACATTTTTCCAGCTTCCATTGTAGCTAGGTGTGGCCATGGGACCCAATTCTGACTAACAGGATGTAAGAAGAAAAGTTATGTGGCCACTTCTGAAGAACTTTCTGAAGAAATAGCTGGCAAATGCCCCTGGCACCTTCTTCATCATCACTTCCACCATGTGGTGTCTAGTGTTTATATGCTACCATCCTAGACCATGAGGATGACGGTCACACCCTGGGTGTGGCAGAGTTGGGGCTGGAATGAACTTGAGAGTTTCATGGAACAGAGCCATTCTACTGACCTAAATTTTTATATGAGAGGGAAAGAAAATTGTAACTATTGTTTTGGGTTTTCTGTCATTTGCATTTGAACCTTGAACTACTGAAAATGTCTTTGGAGTAATTCATAATTGTACATTGGCTATGTATGGAATTACAAGTTGGAAATTATTTTCCCACAGAATTTTGAATGCATTGTACCTTAGCCTTCTAGCTTTCAGGGCTGCTATTATAAATTCTAACATGGATCATTTGTTTGTACCCTTAGAAACCTGGAAGATTTTTTTTTAACTCCACTATTCTAAATTTTACAAGGATGTGCCTTGCTGAGGTTCTTGGTTTTTATGAATTGTGCTGTAGCCCTTGATAGGTCCTGTTAATCTACAAGCTCATGCCCTTCCATTCTGGGAAATGTTCTTCAATTTTTCAGTGATACTTTTTCCCTTGATTTTTTTTCTCTTCTCTCTGTAACTATGTATTATTATCTATATATTAGATCTCCTGGACAGGTCCTTTAATTACCTCATATTTTATTTCCATCTCATTTTTTGAACTACTTTTTTGGAAGATTTCTTCAACTTTATCTTTCTATCATTTTTCGAAGGTTTTCATACTTTTACTTTTTAATTAATTAACTATTTTTGAGAAAGGGTGTCCCTCTGTCACATGAGCTAGAGTGCAGTGGCATCATTACAGCTCACTGCAACCTCCAACTCCTGGGCTCCAGCGATCCTCCTGCCTCAGCCTCCTGAGTAGTTGGGACTACAGGCTCGGGCCACCACACCTGGCTAATTTTTATATTTTTTTGTAGAGACAGGGTCTCACTCTTGCTCAGGCTGGCCTTGAACTCTTGGCCTCAGGTGATTCTCCTGCCTCGGCCTCCCAGAGTGTTAGGATTACAAGTGTGAGCCACTGCATCCAGCCTGTTTTCATATTTTTAATTTGCAAGATCTTTCTTGTTTTCTGAGTATTCTTTTTTAAAGAGCATCCTGTCCTTGTTTCATGAACATGGTACCTTATCTCTCCAAGGATATTAATTATGGTGGGATTTTTTTGTAAAATTGTACTTTCTCTACATATTTGTAGTATCTGTTTCTTTCAGGTTTCTGTTTATTTGAACTATGCCTTTCATAGAAGAGGTTTTCCTCAGAAATACTGGTGATCCTTAGGTGGGCACTAGAGTGAACACAGAAAATTGCTGGCAGGTCTGTGTGCCTGGAAGGAGATTTTCACTTACTGGGTTCCTTGAAGGGTGGCCCAGCTGAGCCCTTTCCATGGAGAAACTCTAAAGTCAGTGCCTTCAAGTCTGTTCTCTCAGACTAATCATATTTTCCAGAGAAAACACTTCTAAAATCCTGTCTGGAGGATAGAGGCCTACACGGCTACCAGCATCTGGGAGCTCGGAGTAGGGGTAGGCTGGGAGTCTCAACCTTTGGTTCACCAGCTTTCTTTAAATCCCTGTATTTTCAATTAGATACCCTCATCCTCAGCTGGGTTTGTGTCCCACAGTCTGGAAACCCTCTGTTTTACTTTCTCCAGGGATAAACTTCCAGTCTTATTTGAGGGAGGAGAAGGGACAGTCACCCACCTGTGGGTGTTGGATAGGGAGGGAATCTAGTGGTCTGATGTATTTTTTAAAAATTGAGGTGAAATTCACATAACACAACTAGCCATTTTAAACTACACAATTCAGTAGCATTTAGTGCCTTCAGTGTTGTGCAACTACCACCTCTATCTAGTTGGAAAACATTTTCATTACCCCCCCCCCAAAAAAACTCTATAGATATTAAGTAGCCACTCCTCATTCCCCTCTCCCCCAGCCCCTGGCAACCACCAATATGCTTTATGCCTCTCTACCCATTGTGGATATCTCATATAAGTAGACTCATACAAAATGTGACCTTTTTGTATCTGACTGCTTTCACTTAGCATAATGTTTTCAAGGTTCATCCATATTGTAGAATGTATCGGTATTTCCTTCCTTTTATGGCTGAATAATATTCCATTGTATGTGAATATCACAATTTCTTTATCCATTCATCTGTTGATGGACATTTGAGTTATTTCCACCGTTGGGCTATCGTGAATAGTGCTGCTATGAACATATGTGTACAAGTATTGGTTTGAGTAACTGTTTTCAATTCTTTGGGGTATATAACTAGGAGTGGAACTGCTGAGTCATATGGTAATTCTATATTTAACTATTTGAGGAACTGGTAAGCTGTTTTCCACAGCAGCTGCACCCTTTTACTTTCCCCCAGCAACGTACGAGGGTTCCAATTTCTCTAGATTCTCACTGACATTTCTCCCTTTTTTGATTACAGCCATCGTAGTGGATGTGAAGTGGTGTCGCAGTGGGGCTTTCATTTGCATTTCCTAATCACAAATGATGTTGAGCATCTTTTCACATACTTTTTGGCCATTTGTATGTCTTCTTTGGAGAAATGTCTATTCAAGTCCTTTGCCCATTTTTGAATTGAGTTGTCTTTTTTGTTACTGTTGAGTTTTAGAAGTTCTTTATATATTCTGGATACTGATCTCTTATCAGATAATATGATTGCAAATATTCTGTCCCATTCCATGGATTGCCTTTTTTTCCTCTGCTGGTATTGTCTTTTTTTTCCTTTCCTTTTCTTTTCTTTTTTTTTTTTTTTTTTAAGATAAGGTCTAGCTCTGTCACCCAGGCTGGAGTGTAGTGCAGTAGCATGATCTAGCTCACTGCAACCTTGACCTCCTGAGCTCAAGTGATCCTCCTGCCTCCTGAGTAGCTGGGACTACAGGCATGCAGGACCACATGTGGCTAATTAAAAAAAATTTTTTTTGTAGAGATGGAGTCTTGCTATGTTGTCCAGGCTGGTCCTGAACTCCTGGCCTCAAGCAAACTTCCCACCTTGGCCTCCCAAAGTGCTGGGATTACAGGCATGAGCCACCTTGCCCAGTCAATATTGTCTTTTGATGCACAAAATTCTTAAATTTTCATGAAATCCAATTGTCTGTTTTCTCTTTTGTTGTCTGTGTCTTTAGTGTCATAGCCAAGAAATACAGTCATGCACCACATAAGGACATTTCTATCAACAATGGAATGCATATGACGACAGTCTCATAAGATTATAATGGAGCTTTTATATCGTATTTTCACTGTACCTTTTCTATGTTAAGATATGTTTATCATACAGATACTTACCATTGTGTATAATTGCCTACAGTAGCCAGTATACTAACATGCTGTTTAGGTTTGTAACCTAGGAGCAATGGGCCATACTATATAGCCTTGGTGTGTAGTAGGCTATACTATAGATTTATGAAAGTACAATCTATGATGTTCACACAATGACAAATCACCTAACAATGTTTTTCTCAGAATATATCCCTGTCATTAAGCAACTCATGACTATACAGTTGGCCCTTGAACAACACAGATTTGAACCATGTGGGTCCACTTATACATGAATTTTTAAAAATAAATATATTAGAATATGTTTTGGAGATTTGCGACAATTTGAAATAACTTGCAGATGAACCACACAGCCTAGAAATACAAAAAAAATTTTTATTATGAAAAAGTTAGGTACGTTACGAATGCATAAAATATATGTAGATATTAGTTTGTTTAATCATTTACTAGACACAAATCTATTATAAAAAGTTAAAATTTATCAAAACTTATGCACACACTTACAGACCACACATGGCACCATTTGAAGTTGAGAGAAATGCAAACAAATGTAAAAATGCAGTATTAGTAATAACTGTGCCAGGCGCAGTGGCTCACACTTGTAATCCTAGCACTTTGGGAGGCTGAGGCGGGAGGATTGCTTGAGGCCGGGAGTTCAAGACTGCTGCTGTGAGAGCTATGATCGAGCCTGTGAATGGCCACTGCACTCTAGCCTGGGCAATGTAGCAGACCTCATCTTTTTTTTTTTTTTTTTTTTTTTGAGACAGAGTCTCGCTCTGTTGCCCGGGCTAGAGTGAGTGCCGTGGCGTCAGCCTAGCTCACAGCAACCTCAAACTCCTGGGCTTAAGCGATCCTATTGCCTCAGCCTCCCGAGTAGCTGGGACTACAGGCATGCGCCACCATGCCCGGCTAATTTTTTCTATATATATATTTTAGTTGTCCATATAATTTCTTTCTATTTTTAGTAGAGACGGGGTCTCGCTCTTGCTCAGGCTGGCAGACCTCATCTTTAAAAAAAAAAAAAAAAAAAAGGATATCTCACAGTTCTTGCATATTTGTCATCATGTTTAGTGCAATACTGGAAACTCTGAATAACACCATGAGTCCCATACGAAGTACCACCAGTGATGCTGGAAGTGCTCCCAAGAAGCAGAGAAAAGTCATGGCATTACAAGAAAAAGTTAAATTGTTTCATACGTACTGTAGATTGAAGTCTGCAGCTGTGGTTGCCAGCCGTTTCAAGATAAAAGGAATCCAGCATGTAAGGACCATTGTAAAAAGAAGAAAAAGAAAAAAAAAGAAAAGGAAATTCACAAAGCTGTTGCTGCAGCTATGCCATCAAGCATGAAAACTTTGCACTTTTTGCAAAATACCTTTTTATCTCATGTTGGAAAATGCAGCTCTGTCTTTTTTTCTTCTCTTATACTTATTGAATTAGACAAGCCAGAAAATGCAGCTTTTATATGATACAAGATTGTTAAAAGAAAGGCATACCCACAGATTCTAATATGATTTGAAAAAAAGCAAAGTCATTATATGACAACTTAAAGAAAAAGGAAGGTGAAGGATTTAAAGCTGGAAAATTTGCCAGGTGCAGTGGCACAAACTACTGTCCCAGCTACTGGGGAGGCTGAAGCGAGATGATTGCTTGAGCCCAGTAGTTCAAGACCAGTCTGGGCAATATAGTGAGACAGAGTCTCTTAAAAAATAAATAAATCAAAAATAAAGTTGGAGAATTTATTATTTTCTTTCCTTTCTTTCTGTAAGAGATGGGGTCTTGCTATGTTGTCCAGGCTGGATTCAAATTCCTGGGCTAAAGCAATACTCCTGCCTCAACCAGCTGGAGAATTTAATGTCAGCAAAGGATGGTTTGATAATTTTACAAAGAGGTTTGTCTTTAAAAATGTCAAGATATTTCAAGTCACTGCAAAGATAAAAGGATAACATAAAAATTTTTTTTAATGTCAAGATATCAGGAGAAGCAGCTTGTATCAACTAAGAGGCAGCAGATGAGTTCCCATACAACATTAAGAAAATCAATGAGGAGAAAGGATATCTGTTGGAACAGGTTTTTAATGCAGATGAAAGTGCCCTATTCTGGGAAAAAATGCCAGAAAAAAATATTTATTAGTAAGGAAGAGAAGTGAGCACCAGGATTTAAGGCAGGAAGAGATAGGCTAACTCTAGTGTTTTATGCAAATGCAGTTGGGTTTATGATCAGGACTGCTCTTATCCACAAAGCTGCAAACCCCTGGGGCTTTGAAAGGAAAAGATAAACATTAGCTGCCAGTGTGTGGTTGGACAACAAGAAGGCCTGGACAATGAGACCCTTTTTCTGGATTGGTTCCATCAATACTTTGTCCCTGAAGTGAGGCAGTACCTTGCCAGTAAGGGACTGTCTTTTAAATCTTTTGATATTACACAATTGCCACTGGCCACCCCAAACATGAGTTCAACACCAAAGGCATCGGCCAGGCGCAGTGGCTCACTCTTGTAATCCTAGCAATCTGGGAGGCCGAGGCAGGAGGATTGTTTGAGGCCAGGAGTTTGAGACCAGCCTGAGCAAAAGCAAGACCCGGTCTCTACTAAAAATAGAAAAAAATTAGCCAGACAACTAAAAATATATAGAAAAAATTAGCTGAACATGGTGGCACATGCCTATAGTCCCAGCTACTCAGGAGGCTGACGCAGTAGGATTGCTTGAGCCCAGGAGTCTGAGGTTTCTGTGAGCTAGGCTGACGCCACAGCACTCCAGCCTGGGCAACTGAGCAAGACTCTGTCTCAAAATAAATAAATAAATAAAAATTAAAAAAACGAATTAGCATCCCTCTACCCCCAACACCAAAGGCATCAATGTGGTCTACTTGCCCTCAAACATGCCTCTAATGCGGCCTCTAGATCAGGGGGTCATAAAGGCTCATTACACACAATACTCTACAAAAAGGATTTTCAATGCTATGGAAGAGAACCCCATTAAAGAAAGCAAAGTCTGGAAGGATTATACCAATGAAGGTGTCATCATTGTTATTGAAAAAGTTGTGAAAGCCATCGAGCCCCAAACAATAAATTCCTGCTGGAGAAAACTGTGTCCAGATGCTGTGCATGACTTCATAGGATTTATGACAGAGCCAATCAAAGAAATCATGAAAGAGATTGTGGATACGGAAAAAAGTAGGGGATGAAGGGTTTCAAGATATGGATCTTGGAGAAATTCAAGAGCTAACAGACACCTCACAGAGGAATTAACAGAGAAGATGACTTGATAGAGATGAGTGCCTCCAAACCAGGGCCAGACGATGAGGAAGAAGATGTAGAAGCAGCAGTGCCAGAAAACAAATTGACATTAGACTATCTGGCAAAGGGGTTCCGATTATTCAAGCCTGCTTTTGACTTCTTTTACAATGTGGATTCTTCTATGATAGAGGCACTGAAACTAAAGCAAATGGTGGAAGAAGAACTGGTACGGTATAGAAACATTTTCAGAGAAATGAAAAAGCAAAAAAGTCAGACAGAAGTTACGATGCATTTCCATAAAGTTACACCAAGTGTGCCTGCCTTCCCCTTCTACCGCCTCCACTTCCTCCACCTCTGCCACCCCTGAGACAGCAAGACCAACCCCTCTTCTTCCTCCTCCTTGTCAGCCTATTCAGTGTGCAGATGATGAGGATGAAGACCTTTATGATGATCCATTTCCACTTAATGAATAGTAAATACATTTTTTCTTCCCTATAATTTTCTTAATATTATTTTCTTTTCTCTCTTTATTGTAAGAATATGGCTTATAATACATATACAAAATATGTGTTAACTGACTGTTTATATTATTGGTAAGGCTTTTGGTCAACAGTAGGCTATTGGTCAACAGTTAAGTTTTGGGGAGAGTCAAAAGTTATATGCAGATTTTCAACTGTGTTGGGGAGTTGGTGCTCTAACTCCCATGTTGTTCAAGGGTTAACTGTAATTGCCAAATCCAATGTCATAAACCTTTTGTCCTACATTTTCTTCTAAAAGTTTTTTTTTAAGTTTTAGGTCTTACATTTAGATCTTTGATCCATTTTGAGTTAATTTTTGTATACAGTATTAGGTAAGAGTTCAACTTTATTCTTTGGTGTTGGATATCCAGTTATGCCAGCACCATTTGTTGAAAAGATTGCTCTTTCCTCATTGAATGGTCTCAGAACCCTTGTCAAAAATCATTTGACCATACATAGGAGGGTTTATTTCTGGCTCTCTGTTCTATTCCGTTGATCTATATCTGTCTTTATGCCAGTACCACACTGTTTTGATTACTGTGGCTTTGTTGTAAGTTTTGACATCAGGAAATGTGAGTCCTCTAGCTTTGTTAGTCTTTTTCAAGATTGTTTCAGCTATTTGAGGTTCCTTGAGATTCCACATGAATTTTAGGATGGGCTTTTCTATTTCTATGACAACACATTTTTGGGACTTTAATAGAGATTGCATTGAATTTGTAGAACACTTTGGTTAGTACTGACATCTTCACAATATTAAATCTTCCAATTCATGAACATGGGATGTGTTTCCATTTATTTATGTCTTCTTTCATTTCTTTTAGCAATGTTTTATAGTTTTCATTGTACAAGTCTTTCACCTGCTTAGTGAAATTAGTTCCTAAATATTTTATTCTTTGTGATGTAAATGCAATTGTTTTTGTGATTTTCTCTTCAGATTGCTCATTGTTCATATATAGAAATGCAACTGATTTTTGTGTGAGTCTAGTGCCTTTTTAAACTTTCAATTAATTCCCTGTTTTTAGCCTCCACATTTACCCTCATTTCCAGATGTACCTGCTGCTGTCAATTCCTGAGGAGGCCACTTGAAATTGTCCCACAGCTCACTGGTGTTCTGTTCATCTGTGTGGTTCCCCCCGCCATCTTTTTCTCTCCATGTATTTCATTTTTGATATTTTCTATTGTTACATCTTCAATTAATAATATTTTCTTCTGTAGTGTCTAATCTGCTGTTAATACCATGCATTGTACTTTTCATCTCAGACATTACATGTTTTCTGAAAGTTAGACTGGGGCCTTTTTTGTATCTTCTTTATCTCCCCTTATCATGCTCATGCTTCCTCCATCTTCTTCAACATATGAAATATATTTTTAATAGCTGTTTTGATGTCCTTGTCTACTAATTCCATCACCTGTGTTATTTCTGAGTCTCTTTCTATATTTTGACTTTTGTTTCTGAGTCGCTATGGATATATGCTCCTGCTCTTTTCACACCTTTGATTTTTTTATTGATGCCAGATAGTGTGGATTTTACATTTGGATTCTCAATTTCTTTGTATTCTTTTAAATATTTTGACCTCTATTTTGGGATGTAGTTAAGTCATTTGGAAATAGTTTGTGATTTTTTTCCCCAAAGCTCGCTTTTAAGCTTTGTCAATAGGAGCCAAGGCAGCCTTCAGTCTAGGGCTAATTTGGCTACACCACTGAGGCAATGCCATTCAGCCTACCTTCAATGCCTTGTGTATTAATTATGAGGTTGCACATTCTGGCTGTGAGGAATATGAAATATTTCCAGCCAAGGGTAATCTCCAGAAATTGTTTCACCTGTTCCCGGTGGTTCATTATCTGGATTTGATTAGTTTCTTCACACACATATGCTGATAGGTTCTCAACTAAACACTCAAGAGGAACCCTCTGAAGATCTCAGAAGTTCTTTCTCTCTCTCTCTCTCTCCCCAACACTTTCCCCTGCATCTCCAGCCAGTAAACTTGAGCTGTCTTGTCCTCCCTGGATTTTCAGCTCTGTCTTCTGCACTCAGAGAAGCCAGTGAGCTCTGTATGGGTCCCCCCTCCTTGAACCGCAGACAGGGAACTCTCTCTAGGCAGTAACCTGGAGCAATGGAAGGGCTGACCTCATTCTTTCTCTTTTCTCAGGAATCACTGTCCTGTGCTCCCCTTGTCCAATGTCTCAAAACAATTGTTTTATATACTCTGTTCATTTTTAATTCATTTAAAGTGGGAGGGTGAATGTGGCCCCTGTTATTCCATCCTGGGCAGACAGTGAAGTCCTCTGGATAATCTGTTCATGTCAGACGACTTTAAAGGCCACACACCATCCTGTGCTTTGTCTTAGGATCATGGGTCTTCCCACCCTTGATCAGTTGTGGCCAGAGACCCCTAATACAAAATTCTGCTGCTACAGTGGGTTGCCCACTCAGCAGGGACTATGGGGAAATGGGTTGATTTCCTTAGAAGAATCTGTGGGCATGGAAGATGGCGGGGCCAACATGCATGGAACAACCCTTACTGAGGAGTCCTTCTTTGACTCGTTTACCGGTAGACCTGAAAATGTTTCCATTTGCGTGGGGAGGAGAAGAAAAAGGAAGTTTTGAAATTAGTTCAGGCTACAGGGAAAGATGCCCTTATGGCCTGTCAACTCAGTGGGCCTGTAGGTGTCTAGCCCACCGAACCTTTGCCATGCCCAACAGAGAGTCACAGTGGAGGTCTCTGGGGTTCTGCAGCAAGACCACCATTACAGCAGATAACTATTCTCCTTTCAGGAAACATCTCCTAGCTTGCTCCTGAAGTTTGGTATAAATATGTGAAATAAAAACCATGAAACCTGAACTGAGCATTGTTTAATCCATCTTGCTTCAAAATTGGGCACCCCAGAAGCTTTCCATTATTAAATAGCATCCAGATCCTGAAGGCCAAAGTAAGCTACTTGAGCAAGTTGCTGAAGTCTTTATAACCTTCTACACTGCCCCCCAGTCAAGTGTGCCTTTCATTGCTCCATTACTCTCCATCTTCAACCTTGAGCATGGGAGGGGGTCCCCTATGATGAATTAAACAAGGGCAAAGAGAATCTAGCCACGTTTACAGATGGTCTGTGTGGTACCACCCAGAAGTGGACTGCCTAAGCATTATATTAAAAGCCCATAGAAAGTTCCATTTTGAAGACGGTAGCATAAAGGCAACATTTCCCCTTTACCTTCTTAATCACCAAGAGCCTTGGGAAGAAGAAACAAAAATACAAATTCCAATTTCAGCAAAACAATGAGCTAGCTAAAACTTCAAACCACAATTCAAGTGGAAGGGCTGCCAAAAGCAGTAAAGTTCTAGCAGAGGGGCATGTGGGAAGAGAGAGGCAAGATCACTGCTACTGCAGATCTCAAAAAGAAGTAGCAAAATATATTTCTCAAGTGTGAAGGGCGTACCCCATGAAGTGCATAAGCCACTCCAGGATCTGTTTCAGGTGTTTGAGACAGGGGAACTCAGTAGAGGGAGAGGCACAGAAGCTTCCTGGACCTAGCTTAGCTTTGAGAATTAGAAGAGGTGGGGCTGAGTGACAGATAGTCAGACAGGCAAGTCATTGCACGAGGCCATCTCTCTCTGAGGGAGCAAGGTAAAGAGGGACTCCACGTTATGAAAAGCTCATGAATAGGTGAGGAATTGGATGACATCAATAGCATAGTTAACAAGGTAGGTCTGATATGATCAAACACACTTTAGTTTCAGGTACTCAGCGAAAATTCACAAAAGCTGACTGATTATTAGACTACAAAGAAATCTTCATTTCTTAAATTCAAGAAATAGAACTAGTACATACATCATTCTCTGACCACTAAGTAATACAACTAGACATTAGTATTAAAACCAAGGGGGAACAATGTCCTCAACACCTGAAAAGTTTTTATTATTCTCTTAAAAAAAAATCTAGAGTCAATAAAGAAATACAAATCAAACTGCAGAATATTTAGAAAATAATAATAAACACAATATAGCAAAACATATGAGATACAGCTAAAGCAATGCTCATGTTTTTGGCTTTAAATGAATAAACAAAAAATTATAATAAAATAAGTAAGCATCCAGTTTCAGAAAGTAGAAAAAGAATAACAAAATAAGCCTAAGAGAGGAAGAAAAACTAATAGATATAATCAGAAATTAAGTTAGAAAACAAAATCAGTAGAACGAATAAATAACCTGGGAGTAAATGGGTACTTCTTTAATATGATAAAATATATTTATGTTGACTCTAAAGTCAGCATCAAGCTTTATGGGGAAATAAAGATAAATTCCCATTGAAGTAGGGAATGAGAAAAGATAGCTACTATTATTTCACTTGTTCTGGATGTTCAAACAACTTAATTAGACAAGAGAAAGTAATTAGGAAAAAAAATCAAAAGAAGTTAAAACTATCATTACTTGAAAATAATGTGATCTTTACCTGGAAAACAAAAATCAACTGGAAAAAAAGTGTTATAAACAATAAGTGACTTCAGTAGGAGGCTGGATACCATTCCAAGGGCTAACTAGCTCACCAGGTTTCTTGGGAATCTGTCAGAAATCTGGTGGTAGATCAACTCTATCAGGTCACTTCTGTCACAGAGGGTGAGGTGACTTACACACTCTAGAAGAAACATTTATTCTACATGTGGATTTTTTTCCCCTGTAAGTTATGCCTTGGACTATTTCACCATCCCTGGAATTACTGACTTTGTATAAACACAAGGTGGTTCAGACAAAATTGTCTCCAACCAAGAACTCGCCTCTCAGTGAAAGAAATAAGACAGTTGGCCAGCCATGGGCCATTATCATATTTCCCATCCACCAGAAGCAGCTGGCCTTGTGGAACAATGAAATGGTCTACTGAAAACAGATCTAGCAGTATCCAGGAGACCACACCTGTGAAGCTGGGACTCTCCCCTGCGGATAGTGATATGTGATCCAAACAGGGACTGAAATGCAGTGCCAATTCTCCCTAAGCCAATGTAGAAGAGGTCCAGAAACCAAGGGTTGGGGTGGGAGGCGGTAGCTCTCACTATTACTTTTCTCTCTAAAAATATTTACTTTCCATCCCCTAAGTCACTCATGCTTTTCAGACTTCACTGCCCAAGGGCAAGGTGTTCCCACCCGGGAGCCCAATAAAGGTTCTGCCTGGCCATTTGAGACTCCTCCTGCCACCAGGGCAATGGCAGAAAAGGGTGTCCCCATGCTGGCTGTGCTCCCCCTGATTATGAAGGAGAAATAGGGTGTTACTCCCCGATATGGGCTGGGTGGAGTAGAGATGGGAGGAGGATGAGTCTTTTGGTTGCCTCACACTACCACACCCAGTGGCAGAAATTAACAGAAAACCATCACTGTCTAGTAACATCCTAATCTTTTTCACTCACTATGAGTGATAGCTAAAGTTATCAATTTGCTCAAGTTTTCAAGATGATAAGAAATAACCCTTGGCTAATAAGGAACTATAGGAGAAATGGGCAGCTTTTAGATATTGTGAACTCTGAAATTTAGAAGGAATGTTTAAAGTGGCAGGATCTAAAAATTAAAATTAAAAATAATAATAATAAAATGGGCTGAGATGTCCCATCTGCACACCTGGATGTGACTTGGTGTTGCCTTCTTTTAGGGATGCTAAAACACATCTATGGCTGTGATAACTGGAGAGGGAGAATAAAGCACCTATTGGGGTACCCGGGGCTTATTTCTGGGCCCTCTTCCAGTCTCTGTCTACATGCTGTAACTAAGCAACTCCATCGAGTCTCATGGCTTTAAATAACCCCTATATGCCGATATATCCTAAACCTACATTTCCAGCTCCGGCCTCACCTGGAACTCCACACTATACATCCACCTGCCTACATGATCAACCCTTCAGAGGCCTCACAAGGATCTCAAATCAACATGTCCAAAGCAAAGCTGCTGATTTCTGGCTATCAGCATCCCCTAGCCTTCTCCTCCTTCAGTCCTCCCTTTTTCAATTAATGGCACCATGAGCCACCGACTTGCTCAAAACAAAAATCTAGAGCAACCCTCTCCAATATGGTAGCTGCTAACCACATGTGGCTATTTAAATTTAAATAAAACAAAATAAAAATGTCAGTTTCTCAGTTTTACTAGCCATATTTCAAGTGCTCAACAGCCACATGTAGCTAGTAGCTGCCATATTATACAGTAAGATACGGAACATTTCCATCATCACAGAACATTCTATTTGACAGCACTTCTCTAGAGAGATTGCCATTGGTTCCTCTTTCCCTCACCTCCTACATCTAATCCATTAACAAGTCCTGTGGATTTTTCAAAACATTCCCTGAATCAATCCCTTTCTCTCCAACCAATTTCTACCATTTCGTTCTATGACACCATCATCTTTCACCTGGACTGCCCAAACCACTTATTAATTGCCCTAGTCCCAAGACAGAATGATTTTTTTTTTCCAAAACTGAAAATCTGATTACGTTTTGCCCCTGCTACAACCCTTATAATAGCTTCTGTGGAAGAGACTGTGGTTTATCCTAATGGCTCTTCTCTCCTTCTACCTCAGTAATAGAACCTCTAAGTTTAGGTGAGCACATGGAAGACCAAAATAAAGAGTACTTTCCAGAGTCCCTCCTCACACTTAGATATGGTCATATTCCTAAGTTCTGGCTGGTGAGATGAGAGCCAGTGAGGTTGCAGGCAGTTTCCCAGGAGGTTCTTAAAAGAGAAGGCTCCCCCTGCTGCTGTAACAGGCATGAGGGCTGAAGATAGACTAGATCATGAGGTGAATTTGGGAGTAGAGGTAATACACTATGGGCAACAAGATAGAAGGAGCCTGGGTCCCTGACATAGTGCGGGGGTTGCCATCATAATGAGACCTAATCTAACTAATATAGCTTCCCATGACACTTAGAAGAAAATCCAAACTCCTTACCAAGTCTGGAAGTTTCTACATGACCTGGTCCCACTCTAGAATAACCCTCTCCACTCTCCCATCACT
The DNA here is from genome assembly GCF_041146395.1 of Eulemur rufifrons. Classification (NCBI taxonomy): domain Eukaryota; kingdom Metazoa; phylum Chordata; class Mammalia; order Primates; family Lemuridae; genus Eulemur; species Eulemur rufifrons. The sequence goes on along the minus strand of NC_090996.1, from coordinate 10,259,280 downwards.
CACCATGCTGCAACCACTCTGACTTTCTTTTTGCTGCTTCAACACACCAAGCTGCTTCTTGCTCTAGGGCTTCTGCACTTGCTTCTCCCTCTGCCTGGGCTGATCCTCTTCAGATGTCCTCGTGATTGACTCCTTTTTGTTATTCAGGTCTCAGCTTAAATGTCATTGTTTTGGAAATGGTTCTCCTCATCAATTCAATCTAAAGTACCCAACATGTCGTTCTCTTTTCCAAGACCTGATTTTAGTTCTCTGCATAGAATTTATCACGAATTGATGTTTCTTGAATTTGTTTAGTGTCCGCTTCCCCCCGCTAGAATGTAAGCTCCACTAACATAGGGATTTGGGTTCACTGTGGTATTTCCAGTGGCTAGAATGTTCCTGAAACCTAGCAATGCTCAGTAAGTGTGTGTAAAATGAATCATTGAATACTATTCCACCTAGTGCGGTGGTTAAAAGCAGGATTTCTAAAGCCAGAAGACTCAGATTTGAATCCTGGGCCACATACCCGTTGCGTGATCTTCTGCAAGTCGTTGAACTTAAAACTGTAAAATGAGGATTCCACCTATGGCGTGTGTAGAAGTAAATGAAATGGCACTAATAAAGCACTCCTTCTTCTTCTCCATCCCTGCCCTGAGGATTTTTTCTTTCCTCCTCCTCCTCAGCCCCTCATGAGGCCATTTCTCTTCTTTGTGTGCCACTGCAGAATCTAGAGCAGGCCTTTTAAATTTGGCGGGAATCAACGACATCTGTCGGGAGGACGAGAGCTGCGCATGCGCGGGACACCTCCTCGGTCTCGCGCGCTAACTTTGCAGCCTTGACAGCCAATTAGAGTTAGCGTCCGGAGCCCTAGTGCCGAGGTCTGACCAATCCAAACAGGGAGGCGGGCCGCAGTGGAGGCAGTGGCGAGAGGGGGCGGGGACAAGCAGAGGGCACACACAGTTCTCGCGGCCCGTACCTCTGCCGGCCAATGGGAGAGGCCTGAGTCCTGAAGCCAGTGGGGCGTGGTGTTAGCGGTTCCAGCAACCGGGGACTGTCCCAGGTCGGACCAATCAGAGTGAGGAGGTGGGAGAAGGCCAGCCAATCATCATGCAGGACAGGAGAGGCGGGGCAGCGCGGGTCGCGGGGTGGCGGAGTCTCGCGCGGATGCCACCGGCTCCGGAGCTTCTGTCAGGGGAGCCCGGCGTGCGGAGGCGGCCGAGGAGGCGGGAAGGCGGCAGTGGTTGAAGGGGTAGTTGCTGACTTGCGGGGAGAGAGTGAACAGCAATGGTGATGGCGGCGAAGAAGGGCCCAGGCCCGGGTGGCGGGGTCAGCGGGGGAAAGGCAGAGGCGGAGGCGGCCTCGGAGGTGTGGTGCCGCCGGGTGCGGGAGCTGGGCGGCTGCAGCCAGGCCGGGAATCGCCACTGCTTCGAGTGCGCCCAGCGCGGGGTCACCTACGTGGACATCACCGTGGGCAGCTTCGTCTGCACCACCTGCTCCGGCCTCCTGTGAGTGGACCGGCGCGGGGGGAGGACCGGGAAGGAGAAGCGGAGAGTCGGCGTGGGGGACCACGGGGACCCGGGGCGGGCGGGGAGGCCCAGGCTCCGAGGGGCGAGGGAAGGAAGTCGAGATGGGAGGCGGCGGGGAGGCCAGGAGACGCGCGCCGGCTGCCGTGAGGGGGTCGCCTGCTGCAGAGGTGTCGTGGGGAAGGGAAGGGGAAGTGGAGAGAGACTGGAGTCGTGTTGAGGAGGGGTGGAGGTGAAGAAGGACACCCGAAGAGGAATGGAGAAACTCCCCGAGGGAGGCGAGGCGAACTGCAAGTGAGGAGGGAGAAAGTGTGGAGAATTGAAGGGAACTCGGGTAGGGTGGAGTGGGGTGGGGTGTGGGGATTTAAAGGGCCAGAAAATGACATACACTTTTAAAGGGAAGTTTATGTAGGTGGAAGGCAAAAAGGAAAGAGGTAGGGAAAGCTGGCCTCAAAATGAAACAGTACCTTTCTACCTTCTGGCTTGTGTCCCTCCTGGAGTGAGAGATGCAGAAACCAATTGAAAATAGGTAAATTAGCCGAGGGTGACGGCCTAGAGATAGTGGAAGGTAAGGAGCCATGGTCCAGAGTTCAGGTGCAGATCCTAATCTCTCGGGGCTTTGGAATGCTACCCAGTTGCTAGACTTATGAAATCTATTAAATAAGAGAGTAGAGCCAGTGGGTTACCCTGGTGGAGAGCTTAACTTTTGCAAGGGTTTGGGAATCTGGACAAGCCATCCTTAAGTCTAATCATTTACACCTTTAAGCTCCTTGTTGCCATGGCTGGATCCTGGTGGTAGCATCTGGTAAACTCTTTCTAGTTTGGAGGTAGGGGGGCTTTGTCGTATAATCTGCAATGCTCCACTTGGCACTGGCACTGTATTTGGTCATGCCAGAGCTAATTTAGAGCCACAGTTCTAGCCCAGATTTCTGGTTATATAGTAACCTCCCTACTCCCCCCTTAAGGTATTTTGTGTCTAAATGCATGATTAACATCTGATACCAGGCCTGGATCTCTGTTTTTTGTTTTTTTGTTTTGTTTTTTGTCAGGGAATTTATTTTGACTTTTTTTAGCATTATGTTAAGACAATGTTGTTTTGGGGTTTTTTGGTTTTCTTTTTTTTAAACAAGGAAAGCTTTCCTTGTTCTAATACCTTTAAGAGCCAAAGAGCAAGCAATATTGTTCTTGCATGACAGATGGTAGAACAGAAGCAAAGAGAGGTTTAGTGACTTATCCAATGCTGTATAGGGGTTGCTGTTTTTAGCATTTATTGTTTGATATTAGTTATGATCATGAGAGACCAGAAATGAGGATCCAGGTCTCCTAAGACACAGTTTGGGATTATTTCTCTACTAGATTTTTACCTCCTTTGCCAAACTTCTACGTTCGGATCAACCTCATTTGTGGATTGTAAGGATGAACTCAATTTTGGTCTAAGTAAAAGCCTTTATGACTCTTGGGATAATGATTTAGAACCAAAACAGGAATGTGTCTTAAGTTGAGATAGAGACTCAAATAAAGCAAGAAAGTAGAGACTTGAGATTGGCACAAATATTCTGAGGAGAGAAGGAGCAAAGTTAGGAGTACTTGTAGTGTACAGTAGAAAGAGAAAGAGCAGATTCCTGAAGATCCAGTTATGAAAAGGAAAATCTGATTAGAGTCTGGAGAGAAGTAAAGGGAAGCAGGGGGATAAAATTGATGGTCTATCAGAGTTAGGTCCTAGGAAGAAAATGTTAGGGAAGAGTGTTAACTCATTCCCACAGTTAGCGGTGATGGTGATGGCATGAAAGATAAAACTCAAAGTATCCCACAGATAACATTTCCCTTCTATAATGAATATCTCTCAGTCAGGACAGAAGGAAGACCAAGGGATCTGGGACACATTAAAAACCTGGTTTCTTTTGCTAGAAAAGTTATTATAACTCCTTAAATATCAGTACACAATTTGTAGTACCTTACCACTTTTTCCCCGTGGTCACTGTTGATCTCATTAATGAAAAGTCAAATACCTGTGATCTGGCATACACTGGTTGGAGGTGGCTGACTGATTAGTTAGGATTGATTAGTTAGTTTAGGATTGATCAGTTTAATAGAGAAGTACCCCAAGAGGACTGGCTCAGTATGAGGGTGTATGTGCCTCAGACTAGGTGGGGGCTTAGCTCCTTAGGAACTTAAGTTCCCATTGGACCAAGTAGTAAGACTCTACTAGCCCTTTTTTTGGTTTCAAGAAATCCTAGAAAAGACATTTTTGTTTAGTATTTTGGTAAAGCATTATGAGCATCACTGAGGGAGTGATTCTTGAGGTCGTAGACTTTAGGGAACATATTTTGGTGGTTAGGAAATGAGAAGTTAGGCCATTTGTTAGCAGGAAATGAGAGTAGAGTGAAGGATCACAAGGTTAGGCCAATACATGAAGCTGAACTGAAGGCATGTTGATCTTATAAGGAGAGAAATATCAGGAGAAGCTCTACAAGGAAGTTGGAATTTCCCTGACTGTGACTATCTGCCTGGGTTCTAGTGGTACTTCTCATTTGCTAGTTGGAGTTCTAGTTAGCATAGACAAGGGCAAGGCATATAAACCTTTTAAAGGAGTCTTAACAAAGCATTACCTGTGTCCCTTTGAGGTACTGTGGCAAGGGCTGAGAGCTGGTAAGTGGGCCATGGGCCGAATGTGTAAGGCAGGGGATGCTTACTGCTGGCTGCAAAGTGAGGAGAGAGCACACACAGTCCAGCAGACAGTAGGGAGGCATGGCTCCGTGGTGGCATGTAGACCAACTAGCATCTTCAATCCACATGGCTGATTGCCCATAAATTAGGATTTTGTGTTGGTGGGAAGTGAAAATTGTGGTAGGCCAACAGCCTGCGCATTCCTTCATTCAGTCAGTCAACAGATATTTATTCGATGTTTATCAAGCCCCAGAGACTGTTTTATGCACTGGAGATATGGCAGTGACAAAGTCCCCATCTTCACGTAGCTTACATCCTAGTGGAGGCCATGGACTATAAATAAATCATTCTACATGTAATTGTAGGTAGTGATAAGTGCTATGAAGTAAAATAAAGCTCAGTATGGGTTAGGGAATGATGGGAGCTCGTATTGAGTTATGATGCAAAGAGATGAAATATTCTTTATTAAAATGAAGAAGATATTGAGGAAAAAATGAAATATCATACTTAGCACCATAGCCAGAGAAAGGAGACAGCAGGATGGCTTTATTTTTAAAGGCCAGTTTTCTGTTCGCTGTGTTACAAATATGTCTGCCTCTTAAGGGGATGGAGTCTTCTGGAGGCAGTGAGCAGAATTACCAGAGTTCCCAGCTGGCTGAGTTGGCTGATGTAGCAAAGTTGACTGTTCCAGCCAAAGTTGAATTTCCTAAGATCTGAAGAATAATGCACATTTTTAAATATTGGTGGGTGGGTGTGACTATGCCTTCATCCCAGCATGTATGAGCTCATTCTCGCTCTCTCTTTTTTAATGAGAAATATTTTCTCAGCTGTAGCAAAAAACTACAGCATTGGTGTGAGGGCCTCAGGGAGACACTGCTAGTTTCTGTTTCTAAATTTACATACATACTGCCACAATTGTAGGTCCCACATTTGACCTAGTTTTATTCATTTGGTTTTCTTCCAGTACCTAATTTCCTTAACCTAGATATGTATCTGTTTAGTTTCCCAAACATACACATATGCTTGTTTGTTTGTTATGTTTCTAACTCTTCTAATGGAGGATGAATCTGCCATTTGAATCTTAAGATGGGGTAAAGATTGCCACTAAAAGCAGTGCCTTCAATGTTTTTTCTTATTCTGGTTTGCCTGAATGCCCCTCTGGATAAACCACTGATCTTTATAAAGAAAACAGACATTGAGGCCTGAGAGCTCATTGACATCAGAGATGGACAATGGACACTAACTTTGAAACCCAATTTTTTCTGCGAAGCGTGACATGCTTCCTTGACCTGGCTGTTTGGGTCCATCCTTTAATCTGTCATCCATCAGGTCTCAGTAACAGTTACTTGTCTCTTCTACTTCTGCCCAACTTTACTGTAATAATGAGAGTCAGAATTAAGGTGGGCAGAGCTCTGAGCTGGGTGTCAAGAGATGAGCTTGACAGCTCTTTTTTTATGACAAGTTCCTACCTTGTACCTTAGTTTCCCTGTCTGGCTTGCTAAGTAGTGGTTCCTAGCTGAAGCATTTTTATCTCCATGGAAGGAAAGGTGTAGTATGTTGTTCAATAATTCAGTACTTTTCCATCTGTCTGGGTTGGAGAGATACACATGTACCTTGCCCCTATTTTAGTCCCATCCCTCCATCCCCTCCTCCCTCACCTTTCCTATTTACCTCTGCTGGGCAGAGCTTGGCACAGTCTCACTAAATTACAGATTTAGGCACTTTATCATAAGGGGCCCATGAACCCCTTGACAAGCCCCTAAGGAAATAATAAATTACCAAAGGGATGAAAGAAGATGTGGAGGAAGGGAAAAGTAAATGAGATTGAGATTGAGCCTAAAGAGGAGAACAGCTAATGATATTATCGGGACTCTACCTGAGTCTAATCAGGGGAGCAGTTTATCATAGCTACTGAGGAAGAACAAAAGAAATGGGTTGAAGCAGAATTTAGATTAGGAAGAAAGTTCCTAAAATTAGTGAAATTGACCCTGGAGCATGGTAATAGGAGAGCTTTCCTGTTAGGGACTATTGAGGGTTCCTAATAGAGATACTTGGTGATGTTTGAGTCCAAGGTAAAAACTTAACTGCTTTAGTTGTACCCTGCTCAGAGGCAGAGCAGTGGAATCCCAGGAGCAAAGAAACACAATCTGGAGTGTATGAATTTGAACACAAATATTCAGAGGCAAGGAATTCCCAAGTCCATATTTGGCACAAATAAGAGAACTTGGGTGCTGGGTAGAACTGGTTTTTTTCCACTGTTGACCTGGCAGAACCTTCTTATCTGAGCAGCTGAGCAGGTTTGATGCTTTTATGAAGCAAGATAGAAGCAAAAATTTGGGCCAGCTTGAGGGCGATCACCACAGAAAAACAAAAGGTATGGTATTTTTGGAAATAGTAGTATGCTTAATAGAATCAAAGAGTTCATCCTTGCCAAAAAAAAAAAAAAAAAAAAAAGGAATCAAAGATCAAAGGAAAGGAGGAAGAGAGGGAGGGAGAATTGGGCATACTTTAGCATCTACACAAAAAACTGGCTTCACTGGCCAAATAATCAGAGTACTTCAAATGCCCTTTAGGTGCCCTGTGAAGAAGAAACTGAAATAGATAAAACAACATGACTGGAGACCTGAGTCCTAGTAATGTACTTGCTTTTTTTTTTTTTTTTTTTTTTAGACAGAATCTCACTGTTGCCCAGGCTGGAGTGCAGCTGGAGTGCAGTTGTGTGATCATAATAGCTCACTGCAACCTTCACATCCTGGGCTCAAGCAATCCAGCCTCCTGAGTAGCTGGGACTACAGGCACATACCACCATGACCAGCTAATTATTTTATTTTTGTAGAGATGGAGTCTCACTATGTTGCCCCAGGCTAGTCTCAAACTCCTATGCTCATGATCCTCCTGCCTCGGCCTCCCAAAGTGCTGGGATTATAGGTGTGAGCCACCATACCCAGCTGTACTTGCTTGCAATTGGAAAAAATTGCCCTTTTCTAGGAAAATAGATTTAACTCTATATTTCCTCAGCACCTCCTGGTTAGAAATAACAAAATGGATTTGCTATGATAACTGAACGGCGGTGCCTTCTACCAACTCTTCCTTCTCTTGGGAAGAACCTGAGAGTTTGTTAGGGAGACTGGGTGCAAGCTGGAGTGTTGTGTCTGTTTAATTCCATGCCAGTGACTCACATCTGGCCCATTGCATGACCCTGGTATGTACCCAGCACACCTAGACCATTTGATTTCAGCTACTGGGAAGAGAGGGGCTCTTGTTTCTAAAATGCTTCTCTCAGCCAGTCATGGCCTGTCTATGATTCAGAAAGAAATAGTTTGACTCATAGGCCATGTAACTAGGCCCTCTTCCTGGGCTGCAGAGTGTTGCCTTGTAGAGAATTCTCCCTGCCCCCAAAGTGTAGCTCTGGTTATACATAATCCAGTCTACAGACATCAAGGTCAGAGCAATGCTTTTTGTACTGTGCTATGGAAACATCCTGTTCCACCAGATTCATTTGGCTCAAGGCACCTAAATCACTTCTTATTTTTTCTGCCTTCCCATCATCCTATCATCCCCACCCCAAAAAAAACTTCCAGTCCAAGCTCAGCCATAAGAAGTTCTGTTGTTCTAAGCATCCTGTCTTGATTGATGCCTCCGTTGAGTCCCTCCCCCTCCCTTAACAAGGAAGCACACCTCCCTGTTTACACTTTGCTAACAGTTCCTGGTTGTCCTCTCAAGAAATGTCAATGACCTTTTTGTGATAGGCTTAGAATCTATTTTTCTAGTGTAAACAGAATACGTTTTACCTTTCCCATGACCATTTCTCTTCCTTCCCGCACTGCTGCATCCTGGAATCACATTCTCCCTGATCCAACAGTGCGGGACTGAATAAGCACCCTACTGCATTGAGAGGTATCCTTGTCCAGGCTTCCTGGGTCCTTCCTGTTAAGCTCCTGGTGATAGACTAGATCCTATAATTTTTGTATCTCCCCAAGTGCCTACCATAAAGCCTTGTATTTTGGCAAAGTAAATATTGGTTAGTAGGAGGCAAAGGAGAGGACCTCTGAGATCATAGGAACAATGAGGTCTGGCTAGACTTCAGAAACGCCTGATATTCTGAGGGGGGAAAGGTCAGTGGTTAAGGTGAGAAAGAGCAAGAGAAAGAGTATAAAAGCAGCCTGGCTAGAACTTAAAGCAAAACCAAACCAAGCCATTAGCAAGAGAGGCTTTAGGAGAGAAAACTGGACTATCTTTGAAATGTGATCGGAAGAGAGTCTTCAGGGCAGATCAAGTTTAAGAGCTATTGTTTGATATGTAGTAACAAAGCCTTGCTTTTGGTTTTTCCTGCTCTTATCTTTCCTTGGGGCATCAGTCTTCTTTGATACTGCTTGTCTTTTATAGGGTATTTTGAGACCCTTTACTTAAAAGGCTAGCAGCAGAATTGCTGAAAACAGCCTCCACTGTAGCCTCTCTCCAGTGTTCTGTCCTTTGTTAGAATCCCATAACGAATAATCAGCCATCCAAAAGGGCAGCTGCAACTTTGCTGTTCACTCTGTACTGTGTCATCTGCCCCCCTACTCCCTGCCCCACTGCCTTTGCTTATACCAGCAGGAACATTGCCATTCTCCGAGAGTTGGCAGGAGCACCTTTATTCTGCGTGCGTGTGTGTGTGTGTGTGTGTGTGTGTGTGTGGTAAGCATGAATGTGTGTTTTTCCCACCTTCTTTATGAATTTTTAGGATTTCTATTTGATAAATTTTGTGATCTCTTTTTTCTCCTTTTGCTCTCCTGAGGCATCATCCAGGACCCTATTCTAGATTTACTTTCATTTTAACATCTTTAATTGCCCATTTTTTCCACGAGAGGAAAAGTCTGAGGCATAATCAGCTGAGACTCTTTTCCTCCTGGTCCCAGGGTATAGTTTATTTGTTTTGGTTTGGCCAGTTTTGTTTTAATCTGATAAGGGCAGTAGGTCTAGATAGAGTAAAACTTAAGATGCAAGGAAAGAGGAACATATGAAGCCCTGCCTGGCTTAGCCCCAAGTTTCCTGTGTTAGAACACTCTGGAGACCAGTCGAGTGGGGGCAAGGACGCCTTCTTTTCTACTGTAATCTCCACAGGCTTTCTGTGGGCAGAAACGGACTCCTAGGGAGTTAACAGAACATACAGAACAGGCACAAAAGCATCACTACAGACAGGATACATATTCTTGCCCATGCCAGTCTCATATCTCATGGTTGAACTTGATTTCTTGCTTTATTGAAAGATCTAGAAACAAGAAAGTCGAATATTTCTTTTCCCAGAGATGGCTTCCTGAAAGAGAGGGACCCTCTCTATCCTTCCTGCCACTCCACATTTATGTGTAGATAAGAGTAGGGGCAGCTGGCCTAGGGACTCCGTTTTTTGTCACCAAATCCTATCTTTGTGTTACCAGGAATAGTCATGGGCCTTCGTTTTTGCCTTCCTTCATGCTTGAAGGATTTGTGTTTTCGTGGGCTCTGGAATCTTGGGAGATGTGCTGCAGGTCCAAAACAATGATAAAACAGGAAATGGGAAGTGGTCACATGTCTGAGTTCCAAAAGTATCCCCTTGGCCTACAGGCTGAACACTGAAACTGTCGGGATCTAAGCCAGGCTAGAGGAAGCTTCTGGATGGGCAGGCTCTGCTCCTCTCATGAATGACTGGAATCACAATATGTTCCTGACTCTCCCTTGCCTATCTTTTTATAAGAAGCCTCCAAAATATTCTTGTTTCTCTTCTTTCCTGGAATTAGTAAGTAGCTTCAGGTGGAGGGTTCTAGCTGAGCTTACTTTATGTGCTGCTGTTTTATCCTTTCTCCCTCCCCCTCCTCCCATAGACAGCCTGCAGTGCTAACTGCATTATACTTCTCTTTCTATTTCTCTCCCACAGGAGAGGGCTGAACCCTCCTCACCGTGTCAAGTCTATCTCCATGACAACTTTCACTGAACCTGAAGTAGTATTCCTGCAGTCTCGTGGCAATGAGGTGAGCTGCCACTGATGGAATGGTCAGAAGGCTGTGGTTGCCCTGTCTGTAGGTAGAGCTTTGCCTCAAGATTGTAGAGAAACCCTATAGTTTTGTTTTTTTGTCAAGTTTCTCTTAATTTTTTAGTATGTAAGATTTCTTATCTTATGTATATTTGTATATTTACAGAATCTTAGTTATACAGATTATGGTTTGTCTGAGCCCCTTTTGGGAGAATCAAGGGAAGGAGCAATAGCTCCATAGGGGGTGGCCCCTGGGCACTGGAGGGGAAAACGGGTAGAGCTCCAGCTGAGGAGCTGACTAGGCCAACCCCTCTGAGTAAGATCTCCTGGAGCCAGCTCTGCTGACTTGAGCCTGGACAACTGGGTTTAAGTCTATGTCATTTACTTGAAAGTGACTTAAACCCCTTCCCCAGCTAAATCTGTTGATTGAAAGTTGCCATCCTTCGTGTTAGCAGTACCCCTAGCTAACTTACTTAGAGGTGACTAGCTTACTTAGAGGGTGCCATCATGGGCCTCTAGAGGATGCCCTGGAAGCTGGAGCTCTGAAAATTTTCCCTGACCCTACCCCCATCTTAATTTAGTTCTCAAATAATTCTCATGGTCTTCTATTTTCTGTTTTCAATACGTGTCATAAAATGTAATTATAAATTTATTTTTACTTGTCTAAAGCATGATCTCCCCATTAGATTATAAACTCTATGAGGACCAGGGATCATGTCTGGTTTGTAGGTATACCCAGATCCTAGCACTGTGTCTGTGCTTGATAAATATTTATTGATGAATAAATTGGAAATGGCATCTCTTATATTTCATGCTTTCTGCTCCAACTCCTTTGTCACCTGACTTCATTCTTTTAGGTTTGCAGGAAGATATGGCTAGGTCTATTTGATGCTCGGACATCTTTAGTACCAGATTCCAGGGATCCTCAGAAGGTGAAGGAATTTCTCCAGGAAAAATATGAGAAGAAGAGATGGTAAGGAGGAGGAAAGAAGTTGCTGTGGAGATGTGTTCAAGACGTCCTTCATGTGACAGTCCAGTTTCCAGAGTTCAATTTGAGCTTCTTACAAAGGCTAGACTTGGGTTGATTCTGTTCTACTCATTCAGTTAGGGCTAAAATTTGACTTCAAAATAATAAATCTCCATAAAAGGGCCACTTATTCTCAGTTGCTAACCCTGCAGATTTCATGACCCCTTTTTTGGGGAGACAGTGGACTAATTGGAATAGGGAGGTAGGCCTGTGGGAGTCCATTTTGATAGTTCAGCTGATCTTGTATGTGGGGAGAGATGGCTGGAAGCACATGTCTTATAGCTTTATGCTCTTACCCATCGTTTCATGATTTATGTGTATAGTCAGCCCTCTGTATCCACAGGTTCTACATCCACATATTCAACCAACCATGGATCAAAAATATTTGGGGAAAAAAATTAAAAGATAACAATACAACAATAAAAAATAATATGAATTTTAAAATATACAGTAATTATTTGCACTGCATTTACATTGCATTAGGTATTATAAGTAACCTAGAGACGTTTTAAAGTATATGGGAGGATGTGCGTAAGTTACATGCAAATAAGTCACCATTTTATATAAGGGACTTGAGCATCCTCTGATTTTGATATCCACTGGGGCCTGGGGCGGATCCTGGAACCAATCTCCCAAGGATACCAAGGGATAACTGTATTCTGTTTTCCTGATGGAGAAAACAGCATTTCCATTCTGCTTTGCCTTTTCTCTCCCAAGTGTCACTTCCTGTTGTTTGATCTCTGGGGTGTGTGCACACTGGGAGTAACTACAACGTGGGGAGGAGAATGCAGAGAACACGGAGACTGACGTGGATAAAACCACATTTTGGAGTTCCCCCTAGGGATGTCCTCAGGATTAAGATGATACTTCCAGAGTAGGGGAAGGGGATTTTATCAGAAGCATCAGGAGCTGGCAGATAGAAATACAGATTGTGAGCAGCTAGAGGATGAGGTGGCAGACACCTTTTTGGTGCAACTGAGAAGGAGGAATCTGAAGGAACACTCAGGAAATAAAAAGGGGGACCTTGAGTAGGAAGTTGGAAAATAAGATCGCCTGTCCGTCAACATTATTGCATGTGTTATTGCTTAAAACCCAGATGGTTTGAGATGTCAAAAAGAGGAGGGGGAGAAGAAGGAAAAATAGGCACAAACCAGAGCAAACTGAATTCTCCTGCTGAAAAAAATAGTCTTCAAGTGCTCAAAGGAATGCTCACGATAGGCAGAATTTTGCTAGGTCGCTAAATTCCCATTAAAAAAGGATACTAATGGAAAAAAATATGAGCAAGGACATTGACTCCTGTAACCTGTGTTTTCCCAAGCACCTAGGCTGAGCCTGGTCCAAGGTTTTATCCCTCTCTTTACAGCTTAACTATTCTTTCTCAAAGGTATGTCCCCCCAGACCAAATCAAGGGGCCCACTTATACCAAAGGCAGTACTTCCACCCCTGTTCAGGGCTCCATATCAGAAGGGAAGGCCCTGCGGACACTTCCAGGTGATCCCGTGCCATCTCTCTCAGCTGCTGCCTCCACCTCGAGCCAGGTAACTCTCAGATCTGCCCTTCATGTTTATGTTGAGATTTGGGAGACAGGGGTGTCAGTTTCCTAAATCAAATCCCCTGGACTTAGCAGATAATAGTACAGAAGCTATGCGCCCTGCTATTACCTATATCTTGCATTTATCACCTCTGAACCTCATATTTTGGAAGATGGAGCCCTACAGGAGTGGTATTTGAAGAAGTCAGAGTATCAACTCCAAATCTGCCCATTCCCACCAAGGAAATACAAAAGGGACTAGGACACTGCATCCAATACCTGGGAAAGATGAGGAGGTGACAGCTCCAGGGGCACTTTTAGGCAACATTCCTGTATATCTTAGGGTTATCTTGGCACGTATGCTCTAAAATGTGTGGTTCTGGTAGCTGATGTATTGAGAAGACAAAGGTGATACGAGGTATGAGAGGAGCTAAGGAAGCTTCTGCCTGGTAATCCTCTTGGTTGAGGGCAATTACTCACTGTCTTCTCTCTCCACCTGCCTACTGGGGACAGCCTGGGGAGCTGTGGAGGGGCCTGGGTCATGTCTGGGATTCTAAGTGCTATATGTAATTCCTTCTCCTCCAAGTCTGTCAGTCAGTCTCAAGCTCGGACATCCCAGGCCCGGAGCTCTCAGCCACCTACCCACTCTTCTGTCAAGAAAGCAAGTACTGACCTGCTGGCTGACATTGGTGGAGACCCCTTTGCTGCTCCCCAGGCAGCACCAGCTTTTGCTGCGTTCCCAGCCTTTGGAGGTAAGTGGCACTTGGAATGAGAACCTCCCTACAACATATGTACCTATAACACAAGAAATTCAGCCCCTCAGGGTGGCCGAGTTTCCCAAGGCTCCAGATCTCTACATGCATGCAGACGTGATGGTCATTCTGAAGCAGCAAAGCTGGGAGGACTGAGGTCAAATAAGTACAGCAGGATTATGTTTGGGGTTTGACCATAAGGCATTGCGGTTGGGGGCTCCTAGCACTTCCTTTCAGAACATTCCAAATAGCCTTTTTATTGCTTTCTCTCTCTGTTAAAATGGGAGGAGGAGGATTATCATGTGTTCATTTCCCCTGCCTCCTTCCCAAAGATCAGCAATGGCCAATAGAGGGTTTAGCAAAGTGGTACCTATATTCCCTTTTTATTTTTTAACCTCCTTCCTCTACAAAAAAAATTGTTTTTCATATGATTCTGCCCCAAAGTAGGCCCTGACAAAAATGTTAATGCCTCACGGAGTAAGGATAAAAGATGACAGGGAGTGAATATGGAGGCCTCTGGATGTCCCTTTCCCCGGCTGCCATCTCCCTCTGAGGAAGACTCTATGGAAAGGCAGATGTCCCAGAAGGGTGGCCCTTGCCCTTTAGAATTGGTAGACATGTAGACATGCATTACATTTTCTATATATAACCTTTTATTTCCTCCACCTATAGGCCAGACACCTTCCCATGGGGGCTTTGCCAACTTTGATGCCTTTGGCAGTAGCCTCAGCTCTTCTGCATTTGGAAGCATCCCTCCAACTGGCCAAGCCCCATTCTCGGCCCAGCCGACACCTGCAGGTAAACTCTGCCCCACTGGTTTCCTTTCTCTCTTCCAACTGCATCCAGTTATCCATGTCCATACCTCACCCTTCATTCACATCCTCACTAACCTAAAGAACTGTGTAAAGGAGATAAAAGCACAAAGAGAAGCAGCTCCAGGAAAGGATGAGAGTGGTCTGACACATTCTTGTCAGGAAGAGGGGGCTCTATTACTCTATTTTTTTGCATAAAGAAAATGATGAAAATTGCACCAGAAGCTGTCCAGATTATATAGTAGGAAACTTCTGACTAGGAAGTATGGAAGACTTGAGTACTAGAAAAATTGAGAATGGACATGACCTTTTCTCTAAAGTGCTCTGATTGTCAACATGGTATACTGCCCGAAAGGGTCAAGGTTCAAGATAGTCTCCAGAAGTCTTCACCCATCCTTCTAAGAGCAAAGGCCTATAAACTCTATGCTGTGTCAATAAGCAATTGCAAGAGACTCTAAAGTTCTTCATAAAGCATTTGGCTCCTCCCTATGCTCCCAGACATCCAGTCTTCATAGCCTTTGGGCTGCCCTCTGCCTTCGAACATCCTGGACACATGGGAGGGCAGCTGGAGCACTGTCCAGCCTAGCTGTCTTGGGAAAAGCCAGTGACTTACGCTCTCTCTTTCTCCCTTCCTCCACCCACCCTTTCCCTTCACCACCCTCACTGCCAGCCAGTCGGATGCTAACTGGAAGTTACAGCTCTGGTAAGTTATTCTTCCCACCGACAGCCTACCCAAGCTGCTCTGATCATAGAGTTTTGAGGCTGGAAGGAACCCTTAAAATTTAGTCATTTTAAAGATGAGGCAGTTAAGCAATTTGCCTAGTCATGCAACCCACAGAATGGTAGAACCGAGATCAGAGCCCAGACTTCTTGACTGTCACTCTGCCTTCCCACGGTGCCACTGTGAGCTGGTTGGTTGCTTCTGTTTTTATTTTAATTTTTTTGGATGGGAACAGAAAGAGACATTTTATATTGATAAAAGTTAAAATTCACAAAGACATTCTCACAATCATGTACTTAAAGTAACAGCATAACCTTGAGATTCAAAACCAATTAGACACAATGAGAACGTAATGAGCCACGGAATAGGAGACTGTAATACACTCTCTCACAAGATTAGCAGATAGATAGATGGACAAGGAAGGAAGTAGATGATTTGAGCAACAGTTTAATAAGTTTGATGTAAGAAATTTAAGTAGAACTTTGTAACCAACAGACAGAATATGTATTATTTTCAAACCTTTAACTCTTTTATAATTTGACCGTACACTAGGAAACAAAATCTCCATAAATGCTAACAAATAGAAGCTGCGTAGGTCACATTCTATATGGTAAAAGCTATCCAAAACAAAGCTTAAAGGTGTGAAACAGGGAGAAGATATATAACATGGCAAACAGACAAAAGTTAATATCCACAAAGTATTTGTAAAACTTCTATAAATATGAAAGAAAGAATATAATAATGTACAAGGGATACAAGCAGGTAGTATGCAAAAAAAATATGAAAATATCCTCAACCTAACTAATCAGAAATGTAAGCTAGAATAGATAATTTTGTACATTCTGTTGGCAAAAAATATTAAATATTGATGATGGCCAACATTTTGTGCACCGTTGGCAGGAGTGTAAGTTAGTACAGAAATATTCAATTTAGCAAGAAAGATGCGTTCCTGGGAATGGAAGCTATAAAACAGCCAAGGGGTTAAAAAATGATCCTTTGAGAAATGCCTTCCTAGCACAATTGATTGCTTTAAAGACAGAGTTTTCAGGGCAGACCCAGAGAGAAGGAAGGTCTCAGCCTCACAGATGTCCCAGGCATTAAACCCTTTGTCCAGTATCTGGTCCTCTCAAAAAGCAGTCAATCTGCAGCCAAACCCGGAGCCAACCAACATTTAAGAGGATCCTGCCACTGCTGGAGCTTTCACATATTATGTCTATACGGAAGGAAAGAGCTCCCTTTTGCAGTGGAGGAAACTAGCTCAACTTGGCCAGTGACTTGGCCAAAATCTCGTGCTGATAAGTGGCAAACCGCATTCACTTTCCACTACACCATGATCCTGCAGGTGTTCCTGTGAGTGTGACATAAAGAACAATTGAGAGGCCGGGCGCGGTGGCTCACGCCTGTAATCCTAGCACTCTGGGAGGCCGAGGTGGGCGGATCGTTTGAGCTCAGGAGTTCGAGACCAGCCTGAGCAAGAGCGAGACCCCATCTCTACTAAAAATAGAAAGAAATTATATGGACAGCTAAAAATATATATTAAAAAAATTAGCCGGGCATGGTGGTGCATGCCTGTAGTCCCAGCTACTCGGGAGGCTGAGACAGGAGGATCGCTTGAGCTCAGGAGTTTGAGGTTGCTGTGAGCTAGGCTGACGCCACGGCACTCACTCTAGCCTGGGCAACAGAGTGAGACTCTGTCTCAAAAAAAAAAAAAAATAAAGAACAATTGAGGCCAGATTTGGTGGCTCATGCCTATAATCCCAGCACTTTAGGAGGCTGAGGCAGGAGGATCGTTTGAGGTCAGGAGTTCTAGACCAGCCTGGGCAACATAGCAAGACCTCGTCTCTACAAAAAATTAGCCAGGCATGGTGGGACGCACCTATAGTCCTAGCTACTCAGGAGGCTGAGATGAGAGGATTGCTTGAGCTCAGGAGTTTGAGGCTGCAGTGAGCTGTGATCACACCACTGCATTGCAGCCTGGGGACAGAGGGAGACCCTGTCTAAAAAAAAAAAAAAAAAAAAAAAAAAGAACCATTGAGTATCAAATAGGAAAGGAGATCTTGAGAGGTGGGTGTCTCTTCTGACAAGCCTGGTTTTATTTTTATATTTCTGAGGGGGAGTATGGAAAGGGGAGGTTTTAAAAACTGCATTTTCCCTTGAAGCCGCTACAAGGCATGTGTACAAATCCAGGTGCATGGAGTGAGGCCCTGGAAGTGTTTAAGAAGCATATGCAAAGCAAATGAGCACAGGTATTCCAAGGAGCCACCCCTCTTTTGTGCTAATAGGCTGTCTGTGCAGGAGGCCGACTCTACCTGGGTTAGGGACTGTCCTGCCCCCTAGTGTCCACAGGGAGGTACAGCATGGCCCACAGCCCAGGGAGGAGCAGCTTCTCTCCCAGCCTGGTAGGGTTGCAGGCCTGGTCCTCACCGGGGAAGCTCCTGGAACATGAAGGCCCAGAGCAGTACTGAAGAATCAGACCCATCTGAGGAGAGAGCTGTGTTCATGTGGAAACTCCATATACTGCACTCTGAGGCAGTTGCGCACGGGAAAGGCCTGGGCCTGGAGAACCAGTGGAAGATTCCAGCCTGTCTTACATCCCGTGGTTTGGAAAGGACTGATGACCAAGTATGCCCAGTAGCATTATAGCTTCACACTGGGAGCTTGCAACCAGAACTTGTTCATATAGAAAGCCCGGGCGTGTGGCAGGGAGATGGCAGAGGAAAGCACTGTCTTATAAGTGCTGACACTCGGTGAAAAGAAACGGGCCTTGATGGTCTGGCAGAAGGTGGGCACTGGGCACTTGTCTCTTCCCTGCTGGATTCTGAGCTGCTCCAACTTAAGGCCCGGGTCGCCCTCGTTCATGCTTAGTGCCTGGCACAGGAAAGGTCCCCTTAAAAAGGATAAAGACAGCCTTTAGAAAAGGAAGAGCAAGGAGATTCAAACTACAGTTGTGGGGCATTCAGAAAAGCCCAAAACTTACCTGATAAGAAATTAGACTGTGGTCTCAGGGGGCCAGGGAGCAAAGAAGCTTTGAGAACCAGCCTGGCTTTTCCTTTTCCTTGTCTTGTGTCTTTATCTTTTCCTCCCTCTTACCTCTCAGAAACAAGTGATCTTCCTTTGCGAATGCTACCCCTCATCATTTTCCACTTTCTGCAGGGTTTCATCCCATCGGCTGTCTTAGCAGGATTTCACCTCCACTTCCTCCACCTCTGCTGACATATACCCTTTTCCTACAAAGGCGCTCAAGGTTTCCCATCCTCCAAGATGTTTCCACAGCTTTAGCCATGCTAGTCTCTGTTGTCTCATTTTTCTCTCCACAGCCATGCCTCTGGGAAGAGGAGCCTGTGGCCTTCATTTATTCATTTTTTATTTTCCTGTTTGCCCACTTTTTTTTTTTTTTTTTTTGAGGCATAGTCCCACTCTGTCACCCTGGCTAGAGTGCTGTGGTGTCAGCCTAGCTCATAGCAACTTCAAACTCCTGGGCTCAAGCAATCCTTCTGCCTCAGCCTCCCAAGTAGCTGGGACTACAGGCATGCACCACCATGCCCGGCTAATTTTTTCTATATATTTTTAGTTGTCCAGCTAATCTCTTTCTATTTTTAGTAGAGACGGGGTCTTGCTCTTGCTCAGGCTGGTTTTGAACTCCTGAGCTCAAACCATCCGCCCACCTTGGCCTCCCAGAGTGCTAGGATTACAGGCGTGAGCCACTGTGCCCAGCCTTGCCCACTTCTTTTAACCATTTTATGGCATAATGCATAATGCATACTATTCTGCACCTTGATTTTTTTTAACTTAACAGCACTATTAGACCTTTTTTTAATCCGTACATTAAGAGCTTCCTCATTCTTTTTTATAGCTCCATAATTGTCCATTGTATGTATGTGCCATAATTTATTTAATCAGTCCCTGTTGATGCATATTTAGGATGTTTCCAGTCTCTTGCTGTTAAACAGTGCCTCAGTTAATAACCCTCTGTGTGTCATGTTTTGCGTGTTTGCAGGTTAGGTCTGTAAGAAAATCCTTAGCAGTGGAATTAGTCTAGTGGGGACACAGTTGATACGGAAATAAACCAAAGCTTATCACTACAAGTATGTCAAGTGCTATGAAGGAAATGAGCAGGGTGCTGTGAGAGGAAACCAGGGTCAAATTCACATCAGTGGGTCAAGGAAGGCCCACCCGAAGATATGTTTCTGTTCAGCCTGAGGGTGAGTAGGAGTCAGCCTGCTGAGGCCATGGGAGGGGCCTCTTATTGCAGGCCAAGGCTGCAAGCTGAGGGTTTGGGGAGGATCTTGTTCACTTGTGTTTCGGTCTGAGACAGCCATCACATGTTTCCTCTGAGACGTTGTCTTGCTTCTCTGACCCTGGAAGCAGTTTCTTGTATTGTAGATAGATAATCCCTCATGTTTGTGTTATACTTTACCGATTTCAAAACCTTTTTTCATTTATCTCAGAGGGTCTTTACAACCACCCTACAAGAGGGCTCAGGAGAGTGAGATTTGCTGGAGTCACAGCACATGGTAGCAAGTGGTAGAGCCGTGACTAGAATCCAGTTCTCCTGGTTCTACCAATTTACATATTCATTCAGCAAGCAACTATTGAGCACTGTCATGTGGCAGACTCTAGGCAAAGTTTGTTTCACTTCAGTAATAAGTGAGTCTTCCAGCACTCATAAAAATAAAGCTTTTTTCCATTTGTGGTCTCATTTCACCTTCACAACAGCCCACAGTGGTCAACAGAGTCCCAAGATACAGAAGAGACTTTTGACACACAGATGAAGAGGCTTTCTTAAAATGACAGGGACTCACGCCTCCTCCCACAAGATGAAATTGCTTGGAATTTCCAGGACTCTTGCCCCCTGAGCTGTTTGTAAGGACTCTCGCTTCCCATGGGGCTGGCCCGCTTTTTCTTCTTGGCTGTGAAGACGGGGAGGGCAGGAGAACCTGGCAGCTGGCCTGGCCCCTTAAGCAGCATGCCCAAGCTCGGGGCGTCAGGGTGGCCTCTGGAGAGGAGGTGGCTCAGTGGGGAGGGAATGGTGCTGGCGGCTGGAGATGTGCTCATCAGCTCCACAGCCCAGGAGAGGCTTCTGAGTGTGCTCAGCCCTTGCTGTTCTTCACAGCTCCTCTGCCTGCCCCTTCATGTGACGTCTCAATCAGTGGAAATGCTGGTTTGAGGAAAGGACAAACTTTTCATCTCTTGAGGGAAAAATGGGACATGTAAGCCAAACTAGAGCAGCAGGGAGGACGGCCTGACACAAGGGAGAGCTGCTGTTCGCTCAGCAGAGGCAGCTTTGAGCACAGGGGAGATCGAGATGGGCTGAGCTATCCCCTTGCCCAGAATCCTCAGTGGGAAACAAGCCCTTCTGAACTGGGTGGGCCCTGGGAAAGTGGGCCGGCTCAGAAAACTCGGTGGGTGCATCTCATACCATCACTCCACCACTCCTCCTCCTCCTCCTCCACTACACCACCAGCTCCACCTCCTCTCCTCTCCTACCCCTTCCGGCCTGTCTCACCGCAGCACTACCCGTTGTATTTCCTATGATTGCCCAGGGAGCAGCCAGGTGACTCCATTTGGTGCCGCTCCTCTTGTACCTGCCAGTCAGCCAAACAGCCGTGCAGATATGGGCAGCTTCCTGGGACCTGGGGTGCCAGCTGGAGGTATCCCTAGCAGGTATGTCCAGACATCGGGGACTCTGCCTTAGGGCAGGAGTGCCAGCCCAGAAGCACCGGCCTTGCTTCCTAGCCTGATCAGCTCCTCCTGGTCTCCTCCTCCCCTCTTCCCCTCCCCTCTCCTCCCCATCCTTGAAAGCGGGACAGGTTGGCCATCTCCTGGTCCCTTGCTCAGCTTGTCTCCTTGGTCCTGAAAGATGTGCATGCCAACTTCTCTCCCCATATTGCAGCATCTTCGGGATGGCCGGCCAGGTCCCCACACTCCAGGCTGCCACGACTGGCAGTGGCAGCAGCACAGGGCTTGCCTTTGGAGGTGAGTCCCACCTATGGAAACTCAGGGGGATCTCAGACCAAGAGGAGACTGGGGACTCTGGACAGGGAGGGGAGTGGAGAGAGATGCACACCAAGATTTAGAGCAATGCTCAGTCATCAGAGGCTTAAGCAAATGAGAAAATAAATAAATACCTCTTTCTCCCATCTCTACCCATGCCACCCTGCACAGCCTTCACCAACCCTTTTGCAGCCCCTGCTGCCCAGCCCCAGCTGCCTTCCACCAACCCATTCCAGCCCAATGGCTTGGCCCCAGGTAAGCCTCCAGCATGGTCACCGTTTGAGACTCTCCAGGGTGTACATTTCCCCACAGCCTCTCCCTTAACCCTTGTCCTATGCTGTCAGAAGTGGCAGGCAGCCCGGGTCATTGCCCTGCCCACTCATTGCCAGGCTACCTAGCACTTGAGTCACAGAATCATATTTCCGAATGAGAAAAAAACAAACTGCTACTTACTGAGACAGAGCTGAAGATTGTTTTAATGTTGACCGACAGTGGCAGTGACTCTTCTGTCTCCAAGCCACAGCAGTGTCCCTCTGGGCACCTAGCCTCTCTTGGTTCTGTGTCCCAAATTTAAGCCACCTGAAACCACAGCCCTGTTCCCTGCCTCATCAGCCCGAGTCTTGTGTTCTCCTCTCACCCTCGCCCTCCCCCTGCTCCCTGAAACGTCAAGGCCAGGGAGGGAAAAGCACAAGAGCTAAGAGCTCTGGAGCTGACCACGTGGCAGGCCCAGTGCCCGGTGCTTCACAGCCACTGTTTAATTTTCACAGCAGCCTGGGAGATAGGTACTGTCCCCATTTCAGAGATGAGAGAACTGAGGCACAGAGAGTGTTAGAATCTGCCCTAGTTTATGCAGTTTAGTCGGTAGCAGGAAGCTGGGCCCGGTTCTGTGCCGGTGTTTGTAACTACTGTGCTCTCCATGCCACAACCCCCCTGGCTGGGGAGAGGGCAGCTTTGGTTGGTTTTGTGAGAAGCTGAACAATTCCATGGCTCATTCGGGTACTTCCACCAGGTACCTCTTGTTAGGGAAAAAAAATATATCCCATTTGCCCATCTCGAAGGGATTTAGGAAAAACAGTTCTCCAGCCCACCTTGTAGTTCTTAGCGTCACGTTTCCCACTCCACAGGGCCCGGCTTTGGGATGAGCAGTGCTGGGCCTGGCTTCCCCCAGACGGTGCCACCCAGCGGGGCCTTTGCCAGCAGCTTCCCACCAGCGCTGTTCCCCCCACCGAGCTCGCTGACTCCACAGCAGAATGGTAAGGGGCGCGCCCTCCTTTCTCCCCGCCCGGCTCTGTGCCGTAGAGCCACGCCTCACAGACACCCGAGCCGGTGCCCTTTTTGACCAGTAGGGGGCGCCAGGGGAGCGAGAGACCTGCCCGCGTGCTCTGACTCTGACTGCTCCGTAGTTTATTCCCCTCGTCTGGGACGGCCCCTCTCGCTGTCCGCCTGGGGATGTAGCAAGTGCCCATCACGCAGGAGGGTGGGCGGAGCTGGTCAGCGGCAGCAGCGAGACGGACTCTGTCCTCTGAGTTGTCGCTCTTGCCTCCCAGGCTCTTCCTTCCCAGGCTCTTCCTTCGGGGACTTAGGATCGGCCAAGCTGGGGCAGAGGCCACTGAGCCAGCCAGCTGGGATCTCCACCAACCCCTTCATGGTGAGTGCCCCAGCGTCAGGAGAGTGGTGTGGGGCGTGGGCTTTCACTCCGGGGGTGGGGACAGACTCCTTCCGGAAGGGGGCGATGTGAGGTTCTGCGTTGTCCCAGCCAACACCACTGGGTTGGTCCCTGCTGGTTCTTCCAGGCCCTGTCATCTCCCACCCCTCCCAGTGCTTCTTCATTTTCCCCGCTTCCCCCAGCACCGCAATTTTGAGGGAGAAAGGAATCCTGAACTGTGTTTCTTCTCTGGCCTCCAGCTCTTCGCCCCTAATTTAATAATTTGTTGCATTTCTTTCCAGACTGGATCCTCATCAAGCCCATTTGCCTCCAAACCTCCAACCACCAACCCATTCTTGTAGCACTGTGTCCTCGGGGGCCTCTTCCCTGCGTTCCGGGGCGCCTCTGCTCCCTGGAGCTCTGGTGACCACTTGCCTGTAGGCATTTCTGTGGGCCTGAGACCAGCAGGGGCCCTGTGCTGCGGGGTCAGGGGCTTGGGGATGGTGGAGGTGCTGATGCTTTGCTCCGGGCTTACGGGCGAAGTGGCAGCTCCAGGGTCAGCTGCCCCAAAACTCCCTCCCTTCCTCCCTCCCTCCCTCCCTCCTCCTGCCCCCACGGGGAGGGAGGCCCAGCAGGAACGAAGGCAGGGCCTTGTGGAGGAGCCATGGTATTTTTTCAGACTATTAATTATGATGACAGCCTTGTCCCCTCACCCCTAGCCCTGTCCGTGGGCAGAGGAAGCTGTGGGCACAGACTGACCGGCCTTCCCCCGTGGGAACAATTCTTCCCCCATGCTCGGCTCCTCAGCGCTGTGCTCCACGTGGACAGAGCACAGTGGGGAAAGTAGGATAAAGATGAGGCATGGTGTTGACAGGGGCAGTGACAAGACAGCTCTGGGATCAAGAAAACCTGGGCAGCCTGAGTGCCCTTGGTGGCCTGGCTTGGCCAGCGCACGCTTTCCTCCACCACCCGCCATTGTTTTGCTTCCCCAGCGCCCCTCCCCGTCCTGGGCACTCAGGATGAATAGTTTTACCTGCGTACACACAGGCCCAGCTCCTGTCAAGCACTTTAGTTAGCTGTTGGTGTCATGTTTGGATACCAGTGTTTTATATTTATACATAGAGAGAATTTTCTAATATAGCCTATTATATATATATATACACACACATACGTACATATATACATATATATACACACTTCCAGCCTGTCTCCTTCTCCCAGACGTCTCCCATCTGTGCCTCTACCATCAAAGCCAGAGCTCCAGGGGTGGGGAGAGGGCAGCCACATGTCCTGACCACCCCAGAACCTAGGCTTTTCCAGGGAAAGGCTTTGTGCAATTGGCTGGGTTTTTTGGTTTTTTTTTTTTTTTCCTTTTTCTTTTTTTCCCATGTGCCTTCCCCGCCCCCAAATCTCTGCACCAAAGCTCATTGCAGGCAATGTTGGAAAAGAACTGCATTTGAAAGAAAAGGAAAATGGCTGCCATGTTCTTGCTTTGGGCCAGCTTGAGGGGCCACAGGTCAGTCAACGTGACTGATCCTTGACCGGGCTCTGCTGGTCTGGACTGCCTGGGTCAGTGATGATGCTGTGGTTGGCCAAGGACAGGACAGAGCTAGTCCCTGTCTGAACTGGAGTCCTATCTTAGCAATGGGAAGGAGCATGGGTGGGAGGGGGCTACCCCTGCGAGGGGTTGGAGTTCGGTAGATGTAGTAAGGGGGGCAATTCCCACTGGGGCTGGGGGTGGGCAAAGGAGGTTAGTGCCAACATGGAGGTGGGAATAGACCATTCCTATATCTGGGACATTCTCTGCACCCCCCAGTCTGTTTCCACCTGGGGATGTTGTGTCAACAGCCATGGACTGTTTGTGTGGTGACAAGACAGACTGCGGGGGTAAACACTTCACCTGGCTCAGGAGAAGCAGAGACTCAGGTTTGCTGTTTGGCCCAAGGCCAGTAGAGGCCCTTCCCCTTCCACCATTATCCAGGGACAATGTCCCTTCCACCATTCTCCAGGGACTCCTGGCCCTTAGCTGTTCATTCTTGGGATTTCTTTGGGTCTTCCACAGAGAACAACAGAAATGTAGGAATTGGGTTATCAGTTTATTTACTTTGCAGACTTTTCTGGAAGTACCCCTACCTGCTGCTATTTGCCTTGCCAGGGTTGGCGTCCCTGCCTTTCCAGGGATCAGTACCCACCCTGTCTGTGTCTGTGTCCCTCCCAGCCTTTACCCTCTTTCTGTCTCCTGGTGGGGCCTCCCAGGGGGCACCATCCTTTGTTCCCTGGGTTTTTCATGTTCTCTCTGTTCCCCTTCTCCCAGTATTTTTCTCTGCCACCTTGATTAAGTAGGGGTGTCCTCCCTACTTCTGTCACCCATTCTTTCCTTTCTGCTTAGAGCCAGGGAGGGGGCAAGTTGAAATCTGTTACAGTGTAATAGTATCTTTCCCCACCTCTCTCACCGTTGCCAACTCCAGGAACACTAGGTAGGAAATGAAAGGACAGGGAGCTGAAGGGCTTCTCACTGTGTTTCCGCCACACCTGTGCTATCTCCCAGAGATTTCCTCATGGCCTAGTGCCTGGCCCAGGTCCTCCCTGCAGACCTCCCTCCCCTCCCAGTCACCCTGTCCGACATGGACTGCAGCCAGCACACCAGCCAGGGCTGGATGACCAATAGGAGAAGTTATCCCAGAGCAGAAAAACCCAGGAGTTCCCTGGGCACAGGCTGAGAGAGGACTGCAGCTGCCTTCCTTGGCTCCGAAGAGCCCCAGCGCCTCGGGCTCCCATCCTCCACTGAGCCGCCTCTCCTGGCAAGTGGCAAAGAACGGAAAAATCCTAGCCTGATAGGAAATGTCTAAATGACAAGGCTGTGTTCCTCCCTCCACAGCCATGCCTGGTGGCTGCAAATGTGAACCCACTGCACACATAAGGCTGGAGTGACTCACCCAGGCTCACACCAGCCTTCTGGCAAGTCTTTACCTCAACATGTGCCCCTGGCCAATGCTGTGACCATGTGCTGCAGACAGCAGTCCCCTGGCTAGGCCCCAGCCTTCAGCAGGTCACCTGTGGGCTGCCCCTATGGGTGAGGAAGCAGGAACCAGCCCCCAGATGCTCTCCACATTGGAGCCTGCCAGGTCACACCTGGGATCCATGGGGTGGGCGTAGGGGCTAAATGTATGGCTGTCCCCTCTACAGAGGAGTAAGGACTCAGGATGGGGAGGGAGGGGCACATGGAACAGCCCAGTGTCCTCCCTGCAGGTTCCTCCCCCTGGTAACGTTCTTCCATTGGAACCTAGAACATGGTGCCCTGCCCCTGACATGGGAACGCAAAGGTAGACTGCTCCCCCCCCTCCCGCCCCCGAGGTTGGGAGAAGCACTCTTGTCCAGCACAGCTGAGGTTCTGCCACTTCCTGTCCCTGGGAGCAACTCAAAGTTACCTGGTCTGCAGGCTGAAATAAATCTTTTCTAGGTAGGGTCAAGGTCAGTGTTGCCAGGGCAACTGACACAGGCCAGTTGTTTGCAGGCTCTTTCTGGTACCCAGCAGGCCAAATTACCTGGCATTGATCACCACCTCACTCCCACCCCCACACCCTCCCCACCCCCAGCCCCCGGCTTGCCCAGATCCCTGCTGCTTCCTACTTTAGCGTTACCCAGCACTCGAGGCTCAATAACACAAAGTGGTTTGGAGCTGGTCTCTGTGACGGCAGCTGTGATTTCACAAGGACTAGGGTGCTTGGAGTGTCCTTGTTGATGGGGAGCAGGAAGGAGAAGGTATGAAGAAGAGACCCTCCTTGAGTAGCTTCACATCAAGCCTAGGGGAGTAAGGCTCCCAGGCCAGGAGCACAGCAGGACACCTGCAGTGTTCTGCTTCTTGAGGTGGCAGCAAGACATCTTTTGTGTCCCTGCTGCTTCACACACTGCCTGTATCAAGGCCCTTGCCCACACAGGGAACTATGGCCTTGAACACAGACCTGTTCGGTGGCCATTTATAGAACCACTGCATACCTGCCTCTCCCTGGCCAACACCCACCACAGGGCAGCTGCTGTGGCTCCCCCCTGCCCCCACCCCCAACCACCTGAGCTGTGCGCCTCTCTGCACCTGGGTGGAGCTTCCGCTGACGAGAGGCATCTGGAGCAGGTCCTAAGGCCTGTCTGCCCACCAATCAGGTACCCATCCCTGTGGTGCTCGTTGGTTCCCTGCATCTCACTCTCACCATGACCTTGGAAGAGGTGTGTGAGGACCCAAGCTCCTTGCACACAGCACACTGGCTTCCTAGTATGCCAGCTCACAAACAGGCCCCTTCCCCAGGAGATGGAGAAGTGTGGGTGGGAAGTTCTGCTCTCCCCTGCTCAGGCTGCCCTGGGCCCTGGACTAGTCTGAGAAAAAGAAGTGGGTTCCCTTGCTTCCATTCTGTTGTTCTATCTTGTCCCTTACCCGAGGGAGCATCTCCCTGAATACCATCTTGAACAAGGGCCACATGGTGCCTCTTCTGTCCTGGACCCTTAGTGTCCCCCTTTAGGAATCCTATTTGCCCGAAGAATGGTATCATCAGGTCTTCTAAGGCCTCACCATGTGTCAAATGCTGGTTTGCCTCACAGAGTGTGGGCCATCACCCACCCCAAGTGAGGTGATGGTCCTTGGATCAGAACTGAGGTGCAAAAATGTCCAATCCCCAACCCCATCTCAAACCTCTCAGGACACAAGGAGCAAAGGGTACCCAGACCTGGAAGTCTGAATTTCTGTGATTACAGCCTTTCCACTGGTGGTGGGGTTGCATTTGGGGGCAGTGGTGGTGAGGAGGGGCTGAGGGCAATGGGGCAGCATGAGGAGATTGCCCCTGAGAAGTGGCCTGTTCCTCGGCAGAATCTCTGGCAGGTATGGCCTATACACAGGAACCAATCCGAAGTTTATCCAAAGACACCTCTATCACCCCAAACTCAGTAAGAAATGGAACCTCCTGCTCAGAAATCAATCCTGCCCAATCCTCAGCCTCCATGGCTCCTACGATTAGCACAAAACCATTCCCGGGCACGAAGGGGGCAGGTGGTGGACGCCTGGGAGGGCTGCTGCTGCAAGGGAGGCCCTGCTTGGCCACCCTCTGATCGGCAGCGCCGTCAGCACGGACACAAATCAGTCACATACGCCTCACACACAGGCTTTCTCAATTCCCCCGACCTGCCCCTGTCGTGGCCCCTAGCCCGCCCCGGGAACAGTCAGGTGACCGGTAGAGACGCCCCCATACTCCCTGCCCCTACAAAGTACTGCGTGCCAGGGGTGGAGGCCGCCTCTCCAAGACTTCCCAAGTTCAACGCGGGCGCCAGGCCGAGTGAGGGTTAACCTCAGGGGGTGGGGATTCCAGGAGCGGCCAGCGGGAGGGAGGGAAGGGAGCCAGCAGCTTCGAACCCCTGAGGCCGTAGCAGCCCAGGGTGTCACGGGCCACCGGGCAGCCACTGGGGCACACGCTGTGCGCAGACCCCTCCAACTTCAAGTTGGGAGCTGGGGAGAGACACTGAGCATCAAGACGGGCCGCAAGCTGCCAGGTCGCTGCTCCACTACCTCGGACCTGCCACCTCAGTCCCACCTCTGCTGGTCTCTCCCCGCGGCTCAGGCCGCTTTATTGCCTTCGGCTCAGGATGAAGCCCGCAGGCGGCGGCCCCATGGCAAGCCCAGAGTCCAAGTGCGCCGACGTGTCCCTCGGCTTGCCGTTGCCCTGGGCCTACCCGGCCGACGTGCGGCTCTGCGGCCACCTGCGGAAGCAGAAGTCCCAGCGCCGCCGCTTCTTCGCCCTGCGCACCGACCCGCCGCGCCTCGAGTGTTATGAGAGCGAGAAGCAGTTCCGCGGCGGCCGAGCGCGGCCCCAGCGCACCGTGAGCCTGGTGGGCGCGTGCACCATCAGCAAGCGCGCAGATGCGCGCCAGCGCCACCTGATCGTCCTGTACACGCGCGACAGCAGCCTGGGCGTGGCGGCGGCCAGCGAAGCGGAGCAGCAGGCGTGGTACAGCGCCCTGCTCGAGGTGCGCGCCGCAGCCGGTGAGGCCAGAGCCCCGGGCTGCAGGGGGCCGGGGGCGGGGGGATCGTGGGTTTGGTTTATCCGTAGCCCAGGTCACCGAAAGTTCAAACAGTAAGCGTTTACGTCTTCAGCTCTCAGGGCAGTGATTCCAACCCCCCGGCCCAGGAGCCCCCTGTGACCAGCCCATTGTCTCCCCAGGTCCTAGCTCCCACGAGGACCTCGGGACCTGGATCCTCTCACCGTTCCAGGACGTCTGGCCCGTGACGCTGCGGCCCAAGGGTCTGGGGCGGACCCGAGGCCTGGGCAGCGGCAGCTACCGCTTGTGCCTGGGTTCGGGGGCCCTGAGCCTGCTGCGGAAGCCCAGGGGCAGGGGCTCCCGGGATACCCAGGCATTACCACCGCCCGCCCTGCGCCTGCCCCTGCTCAGCGTGCGCCGCTGCGGCCACGCAGACTCTTTCTTCTTCCTGGAGCTCGGTCGCTCGGCGCCCACGGGTCCCGGGGAGCTGTGGCTGCAGGCGCCTGACGCTGTGGTGGCCCAAAACATTCACGAGACAGTCCTGGCTGCCATGAAGCGACTCGGGAGCGGTGGGGGCCGTGGCAGGGCTGAACCACTGCCCAGGGATTCCCCAACGATCGCCTCCAGACTCTCTGTTCCCCATCCTTATGAGACTCCGGCCTCCGCGGCCCAATCGAGCAGCCTGAGCCGTCGGGGGTGCCAGGGTGAGAGGCTCAAGCAAGCAATCCTTAGGACCCCGGCGAGACTAGAGGCGGCAGCCTTGTACTCTAAAGGGCTGGATCTGGACGGGGGCTACATAACCATGGGAGCCAGGAGTGACTACGAGCCCATGGGGGGCGGCGAAGCGGGCGGCTACACGCTGATGGCGTCCCCAGGCCTTTGTCTGGCCACAGCCAGCGCCGCTCCGGCTCCCGGCCAGCCTCTCCAGGACTGGGGGGACACTGAATATGTGCCCATGAACCGCTTTCCGCCAGGGTCCTTTTCCTTGAGCTCCCTGCCCCGTTCCTACAAGTCCGGGGCTGGGAAGCCTGGACCTGGGCTCCAGGGCGCCCATCGCGGCACTGGGGGCAGCTGGGGACTGGCGGGGGCTCAGCCCTGTTCCCTGCCGCCATCCGAGCTGGCTGGGAAGTACGTATACATCGAGTATGCGGCCCCAGACTGCGTAGGAATGGCCACTGCCGGGCCAGAGCCCCCCGACGGCCACCTCAACTACGTCGACTTGGACCTGGTACCTCCTCTGGAGGCACGCGGCGACGTCCTCGGGGTCCGCAAGCTCCTCCCGCATAGCTACGCGCGCATCGAGTTCTAGAACCTCTAGGAGGCGCCAGTGAGAAAACCCGGGCAGCCGGCGGATACACGGGGACGAGGGAGGGAAAGCAGGGCAGAGGTGGGAATGCCGCCCCCCACCCCCAAGGGGGAGGGCCCCAAGGCCCAGATGTCCAATCGAACATGTGACCTGCAGAGGCGATGAGCTCCCCCTTCAGGCCGCCGCTCGCTCTGTCTCTTGAGCTGTGGCGCCTAAGGAAACTTGAGGTTTATCAAGAAGTTGACTATGTTTAGGAGAGAACATTCTAGAACCTCCACCCCTCCCCCCACCAAAACAAACCCCCCAAACTATAAATTTCTGGTTTCTCTCAGCTGAAGGCCTGATCCTCTCTATTTTCCTGCAGAGTTCATGCGTGCAGCCGGCTGGATTTGGTGGTGCCACTTTGCCACCAATGACATTTGTGTGGACCTGCCCCTCCCACACACATCTGCAGTGCCTTCCTTGTGTCTCCTCTGAACCAAGAAACTACCCACACCCAGCCCCAGAGCGGAACTCCTGGGGCCCCAGCACAAGAAGGATGGGAGCACCAGGGACCTTAACCACTCATGCCCCCAAAAGTGATGTGTCTCCCCATCCCCCTGTTTGCCTCTCTTAGAATCTGCCACCTGCTCACACAATCCTGCCTTCTCCCAGCCTGGCCGAGTTTGATGGCTCCTTGCTTCCTCCACGTTCAGCAGTGGTACTGCGGACCACCCACTGATTAAAGGTGCTCTGCTTGGTGAGGCTGGAAACGCTTCAGGTCGTGGATTCCGCCACTGTAGAGAGTGGCCAGTGCGGGACGCAAATTTGGGGGAGGGCAGCCAATGCAGTGGGAGAGGAAGAGACCCCATCCCTGTCTCCGTGCCTAACGCTGCCATCAGCCACAGGAGTCTGTTTTGCAAACCAACAGTTTTATTGTCAACAGAACCAACAGCGGGGGCCCACTCTGCCCCCAGGAGAGTTAGGGACAATGTGTGTCTGGGGTCTGTGGGAGAGAGGGGTCAGTGCAGTGAGAACAGCTGGGGCCACCACTAGGGCCTGGCTGGTCAGAGACAGGGTCCCGGGGCCCAGCCAGGGCTGTGGGAGCCACCGAGGAGCTGGGTCTCGGCTCCCCCTGGCTCATCTGCAGCAGGCCGGTGAGGGCGATCAGCTCGGGCCCGCTGAGCCAGGCAGTGGAGCAGCGTGGGGAGGGGCTAGGAAGGACCCAGGGGGACATGACCGGGGGCGGGAGCAGCAGCTTCAGGGAGCCCATCACCTGAGGAAACAGAAGGGAAGCTTTCCTGCCAGGCCCCCGGGGAGGAGACTGCAGTGAGGCCAGCTCCAAAGCTCTCACCTGCTGCGGGGCCTCGGACAGGTACAGGGGAACACGCTGCCCACAGGGCAACAGAGGGTCCGACAGAAAGACATCTTCTCGGCACATCACCGGGAGCCCTGGGGAGGAGAAAGCTCTAGGGAGCAGGCTGGGGCTGCCACCCCAACCCTGTTCCAGCTGGGGTTTGCGCAGCGTGGCTCCCAGCCTGGGGGCACCAGGGTTAGTACCTGCATCCTGCGGCGCCTGCTCTCCATTCTGATGCCCTGTTGCTGGGGTCCTGGGGGTGCGGGGCCTGATGCCCCCGCCCGAGGCTGCCTCATACAGCGGCCAGAAGGAAGGATGACACAGCGTGCGGCCTGAGAAGGAGGCGCCGGACCCACAGCTGGCCCCCTGAGGAGGGACAGGACAGGGTACTGGGGCCTCAGCCCTTCCCAACGCATCCCTGCCCACCCGAGCCAGAGCCACGCGCGCCCCCAACTCACCCACACCAGCTGGGCTCCTGCTTTGGCCTGGTAGTTGGGGTCCCAGGGCGCTAGCAGAGTCGTCCTTGAGGGGGCCACCTCCCAGATCCTCTGGGGGGAAAGGGGAACTGGGGGGACACTTGAAGGGGTTAAAACAAGCTCAGAGGCAGTGAGAGGATCTAGGGGGTGGTTAGAGGCAGCAGGCCCCGTCCTACCTGGGGATCCCGGGGACTGCTCAGGGGCCGCGTCCCGGCGGTGGTGGGGCAGGAGCTGCTCCGTCCGGGTCCAAGACGCACTGAGGGCCCGGGGCTGCGGGCTGGAGGGGGAAGCACTGAGATGCTCCAGTCAGGCGGCCCCACTGCCCCGTCCGAGTATTGCCCGGAGCCCAGGGGCAGGCCAGGGCTGCCTGGTTTGGGGGAGTCTGCCGGACCCATACTGCGGTAGGACAACACGGTCTGCTCCCCCTCCTGTGAGGCGCCGGGCCAAGGCATGGAGGCCCCCCCCATCAGATGTTCCCCTCAGCAGCTCCAGCCGAGCCCCTCACCTGTCCTGTGGGGGTGTTCCTGGCTCCCCTGAGGCTTCCTCTCCAGAGCTCCAGGCCGCGCCCTGGTCACTGCCCTCAGAGAGGCCCGGCACCTCGGGCGCCTCCTCCTCGCCCGCGCCCCACCGCGGAGGCGGCCAGGGCAACATGCCGCGTCAGGGAGTGCAGGGCAGCGCCGCCGTGCCCTCCCCAGCCCGCTCCGCGACCCTCGGCGGCGCAGCCCGGCCGCTGGCGCGAGCACACCCCCAAGGGCCTCGCCGCGACGCCGGCGCCCAGCGCGTCTCCCTGGCCACGTGGCGCGCGCCCCCGCCGGGCTCCCGCGGGCGCCCCCTGGCGGCGGGGCGGAGAGGTCGGCCCGCCGGGTCATCCTCTGCCCGGCAGCCCGCGCAGGGCGCTGCGGAACCAAGCGACCCACGTCCGCGTGACACTCGCGCCCACTCACAGACACATTCACACCTGAGGGCCACTTAGAGAGCTTCCGGCTTCCCTTTATTGCGCTTGACACGACATCCGCTGGGCCTTCCACCCAGAACCTCGGCCGCCCCGGAATGGCCAGCCAGGCAGGCCACGGAGCCTAGGCTCAGGGCCAGGCCCGAGGCCGCCCTCACCAAGTAAGTCCTTGTCAGAGGGCAGAGCCCAGGTGTGTCTTCTGTTTCTGGGGTCCCGGCGGTCGGGCCCTGCGCGCCTAACGCGCTACCCCTAAGGCCGTTCCAGCAGTGCGTGGACGACAGCAGCGATGTGGGGGAGGCCCCTTCCTGGGGCCCCCTCCTCTTCCAGGATGTGGTGGGGCTGGCACAGGGACTCCTGGGGGGAGGGGCCCGGGTTAATTTCCCCCTTGTCACCCACTCTGCTCAGCTTCCCTGCCCTGGCAAGGTGTAGGAGTCAAAGGTCAGGGGCATCCTGGGCAGACACTGTGCACCCAGGACTTGGGGACAATGAAATGCAAGGAAGCTGCCAGCAGATAACAGAAGGGAGATGACACAGGGGTCCAGGCTCAGGGGGCAGGAGAGGCCTGTCATCCCCAGAGGGAAATGTTGGAGCAGGCAGGCTGACACACAGAGGTCCGCCAGGGCCACTGCCAGGGCCAGCGACGGGAGCAGACACAAACACACACACAGGCGGCCACAGTCTGTACAGTTTATACATAGAGACAGGAACCCAGCCTGGGCCCTGCATCACTACAAATATAGAGTTCTCTCTACAAAATAGAGATAATTTAGCCCCCCAGGGCAGCGGGGGGGGGGGGGGGGGAGAGGAGGTCACAGAGTAAGGGAGAGAGTCAAGGCTCCTGGCACCCCTCTGGGGAAACAAGGGCAGGGGCCGGAGCATGAAAGCCCCATCAGCACTGCAAGGGTGGGGACCACTGGGGGCTGGAGGAGGGAGGCCAGAGGCTGGGGGCCCAGGGTCTGGGGGCACCAGAGTGGGGCCTCTGAGGTCAGTGTCTGTGAAGGGGGTACACTAGTGTCTTTGGTAGGGGCTGAAGGCACCACCGGTGGGGGTGGGGTTGAGCAGGAGTCTTATAAATAGAAAGGGGGGAGGAGGAGGGTGGGGGAGGGGTGACTTCGGGTCCTAGGAACCCAGGAGCCGAGTGTAGATGACATAGAGCAGCAGCATGAGGACCACGTAGAAGAAGATGAAGCCGCGCAGACCAGAGGGGGGCCAGAGGGGCGGGGGGGCCTTGCCCCCCACCCGCTTCACAGCCTCCAGTATGGTCCGCAGCCCCTGGGCGGTGCCCTGGAGGAGATCCGAGGGCGAGCACAGGTCAGCCTGGGGAGGGAGAGTAGGGCAGATGGACAAGGACAAAGGACAGACGTCAACAGCAGCAGCAAGACAATCTTTCCCACCCCCTGCCCTCACATGCCAAGGCCAGAGCCACGCCAACGTGCAGGCATGCAGGGCAGGGGACATGCAGGGCAGGGGACATGCAGGGCGGGGGCACGAGGACATGCTTATTTCTGGGAGCAGACCCCTGTGAGGGGAACCCCACCATCCATGCAAAGTGCTCGGCTCAGCCCAGGATGCTGCCACTCTTTAGAGAACAGCCCCCATACCTCAGGCACCCCCATTTTTCGACAAGCTTCTAAGAAACTCTCCACATTCTTCCGAGACTTGAGGGCACTGAGTTTTGGCTGGGGGTGGGTAAGAAAAGAGGGTAAAGGGAGAGGCCACAGGCAACCCCTGTTCTGTCCCCTACTTCCTGCCCTGGCCCCTACTGACCACGGCAGGTGAGGGCACGTGAATGAAGGGCACAGCGCGGGGCCGCAGCTGGTTGGCCAGCTGACAGAGGATGACCCCATTGGCCAGAGCCTCGGCCAGGTCCTCAGGCAGGGGCCGCTGCAGCTGTGACTCGAGGACCTGGGAGGCAGGGGAGACAAAGGAGCAGGTCAGAGATAGGAAGGAACTCATGCCTGCCCCTTTCTGTCCTCAGGGTAAGTACCAGGGGACAAAGAGGACGTTGAGGGAGGCCTGGGTCCTGAGGAAGGAAAACCAAGGAGGTGCCAGGTGGAGCCCAGGCCCTGCCCACACGGATCCCACCTCTGCTTACCTGGCGCAGCTGAGCCATTAATTCCTTCTCGTCCGGAACCTGGGGGGATCGCCGAGGCCTCAGGACAGAGTCTGGCGAGGAAGGGCCTAGGAGGAGAGGGGAGCACGTGGCTGTCTCCACTACTCACCGTGGACTTCGTGGCTGGGTCCCAGTGGTTTGACACCCACACCACTGTCTCCCTGCTTGCGGGCTTTTCAACACAACAGATTCAGAGAAATCCCAGGCCAGAAGGGTGACACAGCCCGGCAGTTAGTCCTGGTTAGGGCTGGGTCAGTGCTGGAAAGGTGGGGAGACCCACCTGAGCCACTCTGAGAGGAGGAACGGAAGAGGAAGCTGTTTGGTCTCTGAATGGAGCCGAGCGGCCGGGGAGCAGGTGCTGTCGCTGAGGGCCAGAGCCAGGGACAGGGACAGGGCATGTGAAAGAGACATCCACTCCATATCCCACTCTTCCCTCAGGCCACCAGGTCCCAACCAGCCCCTCACCTACACAGCCTCCCATTCTCTTCCCAAAGCCCTGTCCCACCTGGTCCAGCTATAGGAAGGGGCTCCTGGGAGGCAGAGGCAGGGGAGGGGGTTCCCTGTCCCCCTGTGGCTCCCAGTTGGGTGGCATTGGACTTTGGTGTGCCGCTAAGGAGAGACAGAAGAGAATTAGAGAGGATGGTTGGGAAGGAGGTGCAGGAAGAAGACTCCGGAGGAAACCTACTTGTAGGTGGCTTGAGTGGACAAGGCGACAGCTCCTCCCCCAGCAGTCCTGGTCCCCAGCTTCAGGAAACTGCAACAGCGAGGAGAGGTGGAGTCAGCGTGCCCTTCAGGGCCACCAACTCTGGAGCAAAGCACTCAGGAGGGGCTCGTTTCCATCCATTTCCAGGTCCCACCATCCAGCAACAGCCCCAGCGGAGCCTGTGCCCACACCTGTCCTTCCTGGGGGCGCCCCACGCCCCGCTCTGCTGCTGCTGCTGCTGCTGCCGCCGCTCCCGCTCCTGCCACAGCTGCAAGGTGTCTGGGCGCCGACGTTCCTCCCCTGCTGGCTCCTCCCGCCTAAGGGGCCAAGACAGGAGAGCGGTAGGCCCTGGGGTCGGGGAAGGAGAGAGGTGCAGGAGGCCGGGAGGACGGGCAGTGGTGCTGGCGCAGGGGGCTCTGGGGTACCTGCTGCTTGGTGCCCTCTCCCCATCCCCTGCCACAGGGCTTAGTTCGGGTGGCCGCTGCTCCTGAAGAGAGAACAGCAGAGAGGCTGAGGAGGCCTGTGCCCTCACCCCTGCACTATCTCCTCCCTCCAGCTCCCCCTCTCCTGGCAGAGACACGGCTGGACCCTCACCTCAGCAGCACCTCGCTCTTCGTCCTCTCCAGGGACGTGGCTGTCAATGAAGTCGATCTGCTCAGGGTCTCCGTCAGCTGGAGAGGCCGGGGCATGTCAGCAGGCAGGGGGCCCTCAGGCTTTCGCCCACCACTCCCCTCCCTGGCTGACTCCGCTACTCACCAGCGCCATCCTCCCTCCTTTCTCTGGGCCCCCGAGGCTCCCGGGCCAGCTCTGAGATCCGGAATGACAGCTCCGAAAACTCATCCGTTGACTGTAAGGGCAGAGATGCCGAGATGGGACACAGCCTCTCTGCAGGGCTGGGGCTTGCAGGGGTTCAGGGCCTACACGGTCCTGTGTGGGACTGAGATTGGGGTCTGTT
Source organism: Eulemur rufifrons (assembly GCF_041146395.1). Taxonomy (NCBI): domain Eukaryota; kingdom Metazoa; phylum Chordata; class Mammalia; order Primates; family Lemuridae; genus Eulemur; species Eulemur rufifrons. The sequence continues at coordinate 10,222,781 of NC_090996.1, read as the reverse complement.
GCTGAGCCAGCCCTTCCCCAGAATACTGGGGAGCAGGAAGGAAGAGAACACAGCTCCAGCCACCGTCTGACACTCTGGGATTTGGAGGTACCAAGCAAAGGGTCCCCAGCTCAGAGGTTCTCTCCCAGGACTGACACCCCCAATCTCTTGGAAAGGAGACCCTTACCTCATTTCCAGACCACCTCTTGCTGCCACTGTCAACGCTGTGGAAGCCCGAGTCCAGCCCGCCATCGTACCGACGTCCCGGAAATAAATCCTCAGCAGGGCTGGGGCCAGCCAAGGAGGTCTGGTCAGTCCTATGCTGGGCAGCAACTCCCTCATCCTCCCTCCAGAAACCAAGGTCCTTGGTGCCAGGAAGGGGAATTAAGTATCCAGGTGCTTCTTCCGTTACACCTAGGACTTACCAGGGACTGAAACTCGGGGGCCGAGAAGGAGCCAGGTCCCCTAGTGCAGACCCGCGCTGCCCAGCCTCTGTCGACAAGTACTTGAAGATGTGAAGTTTCCCCTTCAGGCAGATCTGCGTGTGAGGAGGCACACACGTGGGAGTGAGGGGAGGGAGGGCGGCTCCCCAGATCCTGCTCGGCTACCGAAGGGATCACCCTCACTCCTGCCCAGCCTCATCCCTGTCCCCTGGTCCACCCAGGCCCGCGCCTCACCTGGGCAGGCGGGCTCTGCAGGGGGTTGCTGTCCAGCAGAATGACCTGCAGGTGCCTGAGGCGGCAGAAGGAGACCGGGATGCGGGAGACACGGTTACAGGAGAAATCCAGGCGGACAAGAGGAAGGTCCCCCAGCTCTGGGGTGGGTGAGGGAAGAGTCAGGAGCGTGCCCAAGGAGGGGCCCTGTGCTCACCTCCTCACCCTCTGCTCTGGCCAGACGGTCACCCCTCGGCCCATCACAGTCTCTCCCCAGGGTGGCTCGGGTCATTCTCTAGGAACAACCTCTCTGCTCCTCTCTCCGCTCAGATCCAGTCTACCTTCTGAGCTGCGCCTCCTGAGAAGGGCCCCTGGACTTCAGCTCCTGCTCGGCCCACGCGCGTCCTTCCTCATTCCTCACTTTCCCACCCTACGCTTCAACCAATCCTTCCTTCTCACGTGGCAGCACAAGACACAAACCAAACCGTGATACCCACTGCTCAAACACCTCCCACGACCTCCCTGGCTGCTGAGGTTGGGTGGGTTGTGCCCAGCCAAGGACCACCCAGTCCCATCTGCCCTGTACTCGCCCAGCCCTGCATCCTCAGCGAGGCTCTGCCTGCCCACAGGGAGGGGTGCCTTTGACCAATTCTCAAAAAGGCACAGTCTGGATTCGTGGTGGCTTTAGACACAATAAAAGTCACAGCTCCTTAGCCCAGCGTGGTCAAGGTCTGAATAAAAGAATATCTGGTGCTGCTCACGTTTCCCACCTCAATGACCACCCCTCCAGTCCCTCAGCTTCTGGGCCTTTCCAAGTGCTGTTTGCTCAGCTGGGAGAACTCCATTTTCCTGTCCATGCATCTTGTGAGGTTCAGCTTAAACGTCACCTCCTCTGTGAATCTTTCCAGGTTCACAGAATTCATTGCTCCTGCCTCAGTGTCCCCAGGGCATTTTGCTTGGATCTCTTTTTATGGCCCACAAAGAGCCTTGACTAAATGCTTATTTATACCCCTCCTGCCGTGGGAGGAAAAGGGCAGATGCAGAAAGGGCTTGAGGAGAGGCAGAAAAAACAATGACCACCTGACTCCTCTCTTATTCTTCAAACCAAGTTCAACCCCCTCAAGCCCATGACCCCCTTTTTTTTTTTTAAATAGGGTCTTGCTCTGTCACCCAGGCTGGGGTGCAGTGGCATCATCATAGCTCATTGCAACCTCCAACTCCCAGGCTCAAGTGATCCTCCTGCCTCAGCCTTCCGAGTAGCTGGGACTGCAGGTGCACACCACCATGCCTGGCTAATTATTTTATTTTTTGTAGAGTCAAGGTCTTGCTATGTTGCCCAGGCTGGTCTCAAACTCCTGGCCTCAAGTGATCCTCTTGCCTTGGCCTCCCAAAGTGCTGGTATTACAGGCGTGAGCCACCTCGCCTAGCCTACAAGTTCAGTCTCTTCCAGGGGTGGGGAACCTACAGCCTTGGGGCCACATGTGGCCTTCTGGATCCTTGAGTGTGGCCTTTTGACAGAATCCAAATTTTACAGAATAAAGGGATTTGTTCTGTGAAGTTTGGATTCGGTCGAGGGGCCACACAGGCCCTTCCTGCCTAGGCTTGGCCTGCCTTTCTAGCCACATTCCAGCTGGACTGTGTTCCCTCCCACCTCCACACTTTGCACGTGGTGGCTCCTCTGCCTGGATACAGAAGGCTGGCGACATCTCCTTCAAAGGCCGGCTCCTGCTGCGCCTGCACCCACACCTCCAGGTCAAGTTTTCCCCAGGTTCCCCGGGCAGAGCCAGTGCTGCCTCCCCTCCAGCTCTCAGGGCTCTTTAAGTATCCCTCCCTAGCACTTCCCTCTGAATGTCTCTCTCTCCCTATTAAGCCATTAAATCCTTAGGTGATGGCCCCAGACCTTAGTCACACCACCCACATCTACCTGTGGTAGCCACCTAAAACACAGGAAGCACACACACGAAAACTAAAACACAGGAAGCACACGCACAAAAACTGAAACACAGGAAGCACATGCACAAAAAAACAACACCGGCTGAATAAAAGAAGTTGTGCCGACTTTGGAGCAGAGGCTATCAAATGTTGATGCGTCTCAATTAGCTTCTTAAATGGGACTGCCTGGGCTCCAGCATGTAGCCCCAGAATCTCTGGGGAGGAGGCAAAGGGCACTAGCTGACTCAGGTGTTTAAGGGCTCCTGCTGGAGTGAGGGGTGACCCTCGTGACCATGAAGGCCGCTTACAACCTTGAGATTCTACCTGGAGCCGATGCACTCACCTGCTCCCCTTTTTATGCCAGTTTCCACATTTCTAAAATAGAGCTAAAATCCACGTCTTGCCAGCCTCAGACGGTCACTATGGTCAAGATCAAATATGATCATTTACAGTTTGTTTTATATACTGCAAAACCCTGGGCAACTAAGGCAAGATTCTTCTTTGAAGGTTCCTTGCCTGTGACTTCCTCAAGGTAGAGACATTATTTTTGACTGAATGGTTGTGTCCCCCCAAAACTCATGTTGAAACCCTAACCCCCAAGTGATGGTATCAGGAGGTGAGGCCTTTGGGAGGTAACTTGGGTTATGAGAGTGGAATCCTTATGAATGAGATTAGTGCCCTTATGAAAAAGAACCCAGAGACTGTCTCTGCTCTCTGCCAGGTGAGGATATGACGAGAAGTCAGCAGTCTGCAACCCAGAAGAGAGCCCTGACTAGGACCCAACCACAGTAGCACCCTGGTCTTTGACTTCCAGCCTCCAGAATTGTGAGAAGTAAATTCCTGTTGTTTATGAGCCACTCGGTCTATGGTATTTTTGTTACAGCAGCCTAAGCTAAGACACATACACATACACCTCCCCTCCAGTTCTTCATCTTTCTCACCATCAGGCAAGGTGCTGAGCTGGTTCCTCCGGACGTTGAGATCCCGCAGGGAGGAGAGGCTGCACAGCTCCGTGGGGAGGGACTGCAACTCATTGCTGCTCACATCCTGAAATTGGGAAAGCAGGTCCTCATGAGACCAGGATCATCAGAAACTGCCCCCCTGCCTCTGGCCACCTGCCTTTAGTCCAGTCTTTCCCCAGCTTCCACCCAGAAGGTCCCTGGTGCCAGGTTCAATGTTCCCTCTTTTTGCCCCATTTCCCATCCTCACAAGCTGTCGCAGGCTTCCCAAGGCGCCGATGTCAGGAGGCAGCGCTCCCAGCTTGTTGTTGCTAACAATGAGCACCCGCAGGGGCAGCTGGCAGATGTAGGGTGGCAGCGACGACAGCTGGTTTCGGCTGTGGAAGGGAGAAAGGCAGTGGGCTGGCTCTCCAGGCATGGCATCCCAGCACTACTCTCCTCTCAGGGCCACCGGGAGGGTCACTCCAGGTAGTGTGTATTGGTACTTGAGGTGACAAGGACAAGCCCCCCACTCTCCCCTGGCTCTGCCTCCCTACCTGAGGTTGAGGTAGGTGAGGGCTGTGAGATTCCCCAAGGCTGGGTTCAGGCATCTCAGACAGTTGTGGTAGAGGCTCAGGCCCTCCAGGGACACCAGCTGGCATGCTGCCTCGGGCACCTCGGGAAACCGGTTCCGGGACAGGTCTAGGAGAAGCAAGTGTCAGAGGAGAGTTGTGGAAAGGCCCAGCCCTAGACAGGAGGACCTTGAATTCCCCTGAGCCAGCTGCCCAGCTCCCTACCCCAGCAGATCTAAAGAATCAGGCCTATAAACCTGGGCTCCCGGCAGAGATAACAAAGCCTTCTGCAAACTGGAGCACGTTCCCAGCATGACCAGAATGGCAAAGGGAAGGCAAAGGCCTTAGAGTTACTGGGCTGGAGAAACCAAGACTTGGGTGGAGGGGATACCATGAACGCCATTTTCAAATCCACAAATGAAGAGCTATCCCAGAAGAGTGGCTAGATTCTATACCTCTTGTGGTTCCTGTTGTTCTGAGATGCCAGGAGAGGTGGAAGGCAAAAGGTCATAGGAGAAGGTCAGTGCTCACAAGAGAACAGCAAGGTGATAGGCTGGGAGGCTCCAGGAGAGAATATGGAAAACCCCTGGGGAAGACAACTGGGAAAGCCCAACCCTCGTCAAAGGCCCTTCCTCTCTACCTCAACTTGTTATCAACACAGGAGAGGAACCACGGTCACGACATCCTGGCTCTAGAGATTAAATAAGGCCCCTGACATTGGACAAGTTTTTCACCAGCCCCTATGACCAGCAAGCCAGGTGCAATGGACTATGACATTACAGATCCCCAAGGACTGGGAGGGAAGGCAGGAAGACCAAGTTGGAGATGGGAGCTGGCGTCCTCAGGTCCCTCCCATTTGGGCTCCCCTGTGCCGGGGCTGGCCTCCTTCCCTCCCTCTTCCAGCCCCATCGGCCTTCCTCTGCTTCCTCTCTTGTTGGCCCAGACCTCGAGAGATCAGCACCTTTGGGTGCATCTTGGGCACGGAGAGGAGAAGATGGAAAGGAGGGCAGAGTCTATTACCACCCCCTTATCTCGAGCAGTGGCTGGCTACCCCAATGCCAGCAGACGGGCCTCAGGATTCCCCCAATCCAGAGACACTGACTGCTTGGACCTCCAGAAGCCTGCGTTTCTGTTTCCTCAGCTCAGCCTTTACTGGGAGGGGCCCAGGGCTTGCTGGGGGAAGTCACAGGCAACAGACCTTGGGAGAGCTTCTTCAAAGGCCTTCCTCAGGGAGGGGCAAGCAAAAGTTGAGAAGGAGGGGAAGCTGGGGTATATCCCCCAAGGAAATGAGTCTTGTGACAGGAAATGAAGGAGAAACACTCTGTCAGGTTCTGTCTCTGGTAGGCTCTGTGTTTACCAGGGTAGATGACAGCCTAGTGCTCCAGGAATCACTCTCTCTTCCTCTGTGCCCAACCCTGGTGCACACAGACAGAAGCCCTGGCACGGGAGATGACAGTTCCGGAGGGAGTGGAAGGACTGCATCTGGTCCTGCCACCCTCGCCCTCCACATGCCCGCTTTCTCTACGTCCACAAATGTGTGTGTGTGTGTGTGTGCATGTGTATGAAGGGGGTGGAGACCAAGCTCTGATGGAGTAGCGGGGACAAAAGCTAGGAGTGGAAGGGACCCAGGCTGGAGGAGGCAGGGCACAGGGGGCACAGGATGTGGTGTGTGAGAGAATGAACCACACTTCTCCTTTGCTAGAGCAGCCCCTCCCCCCACCTCAGGATTCTTCCTACTATCAGCCCCCCTGGGAAGGAGTCCAAGGGACATCAGGGACCTGAGCCATAGGAAACATGCAGGGAAGACACTCAGAAAGAGCTCAGAAAGCAGGAGCAGCAGGTTCAAACTGATTCGGACAGCAGAGCACTGAGGCTTTCAGTCTGGTTTGGATGGCAAGGAGATGTGGAGGGCAGGGTATGGGCAACTGTATGTTTTTGTCACTTCCCCTTTCTGCCCCAGGATATGAGCACCCTGCTTGGGCACAGAGGAAAGGGTTCTGGGCAAGATAGACCCTACCTGGTCTAGAACCTGGGTCTGGAAAGGACTGAGAGCACAGAGGGGTTCTCAGGAAGCTGGGATGTTCCCAGTTCACACAAGCAAACTCACAGGAGCACTGGCTGCACCCTGAGCCGGAATGTGCTGGGGGAGGAGGGCGGGAGTGGGTAGGAGCTGGGAGGGGCCGAGGAGTTCTGGGTAGTTTTCCCCAAGAGTCCACTCACTGAGACAGAGCCCTAAGGAAGTAAGGAATAACATTTGGTCTTTGTCAAAAAACAAGCAAGGGGGAGGGGAAAGGGAACAGACAGCGAGTGTCACACAGCTGCCGAGGTCAATCTGGAGCTGGGGGTTAGGTGGGGGGTGGGCAGGGACTGAGAGGGATGGGAATGGCTCCTGGGGCTCAACCATTCCCTGAACTCACTCATCGAGTACTAGGCAAGACAAGTGGCAGTGCTTAAACTGGCTCTCCCCAGAACAACAGGGGAGAGAGACAGTGTCTGTGCCAGCCTGAGTGTGCAGATGAGCAGGCACCTGCTTGAGGAGAAATGTGCCCCTTCATCCAGCCCTTGTCCCCAGCCCCAGGATGAGAGGAGGAGGAGTCCCTCTCACCCACCAGCCTGGGTTGGGGTGGGGCTTGGGGAATGTGGTGCTCCTCCCTTCTCCTGATCCCCACCCCCCAGCTGCCAGCCCAAGGTCACAGGCTGCCTCCTGAGCAGCTGAGGCCTGACTCACCTGTCATAAAGGAGTGCCCCCCCCCACACCATGTCAAAACACCAGGGTGGAGAGAGCACGATTAGAGGGATCCTGTGAGTGGGGGAGTGGAAGGATAGTGGCCATCTCTCCAGCACTCCCAGCTAAGAGATAAGATTTCCTTCCTTTCAGTAGCTGCCTCCAGTCCCTCCCCTGAGGGAAAGTAGAAACTAAAATGGGAATTCTAGAGTCCCTATGAGGTCACAGGCTCAACAGTGACCTCACACATGCAAGAAGGAGGAGGAGTCTCAGATAAGGGGGTCAGGGATAATAGATAATAGGCAAGAGCTCAGGGAGAAAAGTGTTAGGGGAGGTAGACTTGCTTCTTTCCCAAAGGCTGGCTGGGTGAAGAGTGGAGCGGGCCAGCGACCTTAGCGGGTGGGACAACGGCAAAGTAAGCAGAAACATCAGGTGTGAGGAGGAATCCATGGGAAGGGGGTACCTGGGGCTGCTCAGATCTCGGTGGAACGGGGGAAGGAGTTGGAGACAAGGAGGAGGGAGAGAACTGAGTGGTGAGAGGAGCTCGTGGGGGCTGCTTTATGGACCGATCAGAGCTGAGGGTGAAGAGATCATGCAAATGAGCCAACCAGGTGAGAGGTGGGACCATTCCACAGGTGTGCAGATATGCAAATAAGGAGAAGGGGGAGAATCTCTCACAACGCTCGGCCAGAGACGCTGGGCGTTCTGTGTAAACCAGAAGTGCGTTCATTGTCTAGGGGTTCTTAAAGCAGGGAGGGGGTGGTCGCAGGCCTATGCCAATCAGGAGGGGCCAGAAGCCCGACGGCCAGGTGAGGGGCGGGCCAGACTCCCGGGCTGGGCGGGGAACAAACGGGGGCGGGTCTATGCAAATGAGGGTCCCGGTCGGGCCCGGGTTGGGCGCACTCACCAGCCTGGGTGATGTCTGACAGGTCGTAGCTGCGGGCCGCGCCCCGGGGGAAGTGCTTCAAGCGCCGGTTAGACAGGTTCAGGGTTCCGGTGGCCACGGCCTCCTCTAGGGCCCGTTCTGCACTGCGGCTCCCGGGCAGACCCGGAGACCCTGGCACGGAGGTCGTGGCCGCCGCCTCCTCACTCCCGGCGGCGAGAGGAGCTGCTACCGCCGCCGCCATCCGCTCCCGGCGGCTACCGCTGCCTGACTGACGGGACCGGCCGTCCCTCCTTCCCCCTCCCCCTCCTTGGAGCCGCCGTAGTCGCCTCACGGGGGAGGAAGCGAGGTCAGGGACCCGACGGACCAATCGTGGTCCCGAGACGCGTCAGAAGCGGCTAATCAGAACCCGCCGGGGGGGTGGAGCCTCCAGCGCTGGGGCCTGGCGAGAGAAGGGAGGGGGGCTAGAATGGAGCGCTCGCCAACGGCCGTCGCTCCAGGCCGTCCCGCCCCGCGCAGCCGCATCCAATCACAATGCTTAGGGCTGAAGACGGAGCCAATCAGGTCCAACCAGGAGGCGGGGACTCTGGCGCTCAACTAGGAGGGATTAGAAGCCGAGAGACAGCAAGCAGGGAGCGCCTACCAACGAAGACCAATCGCAAGCCAGATAGAGGCGAGTGACTGTCAAGAAGGCCAATTAAGTCCTCCGGAGGGAACCTGGCCCGGTCTCTTCTCTGAGGAAAGGCTCTACCTACCAATAGCATGGGCGAGAAGGCGGTCCCTTCGCTAAGGAGGAGGCGGGTGAGCTAGAACTTTGAGACTGAGGTAAAGAATGTGAGCGCGGGGCGCTGGGCCGACTGGGAGTTCAGTGCGGGGCTGGCGTAGCGAGTGCGAGCCGGACGTATTAGGAAGCTAGCCAGGGTCGAGGGGGTGAGAGAGCTCGAAAGAAGCCAGGTGACTGCCCGAAGCCAGTGCGCAGGCGGTTGTCGCAGCTGAAGGGGTCGCGCAGGCTACTTCCGGCTGCGGGGGCTGAGGCCCTACAAGGGTCTCAGGACCCCCGAGCCGTGTGAGGGCGGGCGGCTTCCCAGAGCCTGGAGACGCCCGACTCGCGGAGGACGGAGTAGGTGGAGTGTTGCCTGGCCTGCCAGCCTCGCCAGAGAAGGCTTCCTCGTAGGCAGGAATTGGGATAACCAGACCTGAAGACTTCAGAGGCTTAGAAAGGACCATCACTTAGAACAAGCCCTTCTTTTTACGAATGGAGAAACTGAGGCAGAGTGAAGTTGATGTGTTAGCAAGAGCAAACAGCAAGTTGCTGACAGCTGCCCCTAGAAGCCAGGTCTCAATCCTCCACGCAGAGCCCTTCCCCATCCCCTCAGCTTCCACAGGGGACTTTTTCTATTCACAACCTCTTGTTTGTCTCCTGGAGTGAAATAGAGTGAATAAAGGGGACCCAAATGCAAGAGGAAGCGGAAAATACTTTTTCTGTCCACTTAGAAATCTTAACTTCCTTTTTAGTGGCATAAGTCCCATAGTCCCCTTCATATGTTGATAGTTGCCCAGCCACAAGGCACTTAAGTTGCTTTCTTCTAAAGCACATCTCAGATGTTGATATTCCTAAACAGTTATTGAATTGTTAAAATTCCATCTTAGGTATCCCAGTCTTGCTGTTTGCTAGTCACCATACATAAAGGAGTTTGATCGGGTGGCCAGCCTGTTAGCGCAGTGAATGAATGGATCTGTGCTACCTGCAGAGAGCCGGTTGTCCTGCAGGACTGAGTTCCTCTGAGCTCCAGCAAGAGCCAGCTGGTCCTTGGATTAGTTGGTGCAGATGTTCTGCCCCGACATGAACAGGCCCAACCCCGGCCTCTGCTGTTTCTCCTCATAGATGTCACCTCCCATAAGATGAAGCTACTAGCGGAGATTCTGGAAGAGATCCTAAGCTATCAGAGTAAATCCATCCCTTTCTGCCACCTTAATAGGTTGCCCTTCATACTTGCAATGGTGTCACTGTCCCCCAGGAAAGCAGTCAGCTTTTGGAAATGTTTTTCAAGAGCCTGTAAAGAGTTTGTGCTGAATTGTACCCCCTGACATCTGGTGCATGCTTTTGTGAGCTAAGTGGTCATTAAGCACCTTTCCCTCTCACCTGTCAAACTGAGTTTATACTTTTTATTTATTTATTTTGAGTTTATACTCTTGAGCTACAAATGTCTGGAGGCCCCAGCCTGCTGAGATGTGAAGAATTCAGCAGTGTTTCTCTGCAGAGTTAGTGCTAAAAGGGCCTCAAGTGGGAAAACCTCCTGCTACTCCCTGAAAGTAAAGGCCTCAGGGACCAGTAGTTCACACTTTATTTCTCCAGTAGAAAGCATATCCTTGGAGCCTTCAGAGGACTTGAGATGAGCTAGAACCCAGGAGCTGTCTAAGAGATAATTTCCCCGGGCAAGGTTAAGGAGACTAGGTCACAGTGGCTGGACAGTGAGGTCACAGAGAGGTTTGTTTGCCCCAGACTCCATGGGGGAGGGGCCTAGGAGGCAGAGGGGCCCCAGAGGTCCCCCAAGCCCAGGAAGGGGACATGGTGTGGGAAAGGCAGCAGGGCCAGGGGCCAGGGAGCCGAGTACGGGGGGCCAAGGGGCCTGGAGAGATGAGGGCAGGAGCAGGGAGGGGGCAGTCAGGATGGTGAGGAGAAGCCGGAGACGGAAGCTGCCAAAATTCACCGGGCTGTGCGGACGGGAGGAGGGGCTCAGGGTGAGGGAGGTGAACACAAGAGATCGGGGAGGGGTTATTTAGGGCAGCTGGGCCAAGGAACAAGGCAGACAGGGAGGGATGGCCCGTGGACCTGGAGAGAGAGATGGGAGGATTTGACAGCACCAAGCTGGAGTCAGATGAGCCCCAAGATAGGAGTTAACAAAAGACAGGCTGAGAGAAGGAGAAGAGAAGGTGGGACCCTCACGGAACCCCCATGCTCCCCCTTCTCCTTGGGTAGGTGAAGCGGAGCTGCCCTTCTTGTGGCCCAGAGCCTGGGGGTGAAGAGAAGAAGGGGAGAGGGAACCCAATTTCTTTTCAGTTGTTCCCCCCAGAGCTGGTGAGTCCTGGGGGGGATATTGAGAACGATAGGACTGGGGGCCAGACTACAGAGGGGCTGCCAATGACTCCTGCTTCCTTGCTCTTGCCCCCAGGTGGAGCACATCGTCTCATTCCTCCCAGTCAGAGATGTAGTCGCCCTAGGCCAGACCTGCCACTACTTTCACGAAGTGTGCGATGCTGAGGGCGTGTGGAGACGCATCTGTCGCAGGCTCAGTCCACGCCTCCGAGAGCAGGGTTCTGGGGTCCGGCCCTGGAAGAGAGCTGCCATTCTTAACTGTATACCTTCCCCCGAACCTCCATTTCTCCTGGCCTCTGTCCTACCTATCCTTCCTGCTCTATAAAGTTGCCTGATGACCTCTGCATTCCCAGCCATCCTTCTAGGTCCCCTCTTCTCTGAAGACACATGTCCAATTCAAACATACTCCATGGCGTACTTCTTCCAAGTCTCTAGAGCCACCTTCCAATAGGCGTCCCACCCATAGCCCCCATTAGCATCCCTGCCAAGTCTTTGTATTCAAACTGTCCCAATCTTACCCTAGATGCAGCCCCCACTCCCCAAATATGGAGTTTTCCCTCCTCTAAATGAGGGTTTCTCAACTCTGTCACTATTGACATATTGGGTGAAATAATTCTTTGTTGTAGGGGGCTGTCATGTGCATTGTAGGATGTTTAGCAGTATCTCTGGCCTCTACCCACTAGGTGCCAGTAGCAACTCCCGTATTGTGACAACCAGTGTACCCTGAGGGACAAAATCACTGCCAGCTTAAGAACCATGCTCTAAAACCATTCCCCTCCAGGGAGCCCCTATCCAATTACTTCCTTTCACTCCTGGGAGAAGAGGAATCCAGATAGCAGATCTAGCGCTGAGGGCAACAAAGGGTGACTGGCCTTCCTTGATCATCCCTTTTCCCTCCTCTTTCTGCCTCTTTCTGTATCTCTATTTTATTTCCTTAATGTCTCTGATGCAAGGTTGGACCAAAGAGGTGTTCCCTAAGAAGCATGTATGTGGCCCTGGGCGGAGGTGGGGCAGAAACTAAAGTTCACACATGGGATGTAATCCAATCTTTCTTTCCACATCTCTTTTGGAAGGGGTCTGTTCCCCAGTCCTGGGGATGGGGAGGAGCTAAATACCAAGATGTCTGAGAAATCTAGTTTGCCCAAGCTCTGACTCATCTCCCTTTTGTCATTTCCATCCCTTAAACCTTCCATCTTCTTCCCTCTTCCAGACACAAAGGGCCTGTATTTCCAGGCATTTGGAGGTCGCCGCCGCTGTCTCAGCAAGAGCGTGGCCCCATTGCTAGCCCATGGCTACCGCCGCTTCTTGCCTACAAAGGACCATGTCTTCATTCTTGACTACGTGGGAACCCTCTTCTTCCTCAAAAACGCCCTGGTCTCCTCCACCCTTGGCCAGATCCAGTGGAAGCGGGCCTGCCGCTATGTTGTGTTGTGTCGCGGAGCCAAGGATGTGAGTAGCAGAACCCTGGCAGCTGAGAACCCACCCCTCCTCCAGTGACCCAGGCCCCCACCAGTCCTGAGGAGTCTTCCTCAGGACATCTGCCCTCCCACACCAGGAACCTGAAAACAAGTGCTCATTTCTCAACCCAGGACCCAAGTCTCTCATCTCCTGCCCCAGGATCCAGTTGCCCCAGCCTCATTCCCATCCTTTTCCCACAGTTTGCCTCAGACCCAAGATGTGACACAGTTTACCGTAAATACCTCTACGTCCTGGCCACACGGGAGCAGCCCGGGGTGGTAGGCACAACTGGCAGCCGGGCCTGCGACTGTGTTGAGGTCTATCTGCAGTCCAGTGGGCAGCGGGTCTTCAAGATGACATTCCACCACTCCATGAGCTTCAAACAGATTGTACTGGTTGGTCAGGAGACCCAGCGGGCTCTACTGCTCCTCACAGGTGTGGCCTAAAGCAGTGGTTTGCAAATTGCTTCCTGTAGATTCTTCAGGCCCTGACGCAGGAGAGTGGGTGGGAAGCCTTTCCCACAGGGTTCTGCATGCCACTTCACCCTGGTCTCAGTCCAGATAGCTGTGTTTTTGTCTTGTCTTCTAGTCTAGGATTCTGCATAATGTTTCATGTGAATAAAGGGCCCTGCTGCCAAAACAATAGTTTGGAAACCACTGCTCCAGTGAATGCCTGATTTTTAAAATTCTAATGTCCCCAACCTCCGTGCCAGGCACCTCACTTTATACCCAAACTATTTCTCACTTTCCCAGTGTCGTCTATGCCTGACCACACCCCCAATCCTGAGACCCTGTAGATTTTTGAATACTAGGAAGGGCGCTAAATCCCTAGATGTCTCACTCAAATTGGATTCTGCCAAATCTAACTGCTAGGTTTTCTCTCCCTCTCCTGTCTTGCCAAAGTCTGGGGGACTTGAGGTCATTCGTTCCTTATTTCATCTCTACTTTTTTTCTTCCATCCCCACTGTAGGGCAGTAAATGTTTCATCCCAAATAGCTTAGGGAGTCTATTAGAATGCTAATGTGGATATCATAGAGTCCTCTCCCCAACATAATTGTCTGTCTTCCCACCACCACCCCAGAGGAAGGAAAGATCTACTCTTTGGTAGTGAATGAAACCCAGCTGGACCAGCCACGTTCCTACACAGTTCAGCTGGCCCTGAGGAAGGTGTCCCGTTGCCTGCCTCACCTACGTGTGGCCTGCATGGCTTCCAACCAGAGCAGTACCCTCTACATCACGGGTAAGAACCACCTGCCTTCCTCTCAGTTCCCCAGCCTTGGACAGACCCTCCAAATACTGATACCCTTCACCCTTATTCAAGCTCTTCGGTGAACCTTCGGGCATCCTAGTGAAAAGATGTGTTTAGGTTCCCAGGCATCACGGCTGATGCATTTCTAGTGGGTGTGAAACTCTCTGGATCTTGGAGTTTTTGTCCCAGGTGGGGCTTTATCCCTAGGAAATGGGTGCCCAAAGCTGCTGAGCTGAGGGCTCCTGACCCCCCAGACCAGGGGGGAGTGTATTTTGAGGTGCATACCCCAGGGGTGTATCGTGATCTCTTTGGGACCCTTCAAGCCTTTGACCCCCTGGACCAGCAGATGCCGCTTGCTCTCTCATTACCAGCCAAGGTAGGATCCTGGAGGGATGGGGCAGACCAGAGGGGTGGGGCTTTAGGGATTGGAAGGTACTAGGGATCTGAAATATGAGCAGGAATCAAATGATTGATCAGGGGGGACAGGGGACCCAGAGAGAGGGCTAACATAGAGGGCATAGCCAAAAGAGATTAGCTGGGAATGGCACGTTAGTGGTTGGGAGATTGCAGAGCTCAGAATTCGTCTGGAGGGAACTGAATGCCCACCTCCCTTTTCTAACTTACCTCCTAGATTCTTTTCTGTGCTCTTGGCTACAATCACCTTGGCCTGGTGGATGAATTTGGCCGAATATTTATGCAGGGAAATAACAGATATGGGCAGCTGGGAACAGGGGACAAAATGGACCGAGGGGAACCCACACAGGTGAGACTATTTCCCAGCAGCTCTCATCCTGACCCCCTTCCTCCAGTTCCCTAACCCCTGGATCTGTCCACTTTTCCAATTTCCATAGAATCCACTTTCTACTCCCCAGGAAAGTTAAGCCAGTCAGTACATAATGCCTGTGGGACTGTTGCAGGTTTTACCCTGGGTTGGCACTATGAGGTCGGTTCTGTGCAGTGCACACTGTGAAGTGCAGTAGGGATTTAGTGAAGGGGTGGGGGGCCTGGGTGGGCTAGAGTAACTAGAAGAGGTGAGATGTGAGCAGGGCCTCGTGGGTTAGATAGCATTCAGGTGGGGTAGGAAAAGACATTCCATGGGGATGGGGGTGGCGACAAAGCTTGCATGTACCTGGGACATTGACAAGACTGGCCTGACCAAAGCACAGATGGAGCATTAGGAATCAGTGAGATATGGGGTGGTATAAGTGGGCACAAGCCTGGAGAGGTAGAGACTTAGGGAAGAGTTACTGCAAGTTCTAGAGCAGGAGAAGGCAGTGCCCAAGGGGTGACTGAGAACATGTCAGCTGGTCTTAGTGCACAGGACGGAGAGTGGAAGCCCACTGGGAGGCTGTTGACTGATGGCAGCAATTGAGACAAGGGCCTGGGGCTAGTACCATAGCAACAAGAATAGAAAGGAATGGATGTAGGAGATGTTTTCAAAGATAACAAACAGACCCTCAAAACCTATTAGATGTAAGAAGAAGGATATAAGACAACGCTGGCTCCGGAAGAAAGATGTTACCACCAACAAACATGAGGTTTGGAAAGGGATGTTGGTTTGAGGAAAAAGAGTGTGAATTTGAACTTCCTGCAGTGAGAGTAAAACACTAAATTGGAAATGTCTAGCTGGCAATTAGATTCCAAGTTAGAACAAGGTTGAAAGCACAAAAATAGAGATAGAGGAGCAACTGTGGGCAGTAGCCCATGTAGGCAGGGGGTGTCGAAGAGATGCTTCTGAGCTAGGAGGCACACGCATACCCCTCTAACGCCATGTCTTAGAAGGGTGACAGTGTGACAACACTGTAGAAGTACATTTATTGACATGGTGGTCATGCAATATTTTTAGATGAAAAAACATTTATGAAATGGTTTACAAAGTACATCCCATTTTTGTTTAAAAATACACAACTTATGTGTGTTTATTTAAGCAATAGTGAAGACTATCTAGCAAGATGTTAATGGTGGTGGGATTTCCAGTGATTTTTTAATTTTTGCTTGCCAATATTTTGTAAGTTTCCTATAATGACCATAAATTACTTATCTGTGTCTTCAGAATTAAAGCACTAACAGTGTCAGGAGAATGAGCAAGCAGGAGAGGCCCTGGGATTTAGCAGCTGGGAGGTCAGGTGCCATTGGAGAGAGCATGCCAGTAGCGTGGTAGGGAGAGAAGCCAGATCACAAGGAGGTTCAGGAAAGACTGGCTGTGGTAAGGAACAAGAATGTGGTCAACCTCAGTGTGGTCATGTAACCAACCATGCTGCTTAAAAGAGAGAGATAGGAGGCAGCTGGCATCAGATGGAAATGTTTTCTCAAAATAGGGTGGCCATTTTGGAAGAGAATGATGTGACAAATTGAAAATGCTAGAGAAGGAAGGTCCTTCCTCAGGGGCGCTAACCTGGAATTGCACCAGGAGGGAGAGGGGCCTTAACCCTGGGGAAGAGGAAGGCTAGTCCTCTCCCCTGAGGCTGGAAGGCAGGATGAGAGAACTGGCACAGACCCTCGGGCTGAGAACAAGGGGCTAGATAGCAGGCCCTGGGCTCGAGCAAGGAGCTTGCTTATTGTCTGGGGAACAAAAATGAGGTACAAAGAGAAGTATGAAACCCCACGTGGCCAGATTCTTGGGGGCTACAGGGGTCAGCAGGGGAGACCTCTTCCTTCCCTAGTTTACATTCTGCCTGGGTCTTCCAGTCACCCTTCTCAGGCCTGGGTCCCCCAGTCACTTGGTGTCTTCCACTCAGGGACCCTGGCCATGTGTCCTCAGGTACATTATCTGCAATGTCCCATTGCCCTGTGGTGCGGCCTCAACCACTCCCTGGTGCTGAGCCAGGGCTCAGACTTCAGCAAGGAGCTGCTGGGCTGCGGCTGTGGGGCTGGGGGCCGCCTACCCGGCTGGCCTAAAGGAAGTGCCTCCTTCGTCAAGCTCCACATCAAGGTCAGAGCAGGGTCAGGCACGTGGGCAACCAGGGGAGGCAAGAGCAGTAGGGCCAAGTGGCCCACAGGGCTGTAGCTGGGACTCCTGCAGGGACCCAGAGGTCCCATTACCCCAGCACCATCCCACCTCCCTTTCCTGCCACGCAGCACGGCTCTCTCACTTAGCAGACCCTGCTGGCCTCATCCGACCTCACATGACCCTGGGACTTAGCCAGCTGTAGCTCACTTGCTGGCTCAGGGCTGGAGTAAGAGGGAAGAACATAACAGGCGGGTTAGCCCCAGCTCCCTGGGACCCCTGCAATGAAAGGCCCGCTCAGCCACGCCTCTTCTCTCCTCCAAGGTCCCTTTGTGTGCTTGCTCCCTCTGTTCCACCCGAGAGTGCCTCTACATGCTGTCCAGCCATGACATCGAGCACAACCCCTCCTATCGGGACCTGCCAGCCAGCAGGGTGGTGGGGACTCCAGAGCCCAGCCTAGGGGCCGGAGCACCCCAGGACCCTGGGGGGGCGGCCCGGGCCTGCGAGGAGTACCTCAGCCAGATCCACAGTTGCCCCACATTGCAGGACCGCATGGAGAAGATGAAGGAGATCGTGGGCTGGATGCCCTTGATGGCTGCACAGAAGGATTTCTTCTGGGAGGCCCTGGACATGCTGCAGAGGGCTGCTGGAGGGGGTGGCCCAGGCCCCCCACCCCCTGAGAGCTGATCCCCCCTCTCCTAGCCTCACCCCTGGAGGGAGTCTAGCCCTGGGCCAGGGGCTAGGGAGAGCTGGAGTGGTAGCAATGAACACTGTCTGTGCATGGGGTGGGGTCACAGGGGGTGGGGACTGCCAGACATGCCAGGGTAGGGCAGGAAACTGTTTTGTAAAATGTTCGGGGGGCTGCCCAGGAGGGGCCCCCCAACTTGACTATCATGGACAAGAGATTTGATGGACAAATAGAATAAAAAGCTGAAGTGAGGCCCAGTTTGGAAGCCTGGGGCCTGGGAGGGACGTGGGGCAGGGCAGGTGGGCGAGGGAGGGCAGAGTACCAGCTGCTGTAGCTCTCAGTTGTTGCAGAGCTCAGGCAGGGCACCTGAACCCTCCAGCTGGCTGTCGCTTTCCAAGAGGCCACTCAGCCTTTTTGACTTGGAAGTCCTGGCCCTGCCTTCTGGAACAACTGTGTCAGCATATACTGCTTGGTTTCCCCGCTTGGATCCTCTGTCTACGAGACTCATCCCCATCGTGAGGTGGCCGCTTCAGCCCATTTTCCTCATTCCTGTGATGTCCACCCCCCTCCGCTCTTCCTTGCTGTTATTTCCTGGGCCAGCGTGGTCTCATTTGTCCTTTCCCCCTTACTTTTTCTGCCTCTTCCTCACTTACAGGGACATTCCCTTTATCCACATGCCATGTCTCCCTGCCCCTCTCCTGTACCTTCACATATATGGGAGAGAAAAACGAATGAGCAGAATTCCTCCTTGGCCTAGCCTGGCCCAGGTGTGGAGAGAAGGCAGTAGCCATTTGAAGTGGAAAACGAGCTGGGGTCAGGGTGGCCTGGAAGGGGGTGAGTGATTAGGGATTGAGAGTCTCAGGAAGCACCACTTCTGGTGCCCAGGAAGCAAGGAGTGAGGAGGCTCCGGGGCTGGGGGGTTCTCACAAGGCCCAGAGGCTATATTTGCAGGGTGCTCTGGGGGTGCTGGACAGAGTAGGGTTCCAGATGACAGGACTTGATTCCTGGATTATGGCCTCTGCCCCTCATTGTTCCACCCCCTACTTAGGTCAATATTGATGTGTCCTAGACCTAGAAAGGTCCCTGGACTCACCACTGTCCCAGCTCTACTCTCCCTGTCCCGCCTTCCCCGCCGCCCGCCCCACTGGCCAGTCCCCACGCCCACACACCCCAGGCTGCCTCATCTGGCACTGATTATCCTGCTGCTGCCGCTGCTGCCGCTGCTGAACTCAGCTGCTGCCTCTGTCTAGAGGACCCCAGCGCCTGCCCCCCAGCCATGCTACGTGCTGCCACAGCCTCCCTCCTGGGGCCCCTCCTCACTGCCTGGGCCCTGCTTCCTTTCGCCCAGGGCCAGACCCCCAACTATACCAGGTAGGTCTCTTGGCATCTTCCAGATAGCTCAAGTGAGCTTCAAAAACCCTGATTCTTGGGAGGTTATGCCTGTGGATCTTGCCGGTTCTTTTGCTGACACATCACCCCCTAGATTTCCCACTGCCCTACCCTTCTCTGGCCCCATAGTCCTCTCCCTCTGTTGCAAGATCATGGTCTCCAGCAGGTCATCTCCACTCCCATCGTTCTACCCTTTGTCCTCTAGCCTCTTAAGTCTTCCCATCACCCAGACCCTTGGCCCCCCACAGACCCTGATAGAGCCAAGACTGAACTTGCCTGGCAGCTAGACATCTGGATTCCAAAAAGGAATTAGAGATTGTGGGGGGAGGAAGGGGCAGCGAGTGGAGACTTGGGAGTCAGACACTCAAACAGCTGGAACAGGACAGGGCAAAGGGTGGGAGCTCAGGGACCTGGCCTCCAGGTTCAACTTGAGGGCCATTGCTGCTGGTGTTCCCTCATCGTCCCCCCCCCCCACACCGCCTCGTGGCTGTGTCCACATCTGGAAGTAGTTAGGCGGCTCCTGTCCCCGACTGCCAGGCAGGGGGGAGGGGGAGAGTGAGGAAGGGGGGCCGAGGAGGATTCCGGGAATTCCTCTTGGGGTGGGGGTGGGGACCAGGAATTTCTCTTGGGGTGGGGGTGGGGGCTTGGGGGGCTGGAGGCATGGTCGAGTTGCTGGTCTCACTTTCTCCTTATCTTTTGCTGGTGTCTTTCCCACCCCAATCCCATCCTGGCCGGCTGAGGCTGCCCTGGGACCCCGAAGACCTTTCTCCTTCCTCCCCCTGGCTTTCTTCCTCCAGCCTGTGTCCCCATTACCCCATCCCCATCTCTCCACTCCTGACTGATCCGTCTTCTGTCCTCCAGACCCGTGTTCCTGTGCGGAGGGGATGTGACTGGGGAGTCAGGTTACGTGGCAAGTGAGGGTTTCCCCAACCTCTACCCCCCCAACAAGGAGTGCATCTGGACAGTGACGGTGAGAAGGCCCCTCTGGTCACTACCCCTTATCAAAGTCTCAGAGGCAAAGGCCTGACTGCTAACCTGCCCACCAGCACCACTTTCTCAACTTGGGGTTGGTCTAGGTCCTCTCCCCTCTCTGGTCACTGAGGGCATCAGTCTCACAATAACAAATCCCTCACACCTTAGCTCTTCACCCTGCACCCAGATTCTGATTCTCCACTCCCAACCTTCCAGCCGTCTCTAATCTCTCCAAAGAACTCGCATCTTGTCCCTTGCACAAGCCACAAGGTGGGCTGCAGAGACCAGGCCCTCTGCTGTGCCCCTGCCTGGGGAAGGGGAGATGCCCTCTGCCTGGGCTGTGTGTGGCCTGACTTTGTGGGTCCCTTCAGGTCCCTGAGGGCCAGACTGTGTCCCTCTCCTTCCGAGTCTTCGACCTGGAGCTGCACCCCGCCTGCCGTTACGATGCTCTGGAGGTCTTTGCTGGGTCTGGAACTTCGGGCCAGCGGCTCGGACGCTTCTGCGGGACCTTCCGACCTGCACCCATAGTTGCCCCCAGCAACCAAGTGACCCTGAGGATGACGGCGGACGAGGGAACGGGAGGACGAGGCTTCCTGCTCTGGTACAGCGGGCGGGCCACCTCGGGCACTGGTGAGACCTCCCTCACCTCGGCCTTCCCCTCTCCTGGCCCCGCCCCGGCGCAGGCCCCACCCCCGGCCCTAACCTCCACCCCAGACTCCCCGTGCCCGAGAGCCTAGGGCCCCCAATATCTCCCTTACCCACGTTCCTCACTAACTGCCCCTTCAGTCCCTCCTCCCCGTCTTCTCTCCCCCCTCCCGCACCCACCCACCCCCTCTTCCAGGCCCCCCCCCAGGCGCGAGGCGGAAATGGGTCACCGACCCGCGGGTGGAATGGGCGGCCTGGGGTTACTGGGACGGTGAGTAACTGCCCGCCCCCGTCCGCAATCGGGCTCCCTCCGACGGGCACGAGGGGGCACCCCAGGGCTAGGGGACTGTTAGGTTCCCCTGACCAGGAGCCCCCTGCGCCCAGCCCTGGGCTCCCGATTGCGGTCCCATCACCCCCTCCTGGTGGCAGAAGTCTCCCTTGAAATGTTTCAGGCAGGGATTTCCCCAAAGGGGCCTCGGGGGCTGTGCCCCAGATCCAGGGCACCCTTACAGCGTGGGCTTTCCAGCCTACAAAGGAGACTCTTCTGCCAGGCCAGGGAGATGGGATCTCCCAGGGGAAGAGGCGCGGTGTGGCCGCGGGTCGGGGAGGGACAAGAAGGGAGTATGTCCAGCCAGTTTCTCCTCCCCCTTCCACGGCCACCTGGGCGCCGGCGGTCCAAGAGTTCCCTGAGCCACGCTCCCCCTGGTCCCCTCTCTGCTAACGTACCCCTGCTTTCCTCCCCTTCTTCTTGTCCCTTCATCCTGAGACCCAGACATCCTGCCCGGGCTCCCAGCCTAAAGCTCTCCTCAAGCTGACCGAGGGTCTCCACTGCCCCCCACCCCCGCTCCTCTCTCCCCTCCCCAGAGCACCAATTTTGCGGGGGGCGGCTGGAGAAGGCCCAGGGAACCCTGACCACGCCCAACTGGCCCGAGTCCGATTACCCCCCGGGCATCAGCTGTTCCTGGCACATCATCGCGCCCCCAGACCAGGTACCGACCCCATGCCCGGGCTGCCCTTGGGGACTCAGGCGTTGCCCTCCAGCATGCAGCCAGCAAAGATTTACTGAACAACTTTTATGTCCTGAACACTGAGCTTACGCTGGTGGGCACCAAAACCAGACCCAGGTCCTGCTTGCATGCAAACAAAAAAATGTAAAATTACAAGTGTGACGAGTCTTAGGAGAGCGAGGTACACGGTACAGACATAAACTGTGTGGTGCTGGTGGCGGGGTGGGGGTGGTTATGGGGGGGTGGAGATCCCTCCCTTGAGAGTGAGCCAGGACGACTTTGCCGAGGACCGCCACGGACGCCCCTGCAGGGTCCCGTGGGTGGGTGTAATCCTCCAAGCTGTGGTGTGAACGTATTAAAGTGGGAGTTCAGGGGGCATGGGTTCAGGGAACGCAGGAGGGGGCAGTGGGGGCTGCTGCCTGAGCCCAGGAGGCGGCGGGGAGGAAGCGGTGAGAGGTGCGAGCAGCCGCGCAGCTCTGCCTTGGCCTGCCGCCAGGTCATCGCGCTGACCTTTGAGAAGTTTGACCTGGAGCCCGACACCTACTGCCGCTACGACTCGGTCAGCGTGTTCAACGGAGCCGTGAGCAACGACGCCAAGAGGCTGGGGAAGTTCTGCGGCGACACGATCCCAGGGTGAGGGGGCGGGACCTGGGTGGGCGGCGGGTCCCAGCGTCCCCTCTTCCCCAGGTGAGAGAGGAAGGGGACCGCGCGGCAGTTTTGAAAGGTGGGGCTAAGTGGAAGGGGTGGGGTCTGGACCCGTGGGCTGCAAACGGGTGGGCGGAGCAGGTAGCCGCCAGGCAAAGAGGAAGTTTGGCCCCTGGTCTGGGGTCCACAGGCTAGTGGGGCTCTGCGAAGTCGGGAAGCTAGTGCAGCTGATGGGAGGGCAGAGGCTAAAAGGCCACTGGGCTGGGGAGGGAGCGGCGGTGCACTGCTCACCCTGACACCGCCCCCAATGCCCCGCCACCTGCAGCCGCATCTCCTCGGAAGGGAACGAACTCCTAGTACAGTTTGTCTCAGATCTCAGCGTTACCGCCGACGGCTTCTCAGCCTCCTACAGGATCCTGCCGCGGGGCGCTGTCGAGGAGGGGCCAGCCCGGAGCCCAGGAAAGGACGCCCCACTTCTTGGCCCTGGCACTAAACCGGAAACTGGGCCCAAAGTCAAGGCACCCACCAAGCCCCGACTTCCACCTGCAGAGAAACCAGAGGCAACTCCGGTGGGCCCTGGTGAGTCTGGGAAGGGGGAAGAAGGGGGCACGGACTGAAGGGAGCTGTTTCAAAAAGTTCTTCATTCATTTATACAACACTCACTGTCTGCATGCCAATGGCCATACTGGGTGCTGAGACCCAAAGCTCCATAGAGCTCTGAACGAATTAAAATCAATGAGGCTGTTATGGGGAAAGTGGTCCTTCCTACTTGCTGAGTAGGTCGTCCTCTACAAACAGCACCCCCTTCCTCCTAGATACACCCAGTGTCCCCTGCCCAAAGCAGTGCCGGCGGACAGGCACCTTGCAGAGCAACTTCTGTGCCAGCAACTTGGGTAAGAAGCCCCTGCCCCTGATTCCAGCTTCTCTAACCACCCCCCATTACTGGTTCCAGTCCTGCCCTGACCTCCTGTTCCCTCATCTCTCACCCTGGTTTTCCCACAGTGGTGACTGCAACAGTGAAGTCCATGGTTCGGGGCCCAGGGGAGGGCCTCACCGTCACTGTGAGTCTTATTGGTGCTTACAAAACTGGAGGACTGGACCTGCCCTCTCCACCCACTGACACCTCCCTGAAGTTTTACGTGCCTTGCAAGCAGTGCCCCTCCATGAAGAAAGGTAACAAAGATGTGGGGAAATGGGGAGGAGGGGACTTAGCCACACTAAGATGATTGAGGTGTAGAATGTGAGTGAAGAGATGCCTTGCAAGACTGGTGGCAACCACAGGAGCTCTCAATCCCTCCCTTCCCTCTCCCCCAGGAGCCAGTTATCTGCTGATGGGCCAGGTGGAAGAGAATAGAGGTCCCGTACTTCCTCCAGAGAGCTTTGTGGTTCTCTACCGGCCCAACCAGGACCAGATCCTCACCAACCTAAGCAAGAGGAAGTGCCCCTCCCAACCTGCACCGGCTGCTGAGTCCCAGGCCTGAGACCCGGGCCAGCTCCAGCCCTAGCCCTAGCCTTTGGGTCCCCTTTCTTATCCAAATAAATGTTTCTTAACTGAGGAAGGGGTCATGTCTTCATTTCTGTGGTTTAGAGGCCCATCTTGGGAAATTTCTTTTCCTGCTTTCATTCATTTATTCGACAGACATTTACTATACAGAATAATCTTTTAAGAATTAAGTCATATCTTGTCACTCCTTTGCTCAAAACTCTCTTATAGTTTCCCATTGGTCTAGGAATAAAATCCAAAGTCGTACTGTGGGTTCAAAGCTCTAGGTAACCTGCATTCTCCCTCCCCCCTCATCTCTTCTATTGTCTCCCTTTGCACGGGTCAGTTCCAGTCACCTTGGCCGCCTCACTTCCCGTTGTTGATGGTTTCTAGTACACATCTGGCTTAGGGCTTTGCTGTTTTCTCTAGCCATAATTCTCTTCGCAAATCCAGTCAGATCTGGTCTCAAAGCTGATCCTGGCCACACATTCATTTGTTCGTTCCAAATGGCAGGCACTGTTTTAAGTGCTGAAGATACAACACAAAACAAAACAAAGACCCTGCTCTTGTGGAGAGGAGAGAACATTCTTCTGGAGAAGGCAGGCACTGTTTTAAGTGCTGAAGATACAACACAAAACAAAACAAAGACCCTGCTCTTGTGGAGAGGAGAGAACATTCTTCTGGAGAAGAGAGAAACAATAAGACGTCAAGTAGTACTATAAGTGCTATAAACAAAACAAAAGCATGATAGGAGAACAAAGGGGTATGGGGTTATTGTACATATGATATATGATACTATCATACGGTGCTCCGGGAAGGCTTTAAGATAAGATCAACTTTGTTTTTGCTCCACTGCTAACTGTTTGGCTTAGGGTGAGATTCTTCACCTTACCCAGGCTGTTTCCTCGTCTGTAAAAGGAGTTGAAGATTCGAAGGGATGATGTAAGTGGCAGGGTTTGGCAAATCTTAATTTCCTGTGCAAATGTGAGTGATTTCCCAGGCCCCTTACAGGAAAGAGAGGGACAGGAGACAAGCCCGAGCTGGGCTGAGATCCGAGTCCCAGCTGGGAGCAACCTCCAACCACTACAACGGGAAACAAGCTTTAGGTTGCTGCAGAGGCATCTAGGAGAGCCTGGAGTTGAATTGGAGGAAAAGGGCTTCCCCGTGGGAGATCCAACAATTTGGACAGTCTCAGAGTGGGAAGGAAGGAACAAAGCCGACCTCGAAGGCCCGCCCCCGTGTCTCCGAGTTACTTCAGGGCTCGGGTTCGAGCCAGAGACGCCAGTAAAATTTTTACGCCCCTGGGGTCAAAGCCAATCGCAGGCGCCGGGGGCGGGGGCGGTCTGTGTTTAAGCACACCAATCGGCGCGTACTTACGGCGGAAACGAGGCCGCCCTTGCCAATGACAGAGGTCGTACGGCAGAAGTGCAGAATGGACTCTCCGGAACATGGCATCCTTGGTCTGGCGACAAGCTGATTGGCAGATGCTTTGACCACAAGGTGTCACAGCACGAGCGGCCATTCGGAGGCGGGAGCTCAGGGAGGGGTCGGAGACGCAGACAGGGTCTCCTGGAAAGCAGGCGGCGTACACGGCAGCTCTGCAGGAGACCGCGATAGCGGGCGGAGTCTGGCCAGAGAGGGGGCGGGAGCCCCGGAACGCCCGGAAGGGGCGGGACCAGAGGCGGGGCGGGGCTTATGGAGATCGCGACCCGGACCTGAAGAGAAGGCCCGGGTTGGAAGCTGCGAGGGGCCGGGTTTAGCGCGGTGGGCGTGGCCATCGAGGTGGGGTTTGGGGGGCGAGGCTAAAGGAACCTGGGGCAGAGCTGAAAGAGGGAAGAGTGGGGGAGGCCTGGGTCCTTCTCTGCGGGAGCCCCATTGAGCGGGGTTCTGAGGCGGCGGCGGTGGCATCAGTCCAGGCCCTGCCCCAGGAGCTCATCTTGTCCCCTTTCGCCCCTCACGCCCCCAGCTCTAGACTCCAGACCCTGTCCCCTGAGCTCTGCCCTCGGATGTCCGACCGCCCAGAGCCTGCATGCGCCGTGGGGCGCCCCAGGACCAGGAGCTGGTGGGCCCGGGGGCCCCTAGCCGGGGGTCCCGGGGCGCCCCTCCTCCCTTGGGACCCGTTGTCCCGGTCCTCATCTTTCCCCCGGATCTAGTATTCAGAGCGGACCAGCGGAGCGGACCTAGGCAGCTGCTGACCCTCTATAACCCCACAGGAACTGCGCTTCGCTTCCGAGGTAAAGGGATGGGCGCCTCATGCAAGGGATCTGGGGGCTGGCGGCAGGACACTGGGGGGCTGTGTGGGCTGGAGGAATCAGATGGATAGGGTCAAATGTCCAGCCTTGGTGAACTGGAAGAGTCATGTCCAGCTTTGGGGTAGAAGGCGGAGAGAACTCCAGTGACCCACCATGGGCAGGGCTTGTCTAGGGTCTCTTTGCTTGTCTTTGTACCCCAGTCCTGTGCACAGCACCTGCCAAATACAGGGTGTTTGACGCAGAAGGATATGTGAAGCCTCAGTCCTGCATTGACATGTGAGTGAGTTGAGAGGGTGGGGAGGCCGATGGAAGTCAGGGGTCACTGCCACCTGTTGCCTTAGGTCTGAGACCTTGTCCTCTTTCACATGTTTTCCCCACCCTGTCTGCTCCCTAAGGGAAAGCCTTCTGTGGGGGGAGGCCTGGATTTACTTGGATTAGTGCCTCTCATTCACTTCCCCTCAATGGGCCTCTCTCCTACCTTGGAACCAGTGTGATTCGCCACGTGGCCCCCATTCCCAGCCACTATGACATCCAGGACCGCTTCCGCATTGAGCTGTCTGAGGAGGGCGCTGAGGGCCGAGTAGTGGGACGCAAGGACATCACTTCGGTTCTGAAGGCTCCAGCATACCCACTTGAACTTCAGGGACAGCCCGACCCAACACCCCACCCAGGGCCTCCTGCTGGGACAGCACCACCCACGGCCAAACACGTCCAGGAGAGTGAGTTGGGAGATAGGGATTCTTGAGTTCTGTAGGGTGGAAGGAACTAGAATTGCCCTACAGATGAGCTATGTTGGATTTGAAGTGGTTTCTTGGTCAGTCTTTTGCCTTTTGGTAGAAAAATTCCTAGGAGTTGAGATTTTATATCAAGTACAGGGGATAAAAAGACTTTATAATTTCTCTGGTTTCTGATTTCTACTTAGAGGAAAAAGTTCTTCCTTAGGTCTAACTGCAGTACTTCCTGTTATGTGCCAGCTCAGTTCCGTTCAATAGGAAACCTGTATAGAGCAATTAATGCTGTACCGAGTTGTGTGCTGGGTGTGGGAGTTAGAGAGAGGTCTCTGCCTGTCAGATAGGTGCACGGAAGATGGTTGTGAAGACAGAGTGAATGCCGAGGGACCAGAGGAGAGACAGTTTCTTGTGTCGTGCAGCACGCCCCCGGAGGGCAATAAAAAGTAGATACGTCTTCCATGTTCAGCCTCCTTCCTGAGCCCTTGGGCTGGGCAGCATGGGGGCCACAGCTTCTGATGAGCTTTGTTTCTCAGACCCCCACCAGCAACTGGCCACTAGCTCCTTCCTCCTGTTCTTGCTGACGGGGATCGTCTCTGTGGCCTTCCTGCTGCTCCCACTCCAGGACGAACTTGGCAGCCAGCTGCCTCAAGTCCTGCATGTCTCCCTGGGACAAAAGTTGGTGGCAGCCTACGTATTGGGTGAGCACAGTCGTGGCTGGGGATCTAGGCCCCAGAGACAGGGGAGCGTGGGTGGTGGAGAGCTAACTGAGCCCCATGGCTGCTCACGTGAGCCTGCTCTTTCTTTGTCCCCTCTCCAGGACTCCTCACCATGGTGTTCCTCCGGACCTGAGCCCCCTGCTCAAACCACCCCCCCACCTCTGACCTGGGCAGGGACTTGAGGCAGCCACTGTGATGCCCCTACCTTGCCTCAACTCCTCTTTTCCCCTTCCTGCCGCACCCCCTCGAAATACCCAGGGATTTGTACTCATTTTCCAAGTTGAATAAAATACATTTTTAAAATTAAAATGAGAAATGTAGGGTACTTGCCCCTATCTTCCCACTTCTTTCTCGGTACCCAGACAGTGAAGAGGCCTGGTGAGGAGACCTGGGTTACCCCTGGTGCTGCATCCAAAAAACTGTGTGACCTTGAGCAAGTCATTTCCTTCTACCTCTAAAATGAGGGCATTGGGCAAGTTGACTCTTAAGATCCACTTTAACCCGAGAATAGGATCCTGTCCCTAAGCCAATGTATCTAACCAAAAAAGTGATTAAAAAAAAAAAAAAATACCACCTAAGCCTGCCCCTGTTGTAGAACTCCAGTCTCACCATCTGGAGCCAACAGAGCCTCGTGCCAGGGCTGCCTGCATGTTTGTGATCCCCGCAATCCTCTTCTGCCTTTTTGACATTTTATGTGTTTTTACCTTTCCTTTAAGACTTCAACTCCTATGGATCAGAATCACCAAGGTTCCTGCCAAGATGGAGGCAGATGGCCTTGCTGACATAACCCCACCTTAACCAGGCAGGAGAAACTAAGGCACAGGAACAGAACAGGATCCTCAAAAGGCCGGCCTCCAGCTCCCCTGCCCTCCCGGCCGTGGGGCCAGTGACACTGGGCCGATTGCTGACTGGGGACAAAGAATTAGCCAGATAATATGAAGACAGACCCAGTCTGGTACACCACTGGAAGGTTATCAGTTGTTCCAGCTTTACTTTGGGGGCCTTGGGAGCTGCCCCACTACCCTGGGAGTCTTGTCCCTGCCACGCCCAGAGCTTGCCCCAGGGGGGTGTGGCCGAATGGGTCTGCAGTCTGTGTCCAGGAGTCTGGGGAGGGCTTGTGCCATGGTCCAGCAAACCCCTCTTGCCAAATTACTCGTGCATGGAGGACAACCATTCACCCTGAACTGGCTGCACCCAGGTCCCCAAAATGCATTTGAGGTACCACACAGGTTAATGATCCTGATAGTATTTGCTATGAAGAGGCCTTGTGGCCGGTGTGGTGAAGAAGGCTTTCTGAGACACAGCTGTGAAGGGGCGGGATGGAGGTGGGAGGGCCTTGGGACACAGACTTTTTTTTAAGTAGATTTTTTTAGAAAACAATCCTGAGCTTACTGCAGTTGGAGTGGGCGTGTATTAAGTTTCCTGTAGCTGCTACAACAAATTATCACAAACTCTGTGGCTTAAAACAACACAAATTGATTCTCTTACAATCATGGGGGTTAGAAATCCAAAGTGAGTCTTCTGGGGCTAAACTCAAGGGCTGTATTCCTTTGGGAGGCACCAGGAGAGAATCTTATTTCCTTGCCTTTCCAGCTTCTAGATAGGCCATCTGCATTCCTTGGCTTGTGGCCCCTTCCTCCATCTTTAACGCCAGGAGTGTAGCATCTTCAAATCTGTGACTGACCCTCTGCGTCTGTCATCGCGCCTCCTTTCTCTGTCTCCGCCCTTCCTGGCTCCTTTTATAAGGTCTTTTGTGATTACATCCCCCCACCCCAAATCCAGGATGATCTCCCTGTGTTAGTTTGCTAGGGCTGCCTTAACAGAATGCACACACCAGGTAGCTTAAACAACAGAAATTTATTTTCTCACAGCTCTGGAGGCTAGAAGTCCAACATCAAAGGGTGGCCAGGTTTGGTTTCTTCTGTGGCCTCTCTTCTTGGCTTGCACGTGGCCACCTTCTCTCTGTCCTCACATGGTCTTTCCTCTGTGCATGCACATCCCTGCTACCTCTTTGTGTGTCCGCCTTTTCTTATAAGGACACCAGTCAGATTGGATTAGGGCCCAGGTTAACTTCACAGCTTCAGTTTACCTTCATCACCTCCTTAAAGGCTCTGCCTCTACGGTGGCCACTTTCTGAGACACTGGGGGTTAGGGCATCAACGTGTGAGTTCGAGGGGGTGCAATTCAGCCCACGACACTTTCCATCTCAGCCCACACCTTAACTCATCCGTCTCAAGGTCACATCCACAAGGTCCATTTAATTTCATTAGGTAACATTCACTCACAGGTTTCAGGGATTAGGACGTGGACATCTTTGTCCAGACTGTTGTTCTGTCCACCACAGGGAGCAAAGGGACAAGGTGAAGAAGGGCTGAGAAGTCGCTGTGGGAAATTTGTTCCGGACTGTGTATCAGGGAAGGAAATAGTCAAGGAGGTTTCTGACCCCAGTTCAGGGTCCTGAGAGCCCACGAATTCAGGCTCAGGGGGTTAAGGGGGCAGCTGCATCCTGAAACCCAGGAGCTGGAGTATCCCAAGTCTTACACTAAGAGGCCTTTCCTTCCCAGTGTCCTGAGGAGCTGGGTGAGCCCTCTCCTGCTATGCTGGGAACAAGAGAGGACAAAGTAGCCTGAGAGATGGGCCCTGGGATTTATGTGGCTGCCCTGGGAGTGAGAGCCAGGGCCACAGCCTCCTGAAGGTGTGATTAAAGGTAAATGGGGCTGGGCGCGGTGGCTCACACCTGTAATCCTAGCACTTCGGGAGGCTGAGGCAGAGGACCCTTGAGGCCAGGAGCTCAAGACTAGCCTGAGTTGAGACTCCATCTCTACAAAAAATTAGAATAATTAGCTAGGTGTGGTGTATGTACCTGTAGTCCCAGCTCCTCGGGAGGCTGAGGCAGGAGGATCACTTCAGCCCAGGAGTTTGAGGTTGCAGTGAGCTATGATCATGCCATTGCACTCTACCCAGGGCAACAGAGCAAGACTCTGTCTCAAAAAAAAAAAATAAAATTAAAAATAAATATTTTAGCTTTGAATTTATGTTTTGGAAGTCTATCTCCATGCCTGAGAGAGTGGGACATTAAATAGCAAGCAAAAGAACACCATGACAGGTTGAGAGATCATGGAAAAAAGAAAAAAAAAATTGTTCCTGCTTTTTGAACAAAGGGGTGCTGCGTTTTGTTTTTGCACTAGGACTTGGAAACTGTGTAGCCTTACGTGGCCATCTCGGGTCCCAGGAGAAAGTACAGAGCCAGGCCCCCACCTCCTGGTGGTCTTTAGAGAACAGGGCCTTCAGTATTTCTTAGCCACTTTCCTAAGGTGACAGGACCCGCTCAGTTTCCCCCACGGAGACAGCATCCTCGCGTGCATCCCCTCTGATCCCTTCTGTCCGCCCCTTCCCTGGGGTTCAAGGGAAGGATGATGGGATGGGGGTGAGGGTGAGGAGGAAGCATGAAGGTGCTTATGAACAACCAATGTCACCAGGTGGTTTATTGACATCCAAACCCCACTCCCTTCCCACCACAGACCACCTGTTGGCCATAAGACTATGGTGGCAGCAATCTCTCCCACCAGGAGAGCTGGCGAGGTCCCAGGGCCTAGCAAACCTCTCAGAGTGGTCTGTAGCTGTGAAGGACCCTGCTCCTGAAAGGGGGAGGGGCTGTGATTCACTGAAGGGATGCTGCCCTCTGGTTAACCAACAGACTGACCGTCACTTATGGAAGGACTGCTCACCTACATTGCAGGGCCAGGGATTTGTGGATGTCTGCGCTGGGCTCTGGCCCCGAGGAGAGACGGGAAGGGCGAATGAGAAATCGGTTAGCAATGACAGGCCATTGGGCCACCTCCCTCACCCTGAGTCGCTCAGGCGGGGAGCCAAGGAGCTCCCGGCAGGGGGCACAGGGGAGGGCGGGCAGGCCTCAGAAGTTGTTATCAATGTTCCAGACGTCCCCGCTAAGCGCGTTGGCGGCGCCTTGTAGCGTCCAGGTGAGCAGGGCTAGCTGGCGCCGGAAGCGGCTCTCCTGGAAGCCCAGGCCGGGCGCCACCCCGGAAGAGGTGGCCCCAGGAGCCGCAGTACCGTTGGTGCGCAGCAGCCGCAGGTGGTCGAGTAGGGCGCCCAGCGTGTGGTCTCCACGACCCAGGAAGATGTGGCGGAACGGGGAGTCTGCTGGCGACACGTACTGGGACAGGAAGTAGAACTCCACCTGCGCCGAGAAGAGGATCAGGTTGAAGCAGGGGCTCTGCTCCAGGAGCTAAGGCCAGAGTCATCCCTGCCTCCTGCCAGCCCCTGCCAGCCGTTCCTAACAGAGCCTGGGATCTAGTACCTGCTCAATAAATACAGTTGAGCGGTTCCTTAAGCCCCGCCTCCCTTTGGCTGTCCTATCAGGAATAGCCATACTGCGACGTCACCAGTAGCTGGGTAGGATGCGTCCTCAAGCTGTGTTCTGGGTTCTAGCCTCTTTTCTCTCTCTAGAGCCCCCAAGCCTGCATCTAGGTCTCCCCAGTCTTTCTTCCTCTCCCATTCACTTCCCTATCAAAAGCTTCAAAGAGCAATCTATCGTCCTCCTGTTCCACTTCTTAATACTCCACCTTCCTACACTGGAGTCATTCTGCCACCTGCACCACCATCTATAGCCCAGAGTCAAAGGCCAATGGGACGGCCCAGTCCTAATGAAGCGCCTGATTCTTCATCGTCACCCTCTGACCCAGATGCTGTTCCCTTTTTCCTGAGATGGCCTCGCTCCTGGCCTAGTCTCCTCCTATCCTCTGCCAGCCTCTCTGGTTCCTTCCGCTCCCACCTGTGGGCAGGTTTCAAGGTCCTACCTCCCTCTGCTCTTCTCTGTACCTTCAGTCCAGTGGTCCCCAGCCCTGACTGCATATTAGAATCACTTAGGGAAGATTTTAAAAGTACCATTGTCTGGGCGCCACCCCAGCAAAATCAAAACCTCTAGGGTTGGTCTCAGATGTTCATATCTTTTTAAGGCCTCCATGGTTCACTCACAGAGCTCATCCATGCCCCTGGCTTCAACCAGGACCTCTGTGGAGACAGTTGCCAAGTCTCCTCACCCAATCATCCACTGGGATCCTGCCCTCCACCCTTCACGACCTCCCCACTGGGTCACGGGGCACCTGGACACAGCCTCACACACATGTCGGCACTAGCCTCTTGCAAAACTACGCCTTGAGCCCACACTCATGAGCACCATGGTCTTCCCCAGCTGCCAAACACTCAATATGGAGGGGAGTGAGAGTGGGGTGAGCAAAGGGTTTGGGGTAGACTGCCAGGTCCCTAATTTCAGCT
Organism: Eulemur rufifrons; assembly: GCF_041146395.1. NCBI lineage: Eukaryota > Metazoa > Chordata > Mammalia > Primates > Lemuridae > Eulemur > Eulemur rufifrons. The sequence continues at coordinate 10,190,526 of NC_090996.1, read as the reverse complement.
CCCCCACTTACTAACTGTGTGATCTTGGGTAAGTTACTTAGCCTCTCTGAGCCGGTTTGCATACCAGTCCTAGCAACCTCACAGGGACTGGGGGAGTCCTGTGGGAGAAAGTGAAGGAAAGCCCCTAGCACGTGGTAGCCCTCTATCCTTGGCAGCTGCGATTATTATTCTCCTATTCTTCCCTCAACACCCAGTCTGTCCACTTTTCCTTCCAAATGCCTCCCATCCGTCCAGTCCCCACCTACAAGCATTTGCTGCTGCCTGCCACCTGCACCCAGAACTCAGCCTTCATTAACTTCATTCCCTCTTCAGGCCATTCCCTCGCTGGCCAAAGTCCTCCCACATCACCTTCCTGCTCAAAAACCGCCCTAATTTCTTAGATACCAAGACCCTAAAAATCCATTCATATCCTGGTGTTCAAGGCTCCCGACAGTTGATGCCTAACCAGCAATTTGGGGCTCCCCTCCCCTCTGCCTCTCCACGGGGCCTCTGTTCTGGCTCTGCTGGTCCACGCCCTGCTTCCAAGTAAAGCCAGGCCTATACAACTGCCACACCCTTATTCTGGGTCTCTCCACCCTGAAATGTCCTCTTTTCTTTGTACCAGCCCAAGTTCTGCCTGTTCTTCAAGATCCATGTCACAGTCTAAAACAGAGGTCAGCAAACTTTTTCTGCAAAAAGCCAGATAGTAAACATTGTGGTCTCTGCAGGCCGTACTTCTTCTATTGCAACTACTCAACATTGCTGCTGTAGCACAAAAGCAGCCACAGATGACATGAAAACCAATAAGCGTGGCTATGTTGCAATAAAACTTTATTTACAAAAACAAGCAGCAAGCTGAATTTGGCCCGCTGGCACTAGTTTACCAACCCCTGGTCTAGAGCTGCAAAGGTCCCTGGGTTTGGGCCAGCCCTGTGTTGCAGGCTCTGAGGTGCTGAGACCTTTCCTCTCTGGCCCTGAGCCTGAGTCATGCATCTTACACACCTGTGCCATTTATCCCGAGGCGGGGGGTGACTTTGGGAGAGGGGTGTCTGTTTGTGTTCTGACACAGCAGACCAAGATCTGTGAGTGGGGACAAACCATGCCCAGTCTCGTGTCTTACCCCAGGAACACATGTGTCTCAGTGGAGGGGACAAAGCGAAGGGGAGAATGTAAGGAGAAGGAGAGATAAGAAGGAGAGGAGGAGATCGAGGAGGAGAAGAGAATGAGAGAGACTAGGAGAAAGGAGTGAGGAAGAAAGAGTGAGAGGGACAGGTTTGTAAATAGAAAGAAGGAATACATGATGCCAAGGGAGACAGACAGGGTTCCAACCAGGAAAGAGCACGGAGGAGAAAGAGCACGAACCTCCAAGGGCAGACATGTTCTCTCTGAAAACCATGAGTGCAAGTTCACACGTGACTCAGTATGTACACTGTGGGTTCTCTGCTCACCCCGCACTCACGGAGGACCATCCTGCTTATGATTTTGCCCTATAGACTTTTTCCCACGCCCATTGTCCCTACCCACACATTTCCAGAGATCAAAGCATTGAGAGGTTGAGTTCTTGGGGTAAGGAAATGGAAGGAAGAGGAAGAGGAGGGGTTGGAACTGGGGGGGGGGGGGAGGTAGGCTGCAAAGTATTCAAAGCTAAGCAGGAGGCAGAGGGAATAAGACCTCGTTTAACTTTCACAGGATACCTCCTCCAGGCAGCCTTTCTGGATTTCACCCATTTCATTACCAGAAGGAAAAGAGCTCTCCACACTGAATTTCTTTAGCCTTTTGGATCTCCCAGGCCGTAATCTTATGCCTCTTGTACTGTGGACCACTGAGGACATGCTTTTTCTCTCCAGAGGTGTGGGGGAGGCAGTGGCAGCTGTGGGACCGGAGTCACGGGGTCCGTCCCAGTTCTGCCAGGCGTTGGCAGACGACAGTAGCCAAGGGGCGCTCCCCCCCCCCCCACCGTCCACTTCATCACTTTGCAGGGCCTGCCTCAAGGACCGCTGTGAGCACTGCGTGTCCCGGACTGGCAGCGCCCCGAGGACAGGGCCTGGTCAGGGGAAGCAAGGCGGCGGGACGGAAAGGCAAGCACCCGCGGCGCCCCGGCTGGGGCGGGGCCTCACCCGCATGATGCGCACGTTGTACATGCGCATCAGCCGCTCGTCGCCGGGCTCCGAGCTGTAGATCTCCTGCCGCAGCTTCTCCGCCGCCCGGAAGAAGTCCCCGCGCGCGGAGTACACCCACTGCAGAGTCAGCCCGCGGGCCTGAGGGCGGAGGTGCGGGCTGGGGCCGGCGGCAGGGCCGGGACCCCAGCCTAGGATGGGTCAAAGTGCTAGGGGACCGGGCTGGGACTCTGGGCCTGGCAAGGGGTCCAGTGTGCTGGGGGCGGAATGAGCGGGGAGAAGATCCTGCAGCTGTGCAGATGGGGGAGGCACGTCCCGGGGGCTGGGGAGGGTGCCAGCTGCGTCCCAGGGGCTTAAAAGACTGGAGGCAGGAGGAACAGGGCCAGGTTGCCAGAGGGGACCTAGACCCCAGGGATTGCAGGGAGAAGGGGCCAGACCCCCTGGCCTGGGCTACACTCTAAGGGGATATAGAGCCCCCCGCCCCCGGGGCTGGGAGCGGGGCTGGCCTCTTGGACCTTGAGGTCCCCAGAGTACTCGTTGAGGCTGCCGATGTGCCTGAGGACCACGTCCCCGTAGCGGCCGAAGTCGAGGGGCAGCAAGTGATCGTGGCTGAGCCGGATGAGGAGTTGCCCAGCGAGCTGAGCCACAGCCTGGGCCACGGCGGGCAGCCGGCCTCGCAGCATCTTGTGCAGGTTCTCATAAGTGTCCTCCTTGGTGTGCAGGAACGGGTACGCCTGGTCATCCTGCAGGGACAGCACGGGACTGGGGCAGTGGCAGGCAGGTTGGGGGCCTGGCACTCTGTCTGCGGCAGGGTAAAGAAGTCTCACCTCCATGAAGGAGAACTCAACGGCAGGGACCCCCACACAGGCCGTGAAGGAGTAGGCGCTGCTGTCCATGGCCAGGGGCCGGATCCTGGGGGTAGGTGGGTGGGAGGGCTCTGTGGGCTCAGGCTGCCCCACACCCACCCAGGTCCCCCATGGCCCAGACTTACACCTCAGCATCCCAGCTGGGATTGGTGAACACCACCTGCTCATAGATCGTCTGCCCGCTGTGGTTGGGAGAGTCCACCTGGGGGCAGGTGGAGGAAGGGGTCACGCCCCACCCCCACCAGCTGCCCCCCATCCCGTTCCTGGTGGGGCTCTTGCCTGCTTCAGGATGTTCTCAATGAGGCTGATCAGAAGGGGGCTGGTCTTGGCCTGGAACTTGTCATCCCCTGGAGAGAGGGGAAAGGGGGATGCCAGGCTCAGGGCTTAGCCCCAGGGCCGGGGGTGGATCCTGAGGAGTCCAAGGGGTGGCATTGCCCCGGCTCACCCAGCACTGCGTTGTCCAGGCTCACATAGGCCACAGCTTTGAGGTGCAGCACGCTGAGGTAGCCCTGTGGGTGGGTGAAGACTGTGGAGAACGGACCCCCCGCCTCTCCCCGCTGCCTGACCACCTGCCCAGGACCCCACGTCACCTCCAGCCACTCCGTGGAGCCCACACTCCCAAAGTCGCCTCCATCCCAGCTGATGAAGAGAAGACTCCTGCGGGGCCGGAAGCCTGGGGAGAAGGGGAGGGAGTGTGGGCTCCCTCTTTATCCTCTGTCCTGGTACCCGCGGGGTCACTCCTTCCATCAAACCCCCATCCCCTCCTGTCTCGCCCAGGGTCCGCCCTGACTCGACTGTAACAGTGATGGAGACGGCTTTGCAGGTAGAATCTCCTGCTTAATCTGCGAGCTGTGGACTATTAGTACTTTCAGTTTTAGATGAGGAAATAGAGGTGACTTGCCCGGGGCCCCACAGCCAGGATGTGGAGGAGCCAGGTTTGGAGCCCAGGTCCAAGTGACTGCCTCTCTGCCCCAGTCCTGACTCGGGCCACGGCCCCAGCTCTGCCCGGCGCAGGCCATGACCTTACCGTTGCTCACCATGGAGGAAAAGGTCCGCAGCAGCTCCAGCAGTATGGCAGTCCCCACGGCAGACTTGGCTGCCCCTGGGCCCCACGCATCCCTCTGGGCCCCGATGACAACATAGTGATCTGGGGAGATGTTTGGGGCCCAGCTTTTACACTGGCAGCACCCACAGTCTTCCCCTGCACCCTGGGAGGGCGACTGCTCCCAGGCTCAGCCTCCCTGCCCCAGCCCCTCGCATCTCAGCAATCCAGCCCTGCAACCCCTGCTGTCCCTAGAGACAGTGCCCCTTCTCCCCTTGTCCCTCCCAGGATAGCCCGCTCCTTCAGCAGGGTGCCTGGGGTCACTCTGGACTTCATTCCCTCTCTGGTCCGTCATGTCCCCACTGGTCACCAGGTCCTGATAGGTTTTCCCCTTAAATCTCTCCCCAGCCCTTCTCCCACCTGCGACTCACCACCACCATCCTCACCTGAGCCTACCGCAGGCTTCCCTGCACTTGTCCCCTGGTCCTGATCTGAGGGCTTATCGGGAACACACTGTTCCCAACGTGCTTTCATGCCCTGCTCTCCAGCTGGGAACTCACGCTGTGCAACACTGCACATTCCAGCCCTGGACAGGCCGGAACGGGAGGTCTCCTCGCCATCACCCCATCGGTCCCCACTCAGCCTCCCTCCTCTGGTCTCCCTCCTGCCCCCTCTCTGGCCACAGTTTGTGAGCAGAGGCTCTCCCCGCACAAGCTGTGGGTGACACTGGGCAGCGAGCGTACCTGGCTCTGAGAGGCCTTCGATGCAGCCGAAGATGTTGCTGATGGGGGTGGAGGCCCTGTGGTTGTTGACCCCTAGCTGCAGGCCTGGCCCCGGGCCCAGGCGATAAGGGGAGCCTGAGAGGCGTCCCTGCCATTCCTGGGGGGCCACAGGGCCATTGAGTTTCCTGAAGCAGAGCAAGGCAGAAAGGGTTAGAAGTGGCAGACAGGCCCAGGCCACAGAAGAACCCAAAGCACCCTCTGGCTCCAGATCTCTGCCTCTGGACCCTGCCTGGGGGCGCACTGCAGCCAGGGCTGCCCTGTACCATTGTGCAGGTTGTGTCCTGCTCCAGGGTACCCAGGAACTCTGAACAGTGAGCCCTGGCAGGAGGTTGTGCCCGCACAGAAGGGTTGCCTTTTTCTAGTTCACCCTCCCTCTGCCTCCTCCTCCGCCCTGGTCCCCACATTGCCCTCACCTCAGCAGGCGGGAGGCAATGTCTGCACTGATGGGCTGGGCTGGGATGCTGGGGAGGCCAGAGGATTCAACTGGAGGGAACTGGGTTTGATTGAAGGAAGGAAAGCCAGGCGTGTAGGGGTCCCCAGTTCCCAGGTGCACCTGTGGGGAAAGGGGTGCCCACCGTGAAGCTCTGGGCTGGGCTTGGGCCCCCAGGGAAGGCACTGCTGGCTTCCCCCGACTCACATGTCCATACACAGCCTGATGGCTGGACAGGCCTGGCTTGTGTGGGCCCTGATAGAAGTCTTCCGGGTCGGGGTATATGAGCACTCCTCGGGCCCCAAAGTCCTGGGCACTGGCCACCTGGGGGAGAGAGGTGAATACAGGACTCCTTCTCCCAGGAGAAAATGACTTGTAAGGGCAGGAGAGGTCAGGAAAAGTGAAATGGCAAGGCTTTTGATCGGACTGTCCATCCCACAGAGAGGCTGTGCCAGAGCCCCACCCTAGGCAGGGCCTTGGCAGCCCTCAAACCCCACCCTGCCGCACTGTCCCCCGTGTTCCTGTTCGCTACCCCATCTGATTTCCCCAACCTCCTGATTTTGTTCCCGGCCAACATTTTCTTACCACCCAGTTGGTTCTTCCCTTTCTCCTTCTGACAGCCCCCCAGATGTTTCCCATTGGCAGTCCGACCCTCCGGTTCCCCAGCCCGCGCCATCCCGGCTCCAGGGACCCTCACCTTCTGGGCAAAGCTGGTCACCCCCACGCGCACCAGCAGGAGACGGCCCGCTGGCTCCACGCCCCTGGCCCGCAGGTCCTGCAGGTCCTCGGGCCGCCCGTAGTGGGCGTACACCAGTTCTCCCTGGGGACGCAGGGGACAGTGAGGCGCGTCCCGGGACCGGGGAAGGACCCGCGCAGCCCTCCATCCTGGGCACGGAGGGGTGGGGGAGGCGCTCACCGTGGCGTTTCCGATGGCGCTGTAGGGACAGTAGACGTCGGGGTCCTCCAGTGGCAGCTGCTCCCCTGCCTTCCCGGCCGCATCGACCCAGTGCAGCGTGTTGGGGTGAGCCCTGCGGAGGAGCGGTGGTGAGCGCACCCCCCGCCCCGCCCCCGCCGCGCGCCCCCCGCCGCCCACGCACTCACGGGTCCGGGAACTGCAGCCCCACGTAGTGCGTGTCTGCCCACACGTGGTCCAGCTTCTGGCGGGAGAACGCCGCGTGGATGTCCTGAGTCAGGGCGGCCATCCCGGCCGAGCCGGCCACCCGTTCCCGGAGACTGGTTTGCCTGAGCGGGGAGAGGTGGGATTGGGGCCCGGGAGGGGAGAGGAACTGGGGCTTCTGGGCGCGCGGAGGGGAGGGAGGGAGGAAGGATGCTAGAGACGTGGGGTCGCCCCAGGGCAGGGGTGGGGAGGGGCTCCTAAAAGTTTAGGGAAAAGCTCTCCCTGCCGATCGTCTCTCCCATCACCGCCAGGGCAGCGCCCCAGGGTCCCCAGCACCTCCTGGGGCTTAAAACCTTAGCTTCCCACAGCTTGGGGGCCTGTCCACCATCCCTTAGGTTCTTCCTAGCTCAGGCCAAACTCACCCATCCGTTTACTTCCCCTTATGAACAGGCACGCGCGCGCGCTCGCTCTCTCTCTCTCTCTCTCTCTCCCTGTGTGTGTGTGTGTGTGTGTGTCTCTCTTTGTGCTTTGGCCCAGGCATGAAAACACTTTTCTTCCAAAGGGCCAACTGGGCAGAGGCAGCAGATCCTCCATCTCCCCCAAACCCCACCCGGGCATGGAGACATTTTACGCCGCAGTTCCCGGTAAAATCATGGGATCACTTGTCTCATTGGAGACCTCACCCTGTCTTCTTCGATAGTCACCATCCACCAGAGGGTTGTCACCTGAATTCTCCCTGTTCTTCCATCTCACCTCTTTCTATGGGCTGTCCCCATATGGCTTCCCTGTCACCTGGCTCCACTTGTGCCCTTTCCATGGCAAGCAAACTTCCCTCCCCAGTCATGCTTACGGAAGACCCCTTCTACGTCTTGCCTTGGCCAAAACCTGGCTCTCCTGGAGAGACCAAGTCTCCTGTGGGACTCTTCAGAGAGGGCGGCTCAGGCTGTCATCCCCCTGACCCGAGAGTGGAGGTGAGCTCCTGGCTCTGTTTTTCCAATTTCTGACCTTTTTTTTTTTTTTTCTTTTGGCTAAAGGCTACAGTGCAATGGCATCCTCATAGCTCACTGCAACCTCAAATTCCTGGGCACAAGTGAGCCTCCTGCCTCAGCCTCTGGAGTAGCTGGGACTACAGATGTGCACCACCAGGCTAATTTTTTCTATTTTTAGGAGAGACGAGTCTTGCTGTGCTCAGGCTGGTCTTGAACTCCTGAGCTCAAGCGATCCTCCTGCCTCGGCCTCCCAGAGTGCTAGGATTACAGCGTGAACCACCATGCCCAGCCTCTGACCATTTCTTCTCAGGGTAAACTCTCTTCCCCTGAAGCTCAATCTACCTGGCTCTCCCACCCCCTCTCCCTCCTCACTGTTGTTACCATCTAACCAGTCGGTCACTTGTCCATTCTCACTGAGCTCCCAGGAGCTCAGTGTTTGTTTGAAATTGCACCCGATCAGTGGTGATGCACACTGTGACGTCCTGTGCAGCAAAGGAACAATCAACTAGATGTACACACAATGTAGATAGATCTTTAACACACTACACTAAGTTTCAAAAATTATCTAAATTAAAAACACACACTAAAGACAGCTATAGCTGAATAATGGGTCTTGGAGCCATATTTTTTACTTCTTTATATTTTTCCATGTTGCTTAAATTTAAAAATATTGAACGTATATCATGTTACAGAAACATTACTGTTTTTAAAAAACCTACATATACATGTAAAACCGCATTACATATATGTCAAAACCATATGTGTATTTAAAGGAACACATCAAACACACTAGACAAGGGGCTTATGGGGGAGGGGAGTGGAGGGGGCACTTAGAGATGTGGCAGGGAAAATAGGAAGGTCCTTTTGCAGCCCAGTGAGGACACTGCACTATGGGGTCAGAAGTATGACCAACTCTGTTCTTTGCACTTGACCTTTAAAAAAATCCCCTCTACCAGCTAATCATACTCTTTTGTTTGAACCTCTTCACTTCTCTCTCTTTCCTCTTAGAATGAAATCCAAAGGAGCTAAAGTAGCTTAAGTCCCTTTAGGGCCTGCGCGCTCTATGTCCACCTCACCAGCCACACGGGCTGTCTTTCACTTCCTCCAGTAGGCCACCACCTTCCCACTTAGACCCTCCACACGTGCTGTCCTCTGGCCTGAAATGCCTTTCCACCATCTCTTTGCCTGGCAAACTACTCGTCTCTCAGATCTTGGCTTGTCAGTTCCTCAAGGAAGCCTTCCCTGACCCCCAGTCTAAATCAGGTCTCCTGGTTATAGTCATTTTTCACATCCTTGACTTGTCTTTCAAAGCAGTGATCTCAGTAGTAATTATGTAGTCATTCATGTGATCATTGATTTAGTATTCATTTCCTCCAGTGGATTGTAAGCTACATGAGAGCAAGGTCAGACTGTTTTGGTCTCTGCTCTGTCACCACCATCTGCTTACCTTAGTACCTGCCACTTAGTAGGTGCTCAAGAATATTTGTTGGATAAATGAATGAATGACCTCATTAATGTCACTTCCAATCCAGCCACCTACTTCCCTGCATCTTGTGGTTCCCTAGAACTCCATGCCTGGAATCTTTATCTACTGAGGATTTACTGACCGCCTGCTAAGTGCCAGGCACTGTAGTGGTAGGTACTGAAGACTCCAAGATAAATAGGACACAGTTTATCAGATAAATCTTCAAGTTTCCAGAATCCCACTCTCTGAGGAGACCTCGTGAGGTTCCAACTCACCATCTTGCCCTCACTGTACCTCTTCTTCACCCCTTGAACACTCCAGAGGTCCAATCTCTAAGTCTTTATTTTATTTTTTAATTAGTTAATTAATTTATTATTTTTAGAGATGTGGGTCTCTCTGTACTGTCCAGGCTGGATTGCAGTGGCTGTTCACAGGCACTGTCATAGCTCACTGCAGCCTTGAACTCCTGGGCTCAAGTGACCCTCCTGCCTCAGCCTGGCAAGTAGCTGGGACTACAGGCACGTGCCACTGCACCTGGCCCAATCTCCAAGTCTATCAGTTCCACCCTGGCTTTTCTTCCCTCCACATCCACCTAGAGTCAGGCTTCAGTTCATTGCTGTCTCCCCTGACTGGTCCCCTCTTGCCTTCCTCCCCAAAGATGGCACCCACAGTGCTGCACCCCACCCTTGGACCTATCAAACCATCCACCTGCTCAGCCTGCACCCAGACCACCAAGTGCTGCTCAAGAATATAAAAATACCCTGAACATTTTTGATTCCACAGATTTCAGGTCTTTTAGCAGGTGGCCCCAGCAGTGTATCAAAATAGTTATAACACACCTTTTTTTTTTTTTTGAGACAGAGTCTCACTCTGTTGCCCAGGCTAGAGTGAGTGCCGTGGCGTCAGCCTAGCTCACAGCAACCTCAAACTCCTGAGCTCAAGCAATTCTTCTGTCTCAGCCTCCCGAGTAGCTGGGACTACAGGCATGCACCACCATGCCCGGCTAATTTTTTTTTCTATATATATTTTTAGCTGTCCATATAATTTCTTTCTATTTTTAGTAGAGATGGGGTCTCGCTCTTGCTCAGGCTGGTCTCGAACTCCTGAGCTCAAACGATCCGCCCACCTCGGCCTCCCAGAGTGCTAGGATTACAGGCGTGAGCCACCGCGCCCGGCCTTACACACCTTGATCAAGTTTAGCTTTGAGCTCATGAAGATAAGGAGATCTATTCATACAAATTCCTGTGTAACATTAAAGACCACCATCTCAGTACATTCTAGAAAAAATATCTGAAAAAAATCTCTATTCTTCCTTTCCTGATCAAAAAAAAAAAAAAAAAAAAAAGAAACCCGAAAAACAAAATACCAAAAACAACTCACCAAGCTAGGAATAACTAGAAAGGAACTTCCTTAATTCAACCTTTAAAAGCTGTCTGGAGTCTGCAGCAAAGTTCATACTCAATGACAAAGTATTATAAAAAACACTCCTATTAAAGTCAGGAAACAGGCAAGGATATCTACTGTCACTGTTACCTAAATTCCGTCCTCTCAAATGCAGAAAGAAATGAAAAAAACATAAAAGGTATGAGCATTGGAAAAGAAAATGTGCATCTGGTACTATCTGCAACTTAGCTGATTATCTACTTAGAAAACCCAGGAGACACTGAAAAAGAACTCCTGGCCCGAAAGAGGGCTATGGGCGGACCTATCTTCTGGACCTGTCTGGGCAGCTTCTTTCCAGTAGGGGAAGGTGACCGCAGCAAGATGAAGGACACAGGCCAGCGTGTGTCTGGCATCCCCTGTGATGGAGATTGGGGGCTGTGCTCACAAATGTGTGTACTTGCTTGTTTTTACAATACCCTAGAATTCCCAGAGCCCCCCAGAGCTCCCTGCTGCCACAAGTCTAAATCCAGGGTGCAGCATTCAAGACTTTTGTGGGTCTGTCCTGAGTCATGTTGGCTGCCAGACCCCTCTGTTTTTAGCCAGCTCCCTCATCTCCCAAATACACCACCCCCAGAGCCTGAGCCCCCTGGAATCTCGGTTCCAGATGCCTGCCATCCTTCGCAGGGCCCCCAAACAGGGAAGACAGGGAGGCAAGTGGAAGGACTCAAGAGGGGGACCCAGACGCCAGCATCCTGGGTGAGGAGGAAGGGAGGCCCAGTCTGGGCGGATGAGGGGAGGGCACTTGGGGCTGGGAGGGGCGCAGGCCAATCCCTACCTGATGGCGTCCTCCAGGTGCCCCTCCCCCAAGAGCCGCAGGAACATGGCCTGGAGGTCGCTCCAGTACAATGTGCCCTGTTGGGAGCCTGGGCCAGGCTCATAGTTGACATCCTCGCTGACCACCAATAAGGAGTCCCCGCATGCCTGGCAGGACCCTCGGAAGGCCACGTATCCCAGAAGGAAGGCTGGTGGGTGGCAAGATGGGGTTCTCCTTGTGCCCTCCTCTGGGCCCCAGAAATTTCCCCCAGCCCAAGCCCTTCACTGCGGGGCAGGGGATGACTCACCCCCAGTGAAGATCAGCAGGGCCGTCAGGACCAGGTAGGGGGCAGCCCTTCGTCCTGCTGCTGCCCAGGGTATGAGGTTTTGCCGCCCCGGTCTAGAGCCCAAGGGCTCGGGGCCCCTCAGCTCCATGGGGCAGAAGTGGGCCAGTGGCTCGGCCCCCTCCTCACCGTCTTCCTCTTCCTCCTCCAGGCGCCCCTGCTGGGGGCCTTCCACACGCTTGTAGATGTTCTGAGAGGATCGTGGGGACAGCTGTTGCTATAGAGGGTAGGGTGGACATGAGATTGGGGGAAGGGGCCTGGAGGATGGGGAGGAATCTGGCAATAATGGGGCAGTGACTTTGGGGTGCCACATGAGCACAGGGTGGGGTGGGGAGGGGCAGAGAGGCAGCTAGAAGGGAGGGACAGAGGCGAGGAGAAGGGAGGCCAGGAGGGGCCAGCCTGAGGGGCTGGGAGGGGGCTGAGGGACCTGGAGAGAAGTCCTAAGGTGTCCCCCCAACCCCACCAGTCTTACCGCTCTCTGGAGTAGACCCCAAAGCCGATCCATGGTCGTGCCCCTTCCTGAACCCTGCGGGCTGTCCCCCCCACCCCCAGTGATAAACCGTTTGTGGGAACCCCAGGAGGGCCCCTTATCAGTCCTGGCAGGCAGCCTGAGCCCAAGCTGCTCCCCCACTAAGGGTGGGGGCACAGGCCTGGCCTCAGTCCAACCTTCCAGACGTGGCCCCCCCGCCCAGGCCAGAGCACAAGGGACTGTGCCCTCCCCTGCCAATCCCTCCACAGCCCCACTCCTGCCCCTTCCCTGCAAAACAATCAATTTTTTGACCCTGGGGCAGACTTTGGCCTCTAGTTCCCGTCAGGGGTGGGGGAGGGGGCCTGTTGGTGGGGGAGGGTGGAGATATGGATGCCCCCTCCCCTCTCCTGCTTCCACTCCTCCCTGTGTCCTTGGGGACCCTTCCTAAGCCCCCCACACTTGGGGGTTCACCATGGACATCTGCCCCCTCCTCTTCTGGCTGCAGGTCCCAGTACCCAGCCCTGTAACACACTGGCTGTCCTCCCTGCCCTAATGCCTGCCCCAGTGGGATCCTAAGCTGGAGGCACCACAGCGGTGTGACTTGGGGGTTTGGTCTGGCCATGTGGATGTCTGTCTGTGAAATCAGGCAGAAAGGCAGGTCTCAGACCCGCACTGGCTACTGGGGAGGGACGGGCATGGGTGGGAGCACATGGCCAGGCAGGACCAGAGATTGTCCAGGATGGGGGTCGTGGGGTCAGGGATCTGTGGGTCAGGGTCAGAGTGGGGGAGGTGGAAAGAGTCCTCCTGGTCAAGGCGTGGGTCCTCCCAGAACACCAACACCTCTTTGGTCATCAAAGGACTTGGATCACATGGGTTTCTACCTCTTTTGGGGCTGGGACCCTCTAAGGGTCTAATGAAAAGCTAGGTAACCTCACCCCAGAAACACATCACAGGCACAAACCCCTAAGTTTTACCTACAGTTTCAGGCGAGGTGCACAGGACCCCAAGCCCCACCTAGGACCCCAGGACAAATTCTGAATAGGAGGGCTCAGGGGTTCCTCCAATCCCCCTTAGGTGGCAAGATGGGGATTTCTCAGGGTCTCCCCTGGCAAACCTCAGCTTCTACCCAGGACCAGAGAGAATGTGTGAGAGGCCTGGGCACAGTAGTGCCCCAGTCCCTGCCCCATGCCTGTCACCGCCAAGAGCCCCAGGGAGGAAGGCAGCCGGGGCTCACCTGAGCTGCAGGTCCTAGGGAGCTCAGGCACTGATCCTCTGAGACGGGAGGCTGGTGCTCAGGCCCCGCCCACACAACGCCACGCCCTCCATGCCACGCCCATATCTTGCTCGGTCCCGCCCAGTCCACCGCGTGACCCTCCCTCCCGCGGCCTTTCCCGCCCCAGCTTGGCTCTCCGTCCGGTCTTCCCTGCGTGGTCCCCCCCGGGTCGCGACCCCTCCGAACCCTGAAGAGTCCGTGGCTCCTGGGGCTGTGCCCTGGTGTGCATCGCGGGATCGGCGTAAGAGTAGGCGTGGCCCTCCCCTTGCCTCCCTCCCCTGTGCCCACTCCCCACGACGCCAAACTTTTTTTTTCTCAAAACATTTTTACTTCTTTTAATCCGGAAACATCACAATTTAAGAAGACGAGAAAGAAAGAGGAGGGGGCGATGTAGACATGGGGTTAGGGGGCTTCGATATGCGCCTATGGAGGCCAGGTGTGTGGGGAGGGGGCGCCCTCAGGGGCACTTCCGCTCCACGCACTGCTTCCCGCCCTCCTCGTATTCCTGCTTGGAGATCCACATCTGCTGGAAAGTGCCCTGGGTGGAGGGGCGACATCGGCCGTCAGGGCGGCCCCCTCCGGAGCCCCCGCCACTGGCTTCCGCCGCCCCTCAGGCCCACGTCCCTCCGCAGCCCCACCCCGCCCCGCCGCCTCCTCCCCGCGTCCAGCTGTCTCCTCTTTCCTATGCGCGGGGAAAATACTCCCTTCGTATCATTCAATCAAGAATTCATTCATTCAACCAGCGTTTATTAAGCACGTGTCTGCCCTGAGCCCGGTGCTGTTCCTGAGCTGGGTGGTGGCACTTAGAGCCCCCAGCCAGCCAACCGGCACCCAATACCCCTACACGCATTCCTCCCCTACAGGTGTCATCACGGCTTACAAACACATCACGTCTTTCCCATCCCCAAGAAAACTCTCCTCCACCCTCATCATTCCGACACTCTGACACCTGGCACTCTGGCACCCAACTCCTACGCACCCGTTAAAACTTGCCCCTTGAGGGTTTCCTGCCCTGGGCAGCTGGGACTGTCCCTTCTCTTTGATGGTTGTTCTGCCTCTGCTTGAAGGGTACTGTCTGTGTGTCCCTGGCTTTTGTCCCTGTCTCTCTTCTCCGCTAAGAGAACAGCCTGCCTGGGCCATCCCATACTCCCCACTTTCCCCATCTCTTGTTCCAGACCTAAATACCCAACTGTCTTTTGGACACTTCCCCCTGAGTGTCCCTCAGGACCTCAGATCAACATGTCAACAACTAAGTTCACCATCTTCCGCCAAGCCTTGCCCAAACCTGCTTCTTCCTTGCTCTTTCTCGCCCTGGACACCTGTGCTGTCTAATGCAAGGGCCGCTAGCCTCCTGTGGCCCTTGAGCACTTAAAATGTTGTTGGCCCAAACTGAGATGTGCTCTAAGTGGAAAATATATACCAGATTTGGATGACTACAGAAAAACAAATGCAAAATAGCTCACTAATAATTTGTTTATATTGATCACACAGTGAAATGGTAAATTTTTAGATATATCAGATTAAACAAAATGTATTCTTTTTCTTTTTTTGGAGTTGGGGTCTTACTCTGTTGCCCAGGCTAGAGTGCAGTGGTGTCATCACAGCTCACTACAACCACAAACTCCTGGGCTCAAGTGATCCTCCTGCCTCGGCCTCACAAAGTGCTAGGATTACAGGAGTGAGCCACCGTGCCCAGCTGTAAAATATATTCTTAAAACTTAATTTTGCCTGTTTCTTTGTACTCTTATTTTATTTTTTGTACTCTTTTAAATATGGCCACTAGAAAATTTAAAATTACATATGTGGCTCGCATTATGTTCCTGTGGGACAGCAGCCCCAGCCCCTGCAGTAGCTGGCATCCCGGGCCTCATCCTCGACTCTGTCTGTCCTTACTTGTTTGCAGTGTCCACATTCTGCCAGCCACCTGCTGAGACCCACGCCTCTGCCCTACCCCGGTAGGAGTAGAGACCACAGTAGCCATCTCCCTGCCTTCTGTCTGGCCCCCTTTGATCCACTTTCTACTCTGCAGCCCAAGCGGGCTCCCTGAAAGCCAGATCCGCCTGTGCCTGCACCTGCCCTTTGCCCTTGGGCCTGCCTGGCTCTCCCCACCCCCTGAACTCCCTTTCTTCCTCTCTGCCTCCTGAGCCCTCACTCTTCCAGTCTCAGCTTCAATGCTCCTTGAAGGACCTTCAAGACCCCCAAACTAGGTCAAGCCCTCACTTGAAGGAACACCCCCACACTTTGTGGTGACTTCCTGTTTAACTGTCTCAGCTCTAGATTGTCCCTGCTCACACAGAGGGGGACTGGATCAGGCTCATCCACCTGTCTGCTTCAAGCACAGAGGAAGCCCACTGTACGTTAGCCCCGAGCTAAGTTCAGGCTGCCAGCCTCCACCTTTCTGACTCTTGTTTCCGTCTCCCTGGGCAGCTCCCCTTCTAGTGGATGTCCTGCTTGTCTGTCGTGACCCCACTGTTCCCCTCTGTGTGGCTGGCACCCTCCAGATGCCGTTTGCACTCAGCTCCCCGCTCAACGTCTTGCCTCTGCCCCAGCAGCAGGTCTAGACTGAACTCGCCACTGGCCACCCTGGAACCCGCCTGCTCCATTTCTAGTTGCCCCTTGCTTTCCAGCCCGTCCCCACTACCACCCACACTATGACTCCAGGACAACAGAAAGAGCCTCCGTGCAAGGTTCCTGTGACCCCAGCTCTTACCCTGATCCCAAAGACTGGCAGTCCTTCCAATCATGCCTGTGATCATCATGTTACTCCCTTGCCCCAAACCCACAGGGTCTCCCCTCTGCCGACTGAGCACGGAGGGCAGCTCACCACAGCCTCACCCCAACCAATCTCTCCAGGTTCCTGTCCCTCTGCCCGCTGCCTTGTGTCCTGACGGAGCATTCGCCCTTCTGGGAACACTCACGGACTGCCTTTTCTCCAAAATAAATGTTCGCTGAATGAATGGATGGACAAATGAGGAGGCAGGCAAGGCGGTGGGGGCGGTCTGGGGCTCCCCCGCCCCACATTCAGCGCTAGGCCCGGCCCCTCCCTCTCACCAGTGAGGCCAAGATGGAGCCCCCGATCCAGGGGCTGAACTTGCGCTCCATGGTGCTGTTGCTGGCGATGAGCTTCAGACGCATGCTCTGTGGGTGAAAAGGGGCTGGGGGAGGCAGACACCCAGGTCCTGGGGAGGGACAGGGCCTGGGGGCTTGGGGAAGGCTGGGAAGCCTCAGGGGCAGGGGGCCTGTTCTGGGGCCAGGACACTCCATGCATGGGAAGGAGGAAGGTCTTGGACTGGAGTCCAGGGCCCGGGTCAGGCTGGGCTCCTACCGGTGGGGTCTTTTGTGAAAGCTCTCGATTGAGCCTGTCAGTGAAGCCCTGCAGCAGTGTGTTCCCGCCAGTGACAATGACACTGCCGTAGAGGCCCTGAGAGCAGGGAGGAGGAGTGAGCCTGCAGGAACAGCCCCCGACCCCCACCCCACCCTCCTGTCTCCCCACTACTCCTGGGCCCCACTGCCCAGCCTCAGGCTCCGGCCTCACCGGGCGAATGTCGATGTCACACATGCCGATGCTGGTGGTCACCACGTGGCCCACGCCTAACATGGTGTTCCCTGACAGGCCCTGTGGAGAAAGGTGACTGAGGCTTTGGGCCTCCACTCTCCAGGACCCAGGGACCCCAGCCAGCACCCGCCCCAGCACCCACAACCAAGCCAAACCTTGACATTGGAGGGATCAAACAGGCCCTCGGGGATGCGGAGCCGCTCGGCGCCATAGTCTGTGTTGTAGCCGTTGGGCATCTCGTAATGTACTGTGGGCATCTGTGCGGCCACCCTGCCCGCAAGAGAGCAAGACTTTGCCTGGGCGCTTGAGAAGGACTAGGGAGGGCAGGCAGTGCCAGAGGTCCCCTGAGCCCCGGTTCTGCTCATTTCCCCGCTCCCCGAGCCCCCAGCCCACTCACTGCTCATCGTAGGGGGAGTCTGAGACCTGCAGCACCGAGGCCTGGAAGTCCTGGATCACCTCCTGAGAACCCAGGGAGGGGTGAGGGCCCGGCTTCCTCCTGAGCACCCCCAACCACGCCCCGCCAGCAAGCCCTCTGTCCCACCCCCTGTTCATGGCAGCAGACTAGGAGCTGGGGAGGGGGCTTCGGGAGACCCTTGCCAGCGCCTCACATTGCACATGTAGTTGTGCCAGGACTTGGAGACCTGGGGTAGCTTCTCCTTCTTCTTCCAGTTTGGCGGGGCTCCCTCCCGTACAGGCTCCTGTGGGGGCACAGCGTGTGAGCACCTTTCCCCAGCCACTTGTTAAGTACAAGTGTCACTTAACGCTCACAGCAGCCCTGTCTGCTGTTGTTCCACTTTGCAGGACAGAAAACTGAAGCTCGGGAAGCTTTCATATCCTGCTGCTGGTCACACAGCTCTTACGTGGCAGGGGCAGAACTTGAACCTGGGCCTGTTGAACCCCAGAGCCCACCCATCTGGCCCTCGCACATGCTGCTGCCGGCTGGCTGCATGACCTCGGCTATGTCCCTCAGCCCGTGTGGATCTCTGATGCCTCAATTATAAAATGAGGAACCAGACTCAGGGTCCTCTGGGGGCCCTGCTGCTCTCTGCTGTGATATCTCATGGGTCAGTGGGCCAGTGGTCACAGGGTGAGTGCCCAGGACCCCATGGTGGCAGCTCAGGCCCCACCTTCGCTGCGATCATGTAAGGTGGGATGATGTCAATGGCCATTTCCTGGAAGAGCTCCCGGCACTGCATGGAGATGAAGTCCCCTGCCAGGGGTGACTTGACGATGCCTGGAAGGGGAAGCACTGTCAGGACCTGGTCCTCCTGAGGCACCCCCGACCCCTGCCGAGGCCCCACCTTGCTGCAGGACGTAGCCGTCATGCACTGGAATCGCCGTGGTGTGGGTGGCCCCACTGTCCAGCACGAGGCCCGTGGAGCGCCCGTTTGCAAAGCTGGTGTGGGATGGGTAGGTCAAAGAGACAGCAGCAGCAAGTGAGGGGCTGGGACCCAGGTCTGGCCTGGTCACTGTCTGCTCCACCAGGGTCTAGCCCATCCCCAGTCTGCAAATTCTTGTGGTTTGTGACCCATCTCCTGGAGCAATGCTCTGAGACTCCAGTCTCTTCTTCCCTGTCTAAGTCACAACTTCTATTCCTTCTGAAACCCTAGTCTGTCTTTATTCTTGGTTTTGTGTCCTATAGACACCCTGAAATTAGAGGCCCCATCACCCCAGGACCTAGCACAGGGTCCAATGCAAAGAGATCCTGAAGAAAGTCAATGCTGATTGGCTGCTTGGGAAGGAACTGCCTCAGTGTCCTACACTCGTCCCTCCTCTATCTGGCCCCAGCCCCTGCTGTCTCCTTGGCCACCTCGCTCTGCTCGGCCTGATCTAAGGAAAGGGACAGGGTTGCTGCTCTGGCCCCCAGGGTCTGAGGCGCTCAGCCTGGGCCTTCTGCACGAATGGGGCTGAGGGAGGCATCTGCCCATCAGGACACCGATCTCCAGACAACCAGGCCCAGCTCCCAGCTCAGCACATGGCGCCCCACCCTGGCCCTCCACCCAGGCAGAGCAGCTCGGCCCAGAGGATACGCCGTGAGCACAGCCGTCTTGCATAAGAAGAAGGCAGGAATGTTGTACTGCTCGAACATCAGCTCTGTCAGCTTCTCCCGCTTGGCCCGTGTGTTCCACTGGGGAGAAAGTGAGGGACAGGAGGATTCAGGATGGGAGAGGCACGGACCCATGAGCGCACGCACGCACACGCTCCACATACACATGCACTCACACACACACTCACACATACGCATGCACTCATACATAGTCACCCACACCCACACTCACACACACACACACACACACACACACGCATACGCACTCAGACACACATATACATACATCACACACACACAAGCACATGTATACATGTAACTTGAACTGGTGGCCACAGGTCAAGCCCTTTGACCTGCATAGACCTATTTTTTCTTTCTTATTTTTGAGACAATGTCTGACTCTGTTGCCCTGGTAGAGTGCTGTGGCGTCATCACAACTCACTGCAACCTCAAACTCCTGGGCTCAAGTGATCCTCCTGCCTCAGCCTCCCCGGTAGCTGGGACTACAAGTATACACCATCACATCCGACTAATTTTTCTATTTTTCATAGAGACAGGGTTTTGCTCTTGCTCAGGCTGGTCTTGAACTCCTGACCTCAAGCAATCCCCACTCCTCGACCTCCTAAAGTACTAGGATTACAGGCATGAGCCACCACGCCTGGCCTCCCCATGGTCCTTTAGAATGTGAGAACTATAAAGAATTTTAAAGATCATAGCCCGAACCAAGCTGAGGGAAACAAAACTCAGAGAGGAAGAATGACTTGCCCAAGACCACACAGAAAGCTCTTGACAGAGCTGTGTCTAGAGTCACAGTCCCTTGACGCCTGGCTCAGGGGTCCTTATTATACAGGACACCCTTCAGGCTCCCCCCCAGTCCCCGATACACCCCACTTCCCCATTCTAATCATCTCAGAGGTAAGACAGCTGGGGAAGAGGATTTCTGGGTAGTACTGGTGGATTGAATACAAACATCTAATTTTATTCCCCCCAAGATCTCAGCAAAACTATAATAAAGGGTGATTTTGAAAGATATAAACCCATAAAAGACAAGACGCACATGAAAAGATGTCTACATTGGTAGCCATCGAGGAGATGCAAGTCCAAGCAATGATGAGGTACCACTTCACACCTACCGGAGTGGTGATAATAATTAAAAAATAAAAACAAAACAGAAAATAACAAGTGTTAGCAAGGATGTGCAGGAATTGGAACTCTCACACATCACTGGTGAGAATGGAAAATAGTTTAGCCATTGTGGAAAACAGTTGATAATTCCACAAAAAAGTAAACAGAATTACCATATGATTCCAGCAGTCCCACTCCTAGTTATATACCCCAAATAATTGAAAACAAGTACTCAAACAAATCCTTGTAGGCAAATGTTCATAACAGCACTATCTACAATAGCCCAAAGGTAGACATAATCCAAATGTCCATCAGTGAATGAATGGATAACTAGTGACGATGGTTGCACAACATTGTGAAAGTTTTTTGTTTATTTTTGTTTTTGTTTTAAGAGACAAGGCGTCACTCTGTCACCCAGGCTGCAATGCAGTGGTGCAATCATAGCTCACTGTAACCTTGAAACTCTTTGCTCAAACAATCCTCCTGCCTCAGCTTCCTGAGTAGCTAGGACTGCAGGTGTGCACCACCATGCCTGGCTAATTTTTTAAAAAAATTTTCGTAGAGACAGGGTCTCACTATATTGGCCAGGCTGGTCTTGAACTCCCAGCCTCAATTGACCCTCCCATCTCAGCCTCCCAAAGTTCTGGGATTACAGGTGTGAGCCATTGCACCCAGCCCACATTGTGAATGTATTAAATACCACTTTCCAACACAAAGAAATGATAAATATTTGAGGTGATGGATATACTTATCACCCTGATTGGATCATCATACATTATATACAAGTATCAAAATATCGCAGTATACCCCATAAATACAATTATTATGTGTCAATTAAATATAATAAAAGTTTAAAAGTCACTGAATTGTTAACTTTTAAAAGGTTAATTTTATGTTGATGAATTTTATCTCAAGGAAAAAAAGAGACATAAACTTTCAGGTTGGGAGTAATAAGAAAGGCGAAAACAGCAACAAAATTTTGAAGGCTGAAAAGCAGATAGGTGAGTGGTAACTGACTTAACAGATTCAAGAATACTGACTCCTAAGCCAGTAGCAGAAAAGCCAGGAACAATCTGGGTTAAATGGCAGAACTCCACAAGTGCTTAGGAATTGGCAGTTTCTGGTACCTCTGGAAGTGGTGGTGAAACAAAAGCTAAAATAAGATTGTTTAAAACTGTACAAGTAACAGATTCTTAAGCTCTCTTCCCAACTCTATGTCATTGGGCTATCACCCACCCCAGTTTCAGAAGACTAGAAGTTTAGTCTCTGTAAAGAACAAAATTGAGAATCTCTAAACTGGTAGGACACTTGATACAGTTGGGAGTGAGGGCATTATACTTAAAACAGGGGAGTTAAGAGATGCCACACATATTGAATGCTGAGAACAGCAGCCCCATTCCGTCACTTGGCCCCAAGAAAGTGGGCAGCCAGGCCTGTCTTCAGGGTGGAAGTCTGTGGGATCCCATCAAAAATATGAAGATGGCTGAGCACAGTGGCTCATGCCTATAATCCCAGATATTTAGGAGTCTGAGGCAGGAGGATCACTTGAGGCCAGGAGTTCAAGATTAGCCTGGGCAATACAGGAAGACTCCATCTCTAAATAAATCCATAAATAAAAATTAGTCAGGCATGGTGTGCAAGCCTTGTAGTCCCAGCTACTTGGAAGGCTAAGCAGGGAGGATTGCTTGAGCCCAGGAGTTCAAGGCTGAAGTGAGCTATTATCAGGCCACTGCACTCCAGCCTGGGTGACAGACACAGTGATACCCTGTCTCAAAAACAAACGAACAAATGAACAAACAAACAAACCAAAAAACTAAGGAGGCCAATATCAGAGGCCAAAAAGCAACCTAGTCAGATCATCGTATAGCAAAGATCACAGTCAACAACCCCCATACCTGACACACATAGAGCTTCTAATCAGCTTTTTAGTCCCCTACCCTTAAACATAAGCAGACAACCAAAGATTTGCAGAAATATGAGAAAAGCCTATAAAATGAGATAGAGACTCCTCAAAAGTAGCAGGAAAAAAGCAACTTGGGAGAACAGAGATTATACAGGAGGATGAAAAATTCCAAAAGCAAAAAACAAAACTAATGATAGTCTCAGTAAGATTACAGATGATATTGCACTCGTGAAACAAGAATAGGATACTCAAAAAGGAACATTCATGGGGACACAAAGAAAGAGCTCTTGGAAATTAAAAACACAGAATTGGAAATGAAAAACTCAATTGAAGATATTGAGTTGGAATATAAAGTTGAGGAAATATTTTGGAAACTATAGGAAAAAGGTAAAGAGATGGAAAACATAAAATAAAAGATAAGAAAATTAAGGGACCAGTTCAGGGGGGCACAAAATCCAACCAACAATAAATCTCAAAAGAGAGAACAGGGAAAATTGAGAGAAATTAATAATCACACAAATAATTAAAATTTTTTCACGGAATTGAAGACATAAGTTTCCAGATTGAAGGGACATACTAAGTGCCTAGAGTATTAAAACAAGCCAATATCAACATGTATCATTGTGAATTTGTAGAATACTGAGGATGAAGTGAAAATTCTATAAACTTTCAGAAAGAAAAAAAATTATATCAGAGAATCAGGAACCAGAAAGTTTTGGCTTCTTAATGGCAAGAATAAATGTTGGAAAAAGGTCAGTGGACAAATGCCTTCAAGATTCTGAAGAAAAATGATTTCCAACCTGGAATGTGATACCTAGCTAAGCTATCAATCCAAAGTCACACATGCAAGGTCGCAAAAAAAATTTACTTTCCCTGACCTTTTTAAGGCAATTACTGGAGGGTCTGCTCCACGAAAACAAAGGAGTAAATCAAGAAAAGGGGTCAAGTACAGGAAACAGGACCTCTGACACAGGAGAGGGGTGAAGGGATTCCTCAACATGATGGTGAATGGAAATGTCAGGATGCCAGCTATGTCCCCAGTGTAGAAGGCTGCTAGTGTGAAATGGAACAGGTCACTCAGCTCCTGAAGAAATTTCGTCAAGAAGATGAAATTGATAAGCTATCTAATGTAATTAATGTCTTGAGAAAAGAGATAGATAATTGATTAATAATGTAGGGTCATCTGACAAGATAGATAGAAAACTAAGCAAAATAAAAAACCAAGACAATTTTCAGTTCCTGGGAAAAGAAAAAGTTGCATAGGAAATGAAAAGTAATCATAGGCTATTGTCAGCCTCAGCCCTGATTAGCATACATAGTAATAAGAGTGTAAATACTGAATATTGATCTTTTAAAAAGCCTAAAATACAGTTGTACTTAAGGATGGGGGATGAGAAATATGTGTAGTGTAGGCTGCGGGAGAAAAGAGAGCTAAACGCTCATTTCTATAGTGGGAAATTCATAGATAATGCCTAAAACTAAAAAGTCCACAAGCAGCAATGTAAGTGTGATATTAGAGATATGGAAGGAAATATCCCAAAAATTAGCTAACAGGAAGAAAAGCAGATGCCTTTGGAGGGGAACAGAAGGAGCAGGGTGAGAACTGCCATTTTTTTTCTTAACATACTTTATAAAGCAAATTGATTCCTTATATGTATATATAATGTTGGGGAAAAAGTTAAAAGATAACAAAGGACGCTGGGAGGGGGAAGGGCAGCAGAGTGGGTAGAGCAGGGAGAGAGAGGGAGAGATGGAGACTAAGCCATGGAGGAAGGAAAGTGGTTGAAGAGGATGGGATGGGAAGGAAAGTCTGAAAGGGGAGGTGAAGTGAGTGACAGCAGTGGCTTGAGGGGAGCGGTGAATGGTGGAAAGGAGGTGGGGGGTGGCAGGCTGGGGATGGGGCTGGATGAGGAACTTACCGGGGCCTCCGACATGAGCACTGGGTGCAGGTTTGGCTCAGACTTGACATGTTTGCTGTAGGTGTGATCCAGGATGGCTCGGAAGCACTCCCAGTCCTCGACTGGGGCCAGAAGACCAGCGTGGAGAGATGTAGGTCGGGCAGGCAGGGGTCAGGGACAAGAAGGAAAGGAGGGAGGCCAAGACCAAGGGAGGGTGAGCCCAGCACCAGCGGGGAGGCCCCCCGTCCCAGGAATCTGGTTGGCCCCTGGGTTGGGAACCAGGCAGCTGTGGGAAGCAGTGAGGAGGTCCCTGGGACTTGAGCAGCTGCAAGGAAGACTCCATGGGTGTGGGGGTGCTGTGTCCCAGGTCGTGGGGGTGGGCTTGCAGTCTGTGTGGGGAGGTGGTGGGTGGGGGCCCCTTACTCATGCCATTCTTGAGGGGCGACATGACCTCCGCTCCATCCCGAGGCACATGCAGGGCATTGGTGTCGATGTGGAAGATCTTCCCTTTCTTCTCTTTCTCCCCCTCCAGTTCCAGCCCGCCCCCCTCCTCCGCGGCCAGCAGCCCCACCGTGGTGGGGAAGTCAGCCTGGGGGGAGGATGGGCGGGGAGAGAGATCACCCTCTTGCTCCAGTTCAGCCCATGCCAAGCCCTCAGCCCACCCCTGGGTTTATTCCCACATTCTTGCTCAGCAGAGCTTCTGGGCTGGACTGTGAGAGCCCTGGGTCACTGGAAAGCCTGGAAGGGAGTCCGGAGCCCCTAGGATTTGAGGGGAAGGGGCTGGAAGGCTCACCTTGGGGCAGTCCTCCCCAGCGTACCCAGCGCGGACTGAGAAGGAGCCAATGTCAAAGACCAGCGCCCCCACCTCATCTGTGCGGGGAGACAGGCGTGTGAGGGGACCTCCCCCAAACTCTCTCCCCCTAGGTAGCTCCGAGAGAAGATCAGGACAGAGCCACAGTCTCGCCACCTTCAAAACCGGTCCAGGGCAGGTGGGAGCTGGGCCTGGAGTCCAAGGTCCTGGGAGTGGGGGTCAGGCTGCCAGAGTCTCTTCTTGCCCAGTGGCCTTATTGAGGCCACTCTCCTGGCCGGGAAGGAAGGGGTCAGGGGCCGGGCAGAGGTGGGTTGAATTGTGGAGAGGTTGGGCCCGGTGCGCGCGAGGCGTCCGGGGAGGACAGGAAGTACCGGTGGCGCGGGACCCAAGCCTCAGACTGGAAGCGCTCGAGCACGGAGCTGACAGGCCCAGGGGTGCCCGGAGCTTGGATCGCGCGGGTTCGGGGCGCAGGGGCGCGTGGCCGCGGGCGAGGCCGCTCCGGGATGGGGAGCCCGAAGCCCGAGGCTCGCTCACCTCCGCCGTAGACGCCCCCGCTCATAGTGCCCTCTCTGCGCGGCTCGCGGCCCGTGGGCGGCGGCGGGATCAGCACCGAGGCGGCCGGACAGCTCCCGGGATCCCGGGCGGGGCGGGGCGCGCGGCGGCCAATCGGGAGGCCGGATCCCGCGCTCCCAACGGCGCCGTCGATTGGCTGCGCGGCGAGACAATAACCCGGCCGGGGTCCGCCGCTTTAAAGGGGCAGCCGCCTCCGGGTTCGGCGGCGGGGAGGAGATGGGGGGAAGACGATGGCAAGGCCATGGAGACCGGCCCTAAGGAGTAGGCAGCAGAAAAGGGATGGAGGCTTGTCCATCCGGGGACCCGGGCTCCGCAGGATGACTGATGCGGCCCCCACTCCCTTACTTTTTAAAATGGGGTCGGGGAGAGAGCGCCACAGTCCGGAAGGGTCGTCCATCCTCAGGCTCGGAGCAAGGGTCTGCCACCCCCAGGCATGAGTAAAATCATGGAGAGGGAGGAAAGGGAAGACTGAGAGAGGAGGGTGTCGGAGGGGGGTGTGTCTCTATCTCTCCCTGTTTTTTTTCCTCCTTTGCCTTTCTGATGAGCCCTCTTTTCTTCACCCACCACCTGGTGCCTGGACCTTACCCATCCACACGTGTGCACACACGTACACACGCATACACACGTGTACACACGATCACACATAGGCACTCAGGTAACCCGGCTTTAGTTCCCTTTCTCATCTCTTTCTCTTCAGCACCCTGTTCTCCTGGGGAGGCGTTTATCAAGAGAGTTTTCTCCTGGGAGCCCAGGTTCTTCTGGGCTCCTGGCACCACCAGCACGGCAGTTTTTCTGGAAGAGGTGGAAGAGCAGCTCTGACAACCTGGGTGAGCTGAGAGACTTTTACGTGAGCGTGTGTCTGTAGATGTATGCCTGTATGTATGTGTTTATGTCTGTGTGCATATGCACGTGTGAATACATGTGTTTTGGGGACACTCCTACCTACTTGTTTGGGGGTGGGGAGAGCATTGAGGTCAAAGATGGCACAGGAAGAGGGTACTGTTTGATGACCACATGTTCCTGAAGGTTCTCTGCTCACTCTGGAAGATACCCCATGCTCCCCAAGCCAAAGGACAGATGGTTTGAGCTAACTCATTGGTTACCTACTAGTGACAGTGGCATTTCACGTGCCTAGGGTTGGTTCAGAGTTCAGGTCTGGCACCCCACACTGAGAGGGTCCAGGCTTCAGTGGGACTGGTGAGCAGGAGAGAGCTGACTCAGGAGCTGGGAGATCGAGATTGTCCCCAGTGACCCTAGGTCAGTGATTGATCTCTCTATAACATTGAGGCTTGGTTGAATTAATTGGATGAGCCTCTTAACCTCTCTGCACTTGCATTTCTTCATCTTTCAAAATGCAGAGGTGAGAATTAAAGGAAAGCTGGAGGGGAAAGTGATTATATTCATGGCTTGCACCTCTCCTTTTGTTAACATTTAATGATGTTGCCTCACTTTCCATGGAGTTCATTTTGTCAGTTCCCACTATTCCTTCTCCCCATCCCTCCAGCCATCTCATCTCAGATTCAGAAACTTTCCCACTCAGAAGAAACCTTACCGATCATGGATCCAATCCCAGGATTTTTTTTTTTTTTTCGTAGAGACAGGGTCTTGCTCTGTCATGAGTGGAGTGCAGTGACACAATCATAGCTCACTGTAACTTCGAACTCCTGGGCTCAAGTGATACTCCCACCTCGGCCTCCTAGCAACCACTGGATTTTACAGATAGGGCTTTCCCCAGCTAGAGCTGTGCCCTGGGTCACACTGGGGTCAGAGTCAGGGCTAGAGCCAACATCTCGTATCAGCCAGTTGAGGTATGACTTTGTCTCATAACACCTCTGTGTTCCTCACCAAGCTTTGCTGTCTCCATCTGTGGGACAGCTGGTGGTGAGGACTCCAGCTGATGCCAGAGTCAGTGCCTCGCTGAGAGCTGGGCACGTAAGACTATCCAGAAAACAATGGTGCCTAAGAATGTCTCCGTGGAGTTTTTTGAAACTTTAATATTATTATACATAAGTTAGAAGCCTGCAGTCTAGCTGGTAATGAGAGTGAATTTTGCTGTCATGGCTGGAGGAAAGGCTAACTACAGGGCTAGACTTTATTTAACTCGCAGTAAACTATGGCCAATTTTTTTTTTTTTTTTTGAGATAGAGTCTTGCTCTGCCCAGGCTAGAGTGCCGTGGCATCAGCCTAGTTCACAGCAACCTCAAACTCCTGGGCTCAAGCAATCCTACTGCCTCAGCCTCCCGAGTAGCTGGGACTACAGGCATGTGCCACCATGCCCGGCTGATTTTTTCTACATATTTTTAGTTGGCCAGATAATTTCTTTCTATTTTTAGTAGAAACGAGGGTCTCGCTCTTGCTCAGGCTGGTCTCGAACTCTCGAGCTCAAACGATCCACCCGCCTCAGCCTCCCAGAGACTATGGCCAATTTTTATTTGTCATGGGATCTGATAAAAAATGCTGGTGTATTGGCTGGGTGCAGTGGCTCAAGCCTGTAATTCTAGCACTTTTGGAGGCTGAGGTGGGAGAATTGCTTGAGGTCAGGAGTTCAAGACCAGCCTGAGCAAAAGCCAAACTCGGTCTCTACAGAAAAATAGAAAAATTAGTTGGGAGTGGTGGTGCATGCCTGTGGTCCTAGCTACTTGGGAGACTGAGGCAGGAGGATCACTTGATCCCAGGAGTCTGAGGTTGCAGTGAGCTATGATGACGCCACTGCTCTCATGCGTGGCCAACAGAGTGAGACCCTATCGCCGAAAAGTTAAAAATAAAAAACTTTAAAAATTCTAGTATATTATAGAAATGGCTAAGGCATAGTAATTAATACATTTTGCTTGTCTATTCATTGATTCAACAAACATCTTTTATGCCTACTGTGTGGCAGGCACTGTGCTAGGCATGGGAGGGAATACTGAGGTGCTGAAGATACAGTATATCCCTGTCCTCAAAGAGTTTTGGTGCTGTGGGGAGCACAGATATGCACAAAAGTAAGATGAGATGGAGGCCAGAGGAGGGAGGGGCTACCTGTCTCTGAGAGTCCAGGAAGGCTTCTAGAAGTGAAATTTGAGGCCGGGCGTGGTGGCTCACGCTTGTAATCCTAGCAGTCTGGGAGGCAGAGCCAAATGGATGGGTTGAGCTCAGGAGTTCGAGACTGGCCTGAGCAAGAGCGAGACCCCGTCTCTACTAAAAATAGAAAGCAATTATATGGACAACTAAAAATATATATAGAAAAAAATTAGCCGGGCATGGTGGCGCATGCCTGTAGTCCCAGTTGCTCAGGAGGCTAAGGCAGGAGGATCACTTGAACCCAGTGAGGTTGCTGTGAGCTAGGCTGACGCCACGGCACTCTAGCCTGGGCAACAGAGTGAGACTCTGTCTCAAAAATAAATAAATAAATAAAATAAAATAAAATAAATAAATAGAAGTGAAATTTGAGTTGAATTGTGAAGGATGAAGAGGGATTTATGGGTGAAAAGGTGGGAAAAATCTTCCACACAGAGAGCAGCATGTGCAAAGGTCTAGAGACATGAAAACTTCCGGAATACATGGAAATAGAAGCTGGGTCTAGAAGGAGGGTTGGATATGAGCTGACAGCAGAGGCTGAGGCCAGCGTTAGGGGGAGATGAGGCTGGAAAATAATCAAAGGCTAACTGGTTTGTGCCGGCAACTCTGCTTTTATTTGGAAGACAGAAAAACTCTGTTTTTATTTATTACGTGCCAGGCATTGTTATAAATGCCTTACAAATACTAAGTCATTTAATCTTCATAACAACCCAATTATTATCCCCATTTTGCAGGGGAAACAAAGGCATAGAGACTTGCCCAAAGTCACTCGGCTGGTGACAGGGATGAGATTTGAACTGAGACGTGTGAAAAGTGTGATCCTGGAGCAAATGTTGTCATGTTTTTATTCAATCCATAAATGTTCTCTATGTGCCTGATAGCACTGGGAATAAAATGGCTCATAGAACTTGATGTGACTCTGCTAGAGTTTAATGTCCATCCAGGAAGATGGATGATTAACTAATTAATTCAATAAAGTCAGCCGGAGGCTCTCACATTCCATGCCCACCTTCAGCTTGGCCAAACCTGAGCACCTGGTAGTGATGTCCAAGGTGCCAGGGCCAGGGTCAGGGCCCTCAGACCCCATGTCTTGGCAATGATTTGGCATCTTGTGAGGGTCTGTTCCTTGTTGGCTAAGCTCTCACCCAGGCTTCTGCCAGATAAGCCAAGCTCCTTGGCTTCCCAGGGAGCCCCTGGCCCAGCGCAGGTTGGCAAGTGCCCAGAAATACACAGTCCAGTAAAGGCTGCAACAGGAATGAAGCCAGCATTGCAGTGGGCACAAATAACAGTGTGGTCAAGGAGGCAATATTGAAACTAAGCCCCAGAAAATGTCCTGAATTTTTCTGGCAGACAAGGAGGTGGAGTTGGAGTGGGGGATGGATGGCATGCTGAGTTGAGGGGAGAAGACCCGGCCTGAGTGTCATGCAAAGAAGTTGGCCCTTCTCATGGAATCACTGGGGCACTACAGCACGGTTTGGAACAGGAAAGTCAGCCATCCAATTTGCATTTTAGAAAGATATCTCTGGCAGCTATTTGGTAGGTTGCTTAGAGAGGAACTCTCCTAGAGGCCAGAAAATAAGCAAGAACCACGGTGACAGCAGCTGGCATATAGTAGAAGGGACAAATTTAATATTTAATTCAATATTCAAGAGGTGGCATGAACAGGATGTATCCACCAATGACGTAGACTGCTAGCCCTACACCAATGACCATTGCCCTTCTTTGTTTATTAATTACATTTTAGCTGTGTACATGGCTAGAGACTATACATCCCAGCCTTCCTTGCATCTGGCTAACTTCTGAGCAGTGGTGTCCTTGATCAGGAAAGAACTTGTGCTTCCCACCCACCCCACTTCCCAGTGGGTGAGATTCAGATATGATGGTGATTGCTGCCTGGGCTATGTTGGACAGAGATGGAAGCCTTTTTTCTTTTTTTTTTCTGAGATGAAGTCTCACTCTGTTGCTCTGGCTAGAGTGCAGTGGCGTCATCACAGCTCCCTGCGACCTCAAATTCCTGGGCTCAAGTGATCCTCCTGCCTCAGCTTCCCGGGTAGCTGGGACTACAGGCACAAGCCACCATGCCAGGCTGATACTTTTTTATTTTTAGTAGGGACAGGGTCTGGCTCTTGCTCAGGCTGGTCTTGAACTCCTGAGCTCAAGTGATCAATCTAATCCCAGAGTGCTAGGATTATAGGTGTGAGCCACAGTGCCTGGCTTGGAAGCCACATGTTGAAGATGGCAGGGATGCCCCACAGTCCTGGAGTATCTATTTTGGGGTTGTTGCTTAAGTCACTGAATTTTGGGGATTCTTTGTTATAGCAGCTTTGACTGTACCTTAATTGCTGACCATCCTTTGGCTATGGGGAACGAGGGAGTGCAAAGCCCCTGGGTGGACGGTGGTGCCAAGGGACCCAGGGAAGGGATAAGGTTGGGCAGTGTGGGGTGTGGGGAAAGATGATTAATTTAGTTTTGAATATGTTGGGTGTGAGATGTCTGTGAGCAGCAGTGTGTAGTAAATGTTTTAACAACCGTGGAGAGGGAAGCCCTGATCAGAAGCATTTTCCAACTTGCATGATGTAAATACTCCCACCATGGATGAATTCAAGTTACCACTATCAACATGACTTCACTGAACAACAAGTTGGGAAGGGAGGTGCACAATGGGCTCCTGTGAGCTGGCACGAGCTGACACCAGCACAGTACTGTCCCTGAGCATCCAGGTGGAGATACTCCATCTGCAGTTAGACATGTACCACGCCTGCATATGGGGAAGTGACATCTGGGCTGGAGATAGAGGTTGGAGAGTTATAAGCCATTAGGAGGTAAAGTCACAGTAGTGACTTTAGTCACTGACGAATAACATGAAGAGAAGAGGAGGCCAAAGCGTCAGCATTCTGGAAGAAACAACAGAGGCGTTTTGTTTTGTTTTGTTTTACAGAATGCCCTAAGGAGGAGGAGAGGCCAAGAGAGAACAGTTAGAGGAAGGAAGACCTGGGACCCATCAGAGCCATGTCTTCCACTTGTGCTCCAGGGCTTTTACCTTCTCAGACAAGTTGGTCACCCACTGGTCATCCCCACCACCTCCCTCTCTCCTAGTGTCCTTCCCATTATCATGTAAGCAAGCTCCCATCAAGAACCAAATATCTGGCAATGGTTCCTCTAAGGGACCTTGGAGATAGTCCTTTCTGATGTATGTTCATGTGTCAGACCTTGTGCTGTCCCCAACCTAGGATCCAGACAGGTATGCGCAGTGCCTTTGGAAAGACCCAGAGCACTGTGGCCAGGGTTCACATTCACCAAGTCGTCATGTCCATCTGCACTAAACTGCAGAACAAAGAGCATGTGATCGAGGCCCTGCACAAGGCCAAGTTCAAGGTCCCTGGCCACCAGAAGATCCGCATCTCAAAGAAGTGGGGCTTTACCAAGTGTAATGCAATGAGTTTGAAGACATGGTGGCTGAGAAGCAGTTCATCCCAGATGGCTGTGGGGTGAAATACATCCCCAATCGTGGCCCTCTGGACAAGTGGTAGGCCCTGCACTCATGAGGGCTTCCTCTGTGCTGCCCCTCCTTACTCATGCCCGCCAATAAATCCTACTTCCTGTCCACCAAAAAAGAAAAAAAAAAAACACCCAAATATCTGGACTCTACATTCTCTTCCACTGTTGTCCCAGCTTTCTATACCCCGCTCCCAAGCCAAGATTCCCAAAGCCCTGGCCACTGCCACTGTCTCCACTGCCTCATTTCTCACGCACCCGCAGCTCACTGCAAGCAGACTCCTGGCCTGAGCATCCATTGCAAATGCTCTAGACAAAGTTACCAGTGGCCTTCACGGTATCCAATCCTTTGCACACTTCCCAGCCCAGTCCTGCTTCATCTCTCTGCAGCGTTCAACACAGCTTACCATTTCCTTTTTGGAACACTCTTTGCTTTTGGGTTCCAGAACTCCCCATTCTCCTGATTTCCTTCTTAGCTCTCTGGCTTCTCCTTTGGCAGCTTATTCTCCAGCTGACCTCTAAATGTTGGAGTTCCTCAGAGCTTGGTCTTAGGCCATCTCATCTTTTCCCTGAGCCTCTTTATGACTTCATCTGCTCGAATGTGCCACTCACTCTTGGGGCTGTATTCCAACCCAGATTTCTCCGCTGAGGCCCGACCTGCTTCTATAGCTGCCTATTGAACATTTCTCCTGGCACTTCATGGGCACCTCAAACTGAAAACCACCGAATCTAAAACTCTTGATCTTCCTCCTCAAATGTATCCCCGCTCTGATATTCTGTTCCCAGTAAACGGCACCTCCAGGCCACCAGCATTAATTGTTATTTCAGTGCCCATCTACTTACCATCTGTGCCCTCTATAGATGGTAAGCTCGCTGCAGGCACCTGTTGTTCACAGTTGCGTCCGCATTGCCTAGGACAGTGCCTAGGCAATTACATCATTGGGGCTCAGTAAACATTAGCTGAATGAGCTAAAACAGGAAAACATATTATCACAGAAACCAAAGTGAGAGGAAGCAGCATCAGATGCCCTATAGAGATTGATAAAATTGGGTTCTAGTCCTCAGCTGCTAGTTTTCTAAGTGACTTTAGGGAAGTCACTATTCCCGTCTGTAGATTGAGGAAATTGAACTAAATTATCTATGAGGTCCCTTCCAAATTCTAACATCTAATCGACATCTATTCCCTATTGTTAATATGTCATTGAATTGGTAGGTGCACATACATAGAATTTGTGCATAACTAAGAATGTGACTGTTTTTCTTATTTTCTTTAAAAAATTATGCTTTTGAAAAATATTTGTACTGCCTTTAACAGGGACCAAATGAATAGCGTGTTTTGATACTTTTAATTGCAAGGAATCAATGGAGTCTATTCGTTGACTTGAAATTTCTAAAGCATTTTCACGATTTATGGTATCTCAACAGTCCAAGGGACTTGTGGGGCAGATGGCCGTCAACACTCCCATTTAACAGGTGTGGAAAAGTAAGCAGGCCTATGCTAACATTCTTGTCCCATTATTGGGATGGTCCCCAGGGGGATTCCATCTAGAAGCTGGTATAGATAGATGTACTGTAATTGCACAGCAAAGTCGTTAAGGCTGTCTGGGTTCATATCTTAACTCTGCAGCCTTCGGTCTATTTCCACTGCTAGAAAATGGAGTAATGCTAGTACTTAACTTCCCAGTGTTGTGAGGATTAACTAACTAAGTATGGAACTTAATAAATGAGTTGCTATTACAGTGGCGTGCGACCCTGTAAAAGGGTCTACAAAAACCTGGGCAACGTTAAGGAACTGTCTGGGCGGGACTCTTACGGCATTCTCAGGGGTCAGCACCAGCCCCGACCCACCCTTGCTCAGGGGAGGATCAGAATCGCTGTTCTTTCCTTCTGCTGCCTCGAGGCGGGCCCTGTCCTCACCAGGTCCGGATTTCTCAGGCCCCGCCCCCTTGAGAGGGGCGGGGCCTCTCCGGGGCGGGGGCGTGGTCCAACCGAGAACTGGGGCGTCGAGCTCCCCTTCCCAGTCTAGATCCACCCAATCCGGGAGGGGCTGGAGGTCTATCACGTGACCAGAGAGTCGTCTCACCCTCCCTTATGCCTGTACCACCTCTGCCAGCCCCAGGGGGACGCCTTACTCCTTTTCGGGAAGCAAACCATTTGTTTTGGTCCTATTTGCGTCGAAATAGTGTGGCATACTATCTGTGTTGTGACTGAGTCAGTCTTTGCCCCTTAAGTGGTGTTTTCTCTTCTGGTCTCCCCCCACTAAGTAGTTGGTATCGTCCAGCCGGGCCCTGGGCGCGGCGGCGACGGCCGCGTCACTGGCGGGCGGGATCCCTCCGCTCTGGGGAGAGCAGCGCTGGACGGTTGAGTTGGGGTGACTGAGGAAATCCATCCGCGTCGCCGCCGCTGCCGCCTCCGCCGCGGAGGAAGACAGGACCTCCCGCGCTCCTCTAGCGACCCCTTCGCAGAGTCCCACCGCCACAGGTACCTCCGCTGACAAAAGGAGTCCTCATGCCCCCCAGCCTCAAATTCCCATGGGGGGACCTCTCTTCCTTCTGTCTCCCGGGTCTGGCCTCTTGGGAGCGGACGTAACTCCCCAGACCTCCCCTCCCTTCCTTCGGCCCCGTCGCTTCCAAACCCGGAAGGGGAACTGGGGGACCCCTTCCCCCATTAATGCATGCGCTCCCTGCACCATCAGCGGCATTTTGCCTGACCCCCAGACCCCAGCCCAGCCCCGCCTGCCTCTTGCTCCCTTAGAAGTTGGGGGGCAAAATTCCGGGCTTTCTTTAGGCCCCGTCCCGCCCCCTTGCCCCATCACCACCCTCCCGCCTGTCCCAGGTGGCACCCCTCGTGTCCCCCTCTTTCGCACCCCCGCCGGCATTCGCCTTGCAAAACTGCAGAATCTGGGGAGAAACAGGCAAGGCCGCGAGCCACCCTTCGCTTCGTCTCCACCCTACCCCGATTGGGGTTCTGCCCGTGTTTTTTGGCCCCCTCCCTGAAACCGGAGACTTCGTCACCCCATTCCCCCTTTACAAGTCCTAACCCCAAGCCTAGCTACCAGGTGTCTTGTCCCCCGCCCAGCTTTGTTTTGGGCAAAATGGAGGTCGTGGGGGCTGGAGGGCCAGGCCCACTGCGCTTCGCAGCGCGGCACCAGCCCGCGCCTTCCAGCTGCCAGATCCGGGGACCCTCCCCTGTCTCCTCCTCCTTGCCCCACCAGACCTGCGGAAATGGTGGCACCCCCATTTCTCTATGAGGCCCTGGCTGCTGTATGCCCAGAATTCGGGGGCTGCTGAAGGGGCCCTGGAGGGTGATGGGGACTGAGGCTGGGAGTGTCGCCCCCGCCCCCAGCGTCTTCCTCCTGGCCTGCTTCCTTCTGCCCCGGGCCTCTGGCGTTGCCGCCCGGCCTGGGCTGCTGGCAGCTGGAAGGAAGGGGCTTTGTCCGGACCTGGGGGTGGGGTGGGTAGGGATTTCTGTCCCCCTACCCCCGTTTTCGAGGGGCATCCCCTGGCACTGGCGTAGAAAGCTGAACTTACAGAGGGGAAATGTCAGTAGGGAAGAGGAACGCCCAGTGCCTGGGGGAAGTGGGAGCTGGGTGGGGGACGCCTGGGTCGGCACAGTGCGGTGTGCTTGGCTAGATCACACAGGTGTCCAAGGGGGGGGCAGGACTCCGGCCCCGGGAGGAGCCAGCCAGGCCCGAGGATGGGCCCCTGGGGTGCCGAGGGCGCAGGGGCCGGGCCGCCTGGGACGGCCGCCTGACGCCTGGGAGAGAGCAGCTCCGCTCCTCGGGGCCGGGGACCTCTCTTCGGAGCCCTAATTACTCGAGAGCGGCTCCCATGGGCTTTCCGCGGGCGCGGCGGGCCGGCAGGCTCGGCGCTGGAGGGAGCAGCGGCTTGGGGCTGCCTTCCCCGCCACTCTCGCCCCAACCTGCGGCGGACGGCTAATGGGGCGCAGCCGGCCCGGGGATTATCCGGGGTGAGCCGTCCCGAACCTATTAGTGCCCAATCGGCTTTTCCCAAATCCTGTAAACAGCCACCCTGGCCGGTTCTGGGGAGGGGCTGGAGGTAGGGTCGGGCGGGGGCGACGGGGCCGGGGGTGGGGTCACCCACCCTACAGGTCTCTGCCTTGGATGCGGTTGCCTTGACAACGGGGCTAGGGTGGGGGCACTTCACCAATGAGGTGCTCTCAGTCCGGGTGACGGTTGCCTAGGCAACCCCACGAACAGCCCAGCTTTCCCCTCTGGTCTCCCCCCACCGTCGAAGCTGGGGGTGTGTGTGGAGGGTGTGCGGCGTGTGGGGGTGAATTTAAAGAGGCACCGCCCCTTTTAAAATTAGGTGCTTGGAAGGTGGTGCCTGTGCGGGCTGGGGCGGGCGCCAGGTCTGTTTTCGAAGGGACTCCCCCCCAACCAGTTCCTGCCTCTGGTGTCCCGCCCGGGCTGCTGTCCGAGGGAGGGGTTTCCCCTGCGCTTCCTCTTGCACTTCCCGCTCCGTTTCCGGGGGGCGGGAGGAAGATTGGGGAAGTCGGCTAGTCCTGGGCCTACACCTCGGCAACACCTCTGGTGCCAGAGACCCCGGTTCTGCCCCGGCGACCGTGGCTACCGCTGCCGCCCCCTCCCCCCTCCGGTGCTTACCCCTTCCGGGCCGCGCTTCAACCCCGCCTTTCCCCCTTCTTCCCCGGCGGCCTTGGGGCCTGACGTCAGCCCTGCATCCCCCAGGCCTCGGGCCAGCGGCCAGGAGCTGCCTCCCCCAGCCCCCGTCCCGCGGCCCCCAGCCGCCCCCAGCCCCGCCCCACGGGCCCGGCGCCATGAGTGAGCTGGAGCAACTGAGACAGGAGGCCGAGCAGCTCCGGAATCAGATCCGGGTGAGGGCCTGGCCGGCTGGGTTGGGGAGGTCAAGCGGGCAGGGCTGGGTGGCTTGTGTGTACTGCTGCCCAGTGCCCTGGAGTGGGCGGGGTGAGGGGTTTTGGGGGTGGGGGAGGGCGGCCCCCCTAGTCTCTCAGTGTCTCATCCTCTCCACTCCTGTCTCCTGTTTCCTTCCTCCTCCTCCCCCACCTGTCTTCTCTCCTGCTTCTCCCTGCCTGGCTCTGCCATCTCGTACAGGATGCCCGAAAAGCATGTGGGGATTCAACACTGACCCAGGTGAGGTGAATCCAGGGCAGGACTGGAGGCGTGGGGGGGCGAGGTTGCAGGCGTGCTGCTCAGTGGGGTCCTGCTGCCTCCCTGAGCGCATTCTGCCTCTGCCTCCAGATCACAGCTGGGCTGGACCCAGTGGGGAGAATCCAGATGAGGACACGGAGGACCCTCCGTGGGCACCTGGCAAAAATCTATGCCATGCATTGGGGGACAGACTCAAGGTGTGTGTGTGGTTGGGTTGGGACTCTGTGCTGAGCTTTTGTGTTCAAGTGCTGTGGGCTGACTTGTAGCAGGCGGGGCAGACCTGGCGGGATGAGCAGTAGACCCATACTCCCGGGGTATATTTGGGAAGACTGTGATCCCCACACATCCCCGTGGGACTTGGGAAGCAGGGCCATCCCAACAGGAACTTCTGGGCTGCTGCTGGGGTTATCTCAGAAGAGCCTCCTGCTCGATCAGAGAGGGGGAGGGTGTGCTGCCTCCAGAGGAAGGCTTCTCACCTAAGCCCTCTGCCTCTCTGCGCACTGTCCCCCAGGCTGCTGGTCAGCGCCTCCCAGGATGGGAAGCTCATCATCTGGGACAGCTACACCACCAACAAGGTAGAGGTGGTACCTAGGGTGGGGTGGGTGGCAGGGCCCTGGCTGGCTCTGACCCTGGGCACTGCCCCTCCTCCCTAGGTCCACGCCATCCCGCTGCGCTCCTCCTGGGTCATGACCTGTGCCTACGCGCCCTCAGGGAACTTTGTGGCCTGTGGGGGGTTGGACAACATCTGCTCCATCTATAGCCTCAAGACTCGCGAGGGCAATGTCAGGGTCAGCCGGGAGCTGCCTGGCCACACTGGTGAGAGGGCCCTGGCTGGGCACGGGCACTGTCATGGGGGCAGGGGCTGTGCTGCCCTTCCTGTCTGGACCTGGCTGACCAGCCCCTTCCCCCAGGGTACCTGTCGTGCTGCCGCTTCCTGGATGACAACCAAATCATTACCAGCTCTGGGGATACCACCTGGTGAGTCCCTGCCAGGGGACAATTGCCCCTGCTGGGCAATCTGGGTGAACCCACACTTCCTGCCTCAGTCAGGGGCCACTCTCTCAGTGCTCAGCACGCATCGTACACCCTAGCCTCCCTCTCCTTGTGGGTGCCAAGGGAATGGGGGAGGGATGGGTCCCCTCCCCAACTAAGGCTTTTTGACCTGGGACAAGAGCAGGCTCCTGGGAGTCCCTTCCTTAGGTGCTCTGACAGGGCTGGGCCCATGGGGTGGAGGGGATGGGGAAGCAGGGTTCTGTCCTTCACCCCATTTCTGAGCTTTTCCTTCCTGTCACCTCTCCAGTGCCCTGTGGGACATTGAGACAGGCCAGCAGACCGTGGGTTTTGCTGGACACAGTGGGGATGTGATGTCCCTGTCACTGGCCCCTGATGGCCGCACCTTTGTGTCGGGTGCCTGTGATGCCTCCATCAAGCTGTGGGACGTGCGGGATTCTATGTGCCGACAGACCTTCATCGGCCACGAATCCGACATCAATGCTGTGGCTGTAAGTTCCAGGGCGAACCAGGCCAGCCCCTCCTGACCAGGCTCCTGGTCCTGCTCTGTGCCCTCATCCCACCCTGGTCCTGTGTCCTGCAGTTCTTCCCCAACGGCTACGCCTTCACCACCGGCTCTGATGATGCCACGTGCCGCCTTTTTGACCTGCGGGCTGACCAGGAGCTCCTCATGTATTCCCACGACAACATCATCTGTGGCATCACCTCTGTTGCCTTTTCACGCAGTGGCCGGCTGCTGCTTGCTGGCTATGACGACTTCAACTGCAACATCTGGGATGCCATGAAGGGCGACCGTGCAGGTGAGACCAGGGTGCCTGGCAGGGCAGGTAGGGATCGGGAGCCCAGGCCAGGTAAGTTTTGAGGTCTCTCTCCCTCACAGGTGTCCTTGCTGGCCATGACAACCGCGTGAGCTGCCTTGGGGTCACTGACGATGGCATGGCTGTGGCCACAGGCTCCTGGGACTCCTTCCTCAAGATCTGGAACTAAACGCCCCAACCCCAGCTGGGCCCAGGCCGGGAGGGGCCCTGCCCACGCCCACACTACAGGCCGGGAGCTTTGGGGCTGGGTACACACCAAGCCTCCTTCCCCAGGCCACGGGGCCTTGGGTCCCTGCTCCCCCACCCAGGTTTGGTTCCTCCCGGGGCCCCCACTGTGGAGATTAAGATGGGATGGAATGGGGGAAGAGGAGGGGGCAGAAGGCCCTCATCCTTTTGCTGCCCTGGGGTCAGGGCCTCACCCCTCTGGAGGGCCAGAGGCAGAAGGTGGAAACTCCAGGGGCTGGCTTTTTTAAAACTGGTTTTATTTTAATTTTTATTATATTTTCAGTTTTTCCATAAAGGAACCAATTCCAACTCTGTACCTGGTCTCCACCTTTGCTTGTGTCTTTCTCGTTCCTGAGGGCAGACAGGCCAGGGGGAGGGGGCCCCACCAAGCAGAAAGGGCCGGGGAATCTCACTCTAGCTCAGAGCAAAGCTGAAGTCCTAGGTAAGCAAGCCTCTGCCCAGCAGGGCCACAGGTGTTCTAGACACAGCCGCCACTGTCCTTGTGGCTGGTTAGGCTGCTGACCAGAGCGGCCCCAGCCCTGAGTTATGTGCTCATTCCTAATACCCCTTCCCCCAAGTAAAGACAACAGCTGACTCAGAGGGGAGAACACACACAAGTTTTATTGGGAGAGGGGAGTATTTACAGGGACAGGTAAAAGAAAGGGAAGTCACACAGGGTGAGGAAGATTGGGGGGTACAAGACAGACAAGGGAACACAAAGTGGCCCCTGCACCAACCCAAACCCCAGGAAGGGCAGGGGCAGCTAGGGCCCAGGAAGACGGGCTGGGGAAGGACAGCAACAGGTCTGAGTCCCTGGGCAGGGGGGGGCTCAGGGGCTTGTAAACATTGACCACTCTCAGAAGGGGATGGGGGTGGGAGAGGGCTCCCCCTACACTTCCTCACACAGGGTTAAGGCCTCTCCAGGCTCTTGGGCCCCCTAAGTTCAAAGTCTCTTTAGCTGGGGGAAGGGGCAGGAAGAGACAGGAAGTGTCCCCCCTCCCCTGCATTGGCTGCACAGGGGCAGGGGCAGTTACATTCAGTCACAACAGGAGTCTCCCCTACACCTTGGATGCGCCAACATGGGATGCGCCAATGATGCGCCAACATTGGCGAGAGGGAAGGGGGAGCTGGGGGCCAGCAGCATCAAGACACTCCCCGGCCCATTTTACCCCCTTATTGCTTTAGAGAGAATATTGTCTTTTCACGGATGCTAACACTGTCAAGACCAGGGAGAAGCAGGTGGAGGGGCCCTTCCACCCCGAGGCCAGCTTGATTCCCCAACACTGACCCAGTTGCCACTTTGGTGCAAAAAAAAAAAAAAAAAAAAGGAAAAAGTCGTCATCTCTCTAGGGTAGATGGGGAAAGAGACAGCCCCTCCCCAGTTCCCCAGGGCAGGAAGGATAAATACATTCATGGAAGGAGGCAGTGGGACAGTCTTGCCCTAATACTGCACTCTGAGCAATGAGGTCGGTGGGAAGCATCA
This sequence comes from Eulemur rufifrons, assembly GCF_041146395.1. Lineage (NCBI taxonomy): Eukaryota > Metazoa > Chordata > Mammalia > Primates > Lemuridae > Eulemur > Eulemur rufifrons. The sequence goes on along the minus strand of NC_090996.1, from coordinate 10,150,306 downwards.
GATGAGAAACCCAGAAGATAAAACAAACTACTAAAAACCAAAAAACCGGATGGAGACAAATCCAGGTGGAGATTAGGACTAAGAAATCAGTGAGCAAGAGAAAGGGCAGCCTACTACCCTGACCAAGGAGACACCCATGCTCCATTCCTGACCCAACATCACCCAGCACCTAAGAACACACCCGACGGGGAAGGCCACTCGCTCCTCTCCCATTTGGTCAGCGGCAGGGTCAGGTGCAGAGCTGGGTGGTCCACACCCCACAGCAGGCTGAGGGTTGGGGGTGCCCTGGCAGCAGCCCCCACATTGCAACCCTAAGCCCCAGGTTCCCACTTCTTGCCCTTCAAGGCCCCTCTTCCTGCCCCCATCACAGGAGAAACAACTCGGTCCAGTAAGTGGCGCCTCCTCCCTCCGCAGCTCCTGGAGGAATCATCCCACCCCCACCTCTCGCAGGGGTGAGGCAGGGGCTTGTGGCCCAGAGAATACATTCATGTGGCAAGGCAGAGAGCTGGGGCTTTCAGGTTCACACCAAGGCGTCCCCCAAAATGGCAGCGGTGGGGGAAGCCCCTCGCCAGGGCCAGAGTCAGAGTCCAAGTCCGGCCGCCCCGCCCCACCAGCCAAATGAGGTTGGCACTGACCCGGCCCTTCCCATCTACCCACAGGCCAGTGCAGGAAGGTAGCCTGGGGGGCTGAGGCGGCTCATCCACTTTGTGCAACTTTCCCCCAAAGCAGCAAAGCCAAGGCGCTACTTTGGCCCCTACCCCAGACACCTCTGCCATAGTCACAGCAACACGGAGCTGGTCACAGCTGGGCCGACGGGCGGGGGTCTGCAGGGGTCTCGCTGTGCAAACTGCTGGCGCCCCAGCTTCCAATTACCTCACAGCCCACCTTCCAGGGGCAGGAGGTAAGTGCAGCCTCAGGCCCAGGCAGGACAGGTCCATGGGGCCTGTGTCCCCACTGCCCCAAATAACAGTGTGTTTTTCTTTCAGCCTCCTAACCATTTTTTTTCATTATTTTTCAACTTTTTCTTAAAAAAACAAAACAAACAAACAAAAAAAAAAAATCCAAAAAAAAAAAAAAAAACCTCTGTGGACCTTCCATTGTCACCCCACCCCCCAATCCCCAGAGGGGTAAGGGGTGTTTAGAGTCTAGTTTTTTAACAATATCTTCTGTCTCTCCTAACATTTTCTTCAAAGTCGCTTAAAATTACAAAAACAAAACAAAACAAAAAAAACAACCCCTTCCCCCCAATCTGTAAAGTGCCTCGTGGTGGGTGAGTTAAGGTGCATCGTGTGGTTTGTAACAAGTGCTGGGGCCGCTGCCCCTGCTTCCTCCTCAGCTCCCTGTGGGGAGCCTGCAGGCTGGGGACTGGAGGGTCCGCGCCACTGCTGCCACCCCTGGCCTACAGCCCAGGGGCTGGGGACCGGCTGGTCAGTAGTCATCCACGCTCTCGATCTCACCAGAAGATCCATGCAGGGAGTACCCTGAAGCCGGGGGAGAAGCTGCGTCTGAGCTGGCTTTCCCAGGCTCCTGCTGCCCTGTGCCGAGCGAGCACAGCCCCTGCCCCTGCCCCAGCTCACCCAGGATGCTGGGGTCCGAGTGCAGCATCAGCGCCCGCCTCTTGGCCTTGCTGCCCTCCCCAGGGCCGAGTTTGGTGCTGTGGTTGGCCTGGAAGGCTGTCTGCAGGGAGGCGCCGCTCAGCCACGCCTCCTAAGGCAGCAGAGACCGGAGTCAGGAGGGCACGGGGCACTCAGCCCCCGCTGCCTGGGCCCTACGAGACCTCACCTGCTGCTGCTGCCGTTGCTGGCTGGCTTTCTGCTTGGCCCTCCGCTCCAGGAATTGTTTGGCAAATTCTTTGGCTTCCAGCGTGTCCCCCAGGCAGGAACGGATATAATCATGGACGTCATAGGGGGATTCCACCTCCTTGAGGATGGCTACAGCCATGGGCACTGTGGGCCAAGGTGGAGGCTTGTCAGGGCCCACCTGGTTCGGGTCTGGCGACCTGAGCCCCAGCCAACCCTCCTGGGTCCGCCCACCAGTACCGTCCAGGCTGCCCGTGGTGCTCAGCGTGTGTAGCATCTGCTCGCACCACTGGGTGAAGCCGTCCTGGGCCCGGGGGATGCCCTGCAGCAGCTTCAGCAGCTTCTCTTCTTCCTCCGTCTTTTTGCGAACAGGCCGACCTGCTAGGTGGCTGTAAGAGTCGCTGAGGGGGGCGAGCGACTTAGAGGCCAGCTCGGGTGTTCCGCCTCCTTCCATCCCCAGCCGCCCCGGAGCCTCCGGGCCCTGCACCCACCTGAGAGACGGGCTGCTCCGGCTGTTCTTCAGGCCCAGGCCACGGACCAGGCTCCCGCCGCTCTTGGGGGTGTCCTCCCAGAGCCCCAGGCTGCTGCTGCTGCCCCCACTCTTGTCGGGCCCGCCCCACAGCGGCCCTGCCTCAGATACCCACTGGTTCAGGGGGGCAGTGCCCAGGCCCCCAAGCTGCTGCAGAGGACAGGAAGTCAGGGTGGCCAAAACAAAGCACCCAAGAGAGAGAGGCGGGGAGGCTCACTCGCGTGGCAAAGGGATGAGGAGCAAGGCGAGGGGTGTGTGGGAAAGAGATCCCCCAGGACGATGTGAGGAACAGAGCTTGGGCAGAAAAGCCTGGGCTCAGGGCCTCTCCTCCCCATGTCACCCTGGAAGCTGACTACAAAGGGCCCACGGTTCCCATCAATGGGAGGCGCCCGGCCTGCTTACCACGCGGTGGTTGGGGGCCTGGGCCCGCGCTGGCTCCCGAGTTGGGGGCTGCTTGTGCAGCTGCCGCTCGCCCTCCAGCTGCAGCTCGAGCAGCGTCTTCATGGAGAGGCCCTGCTTGGCCAGGCCAGCCCAGAGTGGGGGCGGGGAGCTGGGCGCAGGGGGCACAGGGACTGCGGCCGCCTGCTGCTGCTGCAGTAGCTTCAGCAGCAGCTCCTGCTGCCTCACCTGAACCAGAGGGACACGGTGAGGGGAAGAGGGTGAGGGGGCCACAGTGAGGGCAGTCAACCAGAGGACAGGGTGGCACTGACCTGCTTGCGCCGAAACAGTTCCTCTTCCTCCTGTCGCCGCTTCTGCTCCTCCTGCTGCTGCTGGCGGCGCTTCTCCTCCCGGCGCTTCCGCTCCTCCTCCTCTCGCTTCGCCCTGAGCTCCACTTCTCTGCGCTCCTGGAACTGGGACCACTGACCTGGTCAGGTGCAGGGGGCTGGCGGTACTGGCCTTGCGCCCCACCTTGGTCCAGCCCTCCATACCCAGGGACTCAGCCCCTGGACGCCTACTCACTTTATGTTGCAGCTGGAGTTGTTCTAGAATTGGACCCTGAGTCGAAGAGTTAATTGGTATGTCCCAAAGACTGGCCTCACCACCTGCAGGCGGCAAGGGCAGCTTCAGGAGGGAACTTGGGCCCCCCTGGTCCCATCCATCAGCAGGGCTCCTCAGCCACAACGGCAGCTGGAGCAGCGTGAAGGTGAGAACAGGCCAGGGCCCCCTACTCCCACAGAAACTGCCTGGGGAGGGAGAGAGGATGGCAAAGACGGGTGGGCAGGGGAGGGAGGCCGGCCAGCCACACACCTGACTGTGGTGAGGCTGAGGTATGTACGTCCCAGAGGGGGCCCGAATCTGGCACCGACAAGGACCGGCTCATCGTCGGGAGCAGGTTCTGGTCCCCACCTCTGAGGAGCAAATCACCGATTCTCAGGACCCCAATCCATTTCCAGCCCACTCGCCCCCTCCATACACATCTCCAGGGCACACACGCACGGCACTGTGACACATGGCAGCCCACGGACCTGGGGGGTTTGAGAGCCTGGAGCTGCTGCAGAAACGCTGTGAGCTGCTGCTGCTGCGGCGGCGACAGGTCCCCCATAGCTGCCTTTTCCCGGAGCGCACACTGCGGGAGCTGGCGGCTGCAGAGACGTGGACAGTGTGTGGGGGTGGTGGGCCACATGGAGCCAGCACCCTGCCCTACTTCCAAGCCCTCCTGGGCCCCCCGTACCTGCTGACCAGCTGAAGAAACTGCTGGTGCTGCAGCTGCTGGTACAAGGCCGCCGCTGCCAGCTCCTGTTGCTTCTTCAACCGCTCCTGGTCCATGTTTCCCTGCACAAGGGCGAGACCAAGCCCAGTGCACAGAGCGGGGAGTGCAGGGGGCTCTGCTGGGGTCCCAAGGCTGTGATCTGGCCCTGCCCCACACCCCCACTCCCTGTCCACCCGCGGAGAAGAGAGGCATGCTCACCAGCAGTGGGGGTGGTGAGGGTCCTGGGGCAAAGGGCACACGGCCCCACATCTTGATCACCTCACCCAAAGGCTGGAAGCCCTCATCGCAGCCCCGCTTCACGAGCAGTGACATGGAGAAATAGCCAGCCTGGAACCACTCAGCCATTTCCTGTGTCGTGAAGGGGCCTGGACCAAGCAAGCAGAATAAAACCACTCAGGGTCAGAGGGTGTGCCGAAGACACCCTGAACAACAAAGGCCCCCGAACAGCCCTCCCCACTGGCCACAGGCACCTTGGATCTCCCCCTGCGGGTCCTTGTAGAACCACTTCCGGGCAGCGCCATGGCTGAGGGGGAGGGCAGTGGCGGCAGCGGAGTGGCGCAGGCCCTGGGTCTGCATGGCAGCCGTGAACTGCTCCTCCTCCAGAGAGCTGTCCTGCAGGGAAGCCACCAGCTTCTCCGCCTCCTGAGAACCCAGGGAGAGAAGTAAGGCTCAGCCTCGCAACATCAGGATGGGGCTGGGGTCAGAAGGTCAGGTCACGGATGAGGCAGCACATAATCGGGAAAAGTGTGGCTCTCTGTTCCCCACAGGAAAGGCTCCCTCCAGCTTTCCTGCCTTCCCCACCTGCTGCAGGTGCTTCAAGCCTTCATCATCTTCCAGGTCGCCGGGTGGGCCAGTGGGGGAGTCCACCCCAGGACTCAGCTGGATGCCCCTCATACCGTCTCCTAGGAGAGAAGGACGAAGGGTGGACAGGGGCACCAGAGGAGACAAGACAGTTCCCGACCCGCCTTCACTCCAGAGTAATGGGCCCTTGCTGTGGCCACCCCTCAAAACAATGCCCTGTGCGCCCCTCCCCATAGGAGAGGGTGCCGTCTGTACCAGCCCCAGCCCCCACCCTGTCTACCTTCAGCTGCTGGGAGCTCTTTCTCCACAGTTTCGTCACCATCCCCATTTGTCCCCCAGAGTGGGCCCAAGGCAGGCAGCGGGGATGGGGAGCTGGACTTCTCCTCCTGAGGAGGCAGTGGGGTCGGCTCCTTCCCACCTGAGAGAGAAGGGTAATGACCAGAATTCAAACCTGAAGAGCCAGAAGGCCTGACACGTGAGTCGGCCCACGCCCCATGTGGCCAGAACTTGGGCCTCTGGGCAGCGAGTCCACTCACTTAACTTCGGACAACTCAGCTACGGTTTGAGTGGGAACGTGGAGAGTTCATCACCCCAGACTCTACCGTGCACTGACTCTCGCCTGACACCTCAGGACGCAGCACACACGTGTTGCAACCCCGCAGAGGGCTGTGTACACGACACCACACGGTTAACACCATGGTCTACAGCTTCTCCAAGGGATTTTCTAAGGTCACTTTGTGCTTGATTTTTATCTGACACACTGCCTTTTAAAAGACAGCTCTGCTGGTTCTAGGTTCCTCCGCACGTCTCTCAGCACTCGCATTTCTTGCAGTTCCAGGCAGCCTGACCCTGCAGGTAGGCGGGCAGCCAGCACCCGGCTCTCATGCCTCCTCCCTGCCCACCCTGTGGCTCACCTGCCTCAGGCCCCTCCTCGTCCACCCCTTCGGGAGGCTCCTCCTCTTCCTCCTCTAGACCCTGGAAGTCCAGCTCCTGCTCCTCAGGAATGGGTTCTTTGGGACCCTTCTGTATGGGCGGGGGGAGGCGATGGGGTCAGAGAACAAATGGGCGAGAGGAACCCAGCGGGGCAGGTCCCCAACAACCTGACCAAGAGCGCCCCCCTCGCCTCCTCCCAAGTACCTTAAGAGGCAAGAAGGCCCCAGAGGCATCGAAGGTGCCCATTTCTTCATCCTCGTCGTCCAGGCACCATTCGGGGAGCCCATCCTTGTCATCATCAAAGCCATCAGGCCCTCGGCACCTCCGGAGGTGAGAGCTGCCTCCCCCACCCCGCCCATCCTCTTCACCACACCCTCCTCGATCCCCTCGCAAATCAAATTCAAACTTGCGACGCCGGTCCCCATGTTCCCGCCAGCCAGCAGAGCGGGGACCACCATCTGGGCAGGAAAAGTCAGAGGAGAAAGAGAATCGGTATCCGAGACAAGCCAGAGTCTTTCCTCTGCCACCGTTCACCCCAGGAACCACCGGCATTTCAAGGACTGTGCTCCCAGCCACCCTGTGCCAGCAAGCTTTCTGCTCTCTCTTCATGGCCACTGGAGCCCACCCTCCTGGGACAGTTCCTGCCTCCCACAGCCCCTAGGATGCCACCTGGCCCAATCTTACCAGGGCTGGCTGAGCGCCAGCGGTCTCCTTCTCGCCGGGGTCCCGCCCCGAGTCTCCAGCTGCCCTCCTCCTCTTCCTCTTGCTCTTCCCGCAGAGAACGCCAGTTCTCGCTATCTGAGCGGGCATGCTCCTTCCTTGGGCCAGCCCCTCCCTCCTCAAACCCGGATCGTGCTGGGTGTGGGGAAAGACATGGCAGAATGGCAGCCACAGCACCTGGAAGACTCTCGCTGACCCTTTTTGGTCAGTGAGGAACCCAGCTCCAGGCCCTCCTGCCCCCAGTAAACATCCCCCCAACTAAGGCACCCATCTCAGTTCCCCGACACCCCACCACCACCCTCTCCCGCTCTCCATACCTCCATCCCTCCTTGCTGACTTGTCAAACCGCCTTTCACCTCTGCAGGAAGAAAGGTGTTGGTCAAAAAAAAGTATAGCTTCTCCTCCCCACCCTGCAGTATTGCTGCACGCCTCATCCACTGTGCCCCGAAACAGGGGATGGGGAAGGCAGGGGACAGAGGGAACTAGGGAAAAGTCAGGCTTGGGAGAAGGAATCACAAAGGGACACACGGAACAGAAGGTCACAGGGACAAACTGGTACTAAGAGAATCAGAAGGAAAAGGGCAGGGCCCAGAGCTCTCTGACAAGGGCTTCCCATTACCCGTTAACGACAAAGACCAAAGCCTGCCTCAGTGGGCCCGGCCCACTCTGCCTCTGCCACCGTCCCCCAGCCCCACCTGTCATCCCAGCTCTGGCTGCGCTGGATCTCCCGGGGGTTCCGTCCAAAGGCCCCATCACCTTCTTCAATGCTTCTTTGGTAAAAGCAACTGTCACCGCGGCCTCGGCCTGAAGAAGGGATGAGATATACACAGGTTCGAAACCTGCCAGAACCTCTCTCCCCCCCACCTTTGAAACCACGGCCCCAGCTCTGCCCACCCCCAAGCACGTGATCACCCCTCTACCTCGGCTCCGAGTGCTGCCCCTGCCACGGGAGGTGCCAGCCGGGGGGGGGCCAGCCCCTTTCCCCATCAGCCTCAGCACAGCCACACTGTTCACTGACAGGGAGAAGTTTCTCTGAGGAGGGAGCCAGGGATGGGAGTGAGGACCTGGGCACCTGATAACCCCAACCCTGCCCCAAACCCCACCCTCCTCACCTGTCCTTCCAGCCCAGCCCTTCTCCTCCCAACCTGAGGTCCTGACCTACAGCCCTCGCTCAGCCCACCTGCTCCTCCTCGGTCAGGGGCTCCAGGGCCAGGGGCTGCAGTGGCTCTTCCTGCAGCACCGCAGCAAACTCCTTGTCCTGCAGCTCTTCAGGGACCTGTCAGATGGGGCAAGAGGACCAAGATATCACATGCCCCAGGGTCCTCTCCACTGGCTGAGACCATAGGGAAACTTAGCCACATACTGCCACGCCTGCCCACCCACCTTGTTCTCCTTGACGTAGAGAGCCAGCATCTCCTCACGCCCGTAGCGGTAGTCAGCCAGCTTGTATTTGGGCATGGCAGGGGAGGGGGGTGGGGAGGCCACACTGCCACCGCTGGAAAGGGCCCTGAGCCTGGAAGAGGGACAGAAGGAAAGGAGAAAGACAGGAGTCAGAGCAGCCCTATTCTTCCCTGCCTTCTCCACAGCAGCCAAAGCGCATGTGACTCACCACTCAGGCCCAAAGTTGAGCGTCTCTGCTGCCATCGTGGAGCTGTGTGTGCTTCCTAGAGGACGGAGGGAACGGGCAGAGCAGGGAGGACCAGCGTTCACACGCCAAACACCTGTCCGGAGATGAGGAACACAGGGCCTTGGAGAACAGCACGCTCAGACACTTCACAGGGTGAGTTGAGGGAAAGGTCCTACACGTCGGTGGGCATGGTAATGGGCCTCGGGCTAGTGGAGGGGGTCACTTAAGCCGGCCACACAGCCACTCACACTACGGACTATTAACCAAAGAAAGATGAGTCAAGACAAAGGAAAGAAGCAAGGATACTAGAGTCCCTTCCAGCCTCTGCAGGGGGCCCTCCCTCAGCCGCAGGCTCACCTGGCAGTCTTGGCCCTGGCAAGCTGCAGGAGAGGGCAGGCTCTCTTCAGGCAGGGGCCGGTGCTGGAGTGAACTAGGGTCCCCAAGCCACTGGGTTATCGGTCTGGCCTCAGTAGTGCCCGGGAGGGACCTTCACATCTGGGAAAGATCCTTAAGGAGAGCAAGGGGAAGAAGGTGGGGTCGAGTTAATGGGCTGCTAGGCACCCCTGCGTCCAGCCTGCCCCTGTCCTGCAGACCTGAACAGGCCCACAGCCCCTGGTGCACAGCCAGGGCACTAGATACTACAGGTGTGGCAGAGGACATGCCACACACAGTATCAGGTCATCAGCACCCTCGCCCACAGGCTGAGACAGGAGGTGCGGCACAGAATCTGGGAAAGGGGTGGCTGAGGTAAGTATGGATGTTCAGGACAAAGATAGAACAAGGAAGGAAAAAAAAAAAAAAAAATCACTGGAGCAACAAACATCCCAGAAAGAAAAGGTCAGTTATGGAGAAAAGGATTAGGGATAAATCTAGGAGCAAAATTCCTTCCCTCATGGAAATAATCACGGTTGGCTGCTTGGAGACTAGAGTCCAGGGACCCAGTCTGGGGAGGAACCCAGTGGAAAGGAGCGGGGAGGCCAGGCCAGGGCCAAAGATGGGCACAGGCTGAGGGCTCCGGGCAGGCAGGTCTGGGCTGGCCTACCTAACAGGAAGAAACGCCCAGACCCCCTGGCCCCAGATCAACAGCCGCTCAAGCAAAACAGCCAAGATGGGAACAAGGTTCTTACGATAATGACTGGGAAGAAGGTTCCCTCACCATAAAGTAAAAATAAGGTCGGAGTCACTGAGGCTGACAGAAGAGGAGGTGGCGGCAGCGGCAACCGGTTCCTCTAAGGGACTACGGAGGAGACTCTCAGGAGGCGGCTCATCCCCGGCGGTACCGGGCAGAGGACGAAGGGCGGGCAATGTCCAGGAGCTGGGAGGGCGTCCGTCACTGGCTGGGAGGGAGGCTGGCCCGGCGTGCCCCTGCAGCTCCCATCAACTCCAAGGTGCCACAGTCTGGGAGGGAAAAGGAAGAGGGTGCCACTAGAGGGCCCAAGGTGACAGGGTCAATCACCTGAAAGCTGAAGGAAAAGCCCAGGACAAACACAGGGCCAGCTCAGAGTCTCAGCACCCTAAGGTGAAACGTGGCCCTCAGAGATGACCCAGAGCCAGGCTGAGATCCCCCGAATGGGGACCTTTACCACAACGGCCGTGGCTGGACACCCTACAAACCCGGAAGCCCTTCACCAATGCAAGTGGCCTGCAGGGCAGCAGAGAAAGGCTCGTGCTTCCTGCACCACAATCCCAAAGCAACCTGGCGCCCAGATGAACCTTGAGGACATGACGCTAAGTGACATGCGCCAGTCACAAACGGACACTACCATCTGATTCCTCTCACACGAAGTCCCTAGGGCAGTCACGGAAAGTGGCCGGCAGCTTTGGGCCTCGGGGGGGAGTAGGAGCCACTGCTGAACTGGCCGGAGCTTCAGCAGAAGACAGAAAAGTTCTGCAGACGCTGGCGGTGATGGCTGTGCAACAACGTGAACGTACTTAAAGCCACAGAACCGCACATTTAGAAACGGTCAAAATGGTACATTTTATGTCATATGCATTTTATCACGATAATTTTTTTAAAAAAGCTTTAGGAAAAAAGTTATCTGGGGATAACCACTGCATACCTACGTTTTCCCCACTCCAAGAAAAACACCCCACATTCCTTCAAACGGGCCTCAGGAGAGGCAGTTTTAAGCCTCCTCCAGTTCATTCCTTCTAGAAGGACAGACACTAGTCCTGGGGGCATAGAAGGGCTGCTGACTGGGAGAGAGAACCGAAAAAGAAACCACCCCACCCTCCCACCTGCCAGGAGTGCCACCCGATCCTTGGTGCCACCAGGTCCTGGCAGAGGGAAAGGCAGGTGGGGAGAAGAGGCAGAGGGCAGGAGAAAGCCCATGCCACGAACCATCTCGGGGAGAAACCAGGAGAATAAGGTTAAGTCTCTGGGCCCCACCAGAGAAGGGGCTAGTGCCAGAAGCTGGGGGCTGGCTGGCCCCTTCCTGGAACACAAGGAACCAGTGCGGCAGCTGCAGCCGCCCGGTGTGTGCATGGGCCCCACATGCCACCGCCGAAGCCGGCGGTTCTCAACTGGGGACCTTTTGTTCCCTGGAGGACTTTCGGCAACATCTGGAGATGTTCTGGGCTGTCACAAATGAGCAGAGGGTCCTACTGGCATCAAGGGGGTAGAAGCCAGGGATGCTGCTCAACACCCTATGAGGCACAGGGCAGTCCCAACAAAAAGTTCCCCAGCCCTAGACGTCAACAGTGCCGGTGCCCAGAAGCCTCCTCTACGCCACGAGCACGGGGAAGAATGGAAGACAAGACAAACCACGTTTGTGCCTCTGAACAGCAGGGAAATCATTCCCTAATTATGCTGTCCCACGAGAGAAAGCTGAAATCCTGCCAGGAGAGAAATCCTTGAGAAAAGAATAGATTTCTTTAAGAAAAACCACCCTAAGTTTGTCTGTCACAAAGTCTCAAAGCCAAGTGTTTGGATCCCTTTCCAATGAAGGAAGAGGGGAGAGGTGGTGAGAGCCCAGAGATGGCACGCTGTCCTGCCTTCCCTTTCCCTGGCTGCCCAGGCTAACGGTCTCCTCCTTCCAGGCCCCTTCCAGACCTCACTGGCCCTCAGGCTACCTCAGCTGCTCGTTCCCTCCCCAATCCTTCTCTTTCTCTGGCCTCAGTCTACCCTGACTCCCCCAGTGACTGAATTATTCCTATCAAAAGGCTGCCCCCTGCCGGAGACAAGGGGCAAGGACACGCTGGGCCTGGGTGCTCCCAACGGGCTGGAGGGCACCAGACGGGAGCTGGTTCCCCGGGGTTCAGAACTCCCTGGAGGCGATAGGCGTTCCCAGCACACGCTAAGTTAAGAACATTATCTCCTCGCTCCATCTCCCCTAAAACTAGCCCCAATCCGGAGCAATGTGCCTTGGCAAAAAAACTGTACCACTATTAACAGAAGCAGAGTCCCAAATTCCCCAACATTTGGAGCAACCGCCCAGCCCCAAGCCTGTTGGAGGTGACTTGGCCCTTTCTCAGGATGGAAAGATTCTCTGTGCGTGGTAGAGTGAGGACTCTGAAGCTTAAAAAAAGAGATACAAACCCGAGCTCCCCCCGCCCAGGCTGGTCAGTTATCCCAGCTCTACTCTCTGAGACATCACGGCAAATAACAACACCACTTGGCAATTGCACACTAGTTAACAGTTTTCAGAGCTCTTTCACACTTTACCTCATTTGATCCCTTTTGCCCACTTGCCCAGTCTTGGGCTCAAGCCAGGGAAAACAAGGAAGGGAGGCTGCAGCTTCCCCCACAGGGTACCCCTAAGTCCTCAACACTCTGGCCAAGACTGAAGGCGGCACGCACGGTGGCAGTAGCCATCCCAAACTCTCAAGCATGCTTCCTGAGTTTGAAGGCATTTTTAATTTCCTGACACTTTTTAAATCGCTCCCATAGCCTCTTCTCACCTCTCTCTTCTAAAGTGGAGCTACTTTTTCTAGCCCAAACTACAACCACAGATGTAAAAGTGAGGGCAAACTTCTATCAAATCCCATACAATACTAATGTGTCCACTGGCAGAAAAATCTCGTCCAGAAGTCTAAGCACACAATTCACTTAACTGTAATCACCATATGGGGCCCTCAAGGCCCCTGGTCCCCAAGCAGTGGCAGAACACAAAGTCCAGGTCTGCCCCAAATCCTCCCCAATGACACGCAGACCACTAGAAGACCAAGATCTACAATCTAGGAAATAAAACTGGAGCTGGGATGGAGGGTGGCTGGGGCTACAAAGGGAACAGTGGAGATGGGAAGGAGCCAGAGACCAAACTCCCACTCGCAGACGGGAAAGGGGAGCAGCTTATTGGCGGTGATGGTGTTTCAGTGGCAAAGGCAGGGGGTGGGGGGCTAGGGAGAAACGGCGGTCAGCTCGAGGGGCAGTGGAGAGGGTGCGTGGAGGCTGACGATCTCTGCAAGAGCAGCACTTTGAGGCAAGAGGGAGTAAGACTAGGTGGGTGGAGGAAAGATCCGGCCAACAAGTATTTATGTAGCATCTCCCAGTATCGAGCACTAGGATGGAAAAGACCTGGAAGCTGACTAGGAATTTCAGCAACCACTGCGAAAGAGAGGAGAGACACGAGGGTCTCTTTAAAGTTACTGGGGGGAAAAAAAAAAGGGCAAAGTGTGAGGGGCTATGGCCAGGGAGCTGCTCCATTAGGGGACATAAGCTAAGAAGGGCCTGGACTGGTGATAGATAAGCCAAGCAGGCCCTGCTAAGGAAGGTGTTTAACGAGACCGAGCAACCAGGAGGGAGGAGACCCCAATGACCAAGCACTAAGGTCACCGGCTCAGAGAAAACGTAGGTGAAGAAGAACCAGGAGAGGTGCCTGGGTGGAGGAGGCTTCCATGTTGGCCAAAGTGAAACGCTTGGACTTGGAGACCCATTAAGGCCCAGCTCATTCCGATAAGAACCCGGCGGCACGTTGGGGAAACCTCCCGGGAGCGCGGGGCGCACAGCACGGGCCCGGCCACAGCGGGGCATTTGGGCCAGGGCGGCCGGGAGGGGCCCCGGGCAGGGTTTCGCAGGGGCCCGGGGGCGTCCGTGAGGAGCGCGGGGGTGGGAAGGCGGCGGCGGCCGGGCCGGGAGGACGGCGTGCCCTTCAGGGAGGGGCGCCAGGTGCGCGGGGAGCGAGCGGAGGGCGAACGCCCCCGAACGGGGAGCCGGCCTCCCGGGGCCGCGCGGAGGCTGGCCCGCTCCGGGGGAGGGTCCGGCGGCGGGGAGGGGCCGGAGGGCGGGCGCACCGGGCGGCGGCGGCCTCGGGGAGGAGACGGGGGAGGGTCCTTGCCGGCGGCCCGCGCGCTGCTGGCTCCTGCGCTCGCAAGCTCGGCGCGGCCGCCGCGGCGTCGGGGGCGGGCCTGCCCGGGCCCGGCTGGGGCCGGGGGCCGCGGGGCCGCCGGGCGCTTACCGCGGGCAGGCGGGCTGCGCGAGGGTCCGGTCCCTGGGCGTTGGCGACGCGCGGCGGGCGGCGGCGGCGGGCGGCGCGCGGCGGGCCGGGGGGCGGCGGCGGCGGGGGAGGGGGCGCTGGCGCTCCCGCGGCGGCCGCTCCTCTCTGTTTGTGTTTGTAGCAAGATGGCTGCCCGCCTCGCACCACGTGACGCGGACGCGGGGCCGCCCCCTCCGCCGCTGCCGCCGCCGCCGCCTCCTCCCTCCGCGGCTCCGGCCCGCTCGGACCCCCGCGGCCTCGCCGCCTCGCCTCGCGCGCGTCCAGCGGGCCCAACGGGGCGCGGCCCGGATGCCCGCCACCCCCGGCCCCCCCCCGGCACGTGACCCGGGCGCCGGGCTCGTCACGTGACGCGGGGCCCCCTGGGGGCCGGGGGTGGTCCCTGGGGTGCTCTCTGAGCTCCCCGCGTGCTCCCCGGCACGTGACGCGCGACCCTCCGGAGGAAGGCCTCGCCGGCCTCTTCTAGTCTGTCGGCTTCCTCCAGGAAGCCCGCCTGGATTGAAGGAGACAGAATCCAGAACCATTCATCAGTCGTCCTGGTACATAGGAAATAAGTGGCCACCTAATGGTTTAGAAACAGCCCAAGGCAGCAGTGACTGGTGAGACCTGTAGTGTATATCTGGCTCCCACCAGTGACTAGACCTCGGGCGAATGAGTTAACTCTTAGGAGCCTCAGTTTCTCTTGTGGAAGGGTGTTAATGCTACCCTTCTGTCGCTCTGCGCCCAATCCCCAACCCCCACTCTTTAACTCTTTTCTGGGAGTGATGTAAGAATTAAAATAAGTGAATGTGAAAGGATTTAGAAAGAGAGAAACACTATGCAAATGTGAGGCGTAGACTGAAACCCCTTTTGTTTAACAAAGGGTTTTTCAAGAGTGATTTTTGCGACTCGCTGAACTTTTCAGGACGCAAGAGTCCCGTGTGTGCTTTCGCCATTTTCTTCAAAGTCATTCCAGAATATATACTCTTACTTCCTTGCTCTCTGAAACAGCCTTTGCCCAACACAATGTAATCCTTCTCAACACAGGGAAAAAGGTAGGTTCATGATTTGGAATTTGAGTGCCTTGTGTCTTGCAAGACGTTAAAGAGAGTGCAGAGCTCAGGAGCTACCTGGAGAATGCCTTTTGTGCCGCACTGAGTCCACCAGGCTTCTCTCTGCTTTTTACATTCCCTTGACTTTCTTGGCAGTCAGGATTCCTGCTTCAGTGTGTCAGTCAAGCTGCTTGCTCACCGGCTGCAAAATGGCAGTGGTTAAGAACGAGTAAGGGCTCCGGTGCTTGTTCCATCCATTACTGACTGTGTCTCTGGACAAGTTAAATGAACCTCTGTCTTTGGATTGTATGATAAAGCACTTAACAGAGAGTTAGTTTGGCACAGGGCACACAGAGCAAGCACTTTAGCTAATGGGACCTTCTGGTTCCACAGGGTCCCTGAAACACAATTTTTAAGACTGTTCATACTGTTTGAAAATGTATCAAGAGAATCCAAGCTTGAGTCAGAGAATTCTCCTAGCATAAAGTTTATAAGCTGTGACAGCTGTTTTTTCTCAAAAGCTTTTGTTGTTGTTGCTGTTTCTTTCTTTTTTTCTTTTGTACATTGGAACTGTGTTCTGGGTGGCTGAAGTCACCAGCAGCCTAAACTTCTGAACGAGTGAGGTCTTAGCATGTTTTCATAGTTAATAAGCAAATGTGATATTGTAATTTATGGCAGAGAAATTGTACAGGATAAAAAGGGGGGACTTATATAGAGTGAAACCAGTCAGGGAGAGTGGTGGCTTCTGCTGAGCTGGAGGGAAAGGCAGGATTTGGGTAGATTTAGGAAAAGTGGTCATGGGCTTGGGAATAAGCAACAGTCCAGGTTGTTGAGAGAAGAGGACCTGGAAGTGAAGGAGAAATTTTAGTGGAGGGTCTCTAATGCCACTGTGAAAGTTTTTGATTGGACACTAGCACCCACTGTAGATGCAGCATGTGAAAGAGAGCACAGTGACCCCAGGGTAGAAGACTAGAAGATGGCCCTGGGTCTCCTGGGCACCAGTTTGTGACATTAGGCAAGTAATCTCCACCAGCTGTAAAGTGGGAATGCTGATGCTGATGACACTGGAAATTGAAGCATATAAAGTCCCTCTTTGAGAAACTCTGAAATCAACTGTGAATCTCCCATACAGAATTAAAGAAAAAATTACAAAGAAATCACTTGAACCTAACATATTTTTGTTTATCCAGGTGTTAAGCTCTGAAATGTCTGTGTTTTAAGTTTGTGAGCTTTTGAACTAAACAAAGAGATTTGGTTAGAAGATTAATTGAGATGAAAGAGTGGTCTCAAGCAAGACCAAACAGCCAAACTCTGCCTTTTTTCTCAATGACAGATTCCTCTGCAATGTTTTCCTTCTATAAAATGCAAAGAGATAAAGGCTATCTTATTGTCAAATAGGTTTATTACAGAGCCTGGCTTCACCCACTTAAATTGTGAACCTTTATATATATATCTGGATATCAAAGTTTATAAAACATTTTAGATATCATGGAAAGACACACAATCTGAGTAATGTAGTGATAGCCCATAAACTGCTTATTGTTAATTATCAGACATAATGGGCCTTAAAATTAATTTATTACATTCAGAATTACTTTCTGCCATGAGCTAAGTTCTTTGGTCAACCAAATATAACTGCCTATTAAGTCACCAATGACCTCCATGTTGCTAAATCAGCCTATGACTACTGACGGTCACTTTCTCCTCCAGAAGTGCTTTCAGGACGCCCTACTCCCGTGGTCTTCCTCCTGCTTCACTAGCTACTACTTCTCTGATCTTTGCTGGTTCCTCCTCTTCTCCCCAACATCCCAGGACTGAGTCCTTCAACATCTCCCCATTGTAATAAAATGTAAGTCCCACTACTAGACATTCCTGTCTCAGCTTAATCGTCACCTCCTCTGGAAAACCTTGGATCCCCAAGATCATATTGGCTGTTTCCTCTTGGGGGGGGTCCACCAAATCCTTTACATGCCCCCTCCCTCTTAGCACAGGTCACGATATCCTGCTCACCTTGTCTTCCACACGAACATATTCGCTACTTAGCACAGAAATATGTACTATAACCAGTATTCTAGCAGCCTTGCAGGTCTCCTTGATCCAACTCTTATTGCTGCATAGTATTCTACGGATGGATGTACCATAGTTTGTTTACTATTCACCAATTGAAAGACATCTGGGTTGTTTCCAGTTTGGGCTATTATAAATAAAACTGCTGTGGATGTCATGCACAGGTTTTTAAATGCCCAGGAGTACTCTCCCTGGGTCATATGGTAAGTGTATGTTTAATTTTAGAAGAAACTGCCAAACTGTTTTCCAGAATGGCTGTACCATTTTACATTTGCACAAGCAGTGTATGAGAGATCCAGCTTTTCTGCATTCTCATCCACATTTGGTATTGTCAGGATTTTGGATTTTAGCCATTCTGTTAATTGGATAATGGTAGTTATGGTTTTCATGTGCATTTCCTTAGTGGGTAAGGATACTGAACATCCTATGGTATGCAGTACTTACTTACCATTCTTATATCCTCTTTTGCTTGAGTGTCTGTTCAAGACTTTTGCTCATTTTCTAATCCAGTTGTTTTCTAACTCTTGAGTTTAGAGAGTTCTTTGTATATTCTGGATACAAGTCCTTTGTTGGATATATGACTTGCAAATATTTTCTCCCAGTCCCTGGCTTCTCTTTTCATCCTGTTAATGTGACCTTTCACAGAGCAAAGGTTTTAAAATGTTGATGGATTCCAGTTTATCAATTTTTTTCTTTTACAGATTGTGCTTTTGGAGTCATGTCTAAGAACTCTTCACCTGATCCTACATCATAAAGATTTCTTTTTCTGTTTTCTTCTGAAAGTTTTACAGTTTCAGATTTTATATTTAGCTCTACCATCCATTTTGTATTAATTTTTTGCACAAGGCTGCGGTTCATTTCTTTGCCTATCTGTCCAGTGGTTTCAACACCACTTGTTGAAAAGATCATTCTTTCCCCATTGAACTGTTTTTGTATTTTTGTCAAAAATGAGCCGTCTGTATTGTATAAGTCTATTTCTAGGTTCTCTATTCCATTCTGTTGATTTTTTGGTCTGTCGATACCACTTTCTTGATTATTGTATATATAGTAAATATTTGTTTCTTTCAGAATATTATAGGGGTAGGCCGGGCGAGGTGGCTCATACCTGTAATCCTAGCACTCTGGGAGGCCGAGGCGGGTGGATCGCTCAAGGTCAGGAGTTCGAGACCAGCCTGAGCAAGAGCGAGACCCCCGTCTCTACTAAAAATAGAAAGAAATTATCTGGCCAACTAAAATATATATAGAAAAAATTAGCGGGGCATGGTGGCACATGCCTGTAGACCCAGCTACCCGGGAGGCTGAGGCAGTAGGATCGCTTAAGCCCAGGAGTTTGAGGTTGCTGTGAGCTAGGCTGACGCCATGGCACTCACTCTAGCCTAGGCAACAAAGCGAGACTCTGTCTCAAAAAAAAAAAAAAAAGAATATTATAGGGGTACACACAGTTTGGTTACATACTTTGCTTTTGTACAGTTTGAGTCAAAGTTATAAGTGTGCCCTTCACCCAGATAAGTGTGCATTGTACCCGTTAGGTACAATGTACCCGTCTCCTCCTTCACCCTTATATAATAAATCTTAAAATCAGTAGTATTATAACAACTTTTTCTTTTTTTAAATTGTTTTAACTATTCTACTTCTTTTGCCTTTCCATATAAATTTTATAATAAACCTATGTAAAAATTCTTGCTGGGATTTTCATAGGAATTTCATTAAACATATATCAATTTGGGGAGAATTGATGTCTTTGGTATCTAGAATCTTCCAATTCAACATAAACCCCAAGCTTGTGGTTAATGAAAGAATCTGAAGGTAAAGGCTAGAACCGCAGGATTTAAATGATGCGGGGAGGGACGTTCTCAGGAATCCGACCTCTTTCCAAACTTCGGTCGAATGGGGTCAGACTCCGCCCTAGGCGACTGGAAAGGGTCTGGGGGGCATAAATATGCCAACGCACTTGTGTAGGTTTACAATCTACAGGATTAGAGGGGTTTCACAACACATTTGCAAGACAGGAATTAGCATTCTCATTTGAGTGATGAGGAAGCTGCAGCGGAGAGCAGTAGTTCAACGTCCCTAGTGCGAGTCTAACTCATTTCCGAAGGGAACTCTCCAGAAGCTACACAAATAAATCTAGGCAGAGAGCTCCTCTCCTCACCGGCCTTGGGAGCCACGAACCGCGCGCTGCCACCCAGTCTTGCCCGCCAGGGGGCGACAAGCCACGGCTCCCGAGTCCGGCAGCTGCGGCAGACTTTGTGGGAGATGGTTGAGGGGCGTGGGTGGGTCAGCGTGCCCCGGGGCAGCCATGAAAGCTGGCTCTTAGCCTGAGTCCCCGGCAGAGACACCGGAGAGGGTTGGGTTTCCGTGAACTGCAGGGGCGTCCTGGGGCGCTGTCCTCCTGCGAGGTGGGAACCCGACCTTGTCGCTAAATCCCCCCCTCTGCCCTTGAGCAACAGCGACCTTGAGCCGTAGGTCAACTCTGCCATCTATGCCCACGCTTCTGACCAGAACTGCGACGGACCCGGGAGTCCAGACTCGCCCTTCAGGCCCCTTCCCGATCACGGTCTGCTGAACTCGCCCCGCTCCCTGCTCAGCTCTCCGGGAAGACGTCGGACCCCCACTCCCCAGTCCTCCACGTCCCTAGAATAGCCTTCGCCCCCGGTCTCTCCCTTTCCGCGCGCCAGGAACTTGGACTGGCCTACAGAAGCCGACCTTCCCCTTCTAGCTCCTCCCCGCTCGGACTTGGTGCCCTCCCCCTGCCCCCGCCGCGCCCCCGAAGCGTACACGTGGTAGATCCCCTCCCGGCTGGAAGCCTCGCGTTACTCAAACGCCTCGCGCGGGAGCGGGAGCGCTCAGGAAAGGGGCGGGGAGAACGGAGGCCGGGAAGGCGATTTGTGGATCTCGCGGGCCTGGCCGTGGGGGACGGGCGCGCGTGCGCACTGTGCTGTCTTTTCCAGAGCCCGGCGCCGGCAGGGCTACCGCGATCAGGGGTGCCTATTTGATGCTCCTTTCCTTTTTTTCGCTTCGCTGGGACTAGAGGTCGCGGGCAGCACCCTCTACTTGGGCCGGCCGGCGAGCACTTGAGTGGCCTGGCGGGGAGCGGGCCGCGCGCTCCTGCAGGGCACGGTGGAACGGAGAAAGTAGGCGCGCGAAAGCCGCGGAAGGGGGCGGTGGAGGGGCGTGAGGCTGGGGCAAAGTGATGAGTGAATAAGAACTGGGGCGGGGAGGTGCGGATGCTTGAGGTGAGTGGCAGGGAGCTGAGAGGCTGGAAGGGAAGACGGACGTAGAGTGCGTCCTCTCCCGGGCTCACCCTTTGTACAGGAAGCGCGGTAGGAAAGGATGCAAAGTCGCGTGTGACCCATCTGATCTCATCCCTTTCCCGTGCCAGGGTACACAGCATGGCAGAAAACCGAGAGCTCCGCGGGGCCGTCGAGGCTGAGCTGGACCCGGTGGAGTACACCCTTAGGAAACGGCTTCCCCACCGCCTGCCCCGGAGGCCCAATGACATTTATGTCAACATGAAGACTGACTTTAAGGCTCAACTGGCCCGATGCCAGAAGCTGCTAGACGGAGGCGCGCGGGGTCAGAACGCATGCACTGAGATCTACATTCATGGCTTGGGCCTGGCCATCAACCGTGCCATCAACATTGCCCTGCAGCTGCAGGCAGGCAGCTTCGGGTCCTTGCAGGTGGCTGCCAATACCTCCACTGTGGAGCTTGTTGATGAGCTGGAACCAGAGACTGATACACGGGAGCCATTGACCCGAATCCGCAACAACTCAGCTATCCACATCCGAGTCTTCAGGGTCACTCCCAAGTAATTGAAATGAAGCTGGTCCGCTTATCCCCTCTCCCCACTCATCTAGGCACAGATGTGGCTCTCCTCATGCTGAGTACTGTCATGGACCTCCCATCACAGCCATGTTAAGGAAAGGCTACTCCCTCACAGCCCAAAGGACTGTGCACTGAGGGAGGGGGCAGTTGTCTCTAGTTAGGCCCAAACAGTGCGTCTTCCTGAGTCTGTGTGTTCTGTACTTGTCCTGTACAATAAAAAGTGCCAAGTTGTGTTAGTTTCCTGCCACCCCACTGCCACTGCCTCTTGTCTGTGTAAATTCTGTATGTACCTAGAGCTGGAAATTTTACAGGTACCTAGGTACAGAAGGAGAACCCAAGTGTTCCTTCCTCCATAGAAAGCATAGATCATACTACGAACAGTGTGTAACATAAGACAGACTGTTTAGTACAGTGCAGAAACCCGACAATCCCAGTGTTTGCTTGAAAATTTTTCATCTCAGAGAGGCTGGGCAGATAAGGGTATACTCTCACGTGCTGAGATGCAGCCATGGCGCTCAGGATGCATCAGGCTCCTTGGTGATGGTCCCAGACATGGGAGAGGTGAGGGTTTAAGGATGAAGGAAGCAAACTAGGACTTCGTGGCCTCCCTTGTGTCAGGCTCTGTGGTGGGGACTGAGAAGGTGCTTCATGTAATTTCTGATCCTGCAGGACTCAGCTGGCTCCCAGGCAGCTGTGGTCCAGAGCCCTTCAGACTTTTTCTGATTGGGCTGCTCCAGTGGGAAAGGGAAGCCCCACCCTGAATAATTAATTACTGGCACACAGGTAATAAATAATTTTTTAAATATTTTTGAGAAGTCCTGGTTTTTCACACTTATCACACTTAGAGCCATCTAAAGCAATGTTTTATTTTGTGTTATTTTGAGATGGGGTCTAACTCTGTCACCCCGGCTAGAATGTAGTGGAGCCATCATTTGCTTGTTGCCCAGGCGAGTCTCAGACTCTTGTGGTCAAGTGATCCTCCTGCCTCAGCCTCCCAAGGTGCTGGGATTACGGGCATGAACCAGCACCACGCCTGCCTAAGGCAATGTTTATTGAAGTGAGTAGTGACCCACCCATCTGTGGGCCTTGAGATCAATTTACTGTGTCACAGCAATTATTTTAAAAAAGCATGTAGGCCAGGCAGGGCACAGTGGCTCACGCCTGTTATCTAGCACTCTGGGAGGCTGAGGCGGGAGGTGGGTGGATTGCTTGAGCTCAGGAGTTCGAGACCAGCCTGACCAAGAGTGAGACCCCTGTCTCTACCAAAAAGAAAAAAATTAAAACAAGTAACAAATAAAAAGTGCAACTTAAATTGTAATGTTTATTGAGGCTTTTTCAGTTAGATATGTGTGTATACACATGCATACTAGTTAGGACATAAATTATGTTTTTTATTGGCAGTCACAAGAGTTTGAAAGCCTCTGATGTAAGGGTTAGTAACAGGATTTTACTTTAGTTCTTGTGAAGGTAGTTTGGTTTGGAGGTCTGAAAATCAGGCTCCTGATTTCTCAGATCACTTCCTCTGGCTTGTCTGTATGAAATGGCACCTACCTTCAAGGAACTCACCACCTAATTGGGAAGGTGGACAAACATAAGTGTTTGTGAACGAGTAAGATGCGTTATGTAAGAAGAGTGGGGTGCAATGGAAATGTGGAGATGGAAAGGGCTAACTTCCTGGTGGGGTCCAAAATAGTTTCCCCTTTGACCTGGGTGTTGAAGGGTGAATAAGAGTTTTCCAGGCAGAAAAGGGGAGAGGGTATATTTGGCAGAGAGATCAAAGGGGGTTCATGAATAGCTAGGGTGTGTTCTGAGACTGGAGGGACTCCAGGTGGCCAGAAAACAGGAGGCACGGGGGAGACAAGGCCGCTGACATTTCTATTGGGCCACACTCCCCCCATCAGCCTTGACTGCAAAGCTCCCTTGTCTGGGAGCCCCTGAGTAGTGGAGTGGAGAGCCTGCAGGCAGCTGGATGGAACTGTGTCTCCTTGCACGTATGTGCTCTTGTCTCTGCGTCCCTGGCCTTGGCCCAGCTGAGGTGGTGGCAGGCAGCCCTTTTGCGTTTGGTTTGTTTTGGCAGCTCCCTCTTCCAGCCTAGTTGTTGTTTCTACTCCATGTTTTCTCACTGCTTGCCAGTGGGGCTTCCCTCAGTGGCAGTTCTGCAGAAACAGACCCTAGACGTTATCACTGAAAGGAGCAAGGATCTAGGGGCTCACTGTTTAGTGTGTGGGGGCAGGTAGGAGGTGTGAGCAAGGCTCCTGTATCTATTGGAGTCCGTGCATGGTGGGTGGGTGGGGCAGGGAACCCCAAATCCAGTACTCTCTGTAGGGAGGCTCCCACCTCTGTTCCCCTCCCTTTACTGGCCCTCCGAAGTGACTTCCATCAAAGCTTTGGAAAATGGGAGAGGGTTGGGGACAGAAGGCGTGTCCAAATGCAGTGCCCCTCCCTCCTTTTTGCTCAACAGTTGCAGAGCCCACATGAATGGGAAATGACCTCTAACTTCAGAACAGATCCCCAGAGGCCAGAATGCAAATGCTTGTCTTGGAGAAGAGTGTAGACATGGCTTATCATCCATAGCATTTATTGAGCCTCCACTAGTTGTCAGGATCTGTGTTAGGCACCCTGCCTGCCAGGAGAGGTATAAACTGTGGGTCCTGTAAAGCCGAATGGGGAGCAAATAGGTTTAAAAAGACAAGTAATTTGTGTAGTGTTTGCAATCGTCCTAGCAATAGTAAGAGCTTAATAAATAGTAAGGGCTACTACTTTTTCTTTGAGACAGGGTCTCACTCTGTCATCCAGGCTAGCATACAGTGGCATCATCCTAGCTCACAGCAACCTCAAACTGCTGGGCTCCAGTGATCCTCCTGCCTCAGCCTCCTGAGTAGCTGGGACTACAGGTGCATGCCTTCACACCCGGCTAATTTTTCTATTTTTTTTTTTTTTAAGCAGAGTCCCGTTCTGTCACCCTGGCTAGAGTGCCGTGGCGTCAGCCTAGCTCACAGCAACCTCCAGCTTCTGGGCTTAAGCAATCCTTCTGCCTCAGCCTCCCGAGTAGCTGGGACTACAGGCATGTGCCACCATGCCCGGCTAATTTTTTCTATATATTTTAGTTGTCCAGCTAATTTCTTTTTATTTTTCAGTAGAGATGGGGTCTCGCTCTTGCTCAGGCTGGTTTCGAACTCCTGGCCTCAAGAGATCCTCTTGCCTTGGGTCACAGATGTGAGTCACCACATCTGGCCTCGGGCTACTATTATTTAGTGTGAAGCCATTTTGCTAAGAAATGGTTTTAAGACTTCGTAATAGGAATGGGGAGAAGGGAAGGAATGTGATTTTGTGTATGTTTAACTCATTAGTCCAGGTTATTCTGCCAGGCTTTTAACTGTGGCTCTCCTAGCAGGGAAAAGGATGGACTCTCAGGACACATTAAGTGGTTCAGATGAGCTGAGGACTCTCCTAGGAAGGCCCAGCACTTTGTCCCAGGTGAGGTCTTGGTGCTCAGTCAGGAGTCGGGGGAAGAATGGTGTGTTCCACAAACCCTCGAACCTCTCAAGAGGTTGGACAAGCATGTGTCAGATATCACTCCTTAGGGAACAGGTGTCCAACTGCACAGAGAGTTGGGATGAGGCAAAGGTCACCCCACCAAGAAAGACGTCTGTGAAAATGTCCACTTAAGGCCCCATTTCCCTAATGGCATTAGGGGTGCTTTGTAATTTATGTGTTTGGGTTCAGCTCTTTTTTCTAGTTTTTCAGTGATCGCGTTATTGTTTTTGTGATAAGAAAAAGTTAATTTTTCACAAAGCCTGTTCCTGATTGATCCTTTGTTCTCTAGATGCAGTGATTAGGGAGTTAGTTAGAAAACTGATGCGACAACCTCAAGAAGTGATTTTATTGCCTAATCCAATAACAAATATCTGATGAATGGGTGAGTAGATACATGAATGGGTACGCATGGGGAACAGCTTGCTGTGTCCTCCTTAACAAGCGTCTGCTCCCTTGAGAAACACCAAATGTCTTGTCGCTGAAAGTATGCTAGCAGGACCTCCTGGATCCCTTCCAACTCAGAGTCTATGACTCTTGTTTGCTGCAAGAAAAATAACCTTTCTTTCAGAACTAAAGTTGTTTGCTGTCTCATGAGCTATTTAAGACATGAGCCAAAGGGCTCACTTACCTACAGATCGGGGGATGCCTACGGGATCAAGCAGCAAATTCTTATAATTTGTTAGTTCTCAGTGAACCATGAACAATTTGTGAACATATTTGCTAAATTTGGATGTTGATGCATATGTCTCAGGCTGCTATAAACTTCCCTTGGCCTATACTCCTCTAGGTAGGAATAGCCTAGAGGGCTGCCCAGTAGAAGGATTGCATGCAAAATCCTTCAAAAGTCACTGAGTCCCATCCAGTGTCAACAAAACGAAACTTTTGCATTCACAACTGCACACCTGCAAAGGCCTTACATGGGAAAGAAAAATGCTTCTCATTTATGTTGCCAATAGGTTTTTTTTTTTTTTCAAGTTAGGATTTTCTGATTTTATTTTTGCTTGGACAGGGGAAAGCTACTCTGATTAATTTATCAGTTCTGTTTTCTTCTGATATAGGATAAAGCTTAGGAATACTCAGTGAGGCCAGGTGTGATGGCTCACACCCGTAATCTCAGCATTTTGGGAGGTGGGAAGATAGCTTGAAGACAGAAGTTTGAGACCAACCTGGGCAACATAGCAAGACCCCATCTCTACAAAAAAAAAGAAGGAATACTCAGTGATACTTGCTGGCTAGAGATGCTAGGATGTGGTCTGATACTTTTCACAGAAATCTGACCGGGGGAAGTGGTTCTGGAGCTTGAGGTGGATGTCTTTGGTGTTCTGGGAACGCTCCTTCAAGGACTCAAGACTTTGGAGAATTCAAGAGATAAGCAACTAAGGAGGGTGGCCCTATCTAAGGTCAGGCCAAGGTCACTGGGGCTTCTTCTGGCCTCCCTAGGAAGAGACCCACATTGATGGGGCAAGAAATCGCTGATGGGCCCGCAGATCTGAATGAACCAATCAAGTTTAAGTCTGGCTTGATGCTTGCCTCTTCCCCACATCCAACTCCTGCCGCGATGCCATTTCACTCAGCTGTGTTCAGGTGCAGTCTCTCCTAAGTGCAGTCAATACAGACACCCACAGACACCTATGTCCACCCCACTGTTTTGATGACCCTTTTCCAGTGAGTTGCACGGTAGGGGCAGCCACAATACCAGAGATACAGTGCTGTGGATCTGTCCTGGCTCTCAAGAGGAAACAGTGGAGGATGCTGGAGGAAGGCTGAGGTCTCCAGGTCTGCAGAGAAAACACAAATAGAAGAGATAATCGAGAATAGCATAATAATGGCCAACATTTATTGATTACCGTGTGCCAGGCGTTATATTAGTATAATCCCACCACAACCCCAGGAAGAAATTACTGACGTTTTCAGCATCCTCATTCTGCAGAAAAAAGTCCAAGTCCATGTCCAAGTCAGATACCTGGCAAGTCAGTGGCAGAACTCAGGCCATCAATCCAAGCACTCTAGTAACACCAGACAACCTTTTGAGGCCACTGGGCCACAGAGGTGTTGGCTGAGAACAGAAACCTGGATGTCTGGTTCTGTCAACTCCTTTATGACCAGGAAAGCAGCCTTTGCCTCAATTTCTCCAAGCTGACCTTGGCAAAGGACTTTCCTTTAGTTCTCCAGCATTCTTGCTTCCTTCCTAGTTCCCCAAGGGCCAGGAAGTTCCCCCTACAAAGGCCCCCGGCCACCTCACTTCCCAGCACAGAAGGTCCTCTGGGCCGCTGGCTGAACTCCCGAGCCGAGCCAAGAAGCCACTGCTTGGAAAGGAGCAGGACGAAAGGCCCAGAGCCCCCCCACCCCCGGCCCGCCTCCAGGCAGCTGGGGCTCCGTGCTGCCTGGGGGTCTGGGACAGCTCAGGGGGGCTGTAAATTTTCTTCTCCTTGGATTTCCAATCTCCATTGGCTGCCAGGAGGAATCTGTGGAACAGAGCCTGTCTCCACCCCCGCCATCCTGTCATCACAGCTCCTTTTCATACCCTGCTTCAGTGGCCTGTTCAGGGAGCAGATGGAGGCCTCGAGGGCCCCAGGGTCCCAGGGACCTGGGTGGGCCCGCTGTGGCTCTCTCCCATCTCCAGGCCTCCTGTTCTCTGGCCGAGGAGCCTGGAGTGGAGGGACCACATAACGCAATCCGCACGTGGGCGATGCCCACACAGGCAACGTGCTGGGTGCTTGGTGGGCACAAAGGTGTATGAGGTATGAGACCTTCCACACATGGTCCTTTGCTCTGTTTTCTGAGTACAAGGGCACTGGAGCTGCATGACTCCAGAGAGTTCCATTCCCACATTCCCATCAGAATCTTTTTTGGGGGGGGGGACAGAGTCTCGCTTTGTTGCCCGGGCTAGAGTGAGTGCCATGGCGTCCGCCTAGCTCACAGCAACCTCAAACTCCTGGGATTAAGCGATCCTCCTGCCTCAACCTCCCAAGCAGCTGGGACTATAGGCATGTGCCACCATGCCTGGCTAATTTTTTTCTCTATATATTTTTAGTTGGCCAGATAATTTCTTTCTATTTTTAGTAGAGACGAGGTCTCGCTCTTGCTCAGGCTGGTCTCGAACTCCTGAGCTCAAATGATCCACCCGCCTCGGCCTCCCAGAGTGCTAGGATTACAGGCATGAGCCACCGCGCCCGGCCTCAGAGTCTTTTTTAAATTATTTTTTGACAGAGTCTGTCTCTGTCTCCTGGGCCAGAGTACAGTGGCACCATCATAGCTCACTGCAACCTCAAACTCCTGGGCTCAAGTGATCCTCCTGCCTCAGCCTCCCAAGTAGCTGGGACTACAGGCACGTGCCACCACACCCGGCTAATTTTTTTTCTATTTTTTGTAGAGTTGGGGTCTTGCTCTTGCTCAGGCTCATCCCAAACTCCTGACATCAAGTGATCCTCCTGCCTCAGCCTCCCAAAGCCATCAGTCTTCATGTATGCCCCCTGGAGTTGTGCAGTGCTCAGGTTTGACAGCTGTCCCTGCTGGCCCTGCCAGTGAGTGGCCTAAATGACGGCAGTGCAGGAGAAGGGGACAATTTCCTGCTGGGGGATCAGGGAAGTCTGCATGGAGGAGGTAATGCTTGGGTTTGGGCTCTGAAGAAAAGGAGGAGACAGTGTGGGAGGGTGGTCCAGGTGGAAGGCATGGGGTGAGCAAAGTTGGGGAAGCCGCAAACCATCTCACTGTGCTCCTGTGATGGAGGGAATGGGAGAGAACACAGTGGGAGAACAGGCTGGAAAGTGAGGGCCACAGTTCTGAGGCAATGGGGAACCACTGCAGGCCCAGAGGAGTGACACGAACGAGGCTACTCACCAGAAAGTTAATCAAGTGGCAGGGCTAGGGGTCAACTGGAGGGGTCAGTGAGGGGGCTGTGCCACAGTCCTGGGCCTGGCTCACACCGTGCCAGAGAAATACCAGCAAGAATATGGAGGGGAACTGGTGGGGGGGAGGGATGGTGGGCATCGAAGGGAGGGCCCCAGGTAGTGTCCTGTTTTCTTCCTGTCCTTACAGACAGATGAATGGATCCTACTGGCGGGATCCAAGAGCATCTGGGCTGAAGCCAAACCCCAAACCGGCTTCTGACCCGTCAGCAGGATTACTATGGCTCTGGACGAGGCCCGTAGTAGACCAAGATCCTGCCACCTATCTTCCCTCCCACGCTGCAATCAGAGCTTTCTCTCCAAAAGCCCCAGGGGACAAGGCAGCCACTGCCTGTCCCTGCAGGCTCCAGCATCCAGAGGCTGGTGCTCCTGGCCCATGTCCCTCCCCTCTGGCAGGCAGGGGCCTAAGGACCTCTGCTGAGCTATGTGAGGCTGGGAGGGGCAGGTCCCATAGCCCAAAAGGCTCCTCCTTCTCCTCTGGCTGTGTCCACCCCACCCCGCCATCTGTCCCTGGCCCCCTCTCCATGGTTAGGTCAGGGCAGTGACACAGGAGTCAGGGGCCCGGGAGAGCAGAGCCTGGGGAGGAGGGTGGGTCGGGACAGAATGCACGTGCAGACATGTGTGGACGTGAGTGTGCGTGTTCATGTCCCACAGCTGGGTTCTGGGAAGGAAGTAGACCCAGGCTCTGAGCTGGGAGCCCCAGTGGCAGGTTTGGGGAGGGCCGGGAGCAGGCTCAAGGTGGGCAGGATCCCAGGGACCCAGGCCCCTGTCACTTCCAGGCAGAAGCACACCCGCCTGTCTCCCACCCTGCACCCTTCCATTTCTCCAGACCCCTCTTTGATCATGCTCTCCCCACCCCCTCCTCTCTCCCTCCCTCACCTATATCAGCCCAGAGTCTCCAACTCCCTTACCTAAAACCGCAGCTGCTGGGCCCCCTTCCACCTTTTCTCCTTAGTCCTTGCAGCCATGAGATTCTCTACCTTTGTGTTCATTGTGGCCTCCCCACTAGACTGTCAGCTCCCCCAGGGCAGGCATTCTTATCTGTGGCATATGCTGCTCTATCCCTAGGTCCCTGGCCAAGAATGGGCATTCCCTAAGTATCTCTTGAATGAATGAGTGAAGGTTTCCCACTCTTTCCAGACAAAATCCAGATTCTTCAGAGTGGCATTCAAGGCCCTTCCCAACCTGACGCCTCCCCAACCAGCACTCTGGCCTCATCTCCCACCTCTCCCTTCTCCACTGCCCCACCCCATCCTCCTCCACCCACCTCACATCTCTTCCCATTGACAACCCCCACCCCCTCCAGCCCTGGTCAAGGCTGAGCTCATTGCCACCTCCTCCACCAAATCCTCCTTGATTTCCCCCAGCTAGAAGTGAGCTCTCCCTCTTCCAAGCTCTTACAGCTCAGATCTGCACACTCCAGTTCTTAACATACTGCCCGGGGTACCTATCTTATCTCTGCTCTACTCTTGCACAAAAGAGGCAGTGAATACACAAATAAAATATCTCTAACATCTCCAGGAGTGGTGGCACGTGCCTGTAGTCCCAGCTACTCAGGATGCTGATGCGGGAGGATCACTTGAGCCCAGGAGTTCTGGGCTGTAGTACTCTATGCCTGTCAGGTGTCCACACTAAATGTGGCATCAGTATGGTGACCTCTCAGGGGCAGGGAACTAGCGGGTTGCCTAAGGAGGGGTGGACTAGCCCAGGTCAGAAACAGAGCGAGCTAAAATTCCTGTGCTGAGCAGTAGTGGGATTGTGCCTGTAGACAGCCACTGAACTTCAGCCTGCGCAACATAACAAGACCCCATCTCTAAATTAATTAATAATAAATAAATATTTCTAATATTATGAGACTAAGTAGGCAGTGTGTGTAGGACTTTCCTGTCTTTCATGAAACCTGAGTGAAGCGAGGCTGGTACTTTCATCACACCCATTGGACAGGTGAGGGCACCCAAGCCACTTTCTAAGGTTTGCGAGGCCAGCTAGCCTTGGACTCCTGCTCTGGGGAGCTTGCCCCTCCGCCTCAGGGCTCCTAGAAGCCACAAAAGCTTAGCTGTAAGTCCCAACTCCCATCACTCTTGGCGTTAGCTCTATTTCAGGGTTCTTAAGAATTTTGCCACACAGGTTAACCTATACTACAGGTCAAGAAAACCCAGATGTCAAAGTGCATGTGTGTCCCGCACAGTGGGACGTGTGCTTTGTGCCCTAAAAGGTAAGTTTCTGAATTTTCAGGGTCCTAGAAAGTGAGGAGTAGAGAAAAAAGAACCTCAAATTTCTTGTTCCCTTTGTCCCCGTGCCCAACACAAACAACACTGGTTTCTAGAACACGTTCTGGGATTGTGAGAAGGCAGGCAACCAACCAACAGAGTTGCTCCAGCCAGCAGCTTCCGGCTTCCAGACCCAGCTATTTCGCGGGAACCCAGGGCCCAGGCACCTCTGAGCCCCTGCCCAAGACCGGACATCCCCAGGAGAGGTGTCGGGTCCCCAGCCTTTCCCCGACGGTGCTCCTCTCCCGGCGCCGCCGGCAGTCCGCCCGTCCCGCGGGTGCGCACCCGGCTTCGCTCCCCTCCCAGAGCCCCGGGGGCCGGGACAGCCCGGTGCCCCGCGAGCGCCCGCAGCAGCCCTTCTCCCGCCCTGGCGAGCCCCCGACCCAGGCGTCCTGCCCCCTACTCTGACCCCGGGTGGCCCCTACCCCCGGCGACCCCTCACGCACACAGTCTCACCCCCACCCCCACCCGCGCACGCACACATGCTGATAACAGCCCCGACCCCCGGCTGCAGCCGCAGTCCCCGAGCCAACCCCGGCCGGTTGCTGCGCCGCGCCGGACTCCCGGACCCTGGCCAGGGCCACCGCGCCGGCTCTCCTCCGACCCCGGGCTCGGCGGCCACGACGTGCCCGCGCCCCCTGGACAGCGGCGCCCTCCTTCAGGCCGGCGCGGCTGTGCCCCGCCGAGCTTCCCGGGATGAGGGCTCCCGGCGTGGTCGCCGGCCGAGCCCCTGGTCGCTGAGAGGCCGGGCGAGGCGCGGAGATGGGGGTGCGCGGTGAGTACCCGCGGGCTGCGGAGCTCCCGCCGGCCCGGGCCCCTGTTTGAGGAGGGATTTAGCGCTGGGGCTATTGGCCGGGAGGTGACCGGGTTCAAGGACCCGCGACTTGCCAAGGACCCCGGAAGGGGGAGGGCGGTGGGGCAGTCTCCAGGTGCCGGCCGGGCTTGGGGAGTCCCTGTGGATGGCAAAAACCTGACCTGGAGACGGGGACAAGGTTTGGGGGTTCGGGGAGAAGAGGCGCCGCTCTGTGGGTGGGAAGCTGATAAGCTGATACCTGAGTCCTAGAGCAACAAGCGGGACCTGGAGAGGGGAAGCCTGTGTCACACCAGGGTTGAAGTTTGGTCGGAGAAGTGGACGCCGGTAGCTGGGGGTGGGGTGCGCACAGGCCGCGGGGTTGAATGAGGGCTGCGGCAGCTGAGCGCTGGCAAGGCTGGGGTCAGAAGGGACGAGCTGGGGGCAGAGGCGCAGGATGAGTGAACGTGTCACTACAAACCAAGCCCTTTCCTCCCCTCCTGGCCTCACACTCAGCGTGGCTCTCTTCTAGGATGTCCTGCCCGGCTGCTTCTGCCGTCCTTGCTGCTGCTTTCTCTGGGCCTCCCAGTGCTGGGTGCCCCCCAACGCCTCAGCCTCATCTGTGACGGCCGAGTGCTGGAGAGGTACATCCTGGAAGCCAAGGAGGCAGAGAATGTCACGGTGAGTCCTCCTCCCCAGCATTCTCCACTGAATTCACTTGCAGGGCTCCAGGGTTTCCCTCCAAGATCCAGGAACCGGGTTTGGGGTGGAGGTGGGAAGTTGGATCCTCCCAGGATGATACAGGTGCTAGCTCCCAAAGTATACCTGGAAGCTAGGTAAGGGGCGTCCTATGGCCGGTGGTCCAGGAACCAGAGCCCTGTGGGGAGGGGCCTGACTCCCCGCGTGCATTTCAGATGGGCTGTGCTGAAGGCTGCAACTTGAGCGAGAATATCACCGTCCCAGACACCAAAGTTAACTTCTATGCCTGGAAGAGGATGGAGGTGAGTTCATGTTTTCCTTCCTCTTGGGGAGTCTCATTTGGGTGGAAGGGAGAAAGACAGAGACAGAGAAGAAATGGAGCAGCAGAGATGAGGGCTGTATGGAATATGCTCATTCATTTGTTCGTTTATTCATTCAACAAACCTTACTGCCTACTTTCTGTTTGCTTAGCTTGGTTCCTGGGGCTGCTGATGGGGGGAGGGGACGGCCTGGGCCAGCTGACTCCATGTCTCCATTCCCTGCAGGTCGGGCAGCAGGCCGTAGAAGTCTGGCAGGGCCTGGCCCTGCTCTCAGAAGCCGTCCTGAGGGGCCAGGCCCTGTTGGCCAACTCCTCCCAGCCATCAGAGACCCTGCAGCTGCACCTGGACAGAGCCATCAGTGGCCTGCGCAGCCTCACCTCCCTGCTTCGGGCGCTGGGAGCCCAGGTGAGCCGCAGTGGACACTTCCTTGTGCCCTTTGTAAGACACAGAGAAGGGTCCTGTGAAGGAATACTGGGGCTCTCCTTACTTCCCCATTCTGTCCCTAATAATGCTTCTCTCTGGGGTCCCCAGCACTGCAGTAACTTCCTGTTCTCCCCTTGGCAGAAGGACGCCATCTCCCCTCCAGTCGCAGCCTCGGCTGCTCCACTCCGAACGTTCACTGTAGACACTTTGTGCAAACTTTTCCGAATCTACTCCAATTTCCTCCGGGGAAAGCTGAAGTTGTACACGGGGGAGGCCTGCAGGAGAGGGGACAGGTGACCGGGTGCCCCCTTCTGGTCACGTCCACCACCTCACTCACCACCACTGCCTGTGCCACGCCTTCTCCCACCACTCCCAACCCCCATGGAGGGGCCATCAGCTCAACGCCAGCCTGTCCCACGGACACTCCAGTGCCAGCAGTGACATCTCAGGGGCCAAAGGAACTGTTCAGGGCTCAACTCTGAGATCGAAGGATGTCATAGGGCCAGCCTGAGGCCCCAAAGCAGGAAGAATTCAGAGATCAGCTTTAAACTCAGGGACAGAACCACGCTGGGGAGACACCTAAACTCACTTGGTGCCCTGCAGGATGGGATGCCAGGACAGCTTTGGAGGCCAGTACCTCTTTTTGTACCTATCATCAGGGGCAGGAGGACAAATTGGAGAATTTAGGAGGCAAGCTGTAAATTCTCCAAGTCCCATGGGGACTGTCATGACAGCAGGGTCCCACTGGACAGTGGGGGCGGTGGGAGCCGTGAAGATGGGATGGGGGCTGACCTCTGGCTCTCATGGGTCCGAGTCTTGTGTATTTTTCAATCTCACTGGCAAGAACTGAAACCACCAATATGGCTCTTGGCTTTTCTGTTTTCCCTGGAGCCCCCCTCCTTCCCTGGCTCTGCCCCCATCCTGGCAGCAGAGCAGCAGGTCTGGAAAACCAGAAGGTGGCCGGGGGGGGGAGTTGGGCCCTACGTGCTGCCTCACACAGCCTTTATGACCTCCTGACCTGACCGGGCCTGAGGCCACAAGCTCTGCCCACACCGGTCAATAAGGCGGCCCCATTCAAGGCTGTTCCTCACTATGCAGCTGCCAGCCCTGCCCAGGACGAGCCTTTAGTGAGCCAAAGGTGCCATCAAGGAAGCAGAAGCCAGGAGGAGGGGCCCTTTTGGGGGCTGGTGGTAGCTGCCAACCCTGGCTACTGGACCCTTGTCATTTCTGGCCTCTACTTTGTGGTCCCTCCAGCCAGCTCAAGCCACATTCCCAGAATCAGCCTCCCACCTCAGTACACACACTGCCTCTAAGTCCAGCCATCCCTTTCCTTGCCTGGGGACTGTCACCATGAATGTCCACCCCCCACCAAAACTCACAGAAAGGATGGTAGACAGAGGTGCGGTAGGAGCCACTTTCACTTGCTCTGGAACAAATGCCACTCTTGGTGGTTCACTCATATGACCTCATTTTATTCATCACACAACCCCGTGAAAGAGTTACTGCTGTCATTCCCATTGCACAGAGGAAGAAGCAAAGTAACTTGCCCAAAGCCAAGAGCACAGGGATCCCCAATTCCCCCACCCACCACTTCCCTCCTCTGCTAATTCCTTCCACTTAATCCCTACCTGCTCCCTACTCCCCTGGGGTGGGGGATGCAAAACAAAGGAACTCCACCTCCACTCTTGGCTCCTACTTCTAATTTTACCCTTTACTCTGACAATGACTT
Source organism: Eulemur rufifrons (assembly GCF_041146395.1). Lineage (NCBI taxonomy): Eukaryota > Metazoa > Chordata > Mammalia > Primates > Lemuridae > Eulemur > Eulemur rufifrons. Next base: position 10,116,152 of record NC_090996.1, on the reverse strand, counting down.
CAGATTCCTTCTTGGAAATAATGTTTCACCTGGAAGGGACCAGCCAGGACAGCAAAAGATGTCACAAAACTGAGTTGGACAGGGTGTGGTGGCTCACGCCTATAATCCCAGCACTCTGGGGGGCTGAGGTGGGAGGATCACTTGAGGCCAGGAGTTCAAGACCAGCCTGAGCAAGAGCAAGACCCTGTCTCTACAAAAATAGAAAAAAAATTAGGCAGGTGTGGTGGCGTGCGCCTGTAGTCTTGGCTATTCAGGAGGCTGAGGTAGGCGAATTGCCTGAGCCCAGGAGTTTGAGGTTGCCGTGAGCTGTGATGATGCTGCTGCACTCCAGTCTGGGCCACAGAGCAAGACCTTGTCTCAAAAAAAAAAAAAAAAAAAAAAAAAAAAAAATTGTATCAGGACCCCAGTTCTGGCCATTATCCCACAGGTGGCACCCAGTCTTTCTGCTTGTATCATAAAACACAGAGAAGTCAGCCTATGCCCCTGCACGTATGCAAAAGTGAGAGAATGTTTTGCAATCTGTGGCGGGAAAAATTACTGGCAGGTTGGAGGGGTGGAAGGTATTTGCTAGCTGGGGATGGTGGTGAGGGGAGTGGAACTGCAGTGGGAGGAGTTCGCAAAGGGGAGGACCCAAAAGAGAATTTTCGCTCTGGCCAACCCTGCTCCTGGGCTATAGTGCCCTCTTCAGGTAGTATTAGGAACTGTCAGAGAAACACCAGAATCCTTAGGGCTCTGACTTCCTACTTTTCAATTCAAATTTGTATGTTGGTTTCCACAGATGACATCTCATTCTTGCCCTATAGTTGTACGTCAGTAAGGGAGGAATATTCCTTTTAAGCTGGTGAAATTGGCGCTAACAGACTAGTTCTTAAGCCCAAGGGATTCAGCTAACAAAGGACAGAGCTAGGGCCTGAACACGAGATTTAGGACTCATAACCCCAAAGCCTTGTCCACCTCTTAGCCTGATTTGTTGCCTAAGGCTCAGACATCCCATAATTGATTAATTGGCTCTTCTCTCCCCCCACCCCTCGACCCCAGGATGCAGGGCCACTAAGCTTATTCCTCAACTTCTCTTCAGACTTCTTACTGCTTTCAGTTTTGTTTCTTTTTTTTAAATAGCAGTTATTGAATCTGAACTATATGACTACTCTGGGATGGATGTGATGGGCAAGTATGTTAGGAACATTTACAACAGAAATGATTTATTCCACATTTATGAGATGCCCACTGTGTGCCAAGTCTTTGTACTGAGTGCTAGGAAACACGAAATGATACTCATAGCCCAGTGTCCTCTAAGAGTGGGCAGTCTCCCGGGGGAAAAAAGACAGAAGCACATTAATTTAGACACAGTCAACTTGGTATATGACTGAGTGCTAAGATGTGCAATGCTGAGAGGCCCAGGAAGGCAAGAGCGACAGTAGTTAAGGCCCAGAGTCCCTGCTGACAGCCATAGATACGCAAGGAGGGTGTTGCCAGATTTCAGAGGCTCTTCAAGTGCAGGTCAGGAGTGTGAACTTTCTTCTGTGCTATGATTATAATTAACATCACATACATGAGCTGCTGTGATTCTCACCGTAACTCCACGAAGCAGGACAGCAAGAGGTATTATCCCCATTTGTCAGATGGGGAATCAAGTTCTGCCAGGAAGTAACCAAGCCAGCTCTCCTGACTTTCTGGCAGGGACAGGAGCCAGCACAGCCCTGTCCTGAGTCAGGGCGTTACACAGTTGTTCAACAGGGATGCCTTCTGTTTGTAGAGAGCTTTGCGATTTACAAGGTGCTTTCCCAGGCACGCTATCATTTGCTCTCCTAACCCTGTAAGGCAGGACGGTAGAGGATCCCCGTTTTGCAGAGGAGAAAACTGAGGCCCAGAGAGATTATGGGCCTTGCCTAGGTCATGAGACACTGAGAGGAAGGTCAGGACCAGAAGCCAGGCTCTCCGAATAGGGTCCCTCTTCTATTGGAAGCACAAGATCACCAAGGAGAGGAGAGGGGACAGAGAGGACAAAACAGCTGTGGTCAGCAAACTGTTAGACCTGTCCACCTCCTGCTGCCAACTCCATCCCACTCCATTCCCTGCCTTGGGCTCCCACTTCCCACTGGGTAGGCAGAGGTGCCTACCACCCTCCCATCCCCCCAAGTCCCCTGCACTAGGGGCCAAGTCAGCCCCAGGTCTCCATTGTAACTCCAGCCTCTCACCCTTGGGTACTCTCTGGCTGGAATCCTGTCCTTGGGCCAGAGCATGACATCAGGCTGACCACATGCACCCATCTGGCCCCGGCTCACAGGGTGCCTAGGATTCTACTAGAACTGCTCAGTCTACTGTCTCCCCACAGCAGGGGATTGATGTTGGAGTAGAGGTAGCTAAATGCAGTCTTTTCTTTTCTTGAGTCAGGGTCTTGCTCTGACATCCAGGCTGGAGTGCAGTGGTGTGATCATAGCCCACTGTAACCTCGGACTCCTGGGCTCAAGCAAACCTCCCACCTCAGCCTCCCGAGTAGTTGAGACTACAGATGTGCACCACCACACACCCAGCCAAATTTTTAATTTTTTTGTAGAGATAGGGGTCTCGCTATGTTGCCCAGACTGGTCTCAAACTCCTGGCTTCAAGTGATCCTCCCACCTCAGCCTAATGTCCTCCATGTTGTAGCATGTGTCAGAATGCCCTTCCTTTTTAAGGCTGAATAATATTCCACTGTGTATGTACCACGTTGTGTTTATCCATCCTCTGTTGACGGACTCTTGGGCTGCTTCTACCTTTTGGCTGTTGTGAATGATACTGCTGTGATCTTGGGTGTACAAATATCTGTCCAAGATTCTGCTTTCAATTCTTTTGAGTATATATTGATACACAGAAGTAGAATTACTGAATCAAATGGTAATTTTATCTTTAATTTTTTGAGGACACCATTCCATTTAATGCCTGCATAGTAATATTTCTTTTTCTTTTTTTTTCCTTTTTTTTTTCAGAGACAGGGTCTTACTCTGACACCCAGACTGGAAAATCCAGTGGCACAATTATAACTCACTGTAACTTTGAACTCCTGGGCTCAGGTGAACCCCCTACCTCAGCCTCTCAAGTACCTGAGACTACAGGCATGTGCCGCTATGTCAAGCTAATTTTAAAATTTTTTTGTAGAGACAGGATCTTGCTGTATTGTCCAGGCTGGTCTTGAAATCCTGGCTTCAAACCATCCTCCCGCCTTGGCCTCCCAAAGTGCTGAGATTATAGGCATAAGCCACTTTGCCCGGCCTATAATAATATTTCTTAATACGATCCAATCACACATCTACTGATAAGTATTAATCACGATGATTTTTTTTTCCTATTGTAAGCAATCCTACAATTAACATCTTTAAGGTACATCCATATTTGGGCAAATGTGCATGTATTTCTATAAGAAGAGTTCTAGAAAGGAAATGTTAGGTCAAAGATATGCACATCTGCCAGTTTAACAGTCATTGTCAAATGCCTTCTGCGGAGTTTCCACCACCACACAGTCTTATCATCACTACGTTTACCTGCATCCTGTCCAACACTCCACGCTATCAATCTTTTAAATTTTTGTCACTGTGACAGTCGCAGTTTTGATCAGCATTTCCCTCATTACTGGTGAAGCAGAACACCTTTTCAAATGTTTACTGGCTGCATCTTTCCCTCTGTGACTTGTCCTTTTCACCTCTTTGCCAATGGCATTTCCAGTCCTTCCTCTATTTGACCTTGCAGTTGGCTTTGCCACTGTTGCCAGCTATAGAATTTTAAGTTTGAAATGATTTTCCGTTGGAATTCTATAGACAATGTTCTGTCCGCTGCCTTTTAGAATCCATGGTTGCTATTGAAAAGTCCGATGCCATGCTGATTCCTGATCCTTAGTATGTGACCTGTTTTTTCGCGCCAGAAAGTGTTTCAGATCTTCTCTTCACCCCTGGTATTCTGAAATTTCGTGACGTGCCTTCCACGGGTCTCTTTACATTCGTCATATTAGATGCCTTTTAATCTAGAGACTTGTGTATTTCAGTTCTGGGCTATTTTCTTGTGTGTTTTTCTTTTTTAAAAATAATTTTCTTTTCCTTTGTTCTCTCTTTTTAAACTCTTTGAGGTTGATGTTAAGACTTCGTGGATTGAGCCTCTGACTTTCTCTTTTCTTGCTCTCTTTTAGTTCCTTTGATTTCGATTTATAATTCTTCTCTTGGATTTTAAATTTCCACTCTCATAGTTTTAACTTCCTAGAGCTTTCTCGTGTTTTCTGATAGTCCATTTCTCATGGCATCCTTAAAAGAGTGCCAAGTGAGGAGGGCCTGGGGTGTATAAACGTGGCCTGGGCTTCTCATTGTCCCTTACCCTCTCCCCTGAGAGCTGCCTCTGAGGTCCCTCATGGCTCCTCCAGTCTGGACTCTGATGCTGCTGGTGGGGACTGCCTGGGGCCAGGGCCCCATGCCTGCCCCTGTCTGGTAAGCTGGGCTCAGGGGGTCATGGGTAACAATAAACCTGGGGTGATCGGGGTAGACCTGGAGAGGCCAGCAGGCTTGAGACAAAAGACAGGCCTCAGTGGGTGGGACGGGAAGGGGCTGACTGCACAGCCCCAGAGCCTGGGGTTGAGGAGTGGGTTCTGGGAGCAGGTCAGAGCTGAAATTTGAGGAGAAACGAAACGGAGGAGGTGTAGGATAAAGGAGACAGGTCTGTGGCTGGAGGGGACAGAGAAGTGGGGCCCTTGGAAAATGGACAGAACCCAGGGTGGACTCAGCTGATAAGAGAGACCTCAAGTAGGAGGCAGCAAGAAATGGATGGCCTGGTGTCCTGGAGCTTGTTTGGGGGGATTTGAACAAGTAGAATTTGGTTTTGTTTTTTTTTTCCTCTCTTTTTTTTTTTCTTTTTTTGGAGACAGAGTCTCACTCTGTTGCCCGGGCTAGAGTGCCATGGCGTCAGCCTAGCTCACAGCAACCTCAAACTCCTGGGTTCAAGCAAGCCTGCTGCCTCAGCCTCCCAAGTAGCTGGGACTATAGGCATGTGCCACCATGCCCAGCTAATTTTTTTTTTCTATATATATTTTTAGCTGTCCAGATCACTTCTTTCTATTTTTAGTAGAGACAGGGTCTCGCTCTTGCTCAGGCTGGTCTCGAACTCCTGACCTCGAGCAATCCTCCCGCCTCGGCCTCCCAGAGTGCTAGGACTACAGGAGTGAGCCACTGCGCCCGGCCAACAAGTAGAATTTGAACCAGAAAAAAAAAAAAAAAAAAGGAGCTATAGAACTGTTCTGTGTGGTCCACACGACCTGGGGAGGGGCAGTGGCTTCGCTGTGGCATTTGTGAGGTTAGGAGGAGAGGCGAGGCCATCTCTTTGCTACCATATATATAGATGTTCAGTTGTGTAGAGCCGGGGAAGCGCCACCCCACTGCCCACCTGGCAACCTATGGGGGAAAACCAGGGCCATAGTGAAAAAAGATGAAGGGAACACAGGGTGTTCCCTGGGTGTAAACACAGGGAACTGCTTCCTCCTCCTCTGATATTCAGTAGCTCATAGCATCTAGGGGACGGGGTAGAGGGAACCAGTGGGGGTGTGAGCACCTCAAGGCAGGGATTTGTTAGTCGACAGGTAAGAACTTCAGGTGAGGAGGCTGTAGGTGACCTTTCTGAAAATACTTAAAAAAGACAAGTAAGATCTGTTCACTGCGTAAACATTGATATAGTATAGACACAAAGAAACGAACAGCCATGCTTAAGCGACCACTCAGCTCACAATCACTGAGCCTTATAATTCTTGGTAATGATAAGGGTTATATTTTTGCTTTCTCCAAACCACTCCCAAGGAGAGAGATGCCTCCGGACTGGAAACAGGTCGTTGGCAGCTCCAAGCACAGCAGTGAGTTGGAACCCAGGAGGGCTCAGATCTCCTCTTCCTCCTCCAAATCTGTGTCCTGGCACCAGGATGCCAGTCCCTAGCCCAGGGGTGGCCGCTTGGAGTGGCCTCGGGGCATGGGCCATGCAAACAACAAAACACGCTGCCCAGACAAAGCCTGTGTGTCCAGCTGAATCCAGCCACCCCCCTCGTTTATGACCCCTGACCTTGTCATTCTGCCCACCCCTGAATTTCTCCTAAAGGAGTTTCTCTCTCAAATCTCCGTTCTGGACCCCAAATCTTAGTGGCAGCCTTCTCTAAGCTCAGCAATCCTGCCGACTTCCATCTCCCAGTTTGGCTCTGTGGCCTGCCCTCTGCCCTCTGCCCTCTCCGAAACCTCACAGCGGCCCTTTCCTCCCAGACCTCCTCAGCCGGTGTGATTTCGAGGATGAGTCCAAACCCCTCTGTGACTGGTCCCAGGTGTCTGCAGATGATGGGGACTGGATTCGAGCCAGCGGGCCCTCCACCATTGGCACCACCGGGCCCCCTGGGGGGTACCCCAATGGAGGTGAGGGGACCAAAGGGAGCCTGAGGTTTGGGGAGCACAGTGGGCAGGGAGGCCACTGGGAGGTGGGCACGTGCAGGTCTGGAAGAAGAAGACAGTGGGAAGTGACGCCAGGCTCTGAGAAGGGAAGGGGTGTGTGGGGCCAGCACTCGGGGTGGCAGGGCCTCACCAGCCCGGGCCCTGCGTCCCCCAGAGGGCAACTACCTGCACATGGTACCGAGCACCTTCCGCCGGGGCGGAGTGGCCCGCCTGCTCAGCCCTTACCTATGGGTGCAAGGGCCCCTCTGTGTGCGCTTCGTCTACCACATGTTCGGGCTGTCGTGGGGCGCCCAGCTCCGACTGCTGCTGCTGTCGAGTGCACAGGGCAAGCGCCCCAGTGTGCTCTGGAAACACAGGAACACCCAGAGCCCCTCTTGGACGCCCACCGCTGTCACTATACCCGCGGGGCTTCCTCTGCCCACCCAGGTGAGGCCAAGGGCAGATCCTGCAGCCCTGGTGGGAATCTGGGTGTTGGGAGCCTGGGGAGCTGTGGCGAGGGACGGGCGTGGGGGCCAGGCCATCTGAAGTCGGGAAGGGAACCCGGAGCCAGAGGCAAAGGCACAGGAGGCCTGGCCAAGAGGCTCACAGGATTGGGGACCCCCTTGTTGCCCTCCCACAGCTGATGTTTGAGGGAATGAGGGGCAACACTGCCTACCTGGACATCGCCCTGGACGCCCTCTCTATCCACCACGGCTCCTGCAGTCAGGGTGAGTCCTTGCCCCTCCTCCTGCCCCTGGTCCTGCACAACAGCCCAGGGTGCAGGAGCAGCTCAGGGATCAGGACCCTGGTGGTCCCCAGAGTTGAGGCTGCTTGCGTCCTTCTGCGGCTACTTCTCCACACCTTTGACCCCTGAAGCAGCCACACCTAAAGAAAGCCACTCTCACTGCTCCACTTGACCAGCCTTAAAAAAAATAAATAAATAAAATTAAAAAAAAAAAAAGAAAGGTTCTCTTTCAGCACAGAGTTGGAGTGATCCCTGTTCTAGAGTCACCAACCATCCCCATTTACCCCAGGCTGTCCCTATTTTAGCACTGAATGTTCCCCATCTTGGGAAGCCCTCAGTTCTAGGTAAACCTGAATGCTGAGTCACCCTAGCTGTTACCCACCCCCATCCCAATCCATCCAGAATTAGTCCTCTAAGCTGATGTTAGAGATTTCAGGGGAGCAAATTCAAGGGAAAGAAAATTCCAGAAGCTGGGAGAAAGGAATTGATGCTTACTGAGCACAGGGACTGGACTAGATACTCCACACATACACGACTTAACTTACAAGCTGATGAGGTGGACACTACAGTATTATTCCCAATTTATAGATGAGGAAACTGAGGCTTAGGCAGGTTAAGTGACCTGTGCCAGGAACACAGCCAGTGGGGCTACACCTGGCCTGAAAGCCCACCATGGTACACAGTGAAACCCACAATTCTGACTCTAGACTGAGGCATCTTTTTCTGAGCTGCCTCCTGTCAGAGAAAGTTACATCCTCCCTTCCTCTCTTTCCCTACAGTCTGCATGATGCAAAGGTGCAGCTTTGACACTCCAAATGATCTCTGTGGCTGGAGCTGGGTCCCAACTGCCTCTGGAGCCAAGTGGATCCAGAAGAAGGGACAATCAGGGAAGCCAGGCGTGGGGCCCAACGATGACTTCTCTAGCCCCGGCAGTGAGTACCAGCCATGCTTCCATCCTTTGACTTTCTGGGCTCTAGTGACCTCCATAAACCCTCCAGTAACTGCACTGGGACACTCTGAACCCCCACAGCCTCAAGCCTCTACAAGTTCAAGTTTCATGGAAGGAAGCAAACTCTAAGCACCCAGCCAGCTTCACCCACCCCCCCACCTCACAACCTCTACCCAGCAGACCCAACACAGTCTGCTCCTTACCTCCTTTCCCTGGTACCTTTCATGCTCCATTCATTCATTCAAGAAATACTTAGGGATCACTTATGATGTGCCAGGCGCTGTCCTAGGCAGTGTACAAAACAGACAGGAGTAGTGGGGGGTGAAGGAGACACAGTTACTGAAACAAAGAAGAAATCATATAGTTATAAGGTTAGCAGTGCTATTAGAAAAATAAAAAGTTGAACAAGGGAGGGGGACTGCAAGTGCAAGGGTAGGGGATGGGTTGTCAGTTGTCAGTAGGGTAGGTCTCATTCAGGTCACATCTGAGCCCAACTTGAAGGAGGTGAGAGAGTAAGGCAGGAAAAGATTGGGGTGGGAAAGAACATTCCAGGCAGAAGGGCCAGCCCGTGCAAAGGCTCCAAGGTAGCCGTGGGCCTTCTGGAGACGGAGGGGCTCTAGGTACAGCAAGGCACCACGTGGCTGGGATGAAGAGGATGCGCTCAGACTGGTCATAGGAGGGGCAGCTCATGCGGAGCCTTGAAGGCCATTGTCAGGACTGTGGCTTTCATCCTATGTGAATGGGAGCCTTTGCAGGACTTTGAGCAAACGAGTGACTTGATCTGACTTATTTTAAAAGGATCACCTGGTTTTTGTGTCGAGAATCCACTTAGGGGTACCGGCAAGGGGAGATGCAGGGGGGCCATTTAGGAGGCTTTTGGGATAATCCAGGTAACTTTCTCTTCTTTCCACCCATGGCTATCCCTAGTTTCTCTATGCCACCTCCCCGTGCCCTCGGCTGGGCTCTTCTTTCTACTGTTCACTTCTTCCTTTTCTCTCCCACACAGCATTCACTCCCCCTCTCAACCTCCACACAACCCACTTCCAGCTCTCACTGAGCCAAGCATTGGGGGTCAAACATAGAGGACCTTCCACCCTCATTTCCTTTCTGAGTTTATACCTCTTCTTTTTCCCTTCATATTTCTGCTTTCTCAGTCCCTTTCCTCCCTTCCACCTTATCACGTCCACATTTTCTACATTCATTCCCATCTTTCCCTCGCCCTCGCCCACTGGCGTCCGCTGGACTCCGAGCTCTCCGTTGCTGCCCGGGCTTCGCCTTCTAGAAAGGCTGCGAAGCCGCACCCCGCCCGCACTGCTGCCCGCCCCGCACCCACAGCACTCAGCACCGCCCCCTGCCCAGCAGTGTCAGTAAATGTTGTTTTTTAATTTTTTTTCTCTCTCTCCCTTCCGTTTTCCATCTTGATCACTTCCTTATGTATTTTCATCTTTCCCTTCTTCCTCTCCCATTTCTCCTGTGACTCCTTGCTTTCTCTTTCCCCCTTTCCCCGCTTCCTTTCCTTCTCCTCCCCTCTTCCTTCCGCGTTTCCTTTCTTCTCTCCTCTCTCCCTCCCTTCCAGCCCTTCCCGGTCCCCCGAGCCCACCTCCCTCGCCGGGTGAGCGTGCTCGCAGGGCCGGAGCCGGGGCGTCGGGCACGAGCGCGCCCGCGTGCGCGCTCCCTAAGATTCGGCGGCCCTGTAGATCTTCCCCGGCTACCAGTTGCGTCACGGAGCGAGGTCCAAGTTGATTGGCTTCCGGAGCTGCGGAGGGGCGGGGCTGGGGAGCTGCCCGCTCGGTTGTGTGAGCCCGGCGATCTCTCAACAGTTTGTGTTAAAGCTATCCCCGGTGGGTCAAGAAAAGGAAGAGGCTGTGACTCTAGGAGACTTAAAGAGTTAGCGGCCAAAGGGCAAAGTTTTCTGGCTGCTGCTTCTGAGAGGATACCCGCGTTTCCTTTGGTGGCGCCAAGTCCTCACCCAGCCCAAGCATTTCTGGGAAAGTTGAAGGCCACAGCCGGTAGTGACACAGGTGTAGGCCCACCTCAGCGCTGCCTGATTCTAGGCTGCTGTTGGGGCTTCCCCGAGGCCAGGTCCCCAGCTTCCCGGCGCCCTATCCCTGCTGCCGTACTCCCCTAATTCCAGCCACTCCATCTTCCTGGCCTTTTCCTTCACAGGTGGCTACTACATGCTCCTGGACCCCAGGAATGCAAGACCCAGGCAGAGATCTGTCTTCCTGAGCCCCCTGAGCCGCTCCTCCGGCTGTCTGAGCCTTTCCTTCCACTACACCCTCTGGGGCCCGTCTCCCGGTGCAGCCCTACATGTCTATGCTTCAGTCTTGGGTTAGAGTGGAGAATCCATGGGATTTGCACTGACCTGGGCTCATCTCCCAGGGTGGGCTTGACAGGGAAATATGGGGAATCCCTCAGGGTCTAGGGAAGTCTGGGATATGTGTGGGATTGTTCCATGAAGTGGAAATGGGGGCTGAGAGGGCACTGGATTCTGGAAAAACAGATAAAGGAGGGTGAGAGAAGGATGTGCTTACATTTGGGGGAACATTTCCCAAATACACCCTCTGCTACTCATCCTTCTGGGTATAGGTTTTAAGTCACTTCCCAGTCACCTTAAGCTCTTCGATTCCCTCCATTGCAGGCAGCATCCGGAGACACTCTCTCTTCTCAGGACAACCCAGACCCAACTGGCAGCCTGTTTCTGTCAATTACACAGGACAGGGACAGATACAGGTACAGAGGAGGAAGGGGTCAGGTCCTTGCACATGGCAGGCACCCTCGATGTCAAAGTGGATTGAGGGTCTGGGCACTGGGAATGAGGGTCCTGGGTCCCTGAATGCAGTAAAATCACATCAGGGCACTGGGGGTTTGGGCTGTTGCTCACCCCCAGCCCACTCTCCCTCTCTCTTCAGTTCGCCGTGGTGGGCGTGTTTGGAAATATCCCAATGCCAGCTGTGGCAGTGGATGACATCAGCATCTCGCCCTGTGGAGGTGAAGGCAGCGCCAGGAGGCCCAGACCTCTGAGAATCCGGGTTGGGCTAGGGGAGAGATGGAAAGCATGGCCAGCTTCCGCATGTCCCCTGTTTTGATCTGCTAGAGAGCCTTCCTCAGTGTGACTTTGAAGATGATGACCACCCCTTCTGTGACTGGACCCAGACATCGTTGGATGGTGGACACTGGAGCAGGGGACATAGAAATGTACCCTTCCAAAGCCTAAGTTTCATTAGAGGTGAGGACCCCTCAAGCCAATGAATCACTGAATCTGCTCCTGGCATGGGGGCTGGCTGATGTGATTGATGGAAGAAGTTGTTGTAGGTGGTGAAATCAGCCAGCAGATGTTTACTGGGAAACCGCCATGGGCCAAAGCTGTGGAGATGGCAATTGAGGATTCTCAGGGCTCTGGGGTCACTGAAGCCCCCAGAAAATTCAGGCATCTCACTTTATTGAGCCCAAGCCTTCCAAATCTACAATCTCATTTTCAGTTAAGACATTTACACTGGGCAAGATGGCTCGTGCCTGTAATCCCAACACCTTGGGAGGCCAAGGCAGGCAGTTCACTTGAGGCTAGGAGTTCAAGACCAGCCTGGGCAACATAGCAAGACCCCCTCTCTACAAAAAAATTAGCTAGGTGTGGTGGCACGTACCTGTAGTCTCAGCTACTCAGGAGACTGAGGCAGGAGGATCACTTGAGCCCAGGAGTTTTAGGCTGCTGTGAGCTATGATCACATCACTGCTTGCCAGCCTGGGTGACAGAGCAAGATTCTGTCTAAAAAAAAAAAAAAAAAAGACACAAGTGCAGCCCACAATGAAATCAAGGTTGCTGGTTTGGTTTTGTTGTCCCCATCTTTCTGATCCTGCTTTCATTTAGAAAGGCAGGATCAGAAAAAAACATGCTGCAATGTGGGGAATTTCGGCGCTTGCTCAGGTCCCCCCTGGGGAAGCAGGGCGTTGTTCCAGCAGCAGTAGACTTGTCCTGGGCAGCTCTCCCATCTTTTCTGTGCCCGTCCTTTCCTAGGGGATCAGTATATCTACTTCGAAAGTGACAAGTTCTCCCAGGCAGGGCAGTCTGCCAGACTGGTGAGCCGGCCCTTCTGTGCCCCGGGTGACATCTGTGTGGAGTTTGCTTACCACATGTATGGCCTTGGAGAAGGCACTACGCTTAAGCTCCTGCTGGGCAGTCCTGCGGGTAGCACCCCGATTTCCCTCTGGAGCCGCATTGGGTCCCAGAGCCCTGAGTGGCAGAACACCTCCATCACCATCTCTTCAGGACACCCGCAGCCCATACAGGTGAGAGACAGAGCTGGTGGGCCCTGTACGTGAAGCCAAAAAGAGGGGTACTCAGTGGTACAGAGGATAAAGGGGCAGGGGTGGGGTGGGACTGCTGCGGCTCCAATAAGGTGACATTTTGGCGCAGGACAGACTCCTGCCCAGCAGAGTCTCTGAGTTTCCAGGGGTTCTTTTCCACTTCTCTCTTCCTTCTCTCTCCCTGGTTGCCTGCAGCTGATTTTTGAGGCCGTCAGGGGTAGCAACATCGCCTTTGTTGTCGCAATGGATTTCATCTTGGTCAGTCATGGGATTTGTCGAGGTAAGACAGAACCCAAGGGGGCCGTGCCCTGAGATGACCATCTTGTGGGCTTCTCTATACGAGCTGCATAACACGCGAGTCCTCTCTGTGCCTGAGTTCGCACCCAGCTGGCTTTGCTTGCTGCATTCTGCCCACCTCTGCCTCCCCTGCACCCTCAGGGTGCTCGCCTGAGTGAATGTGGCTTTGGTGCCATGCATGTCGGTGGCTGCTTCCAGAACCTCTCACCTAGTGATCCTGAAGGCAGGACCTATATCCTGTCCATTTTTGTGTTTCCTGTACCTGGAGTGATACCTGACATAGATTAGGAGCAGTGTTTGTTGAGTGATGGTCAAGTGAGTGAAGGTTGGGGGTTGGGAGTAGAAGGAGAGGGCGAATAAGTTACCCTTTTGAGCCCACCCACTCCAGTTAGATGTGGGTGAGGAAGGTAGTGGTATGATTTTGACTAAATGCCAAAGACTCTTTTTTCTTTGCAGCACAAGCGCCAACAGTGCCTCCTGCCACATCTCCAGTTTCCCCCACTGGCCCTTCTGAAACCACTGGCCTCACAAGAAAACCCACCATTCCCACAGAAACAGCTACGGTCCCCACAGCAGAACCCACCGTCCCCACAGAGACAACTACGGTCCCCACAGGAGAACCCACCGTCCCCACAGAGACAACTACGGTCCCCACAGGAGAACCCACCATCCCCACTGAAACAACTACGGTCCCCACAGAAAAAGCCACCATCCACACTGAAACAACTATGGTCCCCACTGAAACAACTACGGTCCCCACAGGAGAACCCACCGTCCCCACTGAAACAACTACGGTCCCCAATGAAACAACTATGGTCCCCACAGGAGAACCCACCATCCACACTGAAACAACTATGGTCCCCACTGAAACAACTACAGTCCCCACAGGAGAACCCACCATCCACACTGAAACAACTACGGTCCCCAATGAAACAACTACAGTCCCCACAGGAGAACCCACCGTCCACACTGAAACAACTACGGTCCCCAATGAAACAACTAAGGTCCCCACAGAAAAACCCACCATCCACACTGAAACAACTATGGTCCGCACTCAAACAACTACAGTCCCCACAGAAAAACCCACCATCCACACTGAAACAACTACAGTCCCCACTCAAACAACTACGGTCCCCACAGAAAAACCTACCATCCACACTGAAACAACTATGGTCCCCACTCAAACAACTACGGTCCCCACAGAAAAACCCACCGTCCACACTGAAAAGCCTACTGTCTTCACCAAAGAGACCACTGTCTGCCATAAGGAGCCCATTGTTGTGCCTGGAGAGTCCACAACTACCGTGACACCTCAACCCAGCATAGTCCTGGTGCCCACTAAGCCAGCACTCCTGGTGATGGTGCCTCTACATGGTCCAAGTACCTCCATGACCAGTGTAACCCTGGGCATCACCACAACCCCTGGACCTGCTACAGGTATGAGGTGGGTGGGGCATTGGCCAAAGCTGAAAGTAAGAGACGGTGATTAGGAGACAAAGTTAGGGAAAGGGATGCTTCTGGTAGAAAAACCGCAGTCTTAGAGGAGAGCTGCGGTGGTCCGTGGTGACTTTAGAAGAAAGGATGGGGACACCCAGTGAGAGAGGGACAGTAGGGCCCGAGTGGGTGGGGTTGTTGGGAACCAAGCCCTAGGTTACCTTCTCCTTGTTTGTTATTGAGATATAATTCATATTCCATAAAATTTTCCCTTTTAAAGTGTACAATTCACTGGTTTTTAGTATCTTCACAAAGTTGTGCAGCCATCATCATCTTCTAATTTGAGATATTTTCGTCACCCTGAAAAGAGACCCCAAACCCATTATCAGTCACTCCCCAGTCCCCTCTCCCCCAGCCCTTGACAGCCACAGATCTGTGTCCTATATCCGTGGATCGGCCTGTTCTGGACAGTGGATACAAGTGGAATCATACACTATGTGGGCCTTGCGTCTGGCATCTGTTACTGAGCATATATTTTCAAGGTTCACCCTGTTGTAGCACGTGTCAGAGCTGAATAACACAGGCCTACTTCTTAGAGAGGCACTTGAGTTTGAGGGTTGGGGACCGTGGCATGCAGGCTTGATGGAGGCTGTGTTCTCTCCTTAGAGAGGTGCCCCCCAAATGCGCACTACGAATCCTGTGCTTGCCTTGCTTCCTGTAAGGACCCCAGGCCCAGCTGCGGGCTCCTCTGCCAGGGGGGGTGTGTCTGCAACCCCGGCTTTTTGTTTAGCGACAACCGCTGCATCAAAGCCTCTTCCTGCTATTGCTTCTACAACAACAAGTACTACAAGGTAAGACCACGGGGAGGCTCGGAGCCCCTGAGGGACGTTGGTGGCTGAACACTTGGGTTCTGGCTCCATCTGCTCCTCCGATGAGGTGAACTTGGGTCCCTGGAATGTTCCCGAGGGGTCGACTCAGAAGCGGCAGTTACACGATGCTGGAGTCATTCATTCAGCATGTGGCTTTCGATGGTCCCTGCTGTTCATATACTAAGTCTTTGTGAAGCTCCTGTGATAGCCCCAGATGCAAGGCTGTGCTGAGGAGTCAGTCCTCCCGTGGTTCAGGGCCAGGTGCTCCCTCCAGACTCACTATTTCTGTAATTCTCTCCTTCCAGGGGACCTTGCAAATCCTGATAGGTCAAAAAGAGAGGAGTTACTGTCCTTGTCTCCCCAAATTGGTGGTCTCCTGGGGAGATGCAACAGAGCAGAGGCCCTGCAGGGGCACAGTCTCTGCACCAGCACTGTCCGACAGGGAGAGCATGTGAGCCACACATGTCATTTTACATTTCCTAATGGCCACATTAAAAAGCAAAAGGAGGTAGAATACAGTGGCTCATGCCGGTAATCCCAGCACTTTGGAAGGCGGAGGCGGGAGGATCACTCGAGGCCAGGAGTTCAAGACTGACCTGGGCAACATAGTGAGACCCTATCTCTAAAAAAAAAAAAAATTAAAAATATTAGCCAGGCCTGGTGGCACTCCTCTGTAGTCCCAGCTACTCGGGAGGCTGAGGCAGGAGGATCACTTGATTCCAGGAGTTGGAGAAGGTTACAGTGAGCTGTGATTGTGCCACTGCCTTCCAGCCTGGGAGACAGAGTGAGACCCTGTCTCAGGGGAAAAAAAAAAAAGCAAAAAGAAACAGGTTGAGTGAATTCCAATAATCTCCTCAATCCCCAAGTATTAAAATATTATCATTTCAATGTATAAACAAAAAAGAATTATTCATGAGATAGTTTGCATTCTTTTTTTTTTTTTTCATACTAACCCTTCAAAATCCAGTGTGCATTTTACACTTACAGCGTATTTCAATTCGGACTGGCCACGTTTCAAGAGCTCACTGGCCACATGTGGCTGGCAGCCACCGTATTGAACAGCGCAGGTCTAGAGTCCGGTAGACCTGAGCTTCAATCCTTGCTTCAACACTCATTTGTGCTGGGTGACTTTGGGCAAGTTTCTTTACCTCTTTAAATCTGTTTCCGTGTCTATAAAGTGGGCACAATAAGAT
This sequence comes from Eulemur rufifrons, assembly GCF_041146395.1. Lineage (NCBI taxonomy): Eukaryota > Metazoa > Chordata > Mammalia > Primates > Lemuridae > Eulemur > Eulemur rufifrons. Next base: position 10,099,941 of record NC_090996.1, on the reverse strand, counting down.
TTTCTACCTCCTATAATATCTTCGTAAGGATGAAATTAGATCCTGACACATAGTAATTACTTAATTAATATTAATTACTATTTTTAGCAATTTATGATAAATGTCATGCAACCTATTAATTAAATGCTTCATTAATGTCCAGTGCCTCTTCTCAGCTCCAGATGTTAGGTGTTCTTCCCACTGACATCAGAGCTCCTGCTTGTCTCTTAGGGGACCACTTCCTCCCCCAACCCCCTGTAACGGGTCTCCCTGAGTCAGTGTCAGCGTTAGCTTCAGCCGTAGCCTGGGCAGAAAGATCTGTCACATCCATCAGCACCAAGAATCTCTTCCCTCTGCCCTGGGAGGCCTAGATTAACTCATGATATATTCATTTGTGCATTTAACAAATGTTTATTTAGTACTTTCTGCTCTCCTAGCATTGGGGTCACCATGAATAGGGCATGGTCCTTGCCCTTACAATGCTCTCAGGGGACACTTTGGGTCTTGGTTTACTCTTTCATTCAGCGTGCATTTATTGAACAAGAACTCTCATCTTGGCGCTAAGATAGTGAGTAAAGACAGGTGTGGCTTATGATCAATCACAAAAATAAATATAAAGGGCAACTGTGGTTAAGTCTTTGGAAGGAAGGAAGAGGAAGAGCTGAGGAAGTCTTCCTGAGCAAGCCACCTTCGAGTTGAACTCTGCTGGCTGCATAGGAATGATTTAGAAAAGGGGAAGGAAGAGCATTCCGGGATGAAAGAATAGCACGTACAAATGTCCTGTGGTGGGTGGGAACATCAGGTAAGTGGTGGGAAGAGGAAGAGTATGAACGAGTTTAAGTCTTTGCACGGGAGAGCATCCTCTGTCCTGGCATGGTGGGGAGAAGGGGGAAGGGCCCCAAGAGCTATGGCTTTGTGACTCTGCATCCGTTGCTTCCAGACTGGGGCAGAGTGGTTCAGCCCCAACTGCACAGAACGCTGCCACTGCTGGCCTGGCAGCCAGATCGAGTGCCGGAGCTCTCAGTGTGGGGCACGTACACTGTGCCAGCTGAAAAACGGCCAGTATGGATGCCACCCCTATGGTGAGAGCCCCTTATGCTGTCCCTGCCTGCCAGCCCATCAGAGTGGAAATGACACTGGGATCCCCATCCCTTGCTTGGGCAGAGGAGCTGGGGTGTGCCACCGGGCGGGCGGGCAGGCCAGCATATGGAGTCCAGCCAGGGTGGGTGGCAGAGGAAGCAGCTTCTCCTGGTCCTTTCTGCCCCCTCTACAGACACTGCCACCTGCTTGGTCTATGGAGACCCTCATTACGTCACCTTTGATGGGAGGCACTTTGGCTTCATGGGCAGATGCACCTACATCTTGGCCCAGCCCTGTGGCAACTCAACAGGTAGGGCCCTGGAGATGCCTCCCTCAGCCGTGGGTCTGCAGGCTGAGCTGCTGGGCGTGGGGGCATGGTGGGTGGCAGGAAAGGGTGGGGAGCAGATGGGGGAAGGGGCAAAACTGGAGTGAGTTCTTCTGAGGCCCAGGCTGCTGGGGAAATGCGGTTTAAAATAGTTCTCCTGATCAGTTGCTCCCTGGGCCAGCTTTTATTGTGGGCCCTCCTGGCATGGGGACAGTCACCATAAAAGGGACTGTTAAAGGAGCACAAATGTCCTGGGGGATGTCCCAGTGCACAGAGAGGAGACACACACACAGCAGTTTCAGGCTGTTCTGGAAGGGGGCAGACAGTCCTGCCCTGCTCCCTTCTGAGTCTTGCCTCCCGTCCTGAGCTGCGTCCTGGTGTCTCTGTGCCCTCTCTCCCTGCAGTGCCAGGCTCAGGGCTCCCCCAGCGGCAGGTGCTCAGAAATGCGTGCTGAGCGAGCCCCTGGGCTCTCTTCATCCCTCTCCCCACCCAGATCCATTCTTTAGGGTGACAGCAAAGAATGAGGGATGGGGACAGGAAGGCGTGTCCTGCCTGAACAAAGTCTACGTGACCCTGTCTGAGACCACCATCACCCTGCTCAAGGGCAGACGCACATTGGTGAGCCCTGTCCTCTTCCTCCACTCCTGTGGGCCCTGGCTGTGGCCTATTCCTGTGGGCTGCTGTGGCCTCCTCCGGGTCAGCTCCTCCAGCCCTAGAACCCTCCCAGGGACGGGTTAAATACAACAGTGGCGGTGAAGCTCCAAACCACTGTAGGTGGAAGAGGTTGTTAGGCTGCTCTGGGGGATGTAGTGCCTTCCAGCCATGGATGTGGGAGTCTGTTGGGGTCCTCCTTGACCCCCAGATCTGTCTCTGTCTCCTCCCTCTGCCCTGCCATCCAGGTTGGGGGTCAGCGAGTCACCCTCCCAGCCATACCTTCTAAAGGCGTCTTCCTGACTGCAAGTGGACGATTTGTGGAGCTGCAGACGGAGTTTGGTTTGTGGGTGAGGTGGGATGGCCACCAGCAGCTGTTTGTGAGTGTGGCCAGGTGAGGGGGCGTTCCAGCCAGGCAGCTGCCGCTGCTTCCTGTCTGCCCTCCTCTTTCCCTTGCGTTGCAGACACCACCACTCAACCATTTCTGTACCTCCTGTGGGTGGGAAGCACCCAGCTCCCGTGGCAGGCCTCCCTCTGGATGAGGAGGCAGGAGGAAATCGTTCCAGGGCAGTGTGATAAATAGCAGGATGTATATACAATGCTTTGGGAATGTGCTAGAAGGAGTCGCTAATGGGTTCTGGGGGCTTTCAGAAAAGCAGTCACTTGATCCCATTCTCCGGGACAGAGTGGCTCCCTTTGGACAGAACAAGGCAGAGAAAGGCTTTATGGAAACAGCGAGCAGCATCCTCAAGAATAAGCTGGAGTGTGTTAGGGCCAGTGAGGGGTTTGTCATGCCTGGACAGCGGGTGTGTGCAGAGGGGAGGAGGGAGACTGCATGGGTGGCTCGGGGTGGAGGGACAGAGTGTCCCAAGCACGTCGCCTTCTCTGCTGTGGTCCCCTGATGGTGGAGGCCCCTTCTCTGCATTAACGCCAACTCCTCTCCTGTCCCGCCAGGACCTATTCTAGCAAACTCTGTGGTTTATGTGGAAACTATGATGGTGACATCAACAATGACCACCTGAAGCCGGATGGCCACCCAGCCCAAGACGAGGAGGAACTGGGGAAAAGCTGGCAGATGGCTGAGGACGAGGACAGGGAGTGAGTGAGGAGCCCTCCCATGGGGCCCACGGGCCTCCTGCCCCCTTGTGACCCTCGCCGGTGAGACCGACTGACATTGTCCCTCTCTCCTGTCTACCCTGAGACTGCAGGTGGTTCCCCATCCTTCGGGGCTCAGTGCTCAAAGTCCTCCTGCAGGGGCTGCCAGAGCTGTGCCAGAGCCTCTCAGCCTTGCTGGCTGCTGGGTGAGGGGCTCCGAGCTGGAAGTGAGCCTCGGCCCTGGGGGCGTGTGGGGCGGGTCTCTTCCAGGTGCCAGGAGAACCAGGCAAGTCCCCCATCCTGTGACTCAGCCTTGCAGAGCAACATGTCGGGGCCAGGGTTCTGTGGACGGCTGGTCGACTCCCGCGGCCCATTTGAGTATGAAGGGGCCAGGCGGGGCCACTTGGTTTGGCATGGCAGCTGGGATCCTCCAAGGTGGTGCCAGGAGGTTCTGCCCCCTCGTTCCTCTGATTTGGCCTCTCTCTGCAGGGCATGCCTGCTTCACCTGAAGGCCACTTCCTTCTTTGACAACTGCATGTTCGACATGTGCAACTTCCAGGGGCTACAGCAGATGCTGTGTGCCCACATGTCAGCCTTGGCCACGAGCTGCCAAGATGCCGGCTACGCCATGAAGCCCTGGAGGGAGCCCCAGTTCTGCCGTGAGTTGTACCAAGGAGCACGGGAGAGATGCGGGACCTCTTCCCTTGGACACGGACAAGAGGGTTGGTGCAGGCTTGGGGCACACCTGGTGGAACCCCTCCCTTCCACGCCAGGATGGGGAAATTCGCAGAGTTGGAAATCTCCACCGAGAAAATCAGTCACTTGCAAAGTCAGAAAGGCTTCTGGGCTCCCTGGGGCTGGCTGTGCAGGGCACGTGCAGCCCAAGTAATCGGACGGGCGCACACGATGCAGACCCAAGGCGAGGGGAGACTCTGCGGCTGCCTCCCAGCCCCTGGAAGGCCCAGCTATGTGGGGAAGCTGTTTAGGGTCTGACCCCACGGGGGGGCCTTCCGCCCAGGTCACTCACCTGGAGCTTGTCTACACAGCAGCGCTGCTGTGCTGTTCTTCCCGTGGAGCGATCTGCTCCCACAGCAGGTCTGTGTTAGCACCCGAGGGACAGCCCCGTGGCACAGGCAGCTTGCTCAGCTTCCCAGAGGCCCCAGGAGCCAGCTGGGCTCCTCGGTCAAGCTCGTCGCAGTCACTCTCTCTTCTCAAGATCGGCCACCTGGGTGCCTTCTGAACACGTTCGTCTGTGCTTTTCTCCCCTGTGGCTCGTCTGTCTCTTTCTCACCCGAGCTTCTCCCTCCATCAGCTCTGGCCTGCCCGCCCAACAGCAGGTACTCCCTGTGTGCCACGCCGTGCCCTGACACCTGCCATTCAGCATTCCCTAGCATGTTCTGTCCAGACCGGTGCGTGGAGGCCTGCGAGTGCAACCCGGGCTTCGTGCTCAGCGGCCTCGACTGCGTCCCCCGCTCGCAGTGTGGGTGCCTCGACTTCAAAGGGAGCTACTTCAAGGTGAGCGGCTGGGTGGACCTCTCAGCCGGAAGGACTTGCTCCCTGTTGCGAAATGGCCCTGGGTGAGGGCGAGAGGCAGGGAGTGAGAAGGCTTGAGGGGCGCAGGAGGAGCCTGGGGTTTAGGGCTAGGATTAGGGAAATTTTGGCTGGGATCAAATTTCCTTTTCTCTTTCTTCAGCTCTGGTTCTTCCCCACTGAGCCCTCACCCCCACCCCGTCCCCCTCCGCAGATCCGGCATAGTTACTTCCCACGCTGCCTCACAGAGCCCGAGACCCTGGTCTGTCCGCTCCCACCATTCCTGCGGCCCCCCTCTACCATCACTTCACTGAATCATTCTGCCCAGAGTTTCTGTCCCCCGAAGGCCTGAGGACCTCTGTGTGTCACCCGCACTCCTTCCAAATGCTGTCTTCTCTTGACCCAGGGGCCCTTTCTCAGCTGAAGGAACTTGGCCCTTCTGTGCTTCAGTGTTTAGACTTCTCAGAGGCGACATTTGGAGCCAGATCCTTGTCTGTGACACTCTTTCTTCCTTCTTTGACCGGGCCTCTCCCAGGGCCTGGCAGTGGCACCGGTGCCCACCTGACGTCCTCCTGGCCTTTGGACCCCTCAGTCCAGTCCAGGGTGGCCTGCCCAGCGCTCTTTATCCGGGCCCGTGCTCTCCTCCCCGCCATGCTACCTCTGGGCCAGCCCCTTCTGTCCCCCTGCTCTGCCGCCCAGCCACCTCTGCCCATTGGAATCTGTCCACCCAGATAAGTGACTGAGGCAGAGATCTCAATCAACAGAGGTTTATTAAGCCAAAGCTGAGGACACGCCGTGCCCGGGAAAAACACAAACCACAGGCAAATCTGTGCCTGTTTTCCGAAGGGGAATTTGGAATTTGCAGGATGTAAGGGGAGTAGGACATAGAAAAAAGGAAGAAGAAAAGCAGGGGGTGGGGTAGTGAGACAAAATGGTTATATGCTTGTGAGATCCGGGAAAATCTACATTTTACATAAGAAGAGAAAAAGGGAGGGAGGGAAGGGTCAGTTATGCAGATGTCCCTGCTTAGGTGGAAGAGTGCCGGATCCTGGCTTGTCTTTGCACCTGGGCAGGTAAACTTGTAATCCGTTGTTAGCAGGAATCCAACAGACTTTAGCTGTAGGAGCTAGACTTGGCCTGCAGACCTAAAGTCACAGTTTGCATGTCCTTGTTATGGGATGCCAGCGAGGAATTTCCTTCATGAATGACCTGTGGGGCCAGCCCTTCCCAGGGGCCTGAGGCCTTTATCTTGCGTTTTGTATGGGGAGTTGGGGGAAGGTGGTGGTGAGATTTTTTATTTTCTTTTACACATCCTTCACCTCCTTTGAGACCTGTTGAAATGCTCCCTCCTCCCTGAAGCCCCCGTGATAAGCAAAGTCAGAAAGCCTCTTTGAAACTCTTGCAGGAAGTGTTTATTGTCTGTGTCCTTGGTGGGTGCCTGATGGCTGGATTTGGGTGCACGTGGTATTGGAGCACGTCATTTACTAGTACACGTGTTTGTTGCCCCCCACTGGATGTGAGTGCCGTAAACACGGGGACAGTGTCCATGGAGTGCACTCATGAGTCCCTGATGCCTAGCACAATATAGACAGATAATAAAATACCTGCTGAAGTAGTGGACAAACTCCTGTTAAAGTGACTGAATCGGCGACTGAATGCCGGGGTTTTGCGGCTGACTGTGGAGCTTTGGGAATACAGGGTGCTCTCTGAACAGCTCTGTGGGCTCTGGTGTCAGAACCTGGGAAACACGGCTTCCCTCCCTTCCTGTCTCCCTTCCCCCAGGTTGGGGAGAAGTGGTACAAGCCAGGCTGCATGGAGCTCTGTGTCTGTGAAGGCAACAACAGAATTCGCTGCTACCCCTGGATGTGTAAGGCCCAGGAGACCTGTGGCCATCAGGACGGCGTCTATGGCTGCCATGCCCAAGGTGAGCCAGGGGCTGCCCAGGTGACCTCAAGCAAGGGGATGGCCCTGCCCAAAGCAGCCTCCCCAGAGAGCTGGGCTCAAGCAGGGGCTGGGAAGCAGTTGCCTGGAGCAGGGACAGCATCTTCAAGGACTCAGAGAGTGGAGGTGGGGAGGGGACACTTCCTCCTTGGCATGGATGGGCCGTGGGGACCATCCCATCCCTACATTGACTCGCCAAGGTGGCAGTCCTGGGTCAGGGTTTCCGGACCATGGGCAGTGAGGCTCTGAACGCCATCCTCCCCTCCCCAGGGGCTGCCACCTGCGCTGTCTCTGGTGACCCCCACTACCTGACGTTTGATGGAGCCCTGCACCACTTCATGGGCACCTGCACCTACGTCCTGACCCAGCCTTGCTGGTCCAGGCCCCAGGAGAACCATTTTGTTGTGAGCACCAGCAACGAGAACCGCGGGGGGATCCTGGAGGCCTCCTTCGTGAAAGCTGTCCACGTGCAGGTCTTTGGCCTCCAAATCTCGCTGCTCAGAGGCTACAAGGTCATGGTGCGTGCCTGCCCCCATCCAGACCCCTCCCCGAGCCTGCTCAGCCTCTCTCCTCTACTGCTCCTTGTCCCTGTGTTGCCTGTCTAGCTTCTTAGGGCCCCTGGGGGGGCCCTGCAGCACCCCCAGCCCCACCTCCTTTGGACTCCCTCCCCCCTCTGGGAAACACCTGTCCCCCACCCCCTGCTCCCAGGTTTCTGCCCCTGTTGTGTATTTGTCCCATGTTCCTTCCTGACTCCCCCTTCTATGTCCTCCCCACCTCTGCAGCTGAACGGCCATCGGGTGGCCCTACCCGTGTGGCTCTTGAAAGGCCGGGTGACCCTGAGGCTCAGTGGCTCCTTTATCGTCCTCTACACAAACTTTGGGCTCCAGGTTCGCTATGACGGGGTCCACTTGGTGGAAGTGACAGTGCCCTCGTCCTACGCAGGCCAGCTCTGTGGGCTGTGTGGTGAGTTCCCCGGGCCCCTTCGGGGAAGCTGGGACAATGGGCAGGCCCGTGGCCAGTCCCACTCTCCCCCATATCTCTATTGGACATCCTAAGTGCTGGTCAACTGATAATGTTGAGGACACTGGGCAGGAGGATAGGAGTTAAGGAAAGTTGGCAGGAGAAGAGAAAGTGTTGACCTTGACATGTTGAGTGAGGAGTGAGGGTGCCTTTTCTGGTCAGGGAGATGGTGGCCTTGGGGCTGGCTTCTGGCAGGTCTTCTATTAGCTGCTCCCTGCTCCAGGGAACTACAACAACAACAGCTTGGACGACAACCTGCGCCCAGACAGAAAACCCGCAGAAAACTCCATCCAGCTGGGGGCCTCCTGGAAGCTGTCTGACTTCTCTGAACCTGGGTGAGCTGGGGTAGGGGGAGCCAGGCAGGAGGGGCTGGGCCTAAGGAAAAGCCTTAGGGGCAGCTGGAGGTGTCCCCATGTGTTCCCACTGCCCCGGTGCTGAACTCCCTACTGGCAGGAAATCAGCCAATATCACCCCTTTATTCCCTCTGAAATTGGAGTTGGTGAAAAGTGGTTCCAACTTCCACACCCAAACCTGCTGATTTCTCTTGTGCTTAGTGATCTCTTTGGAGAGCCCACTTGGGAAGTCCCCCCTGAGAGCTAGCCTTTTCCTTCCTGCTGCTTCTCCTGCCCTTCCTACTCGAGGGCACCATTTTGTGCTCTTCTCCTGTGTCCCTCCCTGTTTTCCTCTTCCACTTTTGCTTCAGTTTGGGGGGAGCTTCCTCTGGCCCTCAGTTTCCATCCTCCCCTTCTCTCCTCCTTCAGCTGCTTGCTCATGGGGGACAGGCCCTCTGGCTGCCAAGAGAGCAAAATACCAGACACCTGGTATGAGGACTGTGCCATCTTAATGAACCCTCAGGGTAAGACACGTCCCCTGCAGGGCGTGGTCAGGGCGGGAGAAGGAGCCAGGCCAGAGACAGATGTGAACTCAAGAGGAAGGTCATGGGAACTCAGGGCTCGCCAGTGGGCACCTTCCTGGGGGCTGCGACCGAGTGGTCCTTTTGTGTGTCTCAGGCAGTGGGTTCTCCACAAATCCGGGTTCTGATTGCAGTGGCTGTGGAGTTATCCCCAGAGAAGCCATGTGTTCCTGTCCCTTCCTGCTCACTCGCTTCGTCACCCTGCCTTGTCTCGCCCTGCAGGACCCTTCTCTCAGTGCCACCAGGTGGTGCCCCCGCAGGCCAGCTTCGCCAGCTGCGTGCATGGCCAGTGTGGGACCAAGGGCGACACCACGGCCCTGTGCCACTCCCTGCAGGCCTATGCATCCCTGTGCGCCCAGGCCGGCCAGGCCCCTGTCTGGCGGAACAGCACCTTCTGCCGTGAGTGACCTGCTGACCCCCGTTCCCATGGCCCCGGCCCAGGGGGAATCCTCCAGAACCTGCCCTCCCTTTCTTCCCCTAAATTCCGCTCCTCTGCTCTCCCTGTGCAGCCTGGCCCTCCTCCCTCCCTCCCTCCCTTCCTTCCTCCCTCCCTTCATTCCTTCTCTGCTCCAGCCTCTCTCCACGCCCTCCCCCATCCTCCCAGGGTCTCCCTGCACCAGGGCAGCCTCCATCTGACCTCCTCTCGCCAGAACGTTCTGCCTTTATTTGGTTACTGTCGCCTTCTCCTTGTACCTGGGCTGGCTCTCTTCCCTTCTTCCCTCTCTTGCCCAGGAACTCTTTTTTTAAAACATTGTGGTAAAATATGGGAAACATAAAATTTACCATCTTAACCATTTTTAAGCGTACAGTTCAGTGGCGCGAAGCACATTCACAGTGCTTTTTCTTCAGAAACTTTCCTCCAGAACTTTTTCTTCCACCGCTGAAACTCTGAAACTCTGTCCCTGTTAACCAAAAACCTCCACCGCCCCCTCCCCCCAGTCCCTGGCAACCTCCGTTCTACTTTCTGTCGCTTTGGATTTGACTCCTCTGAGGACCTCATATAAGCGAAATTGTACGGTATTTGTGCTTTGTGTCTGGCTTATTTCACCCAGCATGGTGGCCTCAAGGCTCATCCGTGTTGTAGCGTGTGTCAGAATGTCCTTCCTTTTTAAGGCTGAATAATGGTCCATTGTATGGACAGACCACGGGGTGTTTATCTGTTCATCCGCCCAAGGATATTAGCAGGAACTTTCAATGCCCCAAGATCAGGGAGCTGGAAAGGCCACTCGGCTCTTCCTGATGTTCTGGTTTTTCTTAGCTCTGAGGTGCCCACCCGGCAGCAGCTACAGCCCCTGTGCCAGACCCTGCCCAGCCACCTGCCTCAGCCTGGTTGCCCCGAGGGACTGCCCAGCCTCGCTACCCTGTGCCGAGGGCTGTGAATGCCAGAAAGGCCACGTCCTGAGTGGAACCTCCTGCGTGCCCTTCAGCCAGTGTGGCTGCGTCGACTGGAGGGGCTCCTACCACCTGGTGAGAGGCCAGATAGCAGGGGGGCCCTGCCCTTCCCAGCTGCACAAGCCCAGTGCCAGGGGAGGGGCCAGCCCAGGCTGGGGGCGAGGAAGAAGGCTCCAGAGAAAGGCCATCAAGCAGCTCAGTGTGCCAGGGGCGGGCAGGGGCTGGGGGTCTCAGTCCACCTCCAGCCTCCAAGTCTCTGTTGGCTCTGCTGATGGCCCGGCCTGCAGGTTGGGGAGAGCTGGTACACGGAGAGCAGCTGCTCCAGGCTCTGCACCTGCTCCATCCACAACAATATCACCTGCCTCCAAACCGCCTGCAAACCCAACCAGATGTGCTGGCCCCTGGATGGGGTGCTCCGCTGCCGGGACTCAGGTAGGAGGCCCACAGCGCTGGGTGGGGAACCCACCGCCACGGAGGACAGCTCTCTCCACTCCCCTGCACTCTCCCTGACACCATAGCACTCAGGGTCAGGTTCACAGCCCTGCTGCCCCTGAGAGCTTCAGGCGGGAATGATGACCTCTCACTGCCAGGAAACGCACTTGGGGTTCACCCATCCCTCTCTGGTAGTGGCCATGAACTTAGATGGGATATTATAAATCCCTCCCTGGCAGAATCACGCCCCTTCCAGCCCCAAGCCTCATGCCACTCTGGCCCTTGGGCCTTGATTCTTTTCTTGAACATTGTCTTCCTTCCCTCTCGGGGCTCTCTGGCCTTTCCCGGATCCTTTTTTCTGGAAGGCAGGGTTAGTGCAGGACCACCTCCCAAGGGACCCTGTTCTCGCCAGAGACAGGGGGATCCCTTAGTCACTTCTCTCTCCTTCCAGGCATGGGAGTGTGCCAGGTCTCAGGGGAAGCCCAGTACGTGAGCTTCGATGGCAGTAAACACTCTATCCTGGGCACCTGCATGCATGTCCTGATGAAAGTGTGCCACCCCAAGATGAACGTGCCCTTCTTCAAGATCAGTGCCAAGAACAAGAAGCTGGTAGACAGACTGGAGGCTTTCCAGCTTCACCAGGTCTACATTGACATCTACAATTCCCAGATCACCCTGCAAAAGAACCACCATGTGCTGGTGAGCTGGGCCGGGTGACAGGCACTGGGATGGAGGAAGGAGCTCTAGGGAGAGGACTTTGGTCCGCCTCTTACTCAAAGGCTCCACCCTCCTCTTCAGATCAATGGCAAACAGGTCACCCTTCCTGAGAGCTCTCAGATCCCAGGGGTCAGCATCACTTCCCACGGCATCCACACCGTTGTCGACATTAAGATCGGAGCACGAGTCATGTTTGATGGCCATCGTCTCTTAGAGATCGCAATCCCTGAAGCCTATCATGGAAAGGCGAGGAAAACACCTGGCTCTGTTCTCGGGGGAGGCAGCCTCGGGGACAGGGCGGCAGCAGTCACATCCCACCAGGCCAAAGAGGCCAGTCCCCAGAGGGGAGCACAGCGGAGAGCACCTTTCTATTTAGTGGACAAGGAGCTCCCCAGGACTGAAACCTCCTCCCGCCCACCTAGGTCTGTGGTGTGTGTGGGAACTTCAATGGTGAGGAAGAGGATGAGCTGATGATGCCCAGTGACGAACTGGCCTCGAACGACCAAGAGTTTGTGGAGAGTTGGAAAGATCAGGACATCGACCCAGAGTAATTGTCCCCTTAAGATCCTCCACCTTTCATAGCAGCAGGAGCTGGGAAGCTAGATGGTAGGGCCAACCTGGGATAGGGAGCCCAGAATGTTCCTTTGCATGTGTGATTCGAGAGGGCGTGGCTCCTGGGCATTGGTGGGGGTGGGGAGGGGGAGTGTGAAATTTGGGCCTCAGGGCTACTGGAACCTATTTGGGGAAATGTGAGTCTTCCTTTCTTTGCTTAGAAACCTGGGGGGAGATGAGGCTGCGTGGAAGCTTGGCCGGAGGTCAGACCAGGAAGACAGCGGGGGTAGGGAGACCTGAGAGCTCTCAGGGTCATCCAGGAGGTCAGACCAGGAAGACAGCGGGGGTAGGGAGACCTGAGAGCTCTCAGGGTCATCCAGAAACACCAAGCGTCGTCCTAGGTGGGGTGGTGGCCGTCCCTATGCTGGTCCCTTTCTTTTTCCTTCCCAGTTGCAAAGGAGATAACGAGCAGGAGAACCCGAGTGGGAACTGCAGAGCGGCCGACCTCCACAGAGCCCGGGAAAAATGCGAGGCAACCCTCAAGGCTCCGGCCTGGGCCCAGTGTGCCTCCCACGTGGTCCTCAAGCCCCTCCTGGCGGGCTGTGCCAACACCCTCTGTGAGTTTGGAGGCCTAAAGCATGCCCTCTGTGAGGCTCTGCAAGCCTTTGAGTCCGCCTGCCAGAGCCAGGGGCTCAAGGCCCCAATCTGGAGAAACAGCAGCTTCTGCCGTGAGTGTCACCCCCAAACGGCTCCCAAACCCTGTGTCTCTCTGTTTCCCTTAAAGCCCCCTCATTCTCCTTTCTGGTTGTTTCTGACCTATTTCTGCCCTCCTTGTCTCTGGCGAGGTCTGTTTACAATAACCTCTTAGCCAGCGCTCCTTCCAGCAGGACAGCCCCAGCTACTTCTCGCGGGCCCCTTTGCCACCGCCACTTTTCCAAAGGAGAGGTGGTTGGGTTACTCCGCTGCACGGCTGTGCCCTGCGAGATTAAGTCCAAGCTCCTTGCCGTGATGTCCCAGACCTGTGGGCTGTCCTGGCTCCTCTGGCCCAGCCCCTCCTCTCTCACCGGCACCAAACAAGCCCACTCCCCTCACAGGCCTTGTGTTTTCACACACCTCCCTGCCTTTCTTTGTTCACGCTGCTCCCTGTGGCTGGAAAGTTCATTTCTTCTCCCCTCCTGGCAGACAACTGGGCATCCTTCTGTAGGGCTTTCCTTTAAAAAAAATTTTTTTTTAATTGAGATTATTCACATAGCATAACAGTCACCCCTTTAAAAGTGGCTTTTAGTATCTTTTCAAAGTTATACAACCATGGCTACTATCTAATTCCAGAACCCTTTGAAATTTAAAACAGGAATTCATTAAAGTTATTTATTTATTGTATTTTTGTTTTTTTTTAGATATGGGGTCTCGCTATGTTGCCTAGGCTGGTTTTGAGCTCCTGGCCTCAAGCGATCCTCCTGCCTTGACCTCCCAAAGTGCTGGGACTGCAGGCATGAGGCACCACGCTTGGCCTCATTAACATTTTTAGTGTGTTATACACTCATGTGGGTTCACAAACTTTTGAAGTATTAAAAGAAACCCAGGGCTGGGTGCAGTGGCTCACGCCTGTAATCCTAGCACTCTGGGAGGCCGAGGCGGGCGGATTGTTTGAGCTCAGTAGTTCGAGACCAGCCTGAGCAAGAGTGAGACCCCATCTCTACTAAAAATAGAAAGAAATTATATGGACAACTAAAAATATATATAGAAAAAATTAGCTGGGCATGGTGACGCATGCCTGTAGTCCCAGCTACTCGGGAGGCTGAGGCAGTAGGATTGCTTGAGCCCAGGAGTTTGAGGTTGCTGTGAGCTAGGCTGACATCACGACACTCTAGCCTGAGCAACAGAGTGAGACTCGGTCTCAAAAAAAAAAAAAAAAAAAAGGGATACCCAGTAAAAAATCTCCTTCCTACCTCGACCCCATGGGCCCAGTTCACATCTCAGTATTTTTCCCAAAGCCCATTTATTTATGCATATGAAAACAAAGTCAAATTTATATTCCTTATTTTCTCCTTTTTTCTTACAAACTGTAGCTCATTAGACATAGCATTTTGCACTCTATTGACAATCTAGCTTGGAGATCTTTCCATAGCCAATATATAAAGAGCTGCTTCTTTCTGTTTTACAGCTGCATAATATTCCATTATTATACCATCATTTATCATTTATTTAACTAGTTACTACACTCCTTTTGATGGACTTTACGGTTGTTTACAACCTTTTGCTATTGCAAATGGTGCTGCAGAGAATAACCTTGTGCACATATGATTTTTTATATGTGTGAGATAAATTCCTAGAGGTGAAATTGTTGGGCCAAGTACTGTGTGCTTTTGTGCTTTTGAAAGATGTTGCCAAATGGCCTTCCAGAGGGGTTGAAGAATTTACATTCCTACCAGAAACTTATGAGAGTATGAGAGTGCTTGTTGTCCCTTAGCCCTGCCAACACCATGCACCATCAAGCTTTTGGATTTTTGCCAATCTGCAAAGTAAAAAATAACGAGAGTCTTCATCTGCATTTTTCTTAATATTATGAGTGAAGTTGTAAGTTCTTTCATATGTTTAGGAGCCATTCGCATTTCCCTTTCTGTGAACTATCTGCTCATATCCATTTGCCATTTTTCCACTGGCTTGTTGGTCTTTATTGAACTAGTTCATGGGAGTCCTTTATCTGTTATGGAAAATAGCCCTTTAGTCATGTTCTGAGTTACACAAATTTTTCCAGTTCTTTTTTTTCCCCCCCATCTTTTGTCTTTTTTTTTTCCATGCAGGAAAAACAATATTTTTATGGGGTTGAATAATATATTAATCTTTGTTTTATGGCTTTATGGCATCTTGAGCCATACTTACAAATGCTGTTCCCACAGAAGCTAAAAAAAAAGAATTTGCCCATGCTATGCTCTAGAATTTTTATGGTTTCATTTTTTTATATTTACATTTTTGACCCATGAAGATTTATCCTGGTGTGCAGAATGAGCTATGAATCAATTTTGTTTTTATTTTTCTCCAGAAGGCTGGCCAGATGTTCCAGCATTATTAAATGACTGAGATGCCACAATTTATCATATACTAAATTCCCATATATATTTGGATCCATATCCGGGCTTTTTCTTCTGTTCCATTGGTCCGTGTGTATCTACATGTACCAGTAACACAATGTCATGATCAGTGAGAATTTATAAAATGGGTTTTAACTTGGTAGAGACATTCACTATTCACTGTTCTTTTTTTTTTTAGAGTTTTCTTGGCTTTTCTAGTTTGCTTATATCTTCATCTCAATTTTGAAATCATCTTGTCCTATTAACCACACATACACAAAACACTGTTGGTATATTTGATTGAGATCATATTAAATATATAAATTAACTGAGGAAGAACTGACATCTCCATGTTGCTGACTCTTCCCATCCATGAACATGGTATGCATTTCCATTTTTTCACAACTACTTTTGCTTAAAGACCTTTCCTAACTCCCCCAGCAGAATCAATACTCCCTGCTCTGTGCCCCCATTACACCTGCTGTCACACACTTACTGACCGTGTACATCAAGGTCATGCTACAGTTGCTAGCTGACCTCTGCCTCCCATGCTGACTTGGGAAGCCATTCTTATTCCTGTCTTTCCTCAGCGCCTAGCACACAGCCTACATTCAGTAATTGTTTGCTGGATGAATAAGGAGAGGAAGAAACAGCCCCAAGCCTTGCTGGTCATTCACCTGGTGAATGTAGCCTGGTTTCTACAGCCCCTGCCCACCTTGGCCCCCTCTGGCCCTCTCCACTTACCTGCACTCCCCTCCACCCTGCAGCTCTGGAA
The DNA here is from genome assembly GCF_041146395.1 of Eulemur rufifrons. NCBI lineage: Eukaryota > Metazoa > Chordata > Mammalia > Primates > Lemuridae > Eulemur > Eulemur rufifrons. Next base: position 10,084,468 of record NC_090996.1, on the reverse strand, counting down.
TGCCCTGCTCACAGCAGCTACACCAACTGCCTTCCCTCCTGCTCACCTTCCTGCTGGGACCTGGATGGCCTGTGTGAGGGTGTCAAAGTCCCCTCTACCTGTGCAGAGGGCTGCATTTGTCAGCCAGACTACGTGCTGAATGAGGACAAGTGTGTGTCCAGAAGTCAGTGTGGCTGCAAGGATGCCCAGGGCGGCTTCATCCCTGTGAGTGGGCATGGGAAACGGATGGGGGTCAACACACCTTGAGGATGGCGTTTTCTCCTTTCTTTAGCCTCTTTTAGTCTAGGACACCCATGTCTCTATGGCTGGCCTTGAGGTGTGAAGAGTGGTGTGAGCAGCACAGTGATCGCCAGGCAGCCCAGGGCTGGGAGTGCATGATATGGGCTTTGGATCTGAGAAATCCACACAACTGAGACACAGCATGGTATAACTGGAAGAACAGGGCCTTGGTGCAGGCTGACCTGGGTTTGAATCCTGATTGTATCTCTGATGAGTCGGGTGACCTCTGTTACCTCAGTTTCCTTATCTGTAAAATGGGTCCAGTAATACCTCCCAAACAGCACATCTAAGATGCCAAGCACAAGTACCTTTTGGTGGGACACAGGGACACACAGATCCAAATGACACTGTTACTGCCTCTGGCCAGTGCCAATTAAGCCATTCAGACAGTGAGCTAAGGCTGCCAGGGTGAGAGGAAGGAGAACCGGCCCTTCCCTCTTCACTCCCTTTCTCTTCCCGTGGCTTCTGCAGCCGGGCAAGACCTGGATCTCCAGTGGCTGCACAGACAGATGTGTCTGCATAGGAGGAGCCATTCAGTGCAAGGCCTTCCGCTGCCCCTCCGGGTCCCACTGCCAGCTCAGCTCCCACCACAGCAACAGCATCTGCACACCTGACAGTAAGGGGAGCCGCTGGGGAGGGGGCAGGGGGCTGCCCGGAGCCAGGGCCGAGGTGGCATGAGAGGCGGGGCAGGAAGGGGCTCAGGCAAGGTGAGTAGCTGGAGTTGGGGGCCTGGCTCATTCTGGCTCCCGTCAACCCTGTGGCCACATGCCACTTACTGCTCCTCTCTTGGACCCCCTTTCTCAAGGGCAGAAAAGGGACTGGATCAGGAGATCCGCTAAGGTTTTTAATCAGGCCAGGAGAGGGAGAAAGTTGAATCTCAAAGATCCAGGGAGCCTGGGCCTAAGAGGAGAGATGTCACTGTCAGGGAGGGATTCTGGGGACTGTTATACCCGGGCATGGTCCCTTCTCAGTGTTCGCCTTTCTCGGCAGATTCGCAGCAATGCTCAGTCTTCGGGGACCCCAATTACCACACGTTTGACCGCTTCAACTACCGCTTCTTGGGCCACATGACCTACGTTCTGGTCACGACGGTCAATGTGCTCCCCGAGGGGGTGGAGCGCCTGCTCGTGGAGGGGCGCAACAAGATGCACCAGCCCTGGAGCCCCGTTGTCCTGCACGAAGTGATTGTGACCGTCTATGGCTACAAAGTCCAGCTCCAAGCTGACCTGCAGCTTGTGGTGAGAGCAGGGGCAGGGCCTGGCAGGTGTGGGAAGGCAGGCTGGGCCATGGGCTGCCACCAGGAGCAGGAGAAGCCAGGGCTTCCCCGTTCCCCGAGAAGTTCTGGCAGGGGCAGGCTGGCTGTAGAAGTCAAAGTCAGTGCCAGGCTTGCTTCATGGGGGGAGGGAGGGGCTGGGGGGACCAGGGGAGGAGACAAGGAGGACAGAGCATGCAGTATGAAGGTCAAGCTGGGCTGAAGAAGGACCAGGGCGCCCACTGTGCCAGTTTTTGCAAGGGAGGGGCCAGGGCTGCCAAGGGAGCAGACCCCAGGGAGGCCTCTGCCACGTGGGGCAGCGAAGCGCACTGGGGTATCTCCTTGTGCTGGATGACCGCAAGGAGCAGTATGGAGACGCCCGCAAAGAGGGGCCCAGGCAAAAACAGCAGCAGGGCAGGCTGATCGAGCACTCCCTGTGACCCTGTCTTCCCTCTCCAGGTCAACAACCAGAGGATGGCCATCCCCTATAGGCCCAACGAGCGCCTGTGGGTCACCCTGCGGGGCCAACGGCTGTATCTGGTCACTGACTTTGAGCTGGTCGTCAGCTTCGATGGAAAGCGCAACGCAGGTTGTGGAACGAGAGGAAAGGGAGCAGAAGGGACATTTCTGGGATGGGGGAGGGAAAACCACGTCTTAGGCAAATGGTGGTAAGAGGACCCCTGCCTGGGAATGGGGCACCCAGCTCCAGAGGGGGGTCCAGGAGGAGGTGGAGTGAGAGCAGGAAGAGAGGTGGGCGCGGGGAGTCTCACTCCTGAGCTCTCCCTTCCTCCTGCAGTGATCTCCCTGCCCAGCACGTACCAGGGGCTCGTGCGCGGCCTGTGCGGGAACTATGACAAGGACCGCAAGAACGAGATGATGCTGCCCAATGGCGCTGTCAGCCACAACCTCAACACCTTCGGCAACAGCTGGGAGGTGAAGACGGGGGACTCGCTCCTCCGTTTCCCCAGGTGAGAGCCTGGGGCTGGGGTGATGACCCTCCCGTCCTCAAGCGCAGGGAGACTGCCTCGACCCTCTAATTCTGTCCTTTCCTCTCCCCCTGACTGCTGTGGGGGCACCTGCTGTGGCAGTCCCAGTCCCACCTGCCCACCCTTCCCTGTGTTCTTCCTCCCTCATGTCACTGTCCTGGGGCCTCGCCTGCTCCAGGGCCTTACCGGAGGAGGAGGAGGAGGAGGAGGAGGAGGAGGAGGGCGGCGGAGGAGCAGCGGCGGGCTTCCATTTGGCAGCATGCAGCCCGGAGCAGCTGGCACTCGTCAACAGCACCCAGGCCTGTAGGGTGCTAGTGGACCCCCTGGGCCCCTTTGCTGCCTGTCACCAGACCGTGCCCCCAGAGCCCTTCCAGGAGTGAGTCATGGGCCCAGGACTGTGGGGATGGCCCAGGTGCCTGCTCTACTCCCCGCCCCGTGCTCTGCGGGTTCACATCTCCTTTCTCCCTGTGGCCTCATTCCCTTGTGACCCTCCCTGGACAGCACCTGATGGCTTTCTGTTTGGGGTTCCCTGCAGGGCTGGGTCTTCCTGCCCGCCCCGACTGCCCCTTCCTCCGCCCCAGGCACTGTGTGCTCGATCTGTGCTCTGCCGGGGACCCCAGCGAGCAAGAAGAGCCGCGCTGCCAGGTCCTCAGCGCCTACGCCATCCTCTGCCAGGAGGCAGGCGTGGCCCTGGCCGGCTGGCGGGACCACACCCGCTGTGGTGAGGCGCTGCCCCTCCCCGTGCTCGCCCCGAGCCCTCTGCCATCTGCCTCTGCTCACCTCTGTCCCCACCCCACACTCGCCTCACCATGGGCTTCCTGCCTTGGTCCCTCCATCCCTCAACTCTCACCATGTCCAAGTTAGCACGTCCTCCAGCCTGACACATCCTCTGTTCCACCCGGGAGCCCCCAACCCCGTCCCCACGTCCCGCTCCTTCCCGCCATGGCCCACCTTTGCTCACCTAGTTCCTTCAGATGCCCCAGTGGCTCAGACACAAGGACCCTCGGATGAAGCCTACGCATCTGGCTCTCTCGCTTATATCAGCTCTGAGTGGCCCCAGTGCCAGCCAGCTTGTGACTATGACTTTGTCCCCTCAGCCTTGGCATGTCCAGCCAATACCGTGTATCAGAGCTGTATGACACCCTGCCCAGCGTCTTGTGCCGACCTGGCGGACCCCGGGGACTGTGAGGGCCCTTGCGTGGAGGGCTGCGCCAGCATCCCAGGCTACGTCTACAGCGGCACTCAGAGCCTCCCTCTGGCCCGCTGTGGCTGCACCAGCAATGGCGTCTACTACCAGGTGTGGCCGGCAGTGGGAGGCCCAGGGGGCAGAGGTGCCAGGGACAGCCAGGCCGGGGCTGGACACCAGAACTTCTCCTCCCGGCCCTACCCCCTTTGCAGCAGGGAGACAGCTTTGTGACTGAGGACTGCTCTCAGCGCTGCACCTGTGCCGGCCCCAGGACCTTGCTGTGCAAGCCCTTCAGCTGCAGCGCGGGGCAGACCTGCACCCTGGGGAACCTCACCCGGGGCTGCTTCCGAGGTGAGCCTGCGCCCTGCTCGGCTCCAAGCGGCCTCCAAGCTGGGGCGTCCCTGGGCCAAGGATCATCCCTCCCTGTCCTCTGCCTGGGACTCTCCCACATTGACGTCCCTCCCTCAGAAGCCCCCCCCATCCTCGCAGAAAGCCCGTGTCTACGGAACCCCTGTCAGAATGATGGACGGTGTCAGGAGCAAGGAGCCAGCTTCACCTGCCAGTGTGAACTTGGTTACGGGGGAGACCTCTGCACAGAGCCTCGGGATTTGCCACCCCCTGAAATGTCAGGTGAGAGCTTCATGCCAGGCCCTGTACCCTCAGAGCCCCGTCCCCACTGACAACCACCATGGAATTATTCTATACGTATAACATTAACATAGAGTATGATATTGGCCAGGTGCAGTGGCTCACGCCTGTAATCCCAGTGCTTTGGGAGGTGGAGGTGGGAGGATTGCTTGAGTCCAGGAGTTCCAGACCAGCCTGGGCAACATAGCGAGAGCCCGCCTCTATGAACAAATTTTAAAAATTAGCCAGGCATGGTGGTGCGAGTCTGTAGCCCCAGCTACTCAGGAGGCTGAGGCAGGCGGAGCGCTTGAGCCCAGGCATCCGAGGTTGCAGTGAACTATGATGGCGACACTGCACTCCAGCCTGGGTGACAGAGTGAGACTCTGTCTCTAAAAAAATTTTTTTAAATCTATTATAATATACATTATAGATATGATATCTATTAATAGATATAATGTGTAATATATGATTAACATGCTATATATTATATCATATATATTTCTATATTACACATGCTATTATAATAGGGATCATAGCAGGACAAGGGTCCTCAAAGAACTTGTGTCCATCTCCTACCTGTACATTCTGGAATCTTCTCTGGACCCCAGCCCTCCTTCTGGGACCTATGTGCCACACCTGCTGTTGTTGTCCCTCTGTGCCTGTCCAGTACCTTTCACTGTTCTCGCCTGTCCAAAACTGTCATTCCCTTGAGCCTGGGGCCAGCAGTTCTCCAGCTTTAGCTCCTCGGGGGAGGGGCGGCTCGTGCGGTACATCCAGGACACACCCCCAGAGAGCAGATTCGGTTTAGGTAGGTCTGGAGTGGGCCCGGAAACCTGCATTTTCGGCAAGTGCCCAGGCGACTGATGGAAGTGATTCCAGGGCTGCTCTTTGAGAGGTGCTGGCCAAAATGCTACCTGGGCTCTAGGGCACCAGCTGGATGAACGTCCCCCTAGAAAAGCTTATGGAACACTGGGAGGCCGAGGTGGGAGGATTGCCTGAGTGCAGGAGTGCCGCCCTCACTCTACCCAGGGTGGCAGAGTGAGTCTCTGTCTCAACAAAAACAAACAAGGCAACTGACACCCCTCCTCACCACCCCCACCCCTTAAAAAAAAAGGCTTATGGGAGTTGTGGGTTGCTGGGGGGGGGGGCGGCGCTGGGTGGGGGGAAGGCGGTGAGGCCTTGGAGTCCCTGGGGGTGACAGCCTCCTGGAGGGAGAAGCAGTACAGCCAGAGATGCAGGGGGAAAGGTCCTCCCCCACCCCCAGTTCCCACCCCTTCCCATCTCACGTCCCTGTTTCTCTTCTCTGCACCCAGAGGCGTCCAGCTCTGTGGCCGCCCTACTGGGAATGCTGGTGCCCGCGGTGCTTGTGGTGCTGGTGGCCACCAGAGAGTGCGTCCACAGAGTGAGGAGGAGGTGGAGGTGAGCTGGGAAGCAGCGAGGAAGGGAGAGGGGAGCCCAGGGCCACTGGGGGACCCACGCCTGTTCCCCACGCCTGTTAGGGAGAAGACTTGGAGCCGGAACAGAGGCAGGGGGGCCAGAGCTGACACAGGTGAGAACCAAGCCCACAGCCCGGAACCTTGCGGGCCCAGAGCTGAGTCTGCTTCCGACGCAGGTGTTCCGGCTTTTTCCTCAGGTCCTGTCCCAGAGTGCGCCTTCACAGTCACTCAGTTTTGAGTTGTCTTCAGACAAGGAGTTAAAATAAAAATATTTATTTTTGAGGTGTGGATTTCCACATGGTTATGGTAGAGGAAGCTGGGTCTGTGAGGGGGTCTTGGGGGAGAAATATGAAAGAGACAGAGCCTAGGGCTGGGGAGACAGGGGGCTGTCCCTGAGGGGAAGCCACACTGGCGCCCACTCAGCCGGGGATGTTGCCACCAGGGGAGGGCAGAGGGCCGGGAGGGAAGAGGATGAAGGGGGGGCTGCGTCCCTGGACCCCTGGCTTCTGGTACAGGAGAAAAGACTTCGCCCCAGGAGCCCTCGTTCTTAGAGGAAATGAAGTGGCCTCTGAGCACCACGCCAGGGGTAGTCCAAGGTGACTCTGGGTTTTACATTTCTGGTGACGAGATGAATCGCTGGGTAACAGCTAAGGATGGGGAATGTGGCTTTTTCCAAAGGGCCACCCAGCTCCTGACCCTCTGGGGAGGCACCCACCTTACATTCGTCCATTTCCTAAAATGGCCTAGGGGTCACTATGGGAGCTGGGGGAGGGGAGGGGGGCAGCCTGGCCTCTATCAAGTAGCGGACCCACTGGCCCCAGCCTCAGGCCATGGTGCAAACACCCCATCCCTCCCCCAGGGCCAGGCAGGTTCTTGCCTGGGGGAGGGGCTGGGACACCTTTCTTGGGCTCTAAGTAAAGAGAAGGCTGCCAAGTGGGCAGGGGAAGGTCAGGATGTAGGGCCTCAAGGGAAAGGGGACATGGGTTTGGGGCTATCAAAGCAGGCAGGATATCGGGTTCTAGAAAGGCATTGTTACTCTGGGCTCATCCTTGGAGATGGCCACCTCTGCAGGAGGAAAGGGCCCCAGGAAGGGAGAGGTGCCCCTGGCTAGGCCACCCTGCCCAGCGGGACTTCCCCTTCCCATAGTCGGGGGCTGGGTGTGGCAGGAAGGCTCAGGCAGCCTCCTGAGCTGGGCATCACGGGGCCTCTGACGCCCACCTGCCTAGACCCTCTCCCCTCACCAGTTTTGTTTACCCTTTGCTTCCGTTCTCAGTCCTGGCACTGCTCACCCCCCAATCTCCATCCTCCCCTCACCAGCTCTCTGATTCACCTTCTCTGGTCTGATGTCTGGTGGGCAGGGGAAGGGATGGGCCTGGGCCCGCACCCTCTGCACGCACCCATTCCTCCGCAGGACTGAGTCCCTGCCACCCCTACAGGGAACAACACATGGGCACTACATCACCATGGGAGAGGGGACAGGACTCAGGAGCTTTGGGGACTCCAGAAGAGGGTCGTAGAGGTAGGAATGGGGACAAGGTCACTGTGCAAGGCTCCTTGGGCCCCGAGGGCCCCAAGCTGGGATCTGGGGACCCCGCACTGACCCATATACAACACCAGGGGGCGACTGAGGTACAGAAATGGAAAAAGCTCCTCCAGCTGCACCAGGCCTGCCCCTACAGGTGTCCCGGAGGGAGGGCAGACACCGGGAGAAAAGAAGGCAACTGCAAAGATGGCGGGAAAGAAAACCGGGCAGTTGGAGCTGGGGATTGCGCCCATCCTCATCTTCCTGTTGGGCAGGGAGAAGTGGGGGGTGGGGGTGGGGGTGTGACACTCAGGAGGCTCCCCCTCCCCTCCCCTTCCCAGGAGGCTGGGAGAACCTGCCTGGGCAGCATCTTGAATGGGGGAATTGTCCTCGAGGCCACAGCATAGCCTGTGTGTACACGTGGGGGGTCCGCTCCTGCCTCTCCCTGCTCTCCCCCACGGCCTCTAAACCAGCCCCAGCTGTCAACATCTGGCCCACATCTGTCTTCTTCATGACTGGACCCCCTGCCCCAGCCTGTGCCCCCTCCTCCCCTTTTAGGGGGCTGAAGGGCAGGGCTCAGAGCTCAAGTCTCCCTTCCCTCCCACAGCCCCCTGCCTCTGCTAGGGGAGGTGGGGGGAGGCAGCCCCACCCCGGAGGTGCCCCAGGCTCTTGGCAGAGCCAGCTGGAGCCGTTAGAGGCAGCTGCCAGTGACTCATCTCTCAGGCCCCCACCCCCACCTCAAACACACCCTGGGGCCCAGAACCGTGCCCCCCCACTGAAGCCCTGCTGTCCCTAGACCCCTGAGCCCTCTCTCAGGGGGCCATAAAGCCCCCCCGGGCCCCACGGTCCTCAGGATCTAGTCCGTCCTGGTTCCCAATCACCTCCAGAGCTGGCACACTTCCCGTTTTCTTTTATTTATACAAAAAGTTATTTTTTTAAATATAATTTAAGAACCCTCCAAGCACCGACGTTTGACGTTTGACTCTGGTTTCCACCACTACCTCACTGCCCTTTTCACTACCCACCCCCACAACCCCCAAGACACAGCTTGGGGGTCTCTGCGGGGGCAGGGGAATGTCTGGGGTTGTGGTGCGACCAAGGCACTGTTCTGGAAAGACACAAGGACGGGTCCCTGTTTCAACTTGGGCAAAGGAGGCAACAGCGAAACAGGTGACCTCCAACACAAAAAGTTTTGACAAGGACCGTAGAAAAACGAAACAAAAGGTCGGGGGTGGGGGTGGCGGTGAGGGAGATAAGACCAAAAACAAAACTCAAAAACCTTCAATATGAAGGCAGCAGATGGGGAAGGGGCATTTACAAGGGAAAAATGATTGAGTTTGGTGGTGAAAGCAGCAAGTTGGGACGTCAAAGCCCAATGATTTTGTCACTGGGCCATGACACCCCTTCCTGCCTCCTGGGACAGGCTCCACCCTGGAGCTCGTCACTCTCTCTTTGGTCTGCAGGAACACACTCGTCAAGGTGGGGGAGCACCTGGGGAGCCCTCTGGGGAGGTCAGGAGATTATGGGCACTTCCTTCCCCTCTGGTCACACCCAGTCCTGAGGGAAAGGCACCCTCACCCTTGGTCTGGGGTTACCCACCCAGGTATGTCGGGGGGTGACTTCTACACTCCCATATGGCAGAAGCCCCAAATCCTGTCTCTGCAAATTGCCAACTCCCCACCCCATGAGTTCAAAGTGCAATCCAGTGGGGCACAGGGATGGGGGCCTCTGTGAGTCCCCACTCAGCCCCAGGAAGAAGGGGAGGCCGTGTCCCTGGGGTGGGGAGTTCCTGCAGGTCAGTACTGCGGGGCTGGTCCTCCTGTCCCGCCCGGGGCTCCAGACTTGGCCTGGGACTTCATGTGCTGGACACTGGCCAAGATTTTCTTCTGGTGTCCCGCCAGAGTGACTCCGATTCGGAGCAGGTCCCTGTGGAGGAACAGAGAGCTCAGTGAGGCAGAGGGTCCCCACGGTTTGGTCCGGCCTGTCAGCCAATCGGGAAGGCCAGTGGGACAGGGGGACTGGCATCAGCAGTTGCCAGGCAGTTTCCGGAGGATTTAGGAGCCAGAGAGGCTGCTGTCCTGCGCAGCTGCAGTGTGTGTGGGGAGGGGTCTGGCTTGGAGGCTCTGGGAAGGGCAGGAAAGAGAGAGAAAAGCCAACAAAACGAGGCTGGGGGGAAAAGCCACACAGACGTAGGGGGAAGGAGAAGTGAGAAAGAAAAGGCCAAAGAGAGAGAGTCAGAGCTGTGTGGAGAGGACCTGGAGCTGCTGACACCTGGAAACAGTTATAGGGACAGAGGAGGGCCCTGTGTCCAGGAGAAGCTGGGCCAAGTCAGGGAGAGGAGCGCCCGGGCCCCCGGGGCAGACTGGCCAGCGACTCTCTGGTTCCAGATTTCTAGTCCTTCTCCTGCTATTCAACCCGGGGTGAGAGGAGACCTCGGGAGACAAATGGGGAGGCAGGAAGGAGGGGTACCAGACGGAGGCCAAGCAGGGATAAACAGCATTTGGGAGGCAAAGGAATCATAAAACCGTTTAACATTAAAGCTGGAAAGGATCTCCAAAACCGAGTCCAGTGTTCTCCTTTTATGGGTGGGAAAACAGAACCAGAGTTGACACATTGTTAATGTGAGAGCCGGGTCTGGAATGTAGATAGAGGCGCAAAGATAGATACAGATTGTGACAGATCGTGAGTCTCCAAGGAGATGGCCTGGGGCCTCGATGGCGGGAGGAGGTGAGGTGGACACACTAGCCCAGGAGCCCTGGGTCCTCAGCGCCAGGGGCTGTCACTGCTCAGGGCTCTTCTGGGCATGGCACAGAGCAACTTCCTTAGGGTTGTCCCTCTGAGGAAACAGTCGGCACCAGAAGTGGACTCCAAAGGCCCTGCAGACCCTGCAGGCCTCACTCTGGCCCCCACACCGCTCCCAGGCGCCCCTCTAGCTGCTCCGCAATCCCCACCAACCCCTCAGCTCCTGCCGCCACTTACTCCGCGGAGATCTGGCTGACCAGCTCGAAGGAGCCAAATCCAGCAGCTGCAAAACTTTCTTCGTATCTTCCCATCTTGATGGCTCGAAGCCACTCGCCCACAGAGCCAAAAGCTGAGTAGTGAGGCTGCCGCTGATCCAGGAGCGGGTGCGAGGCCCTGGGGGGCAAGGATGGGGAGGAATGCTGAGTACCAGGCCTGAGTCAGGGCGGAGAAGCCGAGCCCAGCCTTGCAGAGGAGACAGAGATCGTCCCACTATTGCCAAAGGGACGGATACTTCTGGGAGGGGAGGGTGGCTCGCAGGTGGTTTGCAGAGAGCAGGGCCCATTCCCTGGAGTCCTCACCCGCCATTCTCCCTGGCCACGATTTTGAGGCTGGCAGGGTTCCGGATCATCTTGTCGAGGGCGCTGACCACCTGGGGGAAGCGGGGCCGGGCGTTGCGGTCCTTCTGCCAGCAGTCCAGCATGAGCTGGTGGAGGGAGGTGGGGCAGTCTGGGGGTGGGGGCAGCCGGTAGTCCTGTTCAATGGCATTGATCACCTGGAAGGATGAGGAGAAACGCTGGGTGAGGCAGTCCAGGAAGAAGGAAGATGCCAAGGGCCCCAAGGAGATGGTGACTTAGCAGATGCTGGGATGGGAGCCACAGCCCCCCAGAATCTCAAATGCAGGAACCCTCCTGGCCGGAGCCGAGGCTCTCGGTGGCTGGACGCCCCAGCAGCTGTCGGGCTATGGTGTAGCCGTGCAACCCCCCCCACCTGCCCTCCATCTCCACGTCCTTCTGTGACCCAAATATGGTGCATCGAATGCTCTGATACAAAGATCAACTCTTCTTGTGCCACCCCCTTTAGCTCAAGGACCCAACAGTAATGACACTCCAGGAACCCGGCCCTCCCTCCCATATCCCAGGTGAGAGAACACTCCAGGGAAGCTTGGTGTGACCATGGGACACTTACGTCCTGATTGCTCATGTCCCAGTATGGCCGCTCCCCAAATGACATCACCTCCCACATCACAATCCCGTAACTCCAAGCATCACTGGCAGATGTGAACTTCCGGAAGGCAATCGCCTCGGGCGCTGTCCATCGGATGGGAATCTTTCCTCCCTGCAGGAGGGGCAGGAAACGGTGAGCCGAGGGACTCACTGGTCCAGGCACACTGACCCCCTGCCCTTTGCTTTTCCCCCTTGCTCAGACCCAAGCCCCCAATTCCCCAACTCTGTCCTTTTCCTAGACACCTGCAAGCTGGGTTCCCTAAGCTGACTGCCCCCTCCCTGGACCAGAGCCGCCAATCCCTCAGCCTCCCACCTCTCCAACCTGCCGTCCCCACCTGGCCGTAAGAAACCACCTCACACCCCTGGTCCCCAGCCTTACCAGAGAGCTCGTGTAGGTGGGATCCGAAGAGTTCTCCTCCAGGAATCGGGAAAGGCCAAAGTCAGACACCTTGCAGACGAGGTTGCTGTTGACCAGGATGTTGCGGGCAGCCAGGTCTCGGTGGACGTAGCTCATCTCGGCCAGGTACCGCATGCCCGAGGCGATGCCCCGCAACATGCCCACCAGCTGGATGACCGTGAACTGCCCGTCATTCAGCTGCAGAGCAGACAGGGGAGAGGGGCGTGGTTAGGACAGCCCACCCGCTGCCATTCCCCCTCCCGTCCACTTCCTGCACTGTGCCTGTCACTTCCAGTCCCACCTCACAGGTCACCTGTAGAGCCCGCCCACCGAGTTTCCCAGGTGCCGCTTCCTTTCTCACCCCGAGTTCTCTCAGCTCTTACTACAATGTCGCAACACGATGCCTGTAACTGTTCAATGACACGCATTCAGTCTCTCTCAATTAGATATAAGGGGATGCTTTTAAAATTTGTTCTTCCATTTAACCTAGCCCAGTGCTTCACAACCAGGAAATACTCAATGAGTGTGTTTTAGCTAACATGCCCCTTACATTCGACAGTCCTGCGAGGAGAGTGCTCTGAGCTACCTGTCTACAGGTGGACATGCCTTTGTGCTGATCCAGCCACAATCTCAGCACAGCCTTCTTGGACCAGCTGTGTGTTGTTTTGTAAGAAAACAGTGAGGAACTCGAATATGACCAGTGACCAGTGCCAAAGCCAAGGTCTAAAGCGCAACCTTGACCTTTACGGAGTTTGCTCTCACCGGGTAAACCAACCAGTCACAGACAGTTAACTAATCCCATCTTCTGGGTGCAGCTAGGATGCAGGGGACTCTGCAGCCTTGCAGGGCCAGGGACACAGAGTCCAAAAACTCAATTCTGAATGCATGCTCCAAACCCACACCTGCTCTAGGCCTCCCATCTCAGTCCACGAAAACACCACCTGCCAAATGGCCAGGGTGTAGACCTCAGAGTCTGCTGGTTTCTGTCTTCCCCCTCTCCTGCCACTTGCAATCCATCAGCAAGTTTTGCTGGCCTTGCTTCCAAACATGTCCCCAATCCAACCACTTCCCCCTACCCTGCAGCCTGAATGAATGACAGCAACAGCCCCCTCACTGGCTCCCAGATTCTGCTCCTGCTTCCGGTACCCAGCCAAAGGGATCCCTTTGAACCGTCTCACCCTCCTGCTTAAACCCCTCCACAGGCTTCCCTGTGAACCACCCACCTCGGGATCTACCGTTGCTCCTCTGCTCACTGAGTTCAACCACACTGGCTTTCCAGTTCTTAAACATGCCAAGTTCCTGCCCACTCTGGGTCTCAACTCTCCGTCCTCAACATACGCCCCCCATCTTCTCGAGACTGGCTTTTTCTCATCTACCCAGATGTCATCTCTTCTCCCACCAGCCCTCCCCTCTCCCTGTAACTGCACCTTTGTACGGAACCAACATAAACACACACACCCCGGTGGCCACAAGGGAGGGGTCAGGCTGTCCTCATGCCACTCCAGGGTCTGTGTCAGCACCACCCACGTGTCTGCTGATGGCACCCATGTAGTCTAGCCACCAAAGCTGAATTTTGAACTTATCAAAACCTCAGATAGAGATTCCCTCATAAGAAATACAGAGAAACAAGCTAAATGACTCCCACGGGGAAAAATCGCATAAATCCAGAAGGCAGGACATCCAGGGGGACAAGGATCCAGCTCTTCATCAGTCAGTGTCACGACAAGGAACTGTTCAGGATGTAGACAGGCTCATAAAAAATAATAACCAAGTGCAATGACTGGTCTTGAACTGCATCCTGGTTTGGATAAATCAGCAGTAAGAACATTTTTGGGGAACAACTGGGGAAACATGAATATCAATTGGGTATTAGGTGATACTAAAGAGTCACTGTAATTCTGTTAAATGCAACGGTCTTTTGCTACATAGAAAAATGTTTTCGTTTTTAAAAAAAGATGTCCAGGCTGGGCACAGTGGCTCACACCTGTAATCCTAGCACTCTGGGAGGCCAAAGTGGGAGGACCACTTGAGGTCAGGAGTTCGAGACCAGCCTGAGTAAGAGTGAAACCTCGTCTCTACCAAAAATAGAAACAATTAGCCAGGCATTGTGGTGCACAGCTGTAGTCCTAGCTACTCGGGAGGCTGAGGCAGGAGGATCGCTTGAACCCATGAGTTTGAAGTTTTGGAGGACTGTGATGACACCACAGCACTCTACCTGGGGCAATATAGCAAAATTCTTGTTTCCAAAAAAAAAAAAAACCCCAGATACTCAATAAAGTTTAAAAAATAGCTAGGTACAGTAGCTCATGCCTATAATCCCAGCACTTTGGGAGGCTGAGGCAGGAGGATTGCTTGAGGCCAGAAATTTGAGACCAGCCTGGGCAACACAGTGAGACCCCATCTCTACAAAAAATTAAAAAAATTAGCCAGGCTCAGTGGCTTACGCCTGTACTCCCAGCTACCCACGAGGCTGAGGGGGAGGATCACTTGAGCCCAGGAGTTCAGGGCTGCAGTGAGCTATGATCTTGCCACTGCACTCCAGCCCTGGCAACAGAGCGAGACCCTATCTCTAAAATGATGATAATAATAATAATAAAAATCGGGCCAGGCACAGTGGCTCACACCTGTAATTCTAACACTCTGGGAAGCCGAGGCCGGTGGATTACTTGAGCTGAGGAGTTTGAGACCAGCCTGAGCAAGAGCGAGACCCTGTTTCTACTAAAAAAAAAAAAAAATATATATATATATATGTATATATATATATAAAGAAATTAGCTAAACAACTAAAAACATGTATAGAAAAAATTAGCCGGGCATGGTGGTGCACGCCTGTAGTCCCAGCTACTCGGGAGGCTAAGGCAGGAGGATTGCTTGAACCCAGGAGTTTGAGGTTGCTGTGAATTAGGCTGACGCCATGGCACTCTAGCCCGGGCAACAGAATGAGACTCCGTCTCAAAAAAAGAAAAAAAAAAAAAAAAAAAAAAAATATATATATATATATATAAATAATAAAAATCAGTAAAATCTGTTAAAGTGACAAAAATGAAATAAGCTCTTCCCACCTCATCTCCAGTCACTTTTCCATGATCCTGTTTGATTTTTTACACCTCTGAAATGATCTGTTTACTTTTTTAGAAAGCCTGTTTGTTTACTTGTTGGTTTTCAGAGCTGTCTACTCTCCAGGAGCAGAAATCCTGTTTGCGCCTGGTTTAATTCCTGGGGCCTAGCACAGTGGCTGGTGTGCAGGAGGCGTCAGTAAGTATTTGTCAAAAAAAGGAATGACAGCCCCTTAGCTGTATGGGTCAGCGGGCCCCACAGACAGGCCGAAGCTCCTGGCTTCTCTGGCCGCAGGCGGGGAGTGCAGGGCGCGTGGGAGGGGCCGAGCGGCTCACCCGCAGGAAGGAGTCCAGGGCGCCGTTCTCCATGAACTCAGTGAGGATCATGACGGGCACACTGTTGGTGACCACGCCCTCCAGGCGGATGATGTTGGGGTGCTCGAACTGGCCCATGATGGAGGCCTCGCTCAGGAACTCGCGCCGCTGCCGCTCCGTGTAGCCACCCTTCAGGGTCTTGATGGCCACACAGCTCTCCTTCTTGCCGGGGGCCTTGAGCCGGCCCCGGCACACCTCGCCAAACTCCCCTGCAGCAAGGACACGAGGGTCAGCTCCCCTCGAGCCCCGGCGTGGCCCTGGTGCCCTCCACCGCATGCCCGGTGCCAGGCAGTTTGCCTCTCACCTGCGCCAATCACCTCTTCAATCTTCACATAGGAGACGTCGATCTCTTTGGCAAATTCCCTCACAGCCTCATTCGGGTCTTCGTAAGTGAAGGGGTCAATGTAGACCTTAGTACCTGGGGAACCGGGCAGGGCCCCGTTAGCCAGGGAGCAACTTCCATGGCCATGACTCGGAGGACACCCTCTTGCCCCCCAGCCCCTGTTTCCGCCAGATTAGGGCGACCCACCGTGCCCGATGAGATACTGTCCGTGTTTGTCCGAATATTCTGCTTCTCTCCCAGTGCTCTGCTTCCTGTAGCCAGTGAGAAAGAAGCAAAAGGTAAACTGAGTCACATATCTTTATGTCCCCATAGAGGAACATGGGTAAACTGAGTCACGAGTCGCTATGTCCTCATAGAGGAACATGGGGAAGGGAGGGACAGGGACAGGAGATGATTCCAAGGGGACACAGGCTGGTGGGGCACCCAGAAAGGCTTGCCCTGGACCACGCGGGCAGGTGGCAATCTCCTCAGGGCCTCCAGGTGCTCAGAGCCCTTACCTGAGGCAGAGAACCGCGATGACAATGACCACCAGGACCAGCACCACACCCACGACTGCTGTGCCTGCAATCAGGGCCAGCTGCTCCCGCCAGCTGTCACTGTCTGAGGGAGAAAAGGCTGCTGACCAGGAGACCCCAGTGGCCCCTGCGGGCCCCAGCCCCGGCCTGTGGCTCCTGAGCTGTGGTCTCTTAAGCCCAGGCCCCCAGCACGGTGGGACGGGTGGAGGGAGAGGACACAGGGGAGTGGGGGCAGGGGATGAACAGTGGGTTTTGAACTATTCTCCACGGGCCTGTGGGCTCCTCTGAAATCCCTCAGGGTAAGGGGGGGATGTCTCCCAACCCGGTCACTGCCAGAGCAATTTGGATTTTGTTCTATCATAAATACTCGTGTCCACAAAAATTCTCCTTTAAATGAAAGGTTCTAAAGGCGAAAAATTAAGACCTATAGCCAGACAGTGGAAACAACCCAAACGTCCATCAACAGATGAATGTATAAATGAAATGTGCTATATCCATACAATGGATTATTATTCCCCCATAAAAAGAAACGTAGCATTGTCAACATGCCGCGACATGGATGAAACTCGTTATGCTCAGTGAAAGAAGCTGCCAGTCACAAAAGACCACACATTGCAGGATTCCATTTCTATGAAATATCGGGGTAGGCATGTCCACAGGGACAGAGAGTAGATCAGTGTTTGCCAGGGGCTGGGGCGACAGGAGGATTGGGGGATGACGATGACGGCTAAGGGGTGTAGGTTCTCTTTTTAGGGTGCTGGAAATGTCCTAAAATTGTGGTGATGGCTGCACAATTCTGTGAATATATTAAAAGCCATCGAATTTTGTACATTCGAAATGGGTGAATTGTATGGCATAGGAATTACATCTCAATAAAAAATTTTTTAAAAGTCACAAGGTTTAGAAAGCCACTGTTCCAGCACATTAGAACCAACACATGCTACCTCATTTAATCCTCAAAGCCCTGTGACAGGCTTCACGACATTCCCATTTTACTGGATGAGGGACCCGGGCTCACAGGTCAGGCTGTTGCAAAAGGTCACGAAGCCGGTCGGCCGCCAAGCCAGACTTCATGCCCAGCTGTGGGTTTTGGTTTCTACACCCTACCCTCTCCCCACTAGGCTGTGCCTTGCAGTGGGGAGAAAGAGGGGTGCAGGGATGTGACTTTGGGGTCCCCTGACCTCGCGCTGCCCCCCAGGCTCACCGTCCAGCTGGGTCTGGCTGTGGTGCTCCTGGCCGAAGGGCCCATAGCCGGCCTCAGAGCGCGCCCGCACCTGCACCAGGTAGCTGGCTCCCCGCTTCAGCCCCCGCAGCTCCGCCCGGTTTTCCGACGTCTTCAGGAACCGCACACTGCTGGGGCCCTCGGCGCCCTGTCCAGGAGGAGGCGGGGACTGGCTGTCACCCAGGGCCCCCAGTTTCTGCGGCTCTTCCTGCTTCCCCCCACACTCCTGTGACCCCATCACTAGCATCGTGGTCCTGCTGGGCGGCAGGTGACAGGTGAGGCCTCTTGGCTCACTTCTACACGTACTGTGCGGTGGGCTTTGCATTCATTGTATCATCTACTTGCAGCGATTCTGTGCTGGGCCTGTTCTCCCAGCTGTTCTACAGACTGGGAGACTGAGGCTTGAGGCAGCCAAGGGGCCAGCCACGGTCACACAGCTAACACCTGGCAGAGCTGGAATTCAAATGCTGCCAGATGCCTGCAGTTCAGGTGTCCCAGCCCCACCCCCAGGGCCAGAGCCTGGTCTTACCTTCTCATGGTACTTGACCTCGTAGTCCAGCACGGCTCCACTGGGCGCCCGGGGAACAGCCCAGGCCAGGCTCAAGCTGCTGGGTGATGACCGAGTCACCCGGATGTCGGACACCGCTGGGGGCACTGGGGACAGAGACACACAGGCCCTTCTGCATGGCAGGTCCACCATGGCAGGTCCACCTCTTTCTAACTCTCCCTCTGCTGGCTACACGTGTCCCCCCTCCAGCTGTTCCGGGAACTCCTTCTGATCCTCCCTGCCTGGCCCCCGCCTGGCTACCTCTGCATCTCTCTCTTTCTGCTTCCTGCCCCAAAAACCTTGACCCTCCACGCTTCCCAGGGACCCCATTCCCCAGCCCCACCCCTGCCGGTCAGGCCCCCAGCCCATCCACACCCCTTGCAGGCCTTTCCCACTGACGTGTGTCTCCCATCCAACCACGGGCTGCCTGGCCCCCAGTCTCACCCTCTCGGTCAGTGGTGACATTGACAGGCTCAAACGGGACGGGCCCTGTGGCTAAGGAGGACACCCCGTTCAAGGCAGTGACCTCGAAGGTATAGGTGAAGTCAGGACGCAGCCCTCGAACTGCCACCCAGGGCTCCACCAGGTCCCGGGGCCCGGGGTCGAAGGTCAGGTCTCCCCCGCAGGTCGTGCAGGAGCCCCCGGGGCGGCACTCTCGGCAGCGGAGCGCGTAGGTGAGGTCCTCTCGGCCGCCGGACTCGAGGGGGGCACTCCACTCCAGGTACAGGGAGGAGCCATTCAGGCGAGGGACCACGCTTCGTGGAGCGGAGGGTGGGGCTGTGGGAGAGGGGGAGTCAGGCAGAGGCTGCCCCAATCCGCAGGGCAGGGAGGGGGCAGCAGAGGGACAGGCAGCCGCGACAACTTCCTGCCTTGGAGATGGTGTGTTTCACCTGCTCCCCCAGGCTGGGGACCAGTGTGCCAGGGTCCACAGGAGGAAGCCCGGGGAGGACGGGGGCTGTGGTGGGTCCGCCCCAGAGGTCTGCACTCCCTTCCCAATGAACTGCCCCTGGCTACCGGTCACTTACTGGTGCAGGGTGCACCCCGGGGGTCCGTGCGGGCCCGAAAGTACCCAATGCGGCACTGGCAGACAGGTGATCCAATGGTGTTAGAATGGCTGTTGGCTGGGCACGGCTGGCAGGACCCCTCTCCTGACAGGGGCTTGAAGGTGCCCTGGGCACAGGCTGAGAGACAGAGAGAGAGAGAGAGATTTTTCATCAAAAGCATGCACCAAACATCCTTTTGGATTTAAGGCTGCACGAAGTGCTAAGGCAGGAGAACGGAAGAAGGATGTCAGAAACCTGACCTCTACGAGGAGAAAGGAGACCCTCCCTCCACAGCAGGGTCCTAACCATTTATGACCCTGACCTTGGCAGTCCGGGGAAGCCTACAGATCCCTGCTCAGGATAACGATTTTAAACGTACATCACAAAATTGGATTGCAAAGGAAGCAAAATAAGTTGAAATGATCAAAACATTAAGAAAAGAAGTTCATGATACAGCAATATTTGCATTTCTTTATTAACAAGATATAGTAGCAGGTCTCATAATCTCTGTGATGTGGAAGTCATGGTGAGCAAAAACAACATTTTGAGATTCTTGAGGCACCTGGAATGGGCTGCAGGTACCCGTGATTTGTCAGGTGCTCAAGTCTCAGGTCCTGTTGCGACCACAGGGCAGTTGCTGACATTCCACACAGTGGAATTTCAGGTGGAGAGTCGTGAAAATAAAAAGTCATTTTTTTCCTCCACCAAAGCCCACGGATTCCCTACATCCCATCTATAAAACCCAGGCCAAGCAGCCCTGCTCCAGAGAAGAAGCTAAGTGAGAATTCACTATCAGCAAATTAGAGGCCACAATGAACAAGAACAGACACCATGACCCCTTTGTCCTGAGCCAGACAAGGTTCCCTCCCCAGGCCAGTCCTGCACCTGGAATTGGACAGGGTTGGAGAGAAGAATCTGGAAGTGAGGAAGGGCTCAGAAAACGGGCCTTCCAGGAACTGAGTGCCCAGGAGAGTGAAGAATGTTCAAAACGAAAACTTAAGAGGTGGGTCCACGAGTGGCGTGTCGGACCCTCCCCCGGATAGGCAGGCTTCGTGGGGGAAGCTCCAGCCCTCACCTCGGCACTTGGTGTTCCCCTCGGCAGCCTCGAACCCCGAAGCACAGCTGCAGCCTGTGACCGGCTGCTCGGCCCACTGGCCGTCCTCGCGGCAGTAGAGGCTGGGGCCAGGGCCTGGGGCGGGGACGGCATCGGCCACGCAGCTCCCTGCGACAGGCACGACCAGCTCCCGAGGCACAGTCTCCGGGAAGTGGGTTAGGTTCACAGTTAGTGGGGGACACTTCTTGTAGAAGAGGTGCAGGGACAGCAGCGCCATGCAGGCCCCCTGGTCCTGGAAGGCTAGGTAGAAGCCGGCCTTGCTGAGTGGTCCCAGACGGAGGGTCTTAATGTTCACCTTCCCGGTGGCCTCGGCTCCAGGGCGCTTCCGGGTCAAATGCTCAGCAGCCACCGTGTCCACCTGCCGGGCGGGGAAGATGCACTGCTGCTGTCCCCACTCCCGTGAGGACCCAGGGACTATCTTCTTCCCAGCTCACCCTCCCTGACTTCCTGGGTTCCTGTTCCGGAACGTTCTCTCCTCCTTCCACGTGCACACTTTCCTGCAGGCTCCAACATTGTCCATTCATCCTTAACGAGCTCCTACCATGTATCCAGCCTCTGTCCTGCACCCGTTCGCTTACTCGTTCAACAAACATTTACCAATAGCTACGCCACACCAGGCCCTGACCCCAGAGCCAAAAAGACAGAAACGAATGCCTCCCAGAGAAGTCATAAAGCACCACGGTGCTGGGCTAGCTATGTGCGCAGTGCGGGATTCCAGGGCACACAGAATCAGCCAAGGCCGCACAGAGAGACCTCGGGCTGGAACTTGGAAGACAGGTAGGGGTTGGGTGGAAGAGGCCGGGAGAAAGCATGCAGGGCGATGCATCAGGTGACGCGGAGCCGGGGGCTGTGAAGGTGTAGTCAGGGAACAGAAGCACAGTGGGGTAGGGCGGCTGAGGTGTCGCAGGAGCAGCATGAGCCTGGGCCTCCCAGGGGGGCTGGCCAAGCAGCCAACATGCACTCCACTGCTCCACCCTGGGGACCACCTTCTTCCCTCCCCAGAGTTAAGCCTCCTCCTTCCAGCCCCCTGCAGCCCTGCCAAAGGCCTGCTTGCTAGGAGCCCACCTTGGCCGAGGCCGAGTCCCAGGGCGGCTGCGTACCTTGATGTAGGGGTTCTCCATCCAGGCTGGCGAGATGGCTGTGGCCGTGTCAGCATCACTCTCGTAGTAGAAGACGGTGAAGGTCTCCTTGCAGGAGCGCCCGGCCCGCGGTAGGGACAGGCACTCGAGCATGGTGAAGCGCAGCGTGGCGTACACGTGGACGGCACCGCGCCGTGGGACCCAGCCGGTGCGCAGCCAGTGGGCCAGGCCTGGGGCCCGCTGCACGTCGCACACCTCGTAGGTGCGCACACTGTGCTGCTCCTCGTCCAGGCCGCTCAGCTCCTCCCACTGTGGGGAGAAGGGGCTCAGCCTGGGGCCACTGCGGGGGGGGGGGGGTTCTGCATGGGGCGTTTCTCACGGAGCAAGGGGGAACTAGGAGGAACTGGGGGAGAGGCTGCTGGGGGTCCTCTCAGAGCAAGGGCTCAGAGGAACACTTGCTCAGGCTACTGCCATCTGGGGCGGCGAGGGGGGTACAGGAAGCAGGCAGTGCAGTCACCCCTCCTCCTTCCTCCCTCAGTTTCCCTCCAGAGCCCCAGCTCCCGGGCCTCGCTCTTACCTGCCCCTCCACCTGAGGGAACGTCACCCACTTCAGATCAGCAGTTTCCAGTTTTGTGTTCAGCAGGGTCTCTGAGACAGACGAGAGACAAAGTCAGCACTTGGGGCAGGGCGGGGGCCAGGAGGACCAGACCCCTGGGAACTGAGACAGGTGGGTCCTCTTAGCTCCAAGCTAGAGGAGTGCGGGGTGGGGGGGGCAAGCTATGCCCTCTGTACCCCCCTCTGACTTCCCACCTCTTTTTCTGAATGCCAACCCCACCCCCAACAGCCCCAGCCCCCAGACCCCCACAGATCTAGGCCTCCCTGAGGGCTGTGCCCTAAAGCAGGGGCAAAAACCAAAATGCTGGAAGGGAAGCAGGGTCAACAGTGCAGAAAGGGTTAAAAGGAGAGCTGCCCTGGGCCTGACCAGCACCCAGCACCCAGCACGTGGGCAAAGGGCTTCTGGCAGAGGACACACCTCCCTAGGGGCTGTCTCAGCCTCTACATTCCCTTCCCTGTCTACCCCCACCCAACTCCACTCCCCTTCCAAGTCCCCAGCCCCTCTTCAGGCCTCCACCGCCTCCCTCCTCTAAAGTGGTGCTCTGCAACTGAGGCCCAGCCCTGTCCCCTCCCCAGAACCCCTCCCCGCCAGTCCTCAAGGAAGTGCTGGAGGCCAGGACGCTTGGGTTCCCGCCCTGGGCCCTGCAGAGGCCTCACATCTGGATTTGGTTACGGGAAGGGGAGGAGAATGGGGGTGGGGGGATGAACACACCTGGCTTGGCTTGCATCATGGGGGAGGGGACAGGCACTGGCGGAAGGGGGGATTAGGAAAAACTACACAGCCCCCGGCAGTGGAGGGTGGCAGTGGAGGGTGGCGTAAGGACGGGGGGGAAGGTGGGGGGTCCCCTGGGAGGAGCAGAGATGGGGCCCCCCCGGGGGAGTCAGCAGCACACCTGGGACCAGCACCATGGGGACTGCAGGAGGGAAGGAAGGGGGGTGGGTGGGAGGTGGGACAGCTCCTCCCAGGGACCTAGTGATGTCCAGGGGGCTGGGGCAGGAGGCAGGCAGACCTGACCAGCCTGAGGTGAGGCCCTGGGCCCCCAAGGGTGGCAGGAGACAGCACAGCAC
Organism: Eulemur rufifrons; assembly: GCF_041146395.1. Taxonomy (NCBI): domain Eukaryota; kingdom Metazoa; phylum Chordata; class Mammalia; order Primates; family Lemuridae; genus Eulemur; species Eulemur rufifrons. Next base: position 10,061,841 of record NC_090996.1, on the reverse strand, counting down.
ATTGGGGACAGGATGCCCGGGTTCTGGGGAGGGGGGGATAGAGGCTGCCGTCTCCACCCTCCATTGTTCCAGGCTGGATAGTGTTTTCCTGTCTCCAATTTACACACTGTCTCTGCCTCAGGGCTGTCCTCAGCTGAGCACTGGCTCACTTTCTCTCACCCTATCTGGGGCTCCGGCCTCCAGCTTGCTTTGATCTGTCAGTTCAATGCCTCTCACCTCTCTCTGTCCCACTCTCTGTCCACTGCCATTTCTCTTCCTGTCTCTATCTCTTCTTGCTTTTGTGTCTCCCACCCTTTTCACCCTCCTTCGGGCACATGGCTTTGGATAAATTACTTAACGTTTCTAAGCCTCAGTCTCTTCATCTGATAAATGGGGGCAATACTACCTCCCACCCCCGGCGTTGTCGGGAACGGTGAAAATAGCATTTGTGAAGCGCTAGGCACAGGCCTGGTGCTCGGGCGGCCTCAGGCACAGGCACGGGAGTAACCATTTCCTCTCTGCATCCATGCCTTCCTCTCGCCACACTTCGCCCTGTGGTTTTTCTGCCCCTTTGGCCTCCTTCTTCCCCCGTCCACGGTCCTCTCCCCTTTCTTTCTCTGAGCCGGGCAAACCCACCTTCACTCCCTCCCCACGCCTCTCCTTTGATCCCCAGCCCAGAGCAGACCTGCCCTGCCTGGGGGAGAGGGGTTTTCCCCCTACCTGTCTTTGATTCCTCCCCCTGCAGGAGGCCCCGACGGCCCACTCCCTAGAGACCCCTTTGATAGGCAGTGAAGGGGTGGGAAGCAGCTCACAGAAAGGAGATTAGGGATCCAGGAGGGTTTATAGGGCTCTGGGCTCCCCCTCTAGGGGCGGAGCGGGGACACAGACTCATGGATGAAGAAATATTTGGAGATGAATATAGAAAAACAGACATTTGGAGGAGAGACTAGGAGGTCATAGTTGGGCTGAGTTAGGGCCACACGGGCTGTGTAGGTCCATTTCTGCTGGCCAGCTGAAGGACTCAGGCAGGACGGGGGTCTAGACAGCATTTAGAGGGGTGGGGTGCAGCCGGGGGAAACCAGGGAAGGGGTCGCACTGCAGCAAGGGCAGTGGCTGGGAGAGCGATGGGGGGGGGGTGTGTGTGTGTGGAGTGCAAATGCAGGAGGCCATCCTGACAGCAGTGTGCAATTGCGGGACCAAGGTGTGGATGCTAAGGAACTGCCGGCGGGGGTCGTTTTATGGCCTAGCCCGAAGTTCTGCCTGGTCTGCAGTTGCTCTTCCAGAAACGTTCCCTCATGTTTGGGGAGAGGTGGGGAGTGGGACAGAAACTCTGCGGATAGTTTTGGAGTTCGGGGTAGGGAGGGCAGGAAAGGCTGCCAAGGTCGTCTGGAGTCAGCAGTACGAATCGGGGGAGCCGAGCTAGGGGAGCGTCCCGGGTCGCCGCTCGACTCCATCTCTTCCCAAACAAAAGAAAACTCCACTCCCCGCCGGGCCGCCTCCTCCCCGCCCCCCCTCCCGCTCCAGCTCCGTTGGTCCGAAGCGTCTGGGTTGGGGTGCTGGGGTAGGGGTAGAGAGAGGTCGGCTTCTCTACTCCGAGACCCAACTTTGGGGGCCCAAGGAGTGACGGGGTGCCCCCAAGGAAACTCACCTTCTAAAGCGGTGACGAGCGAAGCCCAACAGAGCAGCGCCCGGAGCTCCATGGCGCCGCCTGACTCCGGTAGGATCCGATCCGAGTTTGGGGGGCCCTAGCCCCCCCAGGTTTGACCCCCCTCCCCCGGGCGGGTGGACGCCAACTCCCTGCGCGGGACTCTCCGTCGGCGCCCTTAGCGCGGGGCCATGCGGGCGCGCCGGGCACCGGGAGGCGGCGCCCAGGTGTGGCCCCGTGTCTCCGCCGCGCGCGCAGGCGGCTGGCCGGGGGCGTCCTGGCAGTGGCCGCGCCGGGCGGGCGCAGAGCGAGACGTGGCTGGAGTAGGGGATCCTCCGGGGCCTCGGGGTCCCGCCCCGGCTGGCGGGGGGTGAGCCGCCGGTTCGCGTTCTCCCCCCCTCCCTGGAGTGACGCTGCTTGCGCTGCGGGGCCAAGTGCGCTCCGCGCGGGCAGGGAGGGTGGGAGCCCGAGCGGGGACGGAGCGGGAGGGAGGGAGACTACGGCGAGGGGCCGGGCGGGCCGGGCCGGGGCTGGGCCGCGCTGGGACTGGGCCGGGCGGCGCCTGGCCCGGGAGGGAGGGGCGCGCGGGGGGCGGGGCAGCTCCCCCCAGCCCGGGCTCGACGAGGGGGCCCGGGCACGCTCATTGGAGCGCGCGCTGCTGAATAATTCATGAGGGAAGCGGAGAGGGGCGCCCAGCGGAGCAGGTCGGGAAGTTGGGAGAAAGTTTGGCGAAGGGGGAGGGGTAGCGGGCGAGGAGCCCGGGGACCGCCCAGACGAGCACAGTGGCCGTGCGCCTTGCCCGGGACCGAGCATGTCCGGGCTGGGGCCCAGGGACCCCCGGGACAAGCCCGAACCTAGCAGACACCAGGCGAGCAGGGAACACACCGAGCAACACGGAGGGCCGCACGGGCGTGCGCGCAATGTGCATGCAGCACACACACAAAGCCCGCTCTGACCTCGCTGCGGACCTGAGATTCCACTCTTGGATGAGCCCACCACCCCTAGTTGGCGCAGGGAATTGCGGGGGGGCGGGGGGGGAAGGGAAGGAGAAAGAAAGAGGTAGAAGCTTTTGAGGATGGAGGCTCGCCCAGAGGACCCGGAGCGAACGTTCACACAATCATTCCCTAAACATTAAGTATTGGGGACCTACTGTGCGCGCAGCCTAGCGCTGAAAATGTGCAGAGGAGGTGCGCACTGGGTTGCGCTGGGGAGGAGTATAGAAAAATCAAGGAAGCGAAGGTAAATAAAAGGTAGGTTTGTCCCAGAGGGTGAGGGGTCCGGATAGATCTGCAAATCACCCTTCTCACTCTCACTCTCACGTTTGGGGGGGGTTCCCCCTCCGCCCGCAGCCGTGACCCCGGAGGCTGGGGCTGGGGCTGCTGCTGCTGTCTTTCCTGAGGCTGTTTCCTGTCTGGCTCCTGGGGGCCCTCGGGATGGTTGGGAGGGGCCCTTCCTCTCATTGCCAACTCCCCCCACTTCCCATCCATCACTTAGTAGGGAGGGTCCAGGAAAGCTGTGCTCCTCCCACCAGCCCCCCCTTTCTACTTCAGGGCACCTATAGTGTGGATCACTGGGTGGAGGGATGGGGCTGTGTGTGCTGCGGGAGCCAGCCCCTGCAAGAGCTGGAAGGAAAGGACTTCGACTCAGAAAGTAATTAAGGGGGACAGAGTCTGGAGCAGCTAAGCGGCCAAAAGATAAGGAAGGAGTCGTCCAGGATGCTTGGGGGGCTGCCGAGCTCCCTGACCCCCACCGCCCAGAGAGGACAGCCAGGCCTGGGATGACCTCTTGTCCCAGCCTACTTATCTTCCTCCACAAGAGGTGCTCCCCACACCCCTGCCCTTCCTCGTTGCCCTGCCTGGGTCCTGCTCCGGGGTGGGGGGGTCACCGAGGGCAGGAAACAGCCGGCTTCGCTGGAGCCAGGCAGACCAGGCTGGAGCTGGGAATCCCCTCCTCCCTTCCCGATCTGGGCCGGCCTTCCCTTCTCTTATGCAGCTCTCCCTCCCTGTCTTCCACACGTGCCCCCAACCCTCCCCTTTTGTTGCCCCCCCGCCCCCCCCGCATAGATCTTCTATGCTCTAAAAGTTATGTCTTCTATCTCCTCCTGGGCTGTGCCCTTGACACCCCTGTCCCCAGACCCTTGATTGCTTGAATTTTCCCATTTAGTGGGAGATGCAGTTCATCATGAGGGGGTGGGTACACAGAGGAGTCACATGCCTGAACAAGGGAGAGACACACACCACAGCGAAATGAGGCAGGGTGGACTGAGCGGCTTGATGAGACAGAGGGGTGAAGGGGTGAAGCAGCTCCCTTCAAACTGGAGCCCTGTGTATTGATCCCTGGGGGCCAGGACCCCTCAGCTAAAGGGCAGAGAGGGCCCTAGGTTAGAAAACACCCATCCTATCCCATGTCAGGTCATCAGCCCCACTCCCCAGCCTATAACCAGGTTCCTAGTACCTAGTGTATACGACTCAAAGAATCAAAGAGTGAATAAATGAAACCTTTATTGAGCATCTACTACGTGCCAAGTGATCACTGTGCTAGTTTTTAAGATATGCAAAACATGGCTCCTGCCTCAAAGAGAATCTGGTGAAAATTAATATAATTTTTTTTGTATCATCTCATGCATTATAATCTGGTGAAAATCCCGTGATTTCCCCTTTCCATGGCGATGACATCTGAGATCTTTCACTCCACTTCTCAGGAACCACCCTTGGTCTATCCTGTGTGCGTGAGATCATTTCCTCCATACCTAGACCACCCAGAACCCAGAACCGCTTTCCAGGCAAGCTAATTCAGTAGCCATTGAATTGCATGACACAGGTGAGCAGTGTCGCTACCTGAATCCATGCTTGTTCTACAGACCTCAACAAATCTCTCCTTTCCTCATTATTAGAGCACTTCACTGTCCCCCCATCCCAGATGTTAGGCTGTCACCCTCATTCCCTGCCCAGAGCAATACACTGTTGTCACACACTGCCTTGCCAGGACTTGTGCAGAGCATCCCCGAATAGCTGGTAGAGTTTCTTTTTGTTGTCCACATAGTGAGAGTTGTTTTGCATAGTGTTAGAGTTAGGACTTTTCCTATGTGTAATAAATAACAAACAACAAATCATCCCTTTTCTCAGTAAATCATTGACCTTGTCACCTCTCTTCCCATATCCCAGTTTCCCCCCTTCTGGGCCACCTAATTGTGTCAGGTACAAAGTTCAGGTTTACCTGGAAGTTCATGAAGTTTAAGCCCCAGTGCCTCTCACCTGCCTGGCTTCTTCCACCGCCCTAGTTAATGAATGCCATCAATTTAAACAGTTTTTAGTGTGTGTCACAGCAGGAGAACACTTGATCTGAAATTTTACAGCTCTATTATGAAAGAAATTTGATAGAGGTTTTGACATTCCCAATTATGAGTTGTAAAGATCAAAGAACTTTTTATAAACCCTCAATAACGAAAGAAAAAAAATTTGATCGGTTATACTAAAGACTGACAGAGAGAATAGAAAACAATATTACAGAAATCATTATCATAGGTAATTATAGATGATTTTTGTAATAGGTGGTCAAAGAATACACATCTAAGAAAAAGATAGGAAATGAAAGTATTACAGAGGTGTATCAGGCTTATTTGCTACAAATATTGTTATTTTTCTAGATTTTGTAATATTTATATTTGTCACCTTTTAAACATTTGCCACTGGTTGTGATTTCTCAATCTAAACACATTAATTTTTATATCTAATTTTATAATCATAATTTTATTTTCACTTTCTTAAGGAAGGTCCCCCAAATTGTATAAACTTTAGGACCCACAAAATCTGAACCCACCCCTTTATGCAGAGTGTCCTATACAAAGTGTATATAAAACTTCATTAATTTATTAGTGATTGTATATTTACTTGTGTGTGGCTCTGTGTTTCAGGAAAGCAGGTAAACAGATGTTATGCCCCCCACTGTAAGTCCTGTGCAGGTCTGGCCCATAATAAGTGCTTAATGTATATTTGGTGACTATTTATTTAGAGACAGGGTCTTACTCTGTCACCCAGGAATGTGGTGGCCCTATCATAGCTCACTGTAACCTTGGGCTCCTGGGCTTAAGCTATCCTCCTGCCTCAGCCTCCCAAGTAACAAGGACTACAAGGTCACACCATTATGCCTGGCTAATTTTTAAAAAATTTTTATAGAGAGGGGGGTCTTTCTATGTTGCCCAGGCTGGTCTCCCCAAAATCCTAGTCTCAAGCCATCATCCCACCTTGGAGCACTTATTTATTGAACATTTCCAATGGGGCACGATGGAGAACATAAAGCCATCCTCCGCCTTCCAGGACTCAGGGGTAGAAACAGCTCAGGGGTAGAAACATCCTTGAGACCCATGAGGTTAGGTGTGAGCATAAGTGGTGGTGTCCAGAGGGTCCCAGGGGATCAGGGAGGAAGCACAGCTAATCTAGCCTACAGGTTCCAGGTGCACTTTCTATAGGTTGGTGCTGTCTGCATGAGTCCTAGTGAAGACTGGTGGGAAAGGAGTTTAAAGGCAGAAGCAGCAACAAATATAGAAGTGCAGACATGGTGAGATTGCCTCGTTCAGAGAGCTGCCAGAGGTCATGACGCCAGGGCAGAGAACTCAAGGACCGTGGATGAGCTGGAGAGGTGAGTAAGGGCCAGCCTCAGGTCATTCCCTGGTTTTTCCAGGAGTGTTGGCTTGTCCTGAACACCTTGGGGAACCTCTGAAGGGTTTTAGGTCAAGAAGCAACATCGTGGGGTTTGTAGGGAGAGATCCCACTTGTACAAGTTAGGAGAATGGGTTGAAAGAGATAAGGGCTGAAGGCAGAAAAACCAGTGCAGCATCCAAGTGACAATGTGGGCTTGAGCTCAAGTAGGGGGTGTGTGTGTGTGTGTGTGTGTGTGTCTCTGTGTGTGCACGAGTGCGCTGTGTGCAATCAGGGGTGGATTCAAGAGATGTTAAGGAGCTAGAGTAGGCAGCACATGGAGCCTGGCTGTGGCAGTGAGGAAAACTGAAATCAAGGCTGATTCAAGTTTAAAATCTCTGTGCACCATCCAGGCAGCAGGGCCAGAGGTCAACAAGGTCTGAACTGCAGGGTCTGGAGCTCCAAGACAGCTCTCTGGCTGGAGACACAGGTTCGGGTGTTATTGGAATAGGGTGGTCCCCGAAGCCTTGGGGAGTAGGAGTGGAGGGTGTGGCAGAGATGCTACGAATTGGGAAGACCAGACTGAGGAAGACAAAAACAAACATTATCATATTTAAATCGTCATCATCAGAACCTAGTTAAGGAGGCGGGATGGGTATAATCATGACACGTATTTTCAAGATGAAGAGATGGTTTCAGAAAGTTAAGTGACTTGTCAAATGCTCTCAGCAAGTAGATCCCCCCAGGCCAGGCAAGTAGATCCCTGTTGTGTTCTCCCACTGCTCTCTGCAGACAGAAGGGGCTCCCAGGCCCACCTCCAAGGACCTGTAAGATCCCCCAGCTCCTTCTCCTCCTTCCTCTCTTACTCACAGGGCCCAGGCCAGGCAAGGCGGTTTCCCTCCCTCTGCCCTGGAGCCTTTCTCTTTCCACTCGCCCTGAAAGGGGTGTGATTTACCCCCTAACATTCCGTGGAGACTTTCCTACCCTGACCCCACCCTTGCCACTGGGGATAGAGGAAGGGACCCTGAGCATGATTGGAATAGTAGGGGGCTGAGAGAACCAGCTAGGAATGGCCGTGAGCACCAGTGAGCTGGTAGGAATGGGTGGAACTCCCAGCAGAGGCAGGGACACCAGAGGGGGTGGAGGTGGGGAAGATGGAAGCTAAAGGGCTTTGACTGGAGGGGTGGGTGAGGGGAGTGGAAAGGTGGGGGAGGAGGGGGGGAGAGGTAATGGGAGGCTCATTGTCCCAGCAGGGGGAAGTCTTTTGTTTCCTCTCTTCCCCTGGCAGCCTGACAGGATATGAGGCCAAGCCCCCCCCCATGCCAGCATCCCCCCACCCACTGGACGGGACTGTGGCCCTTCCCTTACCATTGTGTCCTTGACCTGAATGGGGGCGGGGTTGGCAGGAGGCGGGCTCTAGGACAGACTATAAGGAGGACTATCTGTGGCTGGGGGCTAGGCTACCTGGGTCCTGGAGGGATAAGAAACCCTTGGGCTGGTTAGTGGTGCTTGGCAGGGCAAGATCTGTCTGTGGGGAGGAGCAGGAAGCCAGGCCGGGTGGGGCCAGCACAGAGGGTAGCAGGTCAGGCCGGGGGGGAGGTAGGCCGGGGCCGGAGGAGATGACGCAGGGCTTCAGGCCTCTCCCAGCCCCCACTTTTCCAGCCTGGGGGCCAGAGAGCTCACCTGAACCTCGGCCCCTCTCACTCCACCCCACCCCCTCCATTCCGTAAGGTTGACATCACCCGACCAGGGCAGCAGGGATCTGGTAGAGCCCAGCAAGCTCAGGTGTCCCTCCTGGGCCTTCCACATCCAGTTCCCAGGATGCCCTCCCTCCCCAGGATCCAGGAGTCTGGCCTCACACTGCTGTCCTCTAGCAACCCTGGAATTTCATCCCTCCCCTCTGCTGCCTCCTGGGCCAGTTTGCTCCATCAGCTGTTCCTGCAGGAAGGGCGCCCTGCTCAGCTCTGCCTCTCTTCCCGAGCCTTTTGTTTGCCGGGTCTGCAGGAAATTGTAGGGGCGGTGGCCACGGGCTCATCTGCCCCTGGGAGCTGGGGGAGGGGGTTCCAGATTCACCAGACTTAATCCTGGGGGGCTCACGGCGGGAGTCGGGGGTGGGGCAGAGGGATCTCCAGGGAATTAGCATTTAAGGCCTAACTCTGAGTAGAGCACCCGCGGGCTGGGCAGATTGGACATGCTTGTCCTCAAGGGGCTGGACCGAGTATATGTGCGTGTTTGAGGATCTGGGATCCCTAGAACTAGAGGCTGGGCGGACACCCTGAGGTCACCTAATAGGATAACAGGGGCGTTGACACCAGGGGAGGAAAACCTAGATACTAAATCCCACAACCTTGTCTTACACGCCTCCGGTCCTGAGGATCCCAAGAGGCAGGGAGGCAGGTCAGACCAAGCAGTCTCTGAAACTTAGTTTATTATCTTTTTCTTTAAAAAATGGTGGAGAGGAGGACCAGCACGTAGCCCGAGAATTCGCGCCTTCCCAGGACGCAACCGCAGAAAAGGCGGCGGCGTGGGCGCTCTGGCGGGCCGGCGTCCTCTCGTTGGTTGCCCTCTCTCTGAAGCCTCGCTGGGCGCCGCCATCTTCCCTTTCCAACAGTCACGTGAGCAGTCAGCCCTAGGCCGCCGACTGGTGGCGGTCTGGAGGATCCCGGAGGGTTCCAGAAGCCACACACAAGCCAGTCAATGAATGGTTATTGAGGGCCCGCGCTGTTCGAGGAGCCCGGAGTTTGGGCAGTGAAGAAAACAGAAGCTCCTGTTTCGTGAAGCTTAACTTTCTATTGGGAGTAGGCAGTAGGCAGCCAATGAACAAGATAAATAAGTAAATGATTTATGTTGGGTGGTATTGAGTGCTTTGGAGGAAAAAAATATGAAGGGGGCATGGGGCGGAGGGTGTGGTTCAACTTTAAATGGGATTAGCGGGAAAGATTTCACTAAGAAGATAATATTTGGGTCCAGAAGACCTAAAGGAGGCTCATGCCCAGTGAACCCCAGAGCGTTCTTGGGTTATTCTGAGGACCAGCCAGGAGGAACCCTGGAGGTGAGAAGAGAGAGGTGAAGTGGGAAGCCCAGCTCGGGTAGGACTTTACAGGTCTATAAAATGTGTAGACCACTCTGAACGAAAGGAGATGTTATTAATACTTATGCCAAGGCAACAGGCATAAACCAGGACTGTAGTCGGTGAAGATAAAGGGCCTTTGGCTTTTACTTTGAGGAAAATGGCAAGCCATTGGAGAGTTTTGAAAAGGGAAGTGTTGGGGACTGATAATTGTGGTAACAACGTAATTCTAACTGCTGTTGAGAATTGACTATAGGAACAAGTACAGAAGCCAGAAAACCAGTTGTGATAACGATAACGCAGACAAGAGATGATGGACCAGGGGAGTAAGATGTGGTTGGATACTGGTTATATCTTAAAAGTAGAGGCAAAAGGAATTGCTGATGGGTTGGATGTTGGGTATGACAGAGTATTCAAGCACAGCCTCAAGGTTTCTGGCTTGAGCAGCTGGAAAGATGGGACAAGAGGAGTAGGGTGTTGGGGGTAAGTTTAGTTGTTTGGTTTTGGACATACCAAGTTTGAGTTGTCCATTTGATGGCTGTTGTTGGATATACAGTTTGAAGTTCAGAGTAGAGGTTTGGAGATACACCCTTGGGGGCACTATTAACTAGATGGTATTTAAACTATGAAATTGGATGAGATCACCAAAGGATTAGGTGTAAGTGGTGAAAAGAAGTCTGAGCACTGAGCTTCCTATTCTCAGTGGAGCTTCCATTCCATAATGGCATCTTGGCTGTTACTCCAACAACACCTAGGGGTGCTCCAAAGTTAGGATGAGAGATGGGGAGGAACCAGCAGAGGAGACTGAGCAGGAAGAAATCCATGAGAGTGTGTGGTCCTAGCAGCCAAGTGAGGCAAGTGTTTTGAGAAGGTAATGAGCAAGTCTATCAAATGATGCTGGTAGTTTAGTAAAATGAGGACTGGAACAGAGGCCTTTGTGTTGACCAAGTAGAAGTCATTGGTGACTAGGTGAGCAGTTTCCCTTTTGCTGAAGGGCAAAAGCCTATGTGTAGTTGGCTTAAGAAGAAATGAGGGGAGGCCGAGGGGGGCGGATCGTTTGAGCTCAGGAGTTTGAGACCAGTCTGAGCAAAAGCGAGACTCTGTCTCTACTAAAAAAATAGGAGGAAATTATATGGACAACTATACTTGATCTTAGCTAAAAGACTGAGAAGCGATGGACAACTAAAATATATATATATATATAAAATTAGCCGGGCATGGTGGCGCATGCCTGTAGTCCCAGTTACTCGGGAGGCTGAGGCAGGAGGATTGCTTGAGCCCAGGAGTTTGAGGTTGCTGTGAGCTAGGCTGATGCCATGGCACTCTAGCCTGGGTAACAGAGTGAGACTCTGTCTCAAAAAAAAAGAAAAAGAAAAAAAAATGAAGAAATGAGGGTTATCAACTCTGGGGGTGGGGAGGGAAGGAAATTTTTTAAAAAAGAAAAAGAAGGGCCGGGCGCGGTGGCTCACGCCTGTAATCCTAGCACTCTGGGAGGCCGAGGCGGGTGGATCGCTCAAGGTCAGGAGTTTGAGACCAGCCTGAGCAATGAGCGAGACCTCGTCTCTACTAAAAATAGAAAGAAATTATCTGGCCAACTAAAATATATATAGAAAAAAAAAAAAATTAGCCGGGCATGGTGGCGCATGCCTGTAGTCCCAGCTACTCGGGAGGCTGAGGCAGTAGGATTGCTTAAGCCCAGGCGTTTGAGGTTGCTGTGAGCTAGGCTGACGCCACGGCACTCACTCTAGCCTGGGCAACAAAGCGACACTCTGTCTCAAAAAAAAAAAAAAAAAAAAAGAGAAGAAATGAGAGGAATGGATTAGAAACAGCTGGTATAGACAACTTATCTAAAGAGTTTTGACATAAAGAACAACAAAGAATGGAGTGATAGCTGGGGGAGGTAGTGAATACAATCAAAATCTTTTTTTTTTCTTTATAAGACAAGAAATAAAGCCTATTTGTATGCTGACAGGAATAATCCAATGGAAAGAAAAAACAAGACGATGAGTTGGGACTTAGTGCACAGTGGCAAGTTAACCTTAGGTGGTAGCAAGATCAGTTTGTCCCCAGTAACAGGGGGGAGAGCAGAGCAAACAGCACTGATGTAGGTGGGGGATGGGATTGGGCAGAAGGGAGCTTTTAAAGTGTCTTCTGATGGCTTCAGTTTTCTTAATGAAATAGGAAGCAAGACAAAGAGCTGAGGGTGGAAATGGCACAGGAAACATTGGAGGATCAGAGAGAGGAGTGAAAAATTGAATCTAGGGGGATGGGAGAGTGAATGGACCAGAGAGATGTCCAGATGCTGGGCAGCATTAAGAACCCCTGGGCAGCATTAAGGGCCCGCTTGAGGTTCAAGGTCATAAATTTGAAATGAGACTGGTTGTCACGGTTGGGTGTTTTCTCCAGCCACATTCAGCTGCTTGGGACAGGCTGAATGAGTTTACCAGGTGTGTGGTTTTGCCAGACAGTATAATAAAGGGAGGGAGGTGCAAGGGGGCTGAAGGTATATGTATGTAGGGGAGTGCTTATGTTTGACCAGCCTTGCCAGGTCTGTGCAGCCCAGTTTACAGGGAATCCTTGCACCCTTGGTATTTGCTTACCCTCGGCTGCCCCCAGCAAGAACCCCCTACCCTTGCTTCCTCGATATCTCCTCTTAGTAATTTTCCATCCAGTGACCTCCCCCAGCCCGATTCTGCTAGTTGGCTATAAACCCCCAACTGTCTTTGCTGTATTCTGAGTTGAGTCCGATCTCTCTTCCCTATTGCAGCAGCCTTGATGCCAATTCAAATAGTCCTCAATAAAGTCTGCCTTACTGTTTTAACAAGTGTCCAATTATGTTTTTTTCTTTAACGGGGGTACTAGAAGAAGTGAACTGAGGAGGAGGAGCTGCAGTTATAGGTAAAGACAAAGTCCAGGGCACAGCCAATGGGGTAGCAGGGTAGGGTGGAGGGTGAGATTTATGGGGAAGCACAGTTAAGCGACAGGCCAGGGTGTTGGAAGTCTCATCAATGTGGACACCAAAAATTGTGAGGTGTGTGCAGCAGGGCAGCAGAGATGACCACTGAAAATGCCAAAGATTAACTGCTCATGTGAGCTCTCACTGGCAAAGCCACGTTTGGGCTGGTTTGAGCCCCTTCCTCTCTTAGGGAAATATTACTGACAACCTACAGCCAAAGGAGAGTGGCAGGAAAAGCTGTGTTCATTTCCTGAGGCTCCAATGACAGTGTGACCATAAAAAACTGCATAACTTACTGAATCTCGCCAACGTTCAATTTCCTAATCTGAAAAATTGAGATAATAGCAGTACCTACCTCACATAGCAGTTATGCATATTTAATGCAGGACTGTAGGCAAAGAATAATTTGGTGAACATTCAGGCATTGTTCTAAAGTGCCTAGTAGCTCACTGAACTGTCACAGCAACCTTAGGCGGGAGGTTCTACTTTATCCCCGTTTTACAGGTCAGGGAACGTTGGCAGGCGGTGCCGCTGTTGATGGGACCTGTGAAGGGTGAGGAGGGAGTCCCAGCTTTCGAGTTGGGTTCACAAGTTCCATGATTTCTGCTGGAGGTGAGAACACTGCCGCCGGGAGGCACGAAAGAAAGCACCGGACAATGCTGATCGACAGCGGCCTGCGCCTTGGGGGCTCCAGACCCGATCTTCGGCCAATGGCTCCCTCCGGTGGCGGAAGCGAGGAGCGCAGTCGGAGGGCTGGATCGGTCGCGAGGGGAGGGTCTCCGCGCGGATAAGGGGCGAGGCCGGGACCCCGCGGACGTTCCTGGGCTTAGAGAGGCTGGAGGACCCCGGAAGGCGCCAACCTCTGTGGCTTGGAGTTCCCAGCAGCGCACCTGGCCAGGTATCGCTACCCCGCCCACCTCCAGGCCGCCCTCCGCCGTCCTCGCACGCCCATTTCAGGAGTGGGGTCCAGTGCGCGCGGCGGCTCCCGTTGGCATCAGGGTGATGGGGGCTGTAGGACCCGTGGCCCACACCCTGCCAGAGACGCACGTCTGTGGGGCAAGCCGGGCGGCACCGCGGGCGCACGTGGGGCCAGAGGCGCGGGGCGGGGGGAGCGCCGAGGGGCGGGGCCTCCCGGGGCGCGCCCACGGGGCGGGGCCCAGCCGGGACCAATGGCGCTCGGGCGCTGGGGGGCAGGCTCCGGGCCTGGCATCCCGGTAGCCGCAGCCGTCTTTTCCGGCCCCGCGCGCCCTCCGCCCGAGGCGGACCCCTCCGGCTCGCGGGGATCGCCCCGGAGCGGCTGCGTCCTCCGGGTGGGTGAGTGAGCGCCCCGCGGCACCGGGCTGTGGGGTGCACCTGGCCGGGGAGGAGGAGACCTTGGCCCCCCCGCACCCTGCTGCGGGAGGAGTGGGCAGGAGCCGGCTCGGGGGAGGAGGACGCGGGGGACCTTGTGTTGCGCTATGAGAGCCGGCCTGTGTTTCTGTTTTGGTGATCGAGGGGTGTGTCTGGGCTGGTAGAGTTTGGGGGACGCCTCCAGTGGATGACAGGAATCTGGGAGGCAAAGAAGGGGAGGAGGAGACTTGAGATGGCTTGAGGGAGAGGCTCGGCGGAGGGTGGAGCTCTGGGAGATTTGGAAGTTTCTTGATGCCTGTGGGCAAGGTGACTGCCTGGGGGGACTTGGGAGGGGCAGCGCAGGACTCAGGAGGAGGGGGTGAGGAAGGCTTTCTGCCGGTAACTTACTTCCCTTTTGAGGGGTTTGCTTCCTCTTGTACTGCTAGTTAAGGAGCAAGAGGCTGGAGAAGCCTGCGCTGCCAGAAGGTCTTTGCCCCTTTCCAGAACCGGTGCCATCCATCCGTAGTCTCAGGGACATGTGGGAAGGGGTGGACCCCAGGAGCTGGGAGGGCCCTGACACCCGTGCAGAGGGGCTTTGGGTCCACCTTTGTGGGGCAGTGGCTGGGACCATCTGCAGCTCCACAGGCTGGTTTGAGTTTCTGGTAAGCAGCGTGTGTGCGAGTGTGTCCTTGCTGCTCTCCCTTTTGCGAAGGGTTCTGGGTGTTTGATTAGAGGAGTTTTGGGGGGCTCTGTGGGGCTGCCTTCCATACATCACAGTCTCTCTTACAGGCCTCATAACCCATCTGTGGCTTCCTCTGTCTGCGCTCAGCCATGGCCAGCGAGAGCTCTCCTCTATTGGCCTACCGGCTCCTGGGGGAGGAGGGGGCTGCCTTCTCTGCCAATGGGGCCGGGGGTCCTGGAGGGGCGTCTGCCCGGAAGCTGTCCACCTTCCTGGGTGTGGTGGTGCCCACTGTCCTGTCCATGTTCAGTATAGTTGTCTTCCTGAGGATTGGTGAGTGGGTAGTCTGGGCACTTACTCAGGTGGGAAGTGGTGGGGGAGGAGCCCTGGCTTGAGGGGGGGGGCTCCCTGTGGGCTCATGTGTAGTTCTGCCTTGGAGCTCTGCTGGCCAGTGAAGTGGGCATGGAGGGGTGTGAGCCCCATGTGACCTGATTTGCCACTCGTGCCCTAGGGTTCGTGGTGGGCCACGCTGGGCTGCTGCAGGCCTTGGCCATGCTGCTGGTTGCCTACTTCATCCTGGTGCTCACTGTCCTCTCCGTCTGCGCCATCGCCACCAATGGAGCCGTGCAGGGGGGTGGAGCCTACTGTATCCTCCAACATCAATGGAATGGGATCTGGGCTGTTCTGTCTGGGAGGGTGTGGACACAGCCAGTACCCTCCATCTGCTCAGAGGCAGGGCAAGGTTTAATGAATGTCCAGTAGGCAGGCTGGTATGGTGAAGGGGACTAACACTGCCCTACGTGTTTCTGCCACTTTCGAGTCTCCTAACAATCTTGTTGATTAGCTAGTGATCATTTTACAGATGAGGAGACTGGAGCTCCCACTTGTGCAAAGCCACGTGGCTAGGGGCTAGCTGCACTGGCCAGACGCATTGCCTCAGGGAGCAGTCCTGCATGTGCAGGGAGACAGGCCCAGGGGCCATCTGTGGAGTGCTCTGTGCTGTGGCCCCTTCCTCATGTCCCTTTCAGTTTTCTTTCCCTTAACACTCACCCCTGCTTCTGCTTTTAGTTATGATCAGCCGGACCCTGGGGCCTGAGGTCGGGGGCAGCATTGGCCTCATGTTCTACCTGGCGAACGTCTGTGGCTGTGCCGTCTCCCTGCTGGGGCTCGTGGAGGCCGTGCTCGATGTCTTCGGGGCTGGTCTGTGCTCTCTCCACCCGGTCTGGGCAGCTCTGCGGGTCTGGGACTGTGGGATTGTGAAGGAGAAAGTCCCATCCAGGGGAGGGGCAAAGCAGGCCACTACCTGGGCTTTCTCGAGCTCCTGCTGTGTGGCCAGCCTCCTGCAGGAGATGGAGGCATCTCTGAGATTGGCCCTGCTCACAAGGAGCTTTCATCTAGTTGGGGAGACCACCAGGGAGAGCTAAGATGCCGGGGTAGAGTTGAGGGGAAGGGGACGATGGCCTCTCTGACAGCAGGTGGGCAGAGGAGGGTCTCGTCCTGCTTTGGGTCATGGTTGGGACTGGGTCCATCCTTAGGGTCAGGCTTTCTAACTCCATCCTTGCCTCTCTCCAGATGCCTCAGGGCCCAGTGGGCTCCGGGTCCTGCCCCAGGGCTATGGCTGGAGCCTGCTCTACGGTTCCCTGCTGCTGGGCCTCGTTGGTGGGGTCTGCACGCTGGGAGCTGGCCTCTACGCCCGGGCCTCCTTCCTTACATTCCTGCTGGTCTCCGGCTCCCTGGCCTCCGTGCTGGTCAGCTTTGTGGCTGTGGGGCCCAGGGACATCCCCCTGCCTCCTCGGCCTGGCCCCAATGGCTCTTCCCTGCCACCCCGGTTTGGCCACTTCACCGGCTTTAACAGCAGCACCCTGAAGGACAACCTTGGTGGTGAGCTGGGCACTGTGGTGCCAGGGTTCTTGGGCAAGGGGTGGGCATGAGTGAGAGCCGGGCCCTTAGAATCCTTGGATGAGAACAGGTGTCAGAGGGAAGCTGGGGGTAGGAGTCCGGACCTCAGAGCAGTGCAGTTTGATTCAAATCTGCCTGCCCAGCCTGTGTTTGTCCAGTGGGGCACGAAAGAGCCCCCAAGCCAGTCCCTGCCTTAGAGGAAGTTGAGTTCTAGTTTGGGAGAATTCAGGAAACAAATAGCACAGTAAGACCAAGCGTGAGTCAAGCGGACAAGCATGGCCCCGGGGGTCCAGAGTCGGGGCCTGACTGTGACTGGGGAGGGCAGGAGCTGGGGGGCCGGAAGTGGCCTGAGACAGCGGGGGATGCAGGTAGCAGGGAGGGCAGGCATCTCAGGAAAGAGCGTGGGTGAGGGCCTGGAGGGAGGGACAGAAGGGGGAGATGAGTCTGGCCAACCCAGGGCCAGTGCGGGGCTAGGCTGGGGTCTGGTGACGTGGCGGAGGGAGGCACGGGGTGGGGACTGAGGATAGGGTGGCAGCACCAAGGGGCCTGGAGCCCTAAGAGGGATGCTGACATCCTCTCCTCTCTGGGGACAATCTCCCTCAGCTGGCTACGCTGAGGACTACACCACGGGGGCCATGATGACCTTTGCCAGCGTCTTTGCTGTCCTCTTTAATGGCTGCACAGGCATCATGGCTGGGGCCAACATGTCAGGTGAGTGTCCCCCCCTGCCACCTCCTGGGGGTGTGGGGCTGCCACCCAGGGGAACCTAGGGGGCCGGCGGGAGGGCTGACCTCTCTCCCTCTGCTCCCCTCCCTCCAGGAGAGCTGAAGGACCCCAGCCGGGCGATTCCCCTGGGCACGATTGTCGCTGTCGCCTATACCTTCTTCATCTACATCCTGCTTTTCTTCCTCTCCAGCTTCACCTGTGACAGGTACCTGGAGAGGATGGGATTGGGTGTCGCAACAAGGTGTGTGCCTGGGCCACCAAGGGCAGCACAGGCTGGGAGCAAATACCCAGGTTGTTGGGGTGAAGGGAAAAAGGGGGAGAGATGGAGCCCCCGCCACGGATGAGGAGAGCTGGCTGCATGGGGACGGCCACCCGGTGGCCAGTGGCTACCATGGACCTCGTGCTGTTGGAGGCACTCAGTTTGGGGGTGGGGGTGGGGATGGCTTTCTAGTCAATTTGTATTTCCACAAATATTTGGCCTCTCATGCATGTACTGTTGGGAACGACCACTGGGTAATTAACTCAAAGGCAGCCCAAAGGTAACCAGTGAATACCTGGTGTATCCCTTTAGCACGTTTGCTGTGTTACTCCAAGTTTTGAGATTGGGCTGGGTCAGTTGTGAGCACCCAGCTCCTAACCACACAGTGTCGTGAGCACTTCTCTTACAAGGGCCCTGCAATGGATGGTTATCTGTGTCCACCCCCTTCCCTCCCTCCTAGGACCCTGCTGCAGAAAGACTACGGGTTCTTCCGCGCCATCAGCCTGTGGCCGCCATTGGTGTTGATTGGCATCTATGCCACGTCACTCTCGGCGTCCATGAGCTCACTCATAGGTGCCTCTCGCATCCTCCACGCCCTGGCCCGGGATGACCTCTTTGGTGTGTTCTCCTCTGCTTCCTTGCTGGCTCTAAGCATGCCCTCCTGCATCTGTCTCAGTCCGGCTTGGCCCAGGCTGATGTGACTGTTGTGATTCTGTTTTTATAGGAGTAATCTTGGCACCAGCCAAGGTTGTGTCCCGAGGGGGAAACCCCTGGGGGGCTGTACTGTATTCCTGGGGCCTAGTGCAGGTGAGCCTTAATCTTTAAAGGGCCCTTCCCCTCACCCCACCAGCTGGCAGGATAGGGGTAGGGGTTTTAGACATGGGCTGGGAGACATGTATGAAAAAGCAGATGTGTTGGCACTTTGTTGGGGTGCACTGGTACTATGGATCAATGCCTACTTCTTGATCCCTGCCCAGCTGGTGCTCCTTGCTGGGAAGCTGAACACACTGGCCGCTGTGGTCACTGTCTTCTACTTGGTGGCCTATGCTGCAGTGGATCTGTCCTGCCTGAGCCTGGAGTGGGCCTCAGCCCCCAACTTCCGGTGAGCGACTACGAGGCCTGTATCCCCAGAGAGAAGGAGGGAGGAATGGGAAGGACTCGCAGCCAGGGACTGGGGCTGGGGATGGGGGCAGGCAGCCAGGTGCTTGGGGCACACCCTGAGTTCCCTTCCTTCTGCCCTCCACCTCCCTAGCCCCACCTTCAGCCTGTTCTCCTGGCATACCTGCCTGCTGGGCGTGGCCTCCTGTCTCCTCATGATGTTTCTCATCAGCCCTGGGGCCGCTGGCGGCTCCCTGCTCCTCATGGGCCTGCTTTCTGCCCTGCTCACGGCTCGTGGGGGCCCCAGCAGCTGGGGCTATGTCAGCCAGGCCTTGCTTTTCCACCAGGTTAGGGGAGCTCCAAGGGTGGTGGGGAGTGGGGAGGCAGTCTGGGAAAGCCCCCTGCCCACGGTGCCCCATCTTCCGTGGCTGGAGTTGGGGGTTCCTGTCTGAGAGGTGCTGCATGGGGCTGTCCGTTGGGCCCCCTTCTCCCCACCACCTCCTCCGTGTCCCCAGGTGAGAAAGTACCTGCTCCGGCTGGATGTCCGGAAGGATCACGTGAAGTTCTGGCGGCCCCAGCTGCTGCTCCTGGTGGGGAACCCCCGGGGCGCCCTGCCTCTGCTGCGGTTGGCCAACCAGCTCAAGAAAGGGGGACTCTACGTGCTGGGCCACGTCACCCTGGGAGACCTCGGTGCGTCGCCCTCCCTCTTGGTCCCATCCATCCTCTCCCCTTTCCTCCCAGAGCCCAGTGACCCTCCAACCAGCCCCAGCCCTGGCCTGGCCCATTTGGGATGTGGACTTTAGGATAGAGTGAGTGAGTCTGGCCAACTTTGGCTGCCTTCCTTTCCGTCCCTTCTCCGCAGACTCCCTGCCCTCAGACCCTGTGCAGCCGCAGTACGGGGCGTGGCTGAGCCTGGTGGACCGGGCCCAGGTGAAGGCCTTTGTGGACCTGACCCTCTCACCCTCCGTGCGCCAGGGAGCTCAGCATCTGCTGCGAATCTCAGGCCTGGGTGAGCCGCTTCCCTCTTCTGAAGAATAAACCACAGATTGCAAATTGCAGAAAGCCCTCAATCTAGTGCAGATAAGACCCTGCTCAAAGATAACAGCAGCAGTGTGCCGACAAGATCTAATAGGATAAGCTAAGGACTAGCACTGTTGCAGGTTTTCTTTTCTTCTTGTTTTTTCTGAGCCAAAGGTTGGGGCATAGGCTCTGAAGAGCGTATTTCTGGCGACAGTGGGAGCATTATTTGAGTCTCGGGCTGCCCCATCAAATCCGATGGTTTCTAACCACCAGAGTTCAGAGAAATGGAGACCACTATGCATTGATGTGGCCAGTAAAGGTTTTGTGGAGAAATGGCAATTCGGCCTGGCCATGAGAGGACTGAGGAGTGGGGAGTGTGATGTGGCTCCCAGAGACCACAAAGATGCTGGAGGGCGTGTGGGGCTGACGCTTTGGATGGTGTGGAAGGTTCCAGCTCTTAGCGCTGAGGCCTCCAGGCTCCTCCAAATCCATGCTCAGCTTCCCACCCCCCCAGCATGCCTCCTCCACTTAGAGCTGGCTAAAGGTCAACAGTGTTGGACATTGCTCTCTTCACTGTAAATCAGAACCCTGGAAAATGCGTAGGAGGGGTTGTGACTAGTTTCATTTGCAAGATCAGCTGGAGTTCACACCTGCCCAGATGTTTGGGGGTGTCATCAAGCATTATGAGCCCCAGAGCATCTGAGAGCCTGGTGTTTCCCCTGCCCCACCTCTTTGTGCAAAGAGACCGCTGTGGTCATGAAACTTATCCTGTGGAAGATAATTCCAGTAAGAGGGAAAGCCTTTTTTTTTTAATTTTTATTTATTTATTTTTTGAGGCAGAGTCTCACTCTGTTGCCCGGGCTAGAGTGTCCTGGCGTCAGCCTAGCTCACAGCAACCTTAAACTCCTGGGCTCAAGCGATCCTCCTGCCTCAGCCTCCCAAGTAGCTGGGACTACAGGCATGCGCCACCATGCCCGACTAATTTTTTCTATATATATTTTTAGCTGTCCATATCATTTCTTTCTATTTTTAGTAGAGACAGAGTCTCGCTCTTGCTCAGGCTGGTCTCGAACTCCTGAGCTCAAACAATCTGCCCGCCTCGGCCTCCCAGAGTGCTAGGATTACAGGCATGAGCCACTGCACCCTGCCGAAAGCATTTCTTTTAAGTGGTAAATTCTCCTGACACATAGAGTTTGATTTACAGGTAGATTTTGAGCACTCTGTTTAATGAGAAGGGGTCTTAGGGGAGGTCTCCAAGTCTCCCTATAAACTCACCCCAGTTAAAGGTAGGGATTATGTGATTCTACATTGGTTGCTCAAAAATTAAAAACCAGGAGCCGTCAGCAGGGACTTGGGACACTGTGGTTGGCACGTGCCCAGCTCAGTGCCCCAGAGAATGGCCTCGTGCTGGGCGGAGGCAGACTGTAGTCACCTATTGCCCCAGTACCGGCCAGCCATGAGCCTTTGGGCCAGTGACTTCACCGCTTGGTGCCTCAGGTTCCTTATCTGTGAAAGGGGGAGTATAAATATTAATAGTACCTACCTCATAGCGTTTCTTCAAGGTTCAGAGTTCAAATACAAAGTGCTTTCTGTAGGACGTAGCCCTATGAGAAGCTTGCAGATGTGAGCTGTTTCTTCTCTGGGACCATGCCATTTACTGCCATTATTAGGGCTTTGCAGTAGTGTTACGGAAACACACAGTGCAGCCCCCATCCATTGTCTCATCTTTCCCCAGCAGGGTCTGGGGTGCTGTTACCCCGGGGATTGACCATGAGCTTGACTGAGCAGAGCGTCTGGTTTGCTCGATGGAGTCTGACTTCTATCTTGAAAAGGGCGTGCTGCTTAAAGCTGGGAGCGAATAGCTAATGACTCGGCAGTGCTCATTAGTTATAAGAATCCTAAGGTGAACTCTGCCTATTTAAGTGCCGATTAGTCATGGAGATAATCAAATAAATGCATGTGAAAATGTTTAGGAAAACTAAAAGTCATTATGCAAATGTGCATAATGTTGCCATAAGAGCCTGAGCACAGTGGGCATGTCATACCTTATGGCTGACACACATTGCTGTCAGCGTGTACGAGTGGGCGCATGTTAGCGTTCTGTAAACTCCGTCTGTGAGCCTGATTTCCTGTCTGTTTCTTTCTACCACCCCCTCTCTGCCCCCAGGTGGCATGAAGCCCAACACGCTGGTTCTGGGTTTCTATGATGACACGCCACCACAGGACCATTTCCTGGCAGATCCAGCTTTCTCTGAGCCTGTGGACAGCACCAGAGAGGGCGGGTCCCCAGCCTTGAGCACCTTGTTCCCTCCACCCCGGGCTCCTGGGAGTCCCCGGGCGCTCAGTCCCCAGGACTACGTGGCCACTGTGGCAGATGCCCTCAAGATGAACAAGAATGTGGTTCTGGCCCGAGCCTGCGGGGACTTGCCCCCTGAGCGGCTGAGCCGGGGGTCTGGGGGGACCTCTCAATTGCATCACGTGGATGTGTGGCCCCTCAACCTGCTTCGGCCCCGGGGTGGGCCTGGATACGTGGACATCTGTGGCCTCTTCTTGCTGCAGATGGCAACCATCTTGGGCATGGTGCCTGCTTGGCACAGTGCCCGGCTCCGGATCTTCCTGTGCCTGGGGCCTCGGGAGGCCCCTGGGGCGGCTGAGGGGCGACTCCGGGCACTGCTGAGCAAACTGAGGATCCGGGCAGAGGTGCAGGAGGTGGTGTGGGGTGAGGGGGCTGGAGCCCCGGCCCCAGAAGAGGAGGAGGAGGGGGACTTTGTGAACAGTGGGCTGGGAGACACGGAAGCAGAAGCCCTGGCACGCAGCGCCAACGCCCTCGTTCGGGCCCAGCAGGGGCGAGGCACAGGAGGAGGGCCCGGTGGGCCTGAGGCTGGCAGTGATGACGTGGGGCCTGCCACGGCTCTCACTTTCCTATACCTGCCTCGGCCGCCTGCGGATCCCGCCCGCTACCCCCACTACTTGGCGCTGCTGGAGACTCTGAGCCATGACCTGGGCCCCACTCTGCTCATCCATGGCGTCACCCCTGTCACCTGCACTGATCTCTGAGGCTCCTAACTCCAGGGGTGGGTAGAGGTCCCAGGCCCTCACCCCATCCTGATTCCTAGAGGAGGTCGATGAGGAAGAGGAACAGGAGGGAAGCACCGCCTCCTGCTGGCCCTGCCCTTGGGACACAGAGCCCCGCAGGGGTTTTAAGGGGATCCTGGGCTCAGGCATCTCCTTTGGTAGAGGGACCCCGGTGCACTAATTTGGGGCGCTGTCCCCACCAAGCAGAGGAAGGAGTCTGCAGCCTCCCGGGCCGGCCTCCTTTCACTGGTGCCTTGGCGCGAGGGGCTGGGTCTCCTCCGCGACTCTAGGCTACCTCAGTTTCCCCATCCTCGCCAGACTCACCGGCCCACGCGGGGTGGCGAAGTTTGTTCTGTTTTATTTTTCTAACTCTGCTGACCATGAATAAAAGACCAAAAGACTACGGGCTGGCTGAGCTTTGCTGGCGGGTAGGTGAGGGAGGCGGGTGGGGACCCAGGCTCCGCAGTGAGGCTGCCACGTGCAAGGCGGGCGCGGCAGGGGAGCCGGGGGACTGGGAGGCGACCCGGCCTGCGCCTCCGTCCCAAGCCGCAGCCCCCGGCCCGGCCCCCTCGGAGCGCCCTCCCCTCTCGCAGGAGGGGGCCAACTCGGGGAGGGAAGGCAGTTTAGGGCCGAGGGGGCCACGTGACCCTCCCCCAGGAATGCGGTGACGTCACCGGGGGCGTGGCCGTCCCCAAAATTGGGGAGGAAGGGAAAAAAAAGCCAGAAAAAGTTTCTTTCCTGGAGTCCCAAACGAGGTGTGGGACGGCAGAAGGGGTGCAGGCCAGAGGCCCGGGGGTCCGTGGGGCTGTCTGGAGTTCTTCGTTCCAGGCCATGTCGGGGCCCACCTGGCTCCCCCCGAAGCAGCCGGAGCCCGCCAGAGTCCCTCAGGGAAGAGCGCTCCCCCGAGGCACTCCGGGGCCGCCACCAGTCCCCGGAGCCGGTAAGGCTGCCCCCTGGGGCTCGGGAGCCGCCGGGCGCTCACCTCTGCCTTCCAGCTGCCTCCTCTCCCCTAGGCCGGGGGACCAGCCGCCGAAGCCCTCCTGCGGCCCCCCCGCCTCCTGCCCCACGCGGGAGCCCGGGTTCGGGGGAGGAGGCTGGAGGGGCCAGGAGGGCAGCACGCACCCCCGTCTCGCTGCTCCCACCCCATCTTGGTCTCTCTCTCTCACCCCAGCACTCCAGCCCCACCCCAGGGTCAATTTTTGCTCCCTCCCACCTGAGCAGTGTTACCAGGCCCCAGGGGTGCCAGAGGATCGGGGGCCGGCCTGGGTGGGGTCCCATGGAGCACCCCAGCGCTCGCAGGTGAGAGCTGGGATTGCCAGGTGGGGTGTGTGGGGCCCCCTAGAGCACAATATGAGCGGGGACCTGGGCAGGAGAGGAGACACAGTGATTTGCATCCTCCTTGCTCTGGCTCCAACCCCAGGGGCTCCCCCCAGAGAGGGGGGGCCTGCGCCCAGGAAGTCTGGATGCTGAGATAGACTTGCTGACCAGCATGCTGGCTGAACTGAATGGAGGTCGTGGTCATGCCCCTCGGCGACCAGACCGACAGGTGACTCCCCTTCCTGACCTTGCTCCCCTCCCCAGCCTGCTCCCTCCTCTGGATTTTGGGTCCCAGGCCACCCTCACCTCCAACTCCCCGCATGTGAGTGGTGTACACCCCGGCATGGAGGAAGCGTGGGCAGCAAGAGCTTACCGGAGTATGGGACCTTGTCAAAAGCCTGTGCTTCCCTGGGAGCCACACATGGGTAACTTCTAGGAACATGGCTCCTGGAATGGGCCATGCTCACAGCTTCTGGTCTGCGTTTCTCCCCAGGCTTATGAACCCCCTCAGCCTCCTGCTTACCGCATGGGCTCCCTGAAGCCGAATGGAGGGGGTGCTCCACCCCCACCGCTGCCAGCATCCCCCTATGGGGGCCCCACTCCGGCCTCCTACGCTACTGCCAGCACCCCGGCTGGCCCAGCCTTCCCTGTGCAAGTGAAAGTGGCACAACCAGTGAGAGGCTGCGGCCCACCCAGGCGGGGGGCCTCTCAGGCTTCTGGGCCCCTCCCGGGCCCCCACTTTCCTCTGCCAGGCCGAGGTGAAGTCTGGGGGGCTGGCTATAGGAGCCAACGAGAGCCAGGGCCAGGGGCTAAAGAGGAGGCGGCTGGGGTCTGTGGCCCCATAGGAGGAGGAAGAGGAGGTGGGCACGGGCCCCAGGTAAGCCTTGGGGTAGAGGGATTTTGGGTCCTCACATTCAACTGGACATTGATTGGGGGTGTGGGGGTGTGGTTTAGGGGGCTGGTTTTTGAGCACTGTCCGAGGTCTGGGGCGTGGAGCAGGTCTGGAAACAGAGGGAAGGGGGCTTGTGATGCCTGCTGGGCCCTGGGCCGAGATGAGCTTTCTGGGTTGAATTGCCTGTAATCACCCTCAGGGATTTTTACAGCATCAGGAGCCAGAAGTGGGACCGATTCTCTGATTGCCACCTTCCAGGTCCCCCTGAGCCAGCCTCCTGAGGAGGAGCTGGAGAGGCTGACCAAGAAGCTGGTGCATGACATGAACCACCCGCCCAGTGGGGAGTACTTTGGTGAGCCAACTCTGTGGGCAGGGTGGGAGTCAGCAGGGACAGCAGGTCTGGCTTCCGGGATCTGTGCAGATTGATCCTGTCCCTCCTCGTCCCCAGGCCGGTGTGGTGGCTGCGGAGAAGATGTGGTCGGGGATGGGGCCGGGGTTGTGGCCCTTGACCGTGTCTTCCACGTTGGCTGCTTTGTTTGTTCTACGTGCCGGGCCCAGCTTCGGGGCCAGCATTTCTATGCTGTGGAGAGGAGGGCATATTGTGAGAGCTGCTACGTGGTGAGTCTTTGCGGCTGGGGGCGGGGTCAGCAGCAGGTGGCAGGGGGCTTCCATCCAAGGTGGGAATTAGGTGTCCAAGCCCAAAGAGGTACAGGGCTCAAAGCTAGGTGACTCAAACTAATGTGTAAGAAAGGAGAAATTCACCAAGTGGTTCAAAACTGGCTGCTGGGGAGAAGGATACGGCCTCTTACAAGTGTGAGGCATCTTAGAGTTAAAGGAATGCCTTAAATTCCCACAATACCCCTGAAGCTCAGAGGTTAAATACTTTATGCAGGAAGCTGCAGTGCTGGGACCTGAACTCAGATCTGCTCAAGTCTACCTTTCACTGAATCACACGCAGGAGGCTGCATAAATAGATGGGTGGGCTGGTCAGGTGCCTGTTGGGCTGTGTGGCTTCCTCTCCCTGACCTCCTGCCATCCTTCTTAACAGGCTACTCTGGAGAAATGCGCCACGTGCTCCCAACCCATCCTGGACCGGATTCTGCGGGCTATGGGGAAGGCTTACCACCCTGGCTGCTTCACCTGCGTGGTGTGTCACCGCGGCCTTGACGGCATCCCCTTCACAGTAGATGCCACCAGCCAGATCCACTGCATTGAAGATTTCCACAGGTCAGGCCTGGCCCCCGCCAGGATGTCTGACCTTTCCTATCTCCCTCATCCCTCCTTCATGGACCAGGACTTTCCCCTCCTGTTTCCAACCCCTTGTCCTCCTTCATTCTGTTTGACATCATCCCTTTCCCAAGACCCAAGACCATACATCTGGCCTCTTCCATTCCCTCTTGCCTCCCACCTTCTCTGGGCTCCATTTTTGGTCTCTTGATAGCCTCTTTGGTTCCCTTCCATCCCAGGAAGTTTGCCCCACGATGCTCAGTGTGCGGTGGGGCCATCATGCCCGAGCCAGGTCAGGAGGAGACCGTGAGAATTGTTGCTCTGGATCGCAGTTTTCACATTGGCTGTTACAAGTGTGAGGTCAGAGGACCTGGGCAAGAACAAGGGGCTCACAGTGTCTGGGGTGCTGGGTGGAGCAGGAGGGAGGAGGAACCCAGGGGTCTGGGGCTGATGAAAAGCTATTGTTTCTTTCCCAACAGGAGTGTGGGCTGCTGCTCTCCTCTGAGGGTGAATGTCAGGGCTGCTACCCACTGGATGGGCACATCTTGTGCAAGGCCTGCAGTGCCTGGCGCATCCAGGAGCTCTCAGCCACTGTCACCACTGACTGCTGAGTCTTCCTAGAAGCACCTGCTGCATTCTCAGTTCCCATCGATCACCCTCCCTGAGATCTACCTTTACAACTTTGTCACCAAATGCTGTCTCCTCTTTCTCCAATCATGAAATAATAATCCCTTAAGAGTTTACAAAACACTTTCAAGTCTCTTGTCTCATCTGATTCTCACAGTAGCCTAATAAAAGCAAAATTGTTACTGTCTGCATTTTTACACGTGAGAATGCCAGAGCTGAGAAGTAACTTGCCCAGATTGCATGGTTCTTGAATGTCAGAACCAAGATCAGAACCTCAGAACCTGGGACCAGGGTGTCGGCTCTGGTGCAGTTTTTTTTTTTTTTTTGACAGAGTCTGGCTCTGTTGCCCAGGCTAGAGTGCCGTGGCATCAGCCTAGCTCACAGCAATCTCAAACTCCTGAGCTCAAACAATCTGCCTGCCTCGGCCTCCCAGAGTGCTAGGATTACAGGCGTGAGCCACCTCGCCCGGCCTGTACTGCACTTTTTAATGTAGTTTGGTGTGAAGATACCCCCCTTCTCAGTGCTGGGAGCAAGACTGCAGCATTTCCTATTTTTAAGTGTCACATTCAATTCATTGAGAAGGGACTTGGTGTTACCGGTGTGTCAGGGGTGGTGCATTTAATCTGGGGAGGGCCAGATACTGTCTGTTGCTTAGGACCTGCAGCCTGTCTCATCCAAGTAATGGTTGGGATTTAAATCTGAGGTCTGCCCGTTTTGCTTAAAACTGGGACGCCTTTGTCAAAGAAGAACAGGAACAAAGGATTTTTCAGGCATTTTGTGGGACCAATACAGGTTGGTTTTCTGGTGGGAGCAGAAAATGGTGGGAGGAGATGCTTTAAGATGGTTGCTTCTAGCTTCTATCTCCTGAACGCCCGCGCTCCCCATGCCCATGCCCTGAGAGAGGAGGGGGCGAAACCACCCCCAATGAGGTCAGGAGGCGCCCCAAGCAAAGGGTCAGCAGAGCACAATGGCAGAATGCGACCTGGCTCTGACCCAGGGCACATCTGAAGGAGCGCAACCCTCGCCCTCGGCCAGAGAAAGCACTCCCCGCACTCCCAGAGGGCTCGCTTGGGCCAGCCCGGCTCCCGTAGTTCCTCGCGGCCTTGAAGTTCTCGTCTCAGAAGGCGCGCGAGGCTTCCGTGTCTCCGCCCCTTCCCATCACTCCCTGTTTTCTCTACTCTTCGCTCGCCGCTTAAATTCCAGTTCGGGTCGCGAGAGGGGGTTTGTGCTTCTGAGGTCCGGTTTCGCGGGCGATACGGGCGACGCAGGCGCCGCGCGGGCGGCGCGCGCGACCGCTCAGCTTTGGTTGTCGTATTTTTTTGGCCTTTCTTCGGCGCCTTAGCTGAGAGCCCCGCGTCTCCCTCTTACCCTCCTCGCCGTCCTCGTCTCTCGCCCGAGGCCCAGGTCACCTCAAAACAAGCCCGCCCGAGCGCGAATCCAACGGCCGCGGCCGCTCCCAGGTGGGGGAGGGGAAGAGGCCTGGGGGGACGGTGCTGGTGCGAGTCTGAGGGACAGGAGCCCGGGGGCCCATGGGGAAGAACACGGAGACCCTTGGGGCGAGCGGAAGTATCGGAGACATCCTCCTGCCGAGGGTGGCGGGGGCAGCGGAAGGCCGGCTTTGGCAGGAGGGAGGCGGCTGTGCTGCCCCTGAGGGACTGTCCTTCCTTCCACTGGTCCTTGCTCAGCACCCTGACCACCCCTCTCTGGGCCCCAGGCCTCTTCAGACCACGTCATGGGTGACAGTGATGACGAGTATGATCGAAGGCGCAGGGACAAGTTCAGAAGAGAGCGCAGCGACTACGACCGTTCCCGCGAGAGAGATGAACGACGTCGAGGGGACGACTGGAATGACCGGTGAGACTCTTTTTTTTTTTTTTTAACTTAATCCTGCGTCCCTTTCATTCCGTTCCACCTCACCCTCATTGCTTTTCCCTTATAATTTTATTAGAGTGAACCATATGAAATCGCTCATTTGACTGTTTAATGTGGTTCAGCCTATTTGCAGTTGGCCAGAGTACTAGTCTAGCTATGGCTTGATTTTATTTATTTATTTATTTTGACAGAGTCTCGCTCTGTTGCCCTGGCTAGAGTGCCGTGACGTCAGCCTAGCTCACAGCAACCTCAAACTTCTGGGCTTAAGCGATCCTCCTGCCTCAGCCTCCTGAGTAGCTGGGACTACAGGCATGTGCCACCATGCCCGGCTAATTTTTTTTTCTATATATATTTTTAGCTGTCCAAACCATTTCCTTCTATTTTTAGTAGAGACAGGGGTCTCGCTCTTGCTCAGGTTGGCCTGGAACTCTTGACCTCGAGCGATCCGCCCGCCTCGGCCTCCCAGAGTGCTAGGATTACAGGTGTGAGCCACCTCGCCCGACCTTATGGCTTGATTTTTGAAATGCCCTGAAGATCAGATCAGCAATAGAGCTAAGAGACAGTTTTAAGTATGAAAAAAGCACTATTTATACATGCACTGAAAGTGTGCATTTTATTGTTAGTAAATCATACTTCCAAAAGATTGCTTCAGAAAAAGTAATGATATAGAATTGATCTGACTGGAGAGGTTGTCAGACCAGATCTCTGACAAGATGTGATTAAATTTCTTGTCATTGTTTTGCTAAAATCTCCGAGTTCTTTGGGCAGTGCTAATTGGTTAATTGATTAGAAGATGTGGTTATTGCCTTTAGGATTTTATAGTGTGGGCTTGGCAAGGGGGTCAGATGGCCTTGGGTGATCTGTAAATGAGCTTATATAAGAGCTAATCATAGGCGCGGTGGCTCACGCCTGTAATCCTAGCACTCTGGGAGGCTGAGGGGGGAGAATCGCTTGAGGTCAGGAGTTCGAGACCAGCCTCAGCAAGAGTGAGACCCTGTCTCTACTAAAAAAAATGAAAGAAATTAGCTGGGGAGCTAAAAATAGAAAAAATTAGCTGGGCTGGGTGGCGCACACCTGTAGTCCCAGCTACTTGGGAGGCTGAGGCAGGAGGATCCCTTGAGCCCAGGAGTTTGAGGTTGCTGTGAGCTAGGCTGATGCCACAGCACTCTAGCCCTGGCAACAGAGCAAGACTGACTCAACAGAGATCATCATAAAGATGATGCTGAGGGACAAGTTTTCAAGGTAAAGGAGATGGTGTGTCAGAGCTGCAGGAAAGTGACACTAGGCTTGACTTGGAGAGATGAGTGGGCATTTCCCAGACATGGATAATGTGAACAGCTTGGAGTTGTGGACATAACGTTGTGTGCTGAGAAGAGCACATATTCCAGTTTGGTTAAAGTCATGGTTCTCAAAATGTCCACAGACCCTAAGGAGTCTGCAAGGCTAAAATTATTTTTTATGGTAATACTTAAATGTTACTGTCATTTTCACGGCGTTGCCATTTGACTTATGGTGCTATAACAATGATGGGTAAAAACTGCTGGTGTCAAGATGGTGACACCAAAGAGTTAAAAAAAAACTAAAAAGAAGCCTGCTTCAGTTATTGTCCTTGACGAGGCAGTAAAAAATTTTGATTTTTAAAAATTGGACTCTTGTCTTTTTAGTACATGTGATGAAATAAGTGTGCATAAAGCACTTCTGCATATAGAAGTGCAGTGGTTACTTTGAACAGGAGCCTTTCTGTGACTGAGCTTGAGCTGAATTAATAGCTTTTTTCCATAGGATGCCATTTTTACTTGAATGAATGTCAGAGTGGTTGTTCATACTTGGGTGTTTGGCAGATGTTTTCTTGAAAATGAGTTGAGAGAACCTGTTACTTCAAAGAAAGCTGTCAGTGTTTGTTGGCAATGATGAAGTGGCACTTTCTGGTGAAAACTAAAATTTTGGAAAACTTGTATTTACCAGTGTGAGTTTAAGAGCTTCCTAGTACTTAAAGACTTTTTTGATGAGATAGGTAGTGATGCTGATGAATATGGTATTTTGATATTGTATGAGACATCAAGATCCATTCAAAGAACAAGATAGAACAATAGATTTTAACGTAGCAAAGTATGAAATGATCATTGTTATGGTTTTAGATTGAACATTCCAACTAGCCCTCCTTTGTTCCTTAGTGTGTGTGGTTTTGTTTTTTTTTTTTTTAAGACAAAGTCTTACTGTTTCCCACACTGGAGTGCAGTGGTATCATCATAGCTCACTGCAACCTCAAACTCCTGGGCTCAAGCGATCCTCCTGCCTCAGCCTCCAGAGTAGCTGGGACTATACGTGGGCGGCACCATGCCCAGCCAATTTTTAAATTTTTTAGTAGAGACACGGTTTCACTACGATGCTCAGGTTGGTCTTGAACTCCTGGCTTCAAGCAATCCTCCCACAGTGTGATTATGGGCATGAGCCATGGAGCTGGGGCCCCAACTAACTGGCCTTTCGAAACTAAGTCTTCTTTGGTTAGTATCAAAAGAGAATATCCACAGTTATCTGAAAAGGCTATTCAACTATTCCCTTTTCCAGCTACATACAATGTGAAGCCAGATTTTCTTCATGTTTTTCAACCAAAACAAAATATCTCAGCAGATTGAATGTAGAAACTATCTTCTATTAAACCAGACCTTGAAGAGATTTGTAAAAATGCAAAAACAATGCTACTTTTGTCACCAAAATTTTTTTGGAAAACAGTCGCTTTTCATAAAAGCACGTAATTTATATTAATGGATAATTTTAAAATTAGTAGGTATTGAAATTTTCTGTTTTAATTTTGAGTATAGGCTGGGCACGGTGGCTCACGCCTGTAATCCTAGCACTCTGGCAGGCCGAGGCGGGTGGATCACTTAAGGTCAGGAGTTCGAGACCAGCCTGAACAAGAGTGAGACCCCGTCTCTACTAAAAAAAAATAGAAAGAAATTATCTGGTCAAGTAAAATATATATAGAAAAAATTAGCCGGGCATGGTCGTGCGTGCCTGTAGTCCCAGCTACCCGGGAGGCTGAGGCAGGAGGATCCCTTGAGCCCAGGAGTTTGAGGTTGCTGTGAGCTAGGCTGATGCCACGGCACTCACTCTAGCCCAGGCAACAAAGCGAGATTCTGTCTCAAAAAAAATTGAGTATAGTAAGTATTGATAGGTATAACACACATTATAAAACTCTTTGGTATCCTCAATAATTTTTAAGAGTATATAGGGGTCCTGAGACCAAAAAGTTCAAAAACCACTGGGTTAGAGCAAAGGGTTTTTTTGGTTGTTGTTAAGATGGGGATGGGGGTGGCTGGTGACTGGAGAAGCTGCAGTGACCCCAGGAACCAAGGTTTTAAACAGTGTTGTTTACTGGCATTTAAGCAGGGGCATGGCATGATCAGATTGTGTTTGAGGAAGGTTACCTTGACAGTAGAGTAGAAGAGGTGAGACCAGAGACAGGTAAACAACCACTACTGCAGTTCCAGGAGAAATGACAAGGGTGAGGACTAGGCCTGTGTTTGTTATAATAGCAAAGAAGAGGACAGCTTTGATAGGCATTGAGGTGGAGGGTTAACAGGATAATGGCAAATGAGTGGTGAGGGTAATGTTAGATAACTGGGTGGACAGTGGTAAATTGATACGACTGAGAGTGCGAAGCAGGGAGGAGGGAGACAAGCTTAGGCCCATAGTGGTGGGACTCACAGGCTCAGTTCTGACATTGGACTTCTAGTAGGGGATTATTAATGTGGGTCTGGAGCACAGGAAAAAGGCCAGGCTGGAGAATGGGTTCGAGAGCCATCAGTTTGTGGGTATTGGGTAAAGTCATAGAATTAGGCAACAGTCTTTTTCTGTTTAATGTAGTTTTAGGCTTTTAGTCAGGTGTCTAAGGTAGGATAGGAAGGGCCTATCCAAGAGTGTGCCAGGGCACATCCAGCTGTATCTTTCATTTCCCTCACTTGTTCCTACCTCCAGAGAATGGGACCGTGGCCGTGAGCGCCGCAGTCGGGGTGAATATCGTGACTATGATCGGAATCGGCGAGAGCGCTTCTCGCCTCCCCGCCATGAACTCAGCCCCCCACAGAAGCGCATGAGGAGAGACTGGTGAGATGGCAACAGTTTCTCTCTCTTCTCCTTAGCCTCAGTTCCACCTGGGCCTGAGCTCTCTTTCTTCATCTTTGCTAAAACCTTGATCCTTTCCTTTTCTCAAATTTCCCATACACGCATTGTTTCTTTGCCCCTTTAAACCCTTGGGTGAGACCACATTCTGTGTATGCCCCTCCCTCTGTCCCATTCACCTTTGTGCTCTGGAGAGATGGTTCCCTCCTCTGTCTGACTTTTGTGTCCCCCACCCTCAGGGATGAGCACAGCTCTGACCCATACCACAGTGGCTACGAGATGCCCTATGCTGGGGGGGGTGGGGGCCCAACTTATGGCCCCCCTCAGCCCTGGGGCCACCCAGATGTCCACATCATGCAGCACCATGTACTGCCTATCCAGGCCAGGTAAAGACCTGGGATTCTGGGGTTCTTGGGAGGAGGGAATTGGCAGGCTTCAGGGTGGGATCAGGTTGCTAAAGGCCATGGCTGGAGCCAGGCAGTGGGGTAGACACACAGAGCAGGGCCTGTGGGGTGGTAGCAGTTGGTGCTTGGGGTGATGTCCATGGTGGGCAAAGCAAGGGGCAGCTGGCTACCTTGGCCCCCCACAGTCCCCCACCTTTTTCTACTACAATCAAGACTTCCTGACTGGGGCTCCCCCTAGGCTGGGCAGCATCGCAGAGATCGACCTGGGTGTGCCACCACCAGTAATGAAGACCTTCAAGGAGTTTCTCCTCTCGTTGGATGACTCTGTGGATGAGACAGAGGCAGTCAAGCGGTATAATGATTATAAACTGGATTTTCGAAGGCAGCAGATGCAGGATTTCTTCCTGGCTCATAAAGATGAGGAGTGGTGAGTGCCCCTACTTCCCTGCTACCTTTTCCCTGGCATGTGTCCCCTGGCCCCACCAGTGGAGCTACAGCCCTGTCCTCCCATTTTGCCCTATTTGGAACTTCCTGGGGGTGGGGGACGGGAAGTATAACAGCATTGGCTGATGGGATCTCCCCCTTCAACAACTGCCACGGCCCCCACCCCATCTCCCTTTCCTGCTGTCCTCAGAGAGTGGGACACCTCCAGGCTGCTGGCCAGAGCCACCAAGCCTCTTGGGGCAGCAGACAAGCTGCTTCCCACTTGCTGGTATTGGGTCATTGTCATTCCTGATCGCCAGGACCCTGTGTGGCTGTGGCTTCCTCCCAAAAGCGACGAGTGAATCCAGACAAGTAAAGCAAACATCTCAGGGTCATTTGACAGAAAAGAATTTTAATTTTTTTTTTCCTTTTGTGGATGTTTTAATTTTAATCAACCATCTTTTCCCCCCTTCCTGCTCCTCCTCCTCCTCCTCATCCTCTTTCTGCTCCTCCTCCTTGAAAAGAGCCAGAACTGGGAACTACACCCGCTCATCGACGGAGCTCGGAGCAAACCCACCTCCACCCCCACCATACCCAGCCCATACATGAGCCCCTGGGCTGAGCCGCGGTGCCCCGGCCAGGCAGACAGGCAGGGCACTGCTGTGCACAATGCAGCGGTTTAGCTGAATGTGATTGCTCAGGTAGTTAGTCAGTCAGGGCCCCCACCGCGGAGTCCCGCAGGGGTGGGGCATCTAGGCCGGGCGCCCCAGCCAGGAGCCAGCCGGTGGCCCACCAGCCAGCATGGGCCCTGGGCGCCGCTAGTTAAATCTTGAGCTCTGTTTGACCAAGCGGCCAAGGTAAAGATCCTGGAGGTGACGCCTGCGGCTTTCCTTTCCTCTTACGCTCCACTTGTGGTTCTGTTCTGTCTTTGCTGTCCTTTCTTTCTAATTGCTCTGTACATACGTCTTTGTCTTAATCTCCTCCTTTCTTTCTCTGTTCCTGTTCTAGCTCCCTGCCTAACATTTCTTCTGTTTTTGTTTTTGGTTTTTTCCAGTTTCTCTGTCTGGTCTTTAGTTTTTCTCTCTGTTTTTGATTTCTGGGACTTTCTCACACTTTCCCTTTCCTCCATTTCTCCTTTTTCTCATACTCCTAATTTTGCCTGTTTTTTTCCCCTGAGGTTCTATTTGAAATGTTTTATTTTTTTTTTTATGCTCCACCCTAATCCTTTAGCCCTCTCCTTTCTCTATCCCTGTGGGCAGTACCTGAAGCTATAACAGCACTTCAGTTTTTCCCTTTGGTCTTTCCCTGTCCCCTCACCATCTTGCTTATCTTCCCGAGGGGGGAGAGAGGTGTCCTGCCTTTGGCTTTTCCTATCTGGTGCATTTCAGGTTTCCCTCTGTCTTCCACCCAGGGGTGGAGGGAGTTGGTGGGAGCAGTTCTTTTAATGATGGTAGTTTGGGGTTGTCAAGGAGAGGGAGGTTCTTCAGGGCCTGCTATTTCCTGAGCCTTTCTCTCTGAAGCTGTGGGAAACATCTTCCTATGTTAGTGTTTCCCAGAGACTCAGGGTGATAAATCTGCCTTTCCAACTCTGGCCTCCCCCTGTAGTCACTGGTCTTCCCAAATCCAGAGCTCTTAGTTCCTGGTTCTCCCCCAAATCATCTTGGAGCACAACCTCTGGTTCCTTTTGGGAAGTTGGGTGGTTCTAGTGCACCCCTATCCCCTAATCTCTCTGCTTTTTGACCTTTTATGGGTGTGAGAGGATGGGGACTATGCCCGGACTTTTCTGGGCCCCTCCCCACATCCTGGCCCTGGCCTCTAGTGACTATTTTGTCTTTCCCTCCCCCAATTCCTCCCAGGTTTCGGTCTAAGTACCACCCAGATGAGGTGGGGAAGCGTCGGCAGGAGGCCCGGGGGGCCCTGCAAAACCGACTAAGGGTATTCCTGTCCCTCATGGAGAGTGGCTGGTTTGATAATCTGCTCCTGGACATAGACAAAGCTGATGCCATTGTCAAGATGCTAGATGCAGGTGTGTGGATTTGGAGGGGTGGCAGACATCTGGGCCCTTTAGGAGTTGTGGTATGATGGTGACCAAGATCTTGGTTGGGAAATAGCAGATTGAAAGAAACACAGGGCCCTTGGATTGTAACCCTTGTTCCCTTTGTTGGTAGCTGTGATTAAGATGGAAGGAGGCACAGAGAATGACCTTCGCATCCTGGAGCAGGAGGAGGAGGAGGAACAGGCAGGGAAGCCCGGGGAGCCCACCAAGAAAGAGGAAGGCCGGGCTGGACCAGGCCTGGGGGAAGGGGAGTGCAAGACCAACGATAAGGACGACAAGAAAGAAGGTGGCAAACAGGTCTGAGTAATGGGGCCTCGGAGTGCTGCCTCGCGGTGTGTGGGGAAGAGAATGGAGCGTCTTTGCAGTTGGGGTTGCATGTATGGGGTGGGCGGGGGAAAGGTGTGGCTCCAGGCTCAGCTGTGGAGGGAGGGAGGGGGCCCTCTGATAAAGGCCCACAGCAACTGTCTTTACCTATAGGCTGAAAATGACAGTTCTAATGATGACAAAACTAAGAAATCCGAGAGTGATGGAGACAAAGAGGAGAAGAAAGAAGACTCTGAGAAGGAAGCCAAAAAAGTAAGGTGTCTCTTGCCATGGGGTCAGAACGTTGGGCTGGGGTCCGGGTTACTTGACTCATCCCCTCTGCTGCGACTCTCACAGAGCAGCAAGAAGCGGAATAGGAAGCACAGTGGTGACGACAGCTTTGACGAAGGCAGTGTGTCTGAGTCTGAGTCGGAGTCCGAGAGTGGCCACGCTGAGGAGGAAAAGGAGGAGACTGGTAGGTTTTATTTTCTGCTTCTAGTCCATTCTTTTCCTACTTAATGGGGGTGGCAGGAGGTGAGCGATTGGTGAAACTGATGGGAGGTGGCTTTTAGGGGAAGACTTCTCTGATGGGGGACAGTAATAGCTTCTGTTTCTTTCCTACCAAAATCAATAATCAAAATTCACCAATTCTTACCACTTCCTGCATAGAAGAAGCACTCAAGGAAAAGGAGAAGCCCAAGGAAGAAGAAAGGGAGAAGCCTAAGGATGCCACAGGGCTGGAGTGTAAGCCCCGGCCCCTGCATAAGACATGCTCTCTCTTCATGCGCAACATCGCGCCCAATATCTCCAGGGCTGAGATCATTTCTGTGAGTGGGAAAATGAACTTGAGGGCAGGGGCTGATACCCAGGGTATGTTCTTTTGGCAGGGTGGAGAGAAGGCATCGGCACTGCCTTTGACAGATACCCCTATTTCACTTAACAGGGAGACCCCCTTCCCATGGGCCTGTGCCTTTTAAGGGCTGGTCCTTATTGCACCATTTGCTTTTAGGTGTTGGCATTCTTTAGCCCATGACTGGTTTTTTTCTTGCCTGAGGATGGGAAGGATTGAAAGGCAGTTTCCCAGGGTTTTGAGGACAATGGGGATTGGAGGAAGAAGCAAATCCTTGAATCATTAAGTGGGGTTTCTGTTCCTCTGCTTCTTGCAGCTTTGTAAAAGATATCCAGGCTTTATGCGTGTGGCACTATCGGAGCCCCAGCCAGAAAGGAGGTGAGGAACTAGGTACCTTGGCGAGAAGGTGCGAGGGAAGGTTAATGGCCAACACCATTCCCACTTCTGGACCGAGCTGACATTTTCTTTCTTGTGTAGGTTTTTCCGTCGTGGCTGGGTAACTTTTGACCGCAGTGTGAACATTAAAGAAATCTGTTGGAACTTGCAGAATATTCGAGTGAGTGCTGGGAATGGGACTGTCTTGGGGAAGAGAAAATGTGGGTCTCCAAGCCTGCATGACCTCTGACTTCTTTGTTCATTTGTTGGTCCATTCATTCTGTGCCCTCTTTCATTTTCATCTGTTCAGTCGCCTCTGGGCTGGGCTCTGGGACTGTTACTATGGACTAGACATATTTGGTCCCTGTGTTCAGAGAGCTCACAGTCTAATCACTGGTGCTCTCGAGAGGCGCCAGTCTTTGAGCTGCTGCTTCTCAGGCCAGCTTTGGGAGCTTTCTGATTCTGTGTTCCTCCAGCTCCGGGAGTGCGAACTGAGCCCTGGTGTGAACAGAGACCTGACCCGCCGCGTCCGCAACATTAATGGCATTACCCAACACAAGCAGATTGTGCGCAATGACATCAAGCTGGCAGCCAAGCTGATCCATACGCTGGATGATAGGACCCAGCTCTGGGCCTCTGAACCAGGGACACCTCCCCTGCCAACAGTCAGTGACTCCCTTATGGGATTTTTTCAAAAGCAGCTGATACCGCCTCATCTGCTGTGGGCACCTCTGACCTCACTTGATCTGTAGCATTAACCCCTTGTATCCTCTGCCTGCTCACTTGTTTGCCCCTCCTTGTCTGGGTAATACCTCCTCCAGCTTCCAGCAGCACAGACTGACAGAGTGATCATTTGTGGGCTAGGGTAGAACAAGTACAAAAATGAAGGGAGATACTAAGGGGGCGAAGATAACCCTGAACTCTGTTGCCCCTCACATTGCCTTTTCAAATGTGCACGTTCCTGGGTTACCTATGCTAGGTTTTCTCTGCCTCAGTTGGCCCTCTTCCTCCCTACCAGAGCCTGCCCTCGCAAAACCCGATCTTGAAGAATATCACCGACTACCTGATTGAAGAAGTCAGTGCCGAGGAGGAAGAGCTGTTGGGAAGCAGCGGGGGAGCCCCCCCAGAGGAGCCTCCTAAGGAAGGGAACCCGGCTGAGATCAATGTGGAGCGGGATGAGAAGCTGATCAAGGTGCCCGCAGCACGTGGGGCGAGGCTCAGGGTGGCTGAGGGACGAGAGTAGGGAACTAAGGGCTTCTTGTTTCCCTTAGGTTTTGGACAAACTCCTTCTCTACTTGCGCATTGTGCATTCCCTAGATTATTATAACACCTGTGAGTACCCCAATGAGGATGAAATGCCCAATCGTTGTGGCATAATCCACGTTCGGGGGCCCATGCCACCCAACCGCATCAGTCATGGAGAAGGTGAGCTCCAGGTCCCTGTTCCCTTTTTGTTCCTCTTTCTCCCCAGCTGCCTTTAGTCCTCAGGTGGCAGTCCTTTGCCACCCCTCCTCTGGTCCCCTCCCCCCTCCTATCCTTGCTTCTGGCTTTCTCCTTCAGCCTTCCTTTCTGTTCCCAAACTACAGTGCTAGAGTGGCAGAAGACATTTGAGGAGAAGCTGACTCCATTGTTGAGTGTGCGAGAGTCTCTCTCAGAGGAAGAGGCCCAGAAGATGGGTCGAAAAGACCCTGAACAGGAAGTGGAAAAGTTTGTCACCTCTAACACCCAGGAACTGGGCAAGGATAAGTGGCTGTGTCCTCTTAGTGGCAAGAAATTCAAGGTCTGGGATGTTAGAAAATTGGTTGGGTAGAATGGTAGGAGGTGGGTTGAGAAAGGAGGTGGGAGCGGGTGGGGGGTACTGCTCACTGGATGGCAGGAGGGAGGCTGATGATCCTTCCAGGCTGGGCCTGGGAATGAGGGAACCCACGGAACCTGCCCTGTCCTGATCATCTCTCTCCACCCAGGGTCCTGAGTTTGTACGCAAACATATCTTCAACAAGCATGCAGAGAAAATTGAGGAAGTAAAGAAGGAGGTGGCATTTTTTAACAACTTCCTCACTGATGCCAAACGCCCCGCTCTGCCTGAGATCAAGCCAGCCCAGCCACCTGGCCCTGCCCAGAGTAAGATACGATCCATGAGGGTCTGCACGTTCCCTCTACCTTAACTGTCCACAGACTCTTGTTTCTCTTTAATGTGTCATCCCCTGAGGAGTTTCTGCCCCACCCGTCAGGCCATAGCCCTAGAAGTTAGTTCCCCCCCCTCCCCCCGCAGTAATTCATGTCCCTGTCCGTGTTGTACTCCCCCCAGGCCTGACCCCCGGACTCCCCTACCCACACCAGACTCCCCAGGGCCTGATGCCCTACGGTCAGCCCCGGCCCCCCATCTTGGGCTACGGAGGTAAGTATAGGAGGGAGATGAAAGGCCTTGGTGGTTGTGTGGGACTGGGAGAAAGAAAACTCAGCTAGGATGTAGTTGAAGTCATAGGTTTTCAACTCAACATTGATCTTTTTCATAGCTGGTGCTGTCCGCCCTGCAGTCCCCACAGGAGGTCCTCCGTACCCCCATGGCCCGTATGGTGCTGGCCGAGGGAACTATGATGCCTTTCGAGGCCAGGGGGGTTATCCTGGGAAACCCCGAAACAGGTAAGAATGAGCTAAGATGTCCAAGCTTTCTTGTGTCCTTCAAACTCCCTTCCAGGAACCCTCAGCTCATCCCGTTTTACCTCTTACCTCACAGGATGGTTCGTGGAGACCCACGAGCCATTGTGGAATATCGTGACCTGGATGCCCCAGACGATGTTGATTTCTTTTGAGCTGTCCACTTTCCTCACTCTTGGTACCACCTAAACTTGTTACTGCCTTGTCCCACCCAGCTGAGAATTTTTTGTACGAACAGCCCTACCGCCAATAAAAGCACTTCCATAGTGACTTGTGACTCAGTCTATGTTATATACCTCCCCAAATCCTCCCAAATGTCAGCCAGGCCATGTTAGCTGGGCCTTGCCACTTTTTTATTGATGCTAAAGGCCTCAGGCTTTGCTGGGACCCCTTTGTGGTAAATAGGCACACATGTATGGGATCAGAGAGCCAGTCTCAGTTCTGGGACCTTTACCCTCAGTCCAGGGCATGCTGCTGCTTTTCGGCGTCATGGCTGGTCAAGCACAGGTTGTAGAAAGAGTTGGGGTCAAAGGCTGTGCTTACCTCCCGCCAGCCCACCCACCCAGCAGCCTGTAGTTCACTGGGGGTTTTTGGAGGGCCCCAGTAGTGAGGGTCCAATACCAGGACATAGGCTTCCGTGCCTGGCCCGATGCAGACTCCCAGCAAGGCCTTGGACTGGGCGTCTGCATCCCCCCCCACCATCACAGGGCCCCCACCCCCTGAGAAGTGGGAGTAGAGCCTCTCCAATTGCCCCCGAATCCCCGCTCCACGTGGCACATGGCACAGGCGCCCCTGAGGCCCTTCGAAGTGAGCGAGGCAGAGGCTGGCCTCTACACAGCCGATCCAGTTCCGGGACCCCCGGAACCCGGGGGGCTTGTCGCCCATGTCCTCCAGGGCTGCCTGCACGGCAGCCAGTTCAGGCACGCCCGTGGGCTGGCCCTCTGGCCACGAACACAGCGTCTGTATTGTGCGGTAGCCGCAGCCCCAGCCCCGGTCGTCTAGCCCGTCGCAGCCGTAGTGATAGTAGAGGTAGTGGCCCGAGAGGACCGCCAGGCGAGCGGGGCCGCGGCAGGGCGGGTCCAGGCCCACATGGACGTCCTTCAACAGCTCCAGGGCGGTCGGCGGAAGCGGCAGGAACAGAGGTCCCGAGGCCAGGCAGACACGTCCTCCTGGCGACGCGGAGCGAACTCCAGGGAGAATCCGGGCTCAAACACTTCCTCTCGGCCCTCGGTCTTAGGCTGGCTGCCGGCACGCCCGGAGAGCGGGCTCCAGTGAGCAGCGCAGGGAGCAAGCCGCGACCGCGGGGCTACACGATCGTCGCAGCTCCCACAATGCAGCACCGACCCCGCCTGCGGGTCGCCGGCCTCACTGCGCAGGCGCGAGCTCCGCCCCGAGGGGCGGGGGCCCGGTCTCGCCTAGGTGGCTGTCTTGCGGCGCAGGCAGCCAGCGCCCCTCCTCCGAGGCCCGCCAGTTCGGCTGCCTCCGTCCCCACGCGTGCGTTCGCTCAGCCCCAGTGATTCAGGCGTCCTGCCGCCACCCCCGGCTCCCCAGTTGCGCACACTACTGTGGCTGTAACAGTTTATTGGCAGCCCACAGGGGCGAAGGCACCGCGCGGGGAGCTCAGCCCAAGACATGCAGAGGACGAGGAGCCCCAGGGAAGTCGGGGGTGGGGTGGGCAGGGTCTGGGGCTCATCTGTGTTATATCCCAGCCCTTAAATAAATATTATATACAGCTAAGGGTCCAGGCGGAGCTGGGGGACGAGGGGGTTCCGCCTGGGTCACAGGTCTGAGCAGCGATCCTGCTTGCTGTAATGGTCGAACTGGTTCTTCCAGTGCACCATGTAGGAGCTCCAGCGGTGGAACTCGGCCTTCCACTGGCGCTCTGCCTCGTCCAGCGTGTCTGCGGCCACCGCGCCCGGCAAATGGAAGGGGGGCGGGTAGGACACGAAGAAGGTCGGGGAACGGACGTGGGGGGGCACGAGTGCAGGGAGGACAAGGAGAAATGTAAGAGACCACGTGAGGTGGTGGAAAGAGGATCAGGAGAATGTGCGAAAGACGGAAGGCGAGAGGGAGGGTGAGGGTAAGGCGGGGCCAGAGATGGATGGCAGGAAGGATAGAAGAGAAAATGACCGGAAGACGGAGGGGGACATAAGGGATCAGAAGGGGGAGGGTCCGTGGGTTGGTGGGGGAAAAGAGAAGACAGAAATGATTGACGGTTATAGCCCCACTGGGGGGTGCTATTCAACCCCGGGCCTCCTCCCGCCAACATCAGGCTCAGGCTCCAAAGGATAATTTTATAAAAGAATATTGGCTTTCCATTTCCATTAAAGGCGTGTGGGTCCCTGAGACGGGTGGCAGGTCACACCCTCCCACCCGCCCTGTCCAGTTTGAGTCTCTCGGTTTAAGGAGGGAGGGGACGCTGGGTCGCAGGTCCCTGAGTGGGCCCTTCCCCACGGTCCGACCACTCATTAGAGGAAGGGCTCCTGGGGCCGGAGGGGGAAAAGGCCCAGGTCACAGCCGCAGGAGCCGAGAGAGAAAGAGGAGGAGGAGGAGAAGGAGAAGGAGGGACAGGGGGAGGCAGGGGCTGGGCCTCGGGGCAGCCTCCCCATGGGCGGGGCCTGAGCAGGTGCAGGGGGACTCCGAGGCTGGGGGGAGAAGAGAGGGGTTACACCCGGCCGGCTCCCACTGCCCTCTTTCTGCGCCCCATACTCCCCCTCCTCCCTGCCACTGCCAGCTGCTGGCCCCTGCGTACCGGTGGCGCTGAGCAATTTGGGTAGGAAGCGGTTCCAGAAGGCGCAGGCCTGGGCGCGCAGCCCCCGCCGCACCTCCAGCGGCCGCAGGTCCAGGCTCACGTACTGCTGTGCTCCCGCCGTGTACGGTGGCCACTGCGGAACTTTGGGGTCAACGGGGTCATTGGGGTCTCTGCGGAAGGAAAGGGGAGACTCAGCCTGAAGCAGGCCTGCCCCACCCGGGGGGATGGGAGTGGGAATGGGGAATAAAGATGGGCAGTGGGCGCAGATGGCGGGCCCTCTGCTGCTCTGCCACCCTCTCACCGCCGTCCCACCGCCAGGGCCCCAAGCCTTTTTTTCTCCTCTGCCTCCTCTGCCCTTCCCTCAGTTTCTCTGTTCCATCTTCCTTTTTGTTTCTCCCGTTAAAAGAAACTGCTAGGATTTATTGGACCCTTTCCGCATAACCAGGCCTGGTCCTGTCTCTACAAACATCACACTGTCTTTCCACAGCACCCATCTGATGCTGGATTGCTTGTCCCCTTCTTCCGCCAGGTACTGGTGTGTGTGCTAGGGAGAATGTGTCACAGCTAATGAATCACCACAAGTCCCACTTAGTCTAGCTCTGTAGTTCCCGCTGTGACTGCCAAGTCCTTTGTCTTGGTCTCTCTTTGCCCACCTCTCCTCCTCGCCTTCCTCTGCCTCCACCCCAGTTTCTCAGGATACCCCATCCTGATTTCCTTCTCTGGCTCTCCTTTCCTGCTTCTCTCCTGCTGCTCCTCTCTGTGTCTGTGTGTCTGCCTGTCTGCGGGTCCCCCCTGCCTCCCGACCCTGGAGCCTTCTCCCCCTCAGCACTGCTGACCCTGTGCGGGCGAAGTTGGCCCAGTATCTCATCAGTCGCTGGGCAAAGA
This sequence comes from Eulemur rufifrons, assembly GCF_041146395.1. NCBI lineage: Eukaryota > Metazoa > Chordata > Mammalia > Primates > Lemuridae > Eulemur > Eulemur rufifrons. Next base: position 10,018,706 of record NC_090996.1, on the reverse strand, counting down.
TTTTCTCCTCCGTGGTGTAGTTTAGCGAGGGGTTCAGGGGGAGCCCGAAGATGAACTCGATCTCATAGCCGTGGGGCACCCCCATCCACAGGGGCCAGGAGATCGTGGAGGCACGGTGTTCAAAGACGTAGGCGTAGACCCGGGCACCCTGGGCGGCCAGTTGCCCAGCCAGCTGGGCCACGGGGCATACGACGTTGTGGTCGCCCACCACATCACTCAGGGCCTCCCTCAGGCGTGCTGGGTCCTCAGGATGCAGCCAGTCTGTGTAATGCAGGACCACAGCCTCGGCTGCCAGGTCACTTACCTGGGGCACCCCGACCCGCACCCCGGCCAGGAACTGGGCCCGGCTGATGAGAGACTCGTTGTCTTTGCTGAAGCCCGGGGCCCCGTAAACGAGAAAATAGGAGCCCTCATCCTTCACCACACCCACCAGCACCTGGGGGTGGAGGGTGGGATGGAGGGACAGGCACAGACAGACAGGCAGACAGAAACAGATGGACAAAGAACCAGAGAGATGAACAGTTAGAGACCCAGCACCATGGAGGGAGAGAGTACGAGGTTGGGGAAGGGACGGAGAGTAAGAGGAAATATACCCACAGTTCCTTTCCTCTCTGCCCCACTGACCACCTTGGGATCTGAGCCCTCGGGGTGGGGGGTGACCACAGGGCCCAGAAGCCTGGATCTCTGGGAGTGGGTCTGGAGGAGCCCTCATGCCTGGGCCCCTGGGGGGAGAAGTGGGGCTGTTGGGACCCAGAGGAACCAGCTCCACCCCCACCAGCCACTAGTCACCTGCAGGCCATGGAAGTCTCCTGCGTTGATGAGGGCTTCGGGCGTGTCACTGAGGAAGTCTCCATCCACCACAGGCACGAAGGAAAATCGGAAGACACTTTCCTGAGGCAGTAGGTGCCACTCGTGGTCCACCAGATCCTGAGCTGGTCGTGTCCGAAGGCAGGCTACCAGCTCTGTGTCATTGCCACCAGCGCTGCCCGGGGGACAGCCCACGAGGCGGGCCAGCAGTGTGGCCCTGCGACGGGCCTCTCCCATGCCCACCGTGGCCCAGGGCCCATTGGGTGCACCACTCTGCAGCACAGCCCTGTGGAACAGCCCCCGGCTGGGCGGGGACAGCAGGTGCATGCCCACTGAGGCAGCGCCTGCACTCTCCCCAAACAGCGTCACTGACATTGGGTCCCCTCCGAAGGCTGCCACATTCTCCTGCACCCACTGCAATGCCAGCCTCTGATCCAGTAGACCAACGTTGCCCGGGGCCTCTCGGCTCCCTGGCAGGGCCAAGAAGCCAAAGGCTCCTACCCGGTAGTTCATAGACACCAGCACAGTCCCCTCGGCTTGTACCAGGAAGCGGCCATCATACACATCCAGGGAGGAGGCCCCACTGTAGAAGCCACCCCCATAGATCCAGACGAGGACAGGGGTGGGGGACGAAGGCCTGGGGTATGGTGTCCACACGTTGAGGTAGAGGCAGTCCTCACTCAGCGCACGGTTGGGGTTCCACATCTCGATGCCCTCAAAACCGGGGTACAGGGTGTCCACGTATTGGTAGCAGACGCTCTGGAAGGTTGTAGCATCCAACACCCCTGGCCAGGGCCGCTTGGGCTCTGGTGGCAGAAAGCGACGGGGCCCCACAGGTGGCTCCGCGAAGGGAATGCCCAGAAAAGCAGAGACAGGGCCCCCAGGGGCCTTTAGGCGAATGCCCCGCAGCCGGCCACCTCGAACTGTCACCAGCAGCTCTGGGTCCTCCCGGCCCTCAGCCCCTGCCCCTCCTCCCAGGAGGGACAGGAGGAGGAGAAGGAGTGGGGAAGCCAGGGAGGACGCGTGACACCAAGGGGGCCTCATGGCTGCAGGGCAGGCAGCGTCTGCTGGGAGAAAGAAAGGCGAAGGGTGAAGGCCTGAGCGGCCAGGAGGGAGGAGATTAGGGAACAGTTTTGCCCAAGGGTTATCACTGAGCCACAGAGGAGGTGGGGTAGGAGGAGAGGGAGGGAGGGAGGGAGACAGGCAGGGACAAGGACACAGGCCAGCAGGCAAGGCGGGGACAGAGATCAGGCAGACACACATACCCAGACAAATGCAGGGAACAGAGATGAGTCCTGCCAAGGAATATCCTTCCCTGCCCTGCAGGGGACCCACCACCCTCACCTCCTTTCCCAGACTGGGTGGACTGGGCTGGGCTCCGTGTGTGCAGTGCGGGCACCAGAGGCCGCAGTCTCCTGCACAGGCACCAGACAGGGGCGCGGCCCTCACTGACAGGCAGGGCCTTTGGGGAAGCTTGAGGCAGCACGAAGGCTCTGCCCAAGTCTCTCCTGTGTTGGCCAGGGCTGGGGTCCTGAGGGGTGGCTTGGGAGTTCAGGGGTGGGAGCCTCAGGTCCTGGGGCACCCCAAATCCTGCCTACCCCACACCCCACCCCACACTGCCCAGCCTTATCCACTGTTTGGCACCGTGCTGATACTCGCTGGTTCCCATCAGCTATGCACCCCCGTAGCCTAGCTCCCGCAAACAGGCTCGCCAGTCCTGAACCCCAGGATTCGAGCCCCCATCTGTCCGAAGCTGCGGTGCACGCCGCCGCCGGCGGGAGGCAGTAGAGACCGAGAAAAGGTCGGCGCTCCCCGCCCGGAGCCGGGAACTTGGGGTGGGGGTCTGGCGGCTCGCGGGCATGGCGGAGGGGCCTGAAGGGCGAGCCGGGACGCCTGTGTTCCCGGAGCTCCGGAGATCCCCGGCGGCAGGGGCAGGGGCGCTATTTTGGGGCAGCAGCTGTTGCGGTTCCGGCATCTCCAGCCAAGGGATCAAAATTCCCCGGGTGGGAACTCCCCCCTCTCCCGCCCGGCGGGCACCCCTCACCCTGCCCCCGCCGCCCTGGACTAGGGATGGTGGTGGTGGTGCTGGAGATTAACTAGGAAACCCGAGTGCCGCTAATTATAACTCGGGGCTTCCGCTGAGCCTCCCCTTCCCCCAAAATAGAGATGGAGTCTCCGCGGGAAAGGGGTCCTGGGCCTCGGAGGGGGCCTCGGCTGGGCGCTGCGCTGGGGGGGGGGGGCTGGGCTCGCGGCCCTCGGGATGCGGGGGCCCAGCCGGCGCCAAGAACCTGCGCAGCAGCTCGGGTTCCGCCCCAATCGGGGTGTCTTGCAGTGCCCCAGACTTGGGGGCTAGCGAGGGAGGGGCGCTCGGGGTCTCCGCAAGAATTCGCGATGAGAGGCGGTGGCCGGTCCCGCGGGGCGCCGGCTCCCGCTCGGGCGTTGGCAAGTGCGGCGGCGAGGGAAGAGTTACCGGTGAGTGTGTGGCGAGGGGCAGGGGTCGCCGGGCAGGCCCGTCCCATTTGGGGGCCTGGATACCCCGGGGAGCGCACCGTCTCCCGGACGCGGAATGGGCTGCGGGCCGGGCGAGGGTCCCCGACGGGGAGGCAGACTCACCTGAGGCGGCCAAGCCGGGCCGGGCCGGGCCGCGCCGGGAGCTGGAGGCGGCCGATGTTCCCCGGCGCAGGCTGAGCCGACTCTGACAGCCGCCGCCTCCGGCCCCCCGCACACACCCCCTCCGGGTCGCGCGGCGCCCCCGCCCGCCCCCGCCCGCCCCCGCCCACTGTCTCCGCCCCCGCCCCTCCCGCTTCCCCGGGCTGCCAGCTCCCCTCCCTCTCCCTCCCTCGGAGTTGAGACCAGAGACCCCGGGGCCCAGACGCAATCCAGTGACAGACGCCGACAGACGACAGACACGCAGTGACAGACACGACCCAAAGACCTGTAGCGGTGGAGCAGACACCACGTGACAGGCGGACAGAGCCCGCGGAGACAGACACACGAAGACCGACAGTCTCGTGCAGTGACAGTCACAGACGAACGCAGGGACGGACTTTCACAGACGGACGGACACGCTTGGACACACTGACAGCCTCAGTTGAGGCTGGAGAAGTTATCCCAAGGCGAAGGGCCCAAATAAATGAGCATCCCTGGCCACAACACAGACAGGGGTGGCAGGGGAGGAGCGGCACATGAAAGTCTGGCTGAAGACCCCCCTCAGGGGTCCGGGTGGCACTGGTGACGTGGGACACTCCTGAGGATGAGGGGACACCTGTGGGAATGGAGATGTGAACGTAGAATCTCTAGTGGAAATGAGGGGGGCTCCCCCATGGAGGAAGGAGACCCCGGGGTAAGAGGTGACTTGGGGACACCTGAAGAGGAAGGCCAACGTAGTGGCACGCGCAAGGCTGCGGGGCGAGGCCGCACTCCGCTGCTGCAGTGGAAACTTCTGGAATCCCCGCGGGTGGGTTTGCGCTGGTTCCCTCATGGGTGACCTCGGACTTTCGTCACCAGGGGCCAGTCGGGGCATGACATCACCAGGCCAGGCATTCATTGGCCGCTGCGCCGGCAGGTGGGAGCGGCCTGGCCCGAGCGCTCCCAGCCTGCTCCGAGGGGCCTGAGCCGCACAGATCCCCAACGCCCAGCCCTCCAGGAGGTCACCCATGAGAACGGTGCTGCCGCAGCGGCGTCCCCACGCCCCAGGTGAGGGTGGAAGCAGCGTGCTGCGCGCTCCACCGCAGGCGGCTGGCTCGTGAGCCCGCGGGCCCCGGCGTGGGAGAGCGGCCGGCGCGGGCGAGCGTCGGGGCGTGCGTGCGCGCTCGCGGCGGTGCGGGGTGCTCTGCGGGGCGGGCGCGGGCGCGCGTGCTCACTGTGGTCGCCGCGCGCCCCGCAGCGCCCCGGGCACGCGTTCGCCGCCGCCAGCGAGCGAGGGCACCGGGTTTCGGGGCCTCGCAGAGGGTGAACCCAGAGTCGTGCCTGGCTCTGCGCCGCGCGGTTCCCAGCTCTCCAAGCCGGCTCCCCCTAGCCTGCCCGCCCCGCGGGATCCCGGCCCCGCGGACGCGGACCCTCGCGCTGGACGCGCTCTCCGCTCTCTCGTGGCGGCCGCCAGGTGGCGCCAGAGGCAGCGGCGCCGGCTCGGAGACTGGGCTATGGTAGGGGCGTCGGGGGATTAACCCCTCGCCTCTCTTCCCACGGTCTCTGACCCTCCGCGCTCCACTCCTCGGGCACCCCAAATCCCCAGCCTGGACACCAGGATTTCCTGCACCCGCCTTCAGCGTCTTGGCCCGACTGGCTGAGGGCTCCCCACTGGCCAGACTGCATCCCCTCGTTCAGTTCTCTGAAGAGCAGGCGTAAGGGCTGTGGGCTGGGGTAGGGGACAGAAAGATGGGCAGTCGGTGTTGCTGCGAGAGAAAAGGGTCTGAGGCAGGTTTCCGAGCGTGGCAATTATGAATTATTAGAATGGTGGAAACAAACTATGAATGGGTAAGCAGAGGCCTCCTTCCGTCCTAATAGGGATTTTTGACCCTGTTAGTGATGAGGGCTTGTCTCTTGTCAGCCTCCAAAATGGCCAGTGCAGTGCAGGCGTGTCACCTAACCTCTGTAGTCATGAGTTCAAAGGCCTGGACAATGGAGATAGGGAGGGCAGGGAGGGACAACTTGTCACCTAGGGTTGTCATTTTCAGGAACAATCCCTCTTTTCAACTTGAGTTTCTCCCAGCCTTTGGGCAGGGACCTAACCTAACCAGGATGCCTTGCCCTGCACAGTCCAACATAGTAACCTCCCCAGTGTCCTCTGTGACCACACCCTCCACAGTTGTCATTGTGGGGATGTCCTTGATTCTTCCTGCCCCCAGCTGCTTCTCCGTGGACATGCATTGATTCTTTGGTGGGTGCTGCAAGGTGGCTGTCCGCTGGAGGGCGCTGCTTGGGGGGCATGGTGGGGCTCCTGGAGGAGGGGCGGCCAGGGCGGAGGTTGGTGAGGGAGGGGGTGAGGGTGGCAGGGGGGTTTCGAATCAGGTGGCCCTGCCCTGACCTCGTGGGGCCCTGACCTAGGTCTTCCACCATCCCCTTGTGCAGAGCATGACAAGGGGATTGGTTCAAGCCAAGGAAGTCCTCCCAGGCTGCCGCAGTCCCCTGCTTAGCCTGCAGGGGGGCTGATGAGGTCATTGCCCACCTGCATTAAGCAGGGTTGTTCCCTGGAAGAGTTGGGGGCCGCAGGCCATGCAAGGGATTTTCCTCCCTCTTCCCACCCCTTCCTGTGTTCCCTACTTAAGGTTGGCCTAATATCATTCATACTGAATCCAAGTTATGCCATCTGGGCCCATCCATCCTGTTCCTCTTTTGTTTTGTCTTGTTTTGTTTTTTAGAGACAGAGTCTCCCTATGTTGCCCAGGCTGGTCTCAAACTCCTGGCCTCAAGTCATCCTCCCGCCTCAGCCTCCCAAAGTACTGGGATTACAGGTGTGAGCCACGGTGCCCGGCCTTGTACCTTTGGCTCTTTTTCTAGATTTGAGCATTTCACACATTTTTCACCTGTCTCTGAAAAGACTCACTTTATTTTCACAATTTTGTCCAATACTTACCCAGTTTACAGTATTTCCCGTGCAGTTTATCGTGCATCCTTTTGCTTATTTGAACCTCTTTTCCAGCTGGGGGTAGAGTGGAGTGGGACTTGGTACCCTCGTGTCAGGATTGATCAATACCTTTCTCAAGGTTCATTTCTGCCCGTGGGGTTTCATGATTCTGAAAGAAGTGAAATATGTAGTTTATGTAGTTTAATTCACCAACAGTGCATTGAAGCTCGCGTTACCACTTCTCTTCCTCGGTGTCAGAATCCTAAAGGAGCTCAGTGTCCTGGAATATGACTCAACACCCGCCTGGCACAGTGCCTGGCAGGCTAGCCCACTGGCCTCACAGGTTCCAGCCAACCCTGACTCGGGCTTTGGTTTAAGTTTTAGCAGTGCATCTTGGGTGACTTCTTGGGAATAGCTGGTGAGGTTTTATTCGGTGCCATCAATGTTTGACACCCAAAGAGCTCCTGGCCGCTCCTGGCTGGCCAAGTGAGAGCCATGCTGGAAGCACAGGTTCCTTAGCTGGCCCTGGCTGTGGTTCCAGGGACACCGAGTATGTGCCATGGGGCGGTGGGGGGTTGGGGGGTGTGCCGTTCCACCAGAATGCAGGCTTGGAAGGTACCTCAAAAACTAGCCTTAGGTTTCACGAGGGTGATGCTATCTATGGGAGCAATGAAGAAAACTAAGAATCTTCATGACCACCAGCTATGTGACTCCTGAGTAGGAAGCAATTATAGGAACGCAAGCCAGGGAACAATGGCTGTGGTGCGTAAATGTCTCCCACCACAGTTCTCACCCTGTGGCCCTTTGTTAATTTTATAAAGGGTGGTTTCATTACTGCTGCGTTAACGCTCACTGGGGGGAAGGTGGCGTCCTTTGCCTGCCACTCCCTGTACACTGTGTTAAACATCATCTCCTTTCATTCTCCCTCAGGCCAAAAGGGCGAGCCGTGTCATCGTCACAATTTGACTGGAAAGCAAAAGCGATGCGCAGAGATGTCACGTACAGGTGAGGATACAGCAGTTGCTCACTCTCGCCAGCTTGTAAACTGGGGGCCCCGTCTGGACTTTGGATGAGACCTCTGACCTTGCTGGGCAGGGTACTTTGGAGTCACTCCTGTGACTTCCAGAGAATTCACTCCTAGAGTCTCTCCGGCCCTTCCTTCCAAGAAGAGGAGTGTGTGTGCGTGTGTGTGTGTGTGTGTGTGTGTGGGCATCCCTGCAGGAGCCTCCCGTGCTTCCTTGTCTACCTTCCTCCTCCACCCCATTCTCCACTCCCCCCTCCTTCCCACCCCTCCCCCCCAACTCTCCATTTCTCTCTCTCTCCCTCTAGGGCCTCAGTGGGGGATCCAGCCTGTTTGACCTTCCAGCCATCCTGGCCCCACCAGGACAGCCCAGTCTGGCTGGGAGGGGCCCCCAGGATTTTGAGTGGGGAGATCAGATGCAGGATACCCAATTCCGGGGGAGAAGAAGGACAGGTGATGGCCAATGCAGGTTTCAAGGACCTTCCTCATCCCCACTTGGGATGTCACACCCCCATTCCCAGACACAGAGACCTCTGCGACTGCAGGACATGGCCCCCTCTGCCAGGGTGGGGCACCTAAGGGGCGTAGGTTGCCTAAGCTCCACGTGGTCAGAGGAGGCTCCATCCCCAGGCCTGACTCCTGACCCTCCCTGACCACCCCCACCTCCTCGGGGACCACCTCTGGAGCCCCTTCCCCCATTCCTACACCACCCAGTTCCTGGGGCTCCTGGCTTTCAGGGATTGCGGTTCAAGGGGAGAGGGGACCCCTTCCCCAGCTCCTTCTCAGTAGGCTGGGGGCTCTTTAGGGGGGTGTGGTGGGAGGAAGTCATGAGATCCATAGGGACGTGGGCCGAGAGGAAAGTGGGAAGAGTTGAAGTCTTGGCAAGTGCTTTCTGCCCCTCATGGCCCTCGTCATCTCCCTGTCCCTCCTCTCACTGACTCACTTAGGGACAGGGCGATGCCACGAGGGCGGGGTGCGGAGCCCTGGAGCTAGAGCACAGGGTCACTGGTAAGTTCTTTCTCCCACGTCCCTGCCGGAGAGGGACCCAGCAGGGTCAGGTGAGGGGCTGGTGGTATAAACTGTGAGGAAGGGTCTGGGCAGTTGACAGGACCATTGACAGTTAATGAATTCATAGAATTCAAAAATTATAAAGTGAAAAGTCCTCTTCTTACCCTGCCTCCAGACACCCAGTCTCTATCCCTAGAAGCAGTGGTACCTGTGGTCCTGCATTGCATATATTATCAATAGATGTTCTGTCCCCAACCCATGTTGTTCCATAGATTGTAGCATCCTATACACACTCTTCTGCTGCACTTGACTATTTTTTTTAATCTAACAATGTATTTTAAGAATAGTTCCAGGTTGGTTCATAGACTTCCTCATTCTTTATTTTCTTTTTAATAAAAAGCTGCATAATTTACATTGCATGAAAGTAACATAATTTATGTCCCCCACTGATGAGCATTTAAATTACTTTCAGTTACTTGCTATTACAGACCTAGTACGAAAATCATTTTGCAATGTTGCAGGTATATCCTCGGGATAAATTCCTAGACTGGGAATTACTGGGCCACTACCTCCAGAGATATATGAGGGTTACTGGTTGCCTATAATGGTGCCAACACAGCCTCTTTTAAAATTTTAAAAAGTCATAGTCCATTTAAGAGGCGAATGGTGTTTCAGTACAGCTATAATTTCGATTTGTGTTATTATGAGCATCTTCTCATGTGTTTAAGGACCTCCATTCTTCCGTTTTCCAATTTATTAAGTTCTGCTTTTATCTTTATTAACTCCTCTCTGCCTTTTTTTTTTTTTTTTTGAGACAGAGTCTCACACTGTTGCCCGGCTAGAGTGCCGTGGTGTCAGCCTAGCTCACAGCAACCTCAAACTCCTAGGCTCAAGCAATCCTCCTACCTCAGCCTCCCGAGTGCCACCACGCCCTGGCTAATTTTTCTATTTTTAGTAGAGACAGAGTCTCGCTCTTGCTTAGGCTGGTGTTGAACTCCTGAGCTCAAGCGATCTTTCCGCCTCTGCCTCCCAGAGGGCCAGGATTACAGGTATGAGCCATCGCGCCCGGCTTCTTTCTGCTCTTTTAGGTTTATTTTATTGTTTGCTTTACAGCTTCTGGAATTGGATGTTTAATCCATTAATTTTATATAATTAATTAATTCCGTCATTTTTAAGACATGGGGTCTTGCTATGTTGCCCAGGCTGGAGTGCAGTGGCTGTTCACAGGTGCAGTCCCAGAGCAGTTTTGACCTGCTCTGTTTCTGACCTGGGCTGATTCACTCTTCCTTAGGTGACCTGGTTGTGCCCTGCTCCCACGGTGTCACCATACTGATGCTGAGCTTAGTGCAGACATTTGATCTGCATAGAGTACTACAGCCTAGAACTCCTGGGCTCAACTGTCCTCCTGCCTCAGCCTCCTGAGTAGCTGGGACTACAGGCACGTGCCACTGCTCCAGCTGTTTAATTTTCATTCTTTCTTATTTATTGACATAATTAATGTTATACATTTCCCTCTGAACATTGCTTTAGCTAGATCCTATAGGCCTTGTGTGTATTCTTTTCATTATTTCTATTTTCTAGATGCTCTGTAATTTTGGTTTATACCTCTTTGAAGAGCATTTAAGAAAAGGTTTTAAACTTCTAGGTGGTAGAATTTATTTTTAATTGGTTTGTTAATTTCTAGGTTTATTGCATAATGATCAGAGAATGTTGTCTGTACAAACATACTTCATTGACTCTAAGATATTATAGCTGCAAGATGTGCCATTGTTTTAGTTTTAAACTTTTTAATTTTTCAACTTGTTTTGAAATAATTTCAGGTTTACAAAAATGTTGCAAAAATAGCATAAAGAATTCTTGTATGTCCTTCATCCATCTTTTAGTGTTAACATCTTATATCACCGTGATACAATTATCAAAATAAGGGAATGAGCCCGAGCGCGGTGGCTCATGCCTGTAATCCTAGCACTCTGGGAGGCCGAGGTGGGTGGATTGTTTCAGCTCAGGAGTTTGAGACCAGCCTGAGCAAGAGCCAGACCCCGTCTCTACTAAAAATAGAAAGAAATTATATGGACAGCTAAAAATAATATATATAGAAAAATTAGCCAGGCATGGTGGCGCATGCCTGTAGTCCCAGCTACTTGGGAGGCTGAGGCAGGAGGATCGCTTGAGCCCAGGAGTTTGAGGTTGCTGTGAGCTAGGCTGATGCTACGTGGCGGCACTCTAGCCCGGGCAACAGAGTGAGACTCTGTCTCAAAAAACAAAACAAAACAAAACAAAACAAAAACAAAAACAAAATAAGGGAATGAACATTAATACAGCACTACGAAATAATCCAAATATCTTATTCAGCATTATTCAATTGTTTCATTAATGTCCTATTTCCAATGCAGGAGCCAATTCAGGATCACACATTCCACTTAGTTGTCATGTTTCTTTAGTGGACATGACAGTTCCTCAATCTTTCTTTGTCTTTCATGACCTCGACACATTTGAAGACCACTGACCATTTATTTTGTAGAATGTCCCACAATTTGGGTTTGTCCCGATCATGGGGTTAATGAGTTGCACAACATTATTTTAAATACCACTAAGAAAGAAAAAGTTACTGCCAATGACAAATGTAAGACACCAGCAATTGCAAGGTTTACACACATTTTGGAGATGTTAAAATGTGAAAAAATAGAAATCTCAGAACTAGTGAAATCTTGTGTCGTTCTTTTAGGGATATGTTTTCTTTTTCGGTCTAATGTGTGGTAAAAATTTGTGACTCTTTCATTGGTGCCTGAAAAAAGATATATTCTCTGTTTTCAGGATCAAGAATTCATTATATGGATCAATTAGATTGGTTGTACTATGTCATTTGGGCTTTTTATATTCTGTTAAATCCTTTCTATATTCATTTTTGATCAACTTGATTTATCATGGGCTGAGAGAGGTGAATTAAAATCTTCTATTATATGCTTCTACTTCTCCATATATTTTATTTAGATTTAAAATAAATATCTATGTTGATGCTTTGCAACTTGGTGCATTGGTATTCATAATTGTCATATCTTCATTGTGAATTGTACATCCTGTCACTAAAAAGTGTCTTTCATGATACCCAAAGCATGATCTATACAAGTAATAAACCTGATTTTGTCAAAATTAAAAACTTTTGCTCTGTGAAAGACACTGTTAAGAGAACGAAATGACAAAGTAAAGACTGGGAAAAATATTTACAAATCACTTATCTGACAAAGGGCTTGTATCTAGAATATATAAAGCACTCTCAAAATTAAACAATAATAAAAGAACAACCCAATTAAAAAATGGGTAAAAAGACTCGAACAGACACTTCACCAAAAAGGATACATAGATGGTCCATAAGAACATGAAAACATGTTTAACGTCATTAGTCATTAAGGAAATACAAGTTAAAACTACAGTGAGATAGCATCGCACACCTAAGAGAATGGCTACAATCGGAAAAATACTGACAATCCCAAGTGTTGATGGGGATGAAGAGCAACTAGAACTCCTTTACATTGCTGGTGGGAGTGTGAAATGGTAGAGCTACTCTGGAGAACAGTCTGGAAGTTTCTTGCCCAATTAAACATATGCTTATGGCCCAGCAATCCCTCTTCTAGGTATTTACATTTGAGAAATGAAAATTTCGGTTCACAAAGAAACATCACAGGCTGAAAACAAGCCAAATGTCCATCAGATAGTGAATGACTAAACAAAATGTAGTACATTCATGCCATGGAATAGTATGCAGCAGTAAAAAGAAAGAACTATTATTATTATTGTTATTTTTGAGACAGAGTCTGGCTCTGTTGCCCAGGCTACAGTACAGTGCTGTGGCATCAGCCTAGCTCACAGCAACCTCAAACTCCTGGGCTCAAGTGATCCTCCTGCCTCAGCCTCCCAAGTAGCTGGGACTACAGGCGAGCACCACTGTGCCTGGCTAATTTTTTCTATTTTTTAGTAGAGATAGGGTCTCACTCTTGCTCAGGTTGGTCTTGAACTCCTGACCTCAAGCTATCCTCCCACCTTGGACTCCCAGAGTGCTAGGATTACAGGCGTGAGCCACCGCACCCGGCCAAGGAAAGAACCAACAACTTGGATGAACCTCAAAGGTATTAGGCTGAATGAAAGATGCCAATCTCAAAAGATCTATTTATACGATGTTCGTATTTTTTTTTTTTTTTTTTTGAGACAGAGTCTCACTCTGTTGCCCAGGCTACAGTGCCGTGGCATCAGCCCAGCTCACAGCAACCTCAAACTCCTGGGCTCAAGCGATCCTTCTGCCTCAGCCTCCCGAGTAGCTGGGACTACAGGCATGCGCCACCATGCCCTAATTTTTTCTATATATTTTTAGTTGTCCAGCTAATTTCTTTCTATTTTCAGTGGAGACGGGGTCTGGCTCTTGCTCAGGCTGGTCTCGAACTCCTGAGCTCAAATGATCCACCCGCCTCGGCCTCCCAAAGTGCTAGGATTACAGTCGTGAGTCACCTCGCCCAGCCAATAGTTTGAATTTGATATATTATTTATTTTACAGGTTACTTCATGATCTCAGTTTGGATGGGGGAAACCTTGCATATTTTAACCCTGTGATTATCTTGAACTTCATTTAATCTGAGATAAGCCATAGATGGAAGCATCTTAAAATGTAAGACTGCAGATGCAGGTTAGCCGTTTATGCACATCCACCAAAGCTGCACAGGTTACTGGAGTGATGCCAAACACTGTGTGGTTTCTGTTCAATTTTTAATTTAGTAAAGAGTCTAAGGCATAGCAAATAAGATTAAAAGTCAAATTGTACAATATTACATTACACATCAATGCGATTTAAATGTAGGGATTGTAACCAGAATATACTGCAGTTCTTGGATTTTTCTGGCATCCATTTGTTTTGCAACTATGCGTGAGAATCGACATACTGGATCACTGCTATTTTCAAAACATTGTGCTTTAATTGCTAGACACAGAGTGCTGGCATAAGGATTGCCAAAATTGTGATTCTTGAATGTCCTGGAAGATATTCCAAAGAAAAATAATAAAAATGTATAGAAAAGAATTGAGAAATAAAAGAATGTTAACAAGAATATATAACTAAAGCTCATAATACTCGCTTCATTCTTGTTTGCATTTGCCTAGTAGATTTTGGCCACTGTTTTATTTGGAATCTTACCAGATCACTCGATCTTAGAAGTATCTTTGTATACAGCAGATCTGGATATTCCTATCTGATTTTATCTTTCTTAATATTTATCTTTGGACTGTTAAATATTTTAATTAGTTGGTTAATTAGCTTTAAATCATATCTATGGATATTGGACTGTAAAAGGTGAGGCAATTAGCGTACTAACCATATTTCTACTTTCTTTCCCTCCCAACTAACATATTATCTTTATGTTGTTAAGTTTTATAATGTATACATTGCCTTTTCGAACAAAACTTTACCATTTATTAAGCACATACTTTGCGATGCTCTTGTTGGATGTATGCGCGGCATCTCTATGTCTGGCAACGCCCTTAGATGGCACACCACCTTGCCAGATCCCAAAGGGTACATGCATTTAAGCAACAAAACAGCCTTGAAATGCCCAAGGCTGCGCGGCTCTTGACAGTACAGCTGGAATTCTCTGAACTCCTTTCACTGCTGGAGGATGTAGATGTAGCCTGGAATTGCTCTGTGCCTCTCATTCTCCATCAGTAAAACATGTGTGTTTGGCTTTAGAAACATCTACTTTTTTCCAAATCTAAAATGTATGCTTGGTGAGGTCTCAGAAAGCAGGAAGGCACAGCGATTAAGACAGCTGGCTCCGGAACCGGAATGTCACAGTTCCTGTCTCAGCTGTGCCATTATTTCAGGTATAGCCTGGGCTAGTCTCTTAGCTCCTCTTTGCTTCTGTTTCCTCATCTGTTGAATGTGGCCGGCAAGAATATTCCTCAGGTCTGGGGACCTATGTAAGCGTGGCTATGACCTTGGCACATTTCCCCGCACACAGTTAAGTACTCAGTAAATGAGAGCATTTAGTGATTCTCAAAGATTGTATTCAAGCATTCTCCTGGGCCTTTATTTACTTCCAAATATTCTATCATGGCCGGGTGCCGTGGCTCACGCCTGTAATCCCAGCACTTTGGGAGGCTGAGAGGGGAGGATCGCTTGAGGCCAGGAGTTCGAGACCAGCCTGGGTAACATAGCAAGACCCTGTGGTGCATGCCTGGAGTCCTAGCTACTAGGGAGGCAGAGGCAGGAAGATTGCCTGAGTCCAGGAATTCGAGGCTGCAGTGAGCTAATACTGGGCCACCTCACTGCAGCCTGGGCAACAGAGTGAGACCCTGTCTCTTAAAAAAATTAAATAAAATACTCTATTGTTTCTTATTTATTCAGTGAACAAATGTTTATTCAACACCCACTGGGTGGTTGCTGCAGTACATTCGTTGGGACACAGAGACACACAAGACATAGCACACACAGGCATGATGTGACCGACATTTGTTTAGCTTTTCGGCTGACAAACACACATAGTGTCTACATGCCGACTGCAGTGCAGGGTGCTGCATGCTGCTTTAGACCTACACGAGTGGGCTTGAAATGGCTAAATAGCAAAATCCAGTTTTTGGATGCTGGAAAATTGTGTAACAAGAGGCAAACCAAATGGGTTGTTTGTCTCTTTTGGTTTTCCTTTCTGATATACTTTTTTTGAGACAGAGTCTTGCTCTGTTGCCCCGGCTACAGTGCAATGGCATCATCACAGCTCACTGCAGCCTCGAACTCCTGGGCTTGAGTGATTCTCCTGCCTCAGCCTCCCGAGTAGCTGGGACTACAGGTGTGCACCACCACACCCGGCTAATTTTTCTATTTTTTTGTAGAGAGGAGTCTCAGTCTCTTGCTCAGGCTGGTCTTGAACTCTTGACCTCAGGCAATCCTCCAGCTTTAGCCTTTTTTTTTTTTTTCCCAACGTTTTATTTATTGTGCTAAAATACACACACCGTAACACTTACCATCTGAACCGTTTTTAAGTGTATACCCCAGTGGTATTAAATACATTCAGAATGTTGTGCAACCATTACCACTATCCATGTCCATAACTGTTTTCATCTTGCAAAACTGAAACTCTGCACTCGTTAAGCAATAGCTCCAGATTCCCCTCTTTGCTCAGCCCCTGGAAGCCACCATTCCACTTTCTACCCCTATGATTTTAACTACTCTAGAGACCTCATATAAGTGGAATCTTATAGTATGTCTTTTTGTGACTGGTTTATTTCACTTAGCATCATGTCCTCAAGATTCACCCATGTTGCAGCAGGTGTCAGAATTTCTTTCCTTTTTTTTTTTTTTGAGACAGAGTCTCACTCTGTTGCCCAGGCTAGAGTGAGTGCCGTGGCGTTAGCCTAGCTCACAGCAACCTCAGACTCCTGAGCTCAAGCGATCCTCCTGTCTCAGCCTCCCGAGTAGCTGGGACTACAGGCATGCACCACCATGCCCGGCTAATTTTTTTTTTCTATATATATTTTTAGCTGTCCATATAATTTCTTTCTATTTTTAGTAGAGATGGGGTCTCACTCTTGCTCAGGCTGGTCTCGAACTCCTGAGCTCAAACGATCTGCCCACCTCGGCCTCCCAGAGTGCTAGGATTACAGGCGTGAGCCACCGCGCCCGGCCAGAATGACATCTGGCTAATTTTTCTATTTTTAGTAGAGATGGGGTCTTGCTCTTGCTCAGGCTGGTCTCGAACTCCTGAGCTCAAACGATCCTCCCACCTCAGCCTCCCAGAGTGCTAGGATTACAGACATGAGCCACCGTGCCCGGCCTTCTTTCCTTTTTAAAGCTAATTCCCTTGTATGTGTATAAACCACATTTTGCTTATCCATTCATCCATCAACGGACATCTGCGTTGCTTCCACGATTTAGCTATGGTGAATAATGCTGCTATGAACATGGGAGTACAAATACATCTTCAAGACCCTGTTTTCATTCTTTTACCCAGAAGTAGAATTGCTCGATCATATGGTAATTCTATTTTTAATATTGTGAGGAACCGTCCTACTGTTTTCCACAGCAGTGCACTGTTTAACATTCTCAGCAGGGCACAAGGCTTCCACTTGCTCTACCTCCTTATCAACACTTGCTATTTATTTATTTTTGAGACAGAGTCTCACTCTGTCACCTGGACTAGAGTGCCGTGGCGTCAGCCTAGCTCACAGCAACCTCAAACTCCTGGGCTCAAGCGATCCTTCTGCCTCAGCCTCCCGAGTAGCTGGGACTACAGGCATGTGCCACCATGGCCGGTTAATTTTTTTCTCTATATTTTTAGTTGTCCAGCTAATTTCTTTCTTTCTTTTATTTTATTTTTTTTTCCAGTAGAGACTGGGTCTGACTCTTGCTCAGGCTGGTCTCAAACTCCTGAGCTCAAACGATCTGCCCACCTCAGCCTCCCAGAGTGCTAGGATTACAGGTGTGAGCCACCGCGCCCGGCCAGATGATAGCCTTTTTTTTTTTTTTTTTTTTTTTTTTTTGAGACAGAGTCTCACTCTGTTGCCCAGGCTAGAGTGAGTGCCGTGGCGTCAGCCTAGCTCACAGCAACCTCAAACTCCTGAGCTCAAGTGATCCTCCTGTCTCAGCCTCCCGAGTAGCTGGGACTACAGGCATGCGCCACCATGCCCGGCTAATTTTTTCTATATATATTTTTAGCTGTCCATATAATTTCTTTCTATTTTTTAGTAGAGGTGGGGTCTCGCTCTTGCTCAGGCTGGTCTCGAACTCCTGAGCTCAAACGATCCGCCCACCTCGGCCTCCCAGAGTGCTAGGATTACAGGCGTGAGCCACCGCGCCCGGCCTAAGATGATAGCCTTTTGATGCACAAAATTTTTAAATTTTCATGAAGCCTGATTTGTCTGTTTTTTCTTTTGTTGACTTTGGTGTCATATCCAAGAAATTGCTGCCATAACCAGTGTTGTGAGGCATTTATACTATGTTTTCTTCTAAGAGTTTTATAGTTTTAGATCTTACCTTAAGGTCTATGATCCTTTCTAGTTAATTTTTGTATGTGGTGTTAGATAAGGATCCAATTTCATTCTTTTGCATGTGGATGTCTCGTTTCTCCAGCACCATTTGTTGAAAAGGCTGTTCTTTCCTCATTGAATGGTCTTGAGACCCTTGTCAAAAATTATTTGACCATATATGTGAGGACTTATTTTTGGTCTTTGTGTTCTATTCCATTGGTCTATAACCCTGCAATTGCAGTAAAAATCAGCACCCTGGAAGAAAATTGAGGGGCAGAATGGAGTTGACATTCTCAAAATTCCCATTCCCAGAGAATTTTCTTTCCTTTCCTTTTTCTTTTCTCCTCCCCCCCCCTCTTTCTTTCTTTCTTTTTTTTTGAGACAGAGTCTCGCTCTGTTGCCTGGGCTAGAGTGCTGTGGCATCAGCCTAGCTCACAGCAACCTCAAACTTGTCGGCTCAAGCAATCCTCCTGTCTCAGCCTCCTGAGTAGCTGGGACTACAGGTGTGCACCACCACGCCTGGCTAATTTTTTCTATTTTTAGTAGAGACCGGGTCTTGCTCTTGTTTAGGCTGGTCTTGAACCCCTGACCTCAAGGGATCCTCCCGCCTCAGCCTCTGAGAATGCTAGGATTACAGGCATGAGCCACTGAGCCCGGCCGAGAATTTTCATTATTTGATCTGTCTGGAAGTTCCTTGGACAACCCCACTTGCAAGGCTTGTCTTTGATATGACTCAAAACTCACCTAGTGCAAGTGGCTTTTTCACTGGGGACATTTGTCAGAAACAATCAGTGGCAACCGTTTAACATCACAGCTACCTGAGGCGTTGCTAACAATTTGGGGCAAATAACAAACTGACCAAAAACATTTTAAGGGAAAAGATAGGGATTGAGCTGTCCACAGGCAGCTTTGAAAAGCTCCAACATGTTCCCAGGGCTCCAGCGCTGCAGGTTTTCCGGTTGTCGCCTGTGGTCTCTCCCCTCACACTCACCGTCTTCCCGCTTACGGGGCTGTGACTTGGACGGACCTTGAAAACATGCTCAATGAAATAAGCCCAGCACGAAAGAACAATAATTGTCTGATTCTACTTAAACAAGGTGGAGTTCATAGAGACAGAAGGTAGATTAGAGGTTACTGGAGCCCGAGTAGGTGGGTGGGACAGGAGTTAGTGTTTAATGGGTACAGAGTTTCTGTCTGGGTTAATGAGAATGTTCTGGAAGTGGATTGTGGTGATGGTTGCACAACACTGTGGATGTGCTTCCTGCTACTGAATTATACACTTTAAGGATGGTTAAAATGCTAAGTTTTATGTTATGTATATTTATCACAATAAAAAGCAGTTAAGTTTTAAAACACTTAAATGCTGATAACATAGAGTTAAGTGACAACAGCAAAGTAGAAGAGGTATTATTCTAATTTTTGGAGGCAAAGAAATCTATTCACAAAGATAAAAAGTATAGAGATAAACGAAAATAGCAACAGTGATTCATTCTGAGTGTTGGGTTTGTAGGGGATTTAAATTTTCTTCTTTGTAGCTTTTTTCTTCTCGAAATTTTTTTCTTGGCAACGAGAACACATTTTTTAAATAAAAAGACAACACACAACTGTATTGGTCTTTTTTCCTGGAAGGGGTGTGGGCTTGTTTTGCAAGGGCTGCTAACACAAGCTGCGTGCAGTCCCTGGCGTGCACTCCAGACACCAGGGCACGAGCCAGTACTGGGTGTGCAAGTCTCTGTCCCCACCACAGGGCTATGCTCTACTTGAGGCTGGGAACAGCTTTGTGCCCCTTGGCCCAGAGTGGGATTTCCATCAGTCTGCTGGTGAGTGGTGTGAGCGCTCAGGCCACCTGGGCTTCTGGAACCAGCAAGGTGAGGTGTGGCAGTCTGTCGGGTCCCCACTGGAGAGAATGTACAACCTGTCCCGGACACTCGGAAGGCCCCTACTGCAGTCCAGTGTCCCGTTTGCATAGTGTCCCGCCCTGACCCTGTTTGCAGCAGCTGTGTTTTAACCTGCCCTGGAAGCTTAGCTGTTCCAACAGCGAGTGGCTGGCTGGGGCTTTTGTCCTGTCAGCTCATTTCCTGTGAGTGGGAAGCCTTTCTTGTACTTTTTAGCCTAAAGCTGCTTTTTTTTTTTTTTTTTTATCCCTAAGGGCACATCCCCTTGGTGTTTTATTGAAGCCCAGCCCTATCTAATACTCCTTAGCCTCTTTAATCTGAGCGGGTGTCTAGAATGGGGACCGCCACCTCCCCCAGGCTTTCCCTCTGCCGTGACACTGCCGGTGAACAGCTTCTGCTTGAAGAGTTTTCGAGCAAGAAATGTGCTGGCCCGTCCCCCAGGCTTGGATTTATTCTCTAGCTACACAGAGTTCCTATTAGAGCTTTGCGAAATAGTAAGAAATATTATATATATATCTCTGATATAGAGCTCCTAAAACCCTTGTAGATAGGGGCACCAGGAGAATTTTGTGATCTGATATTTCATCTTTGACTCTCAGTTCCTGACACAGAGCTCTGAAGACCTTTGTCATTTTCTGAGTGACAGACACAGAGCACCTAAATCCTTCGGAATTTCCCGGGTGATGGTAGCATCTTTTGTTCTAAAGACAGCCTCAGGATGGGGCTGGTTGCCAGGGGAACCAACCCTGTGATTAGAGGGTGGGGCCTTTCAGCCTCACCCCTGACCTCCAGGGAGGGGAGAGGAGTGAAGGTTGAGTTGATCATCAATGGCTATTGACATAATCAATCATGCTTACGTAATGAAGTGTCTGGAAAAGCCCCAAAGCTCAGACTTCGGAGAACTTCCGGGTTGGCAAACACATCCAGTGCTGGGAGGGTGACACACTCCAGCTCCATGGGGACAGGAGTTCTTGCTTTTGGGACCCTTCCAGACCTTGCTCTTTGTATCTCTTTCTCTGACTATTCATTTGTATCTTTTCTTATATCCTTTATTGATATAATAAATTGGTAAAGGTAAGTATTTCCCTGAGTTCTGTGAGCTATCTGAGCAAATTAACCAAAAGTGACAAGGGGGTTGTGGGAACCTCTGATTTCTAGCTGGCTGGTCAGAAGTACAGGTGACAACCTGAGACTTGTGGTTGGTGTCTGGAGTGAGGGCTGTCTTGTAGGACTGGACTTTTTTTTTTTTGAGACGGAGTATCGCTCTGTTGCCCAGGCTGAGTGCCGTGGCGTCAGCCTAGCTCACAGCAACCTCAAACTCCTGGGCTCAAGCGATCCTCCTGCCTCAGCCTCCCGAGTAGCTGGGACTACAGGCATGTGCCACCATGCCCGGCTAATTTTTTCTATATATATTTTTAGCTGTCCATATAATTTCTTTCTATTTTTAGTAGAGACGGGGTCTCGCTCTTGCTCAGGCTGGTCAGGACTGGACTCTTAATCTATGGGATCTGACTCTAACTCCAGGTAGATGGTGTTAGAACTGAATTGAATTATAGGATACCCAGAAGACTGGTGTCCACTGGAGAACTGCTTGGTGGATGTGGAACCCCCCCCCGCCCCCCGCCGCCACCATCTGGTGTCAGAAATACACTGTGTTGTGTTTGAGGGTATAAAAAATATATTTGTTTTTTTCCTACCTCTTACAAGCTTGTGAGGTTGAGCAGCAGGCTACGGTGGCAGGTGTGTTTGAGTGTGACAGTGCCTGGGTTGGACCAGTCTTGTGCTTCACAAAAGTGTATCTGGGGGGGTGCGGAGGGGGACAGGGTGGAAGCAGGAGGTTCAGAGGTCACAAACTCTTGTGGGGTCCATAGGGCTTCTGGAACTCACCCTAGGGGTGACGGAGACCACTGTTTACTGGCCTCCTCGAGATGCTGGGGACTGATGACTGAGTCCTCCCTGGGGCCCGTGGCTGGATTTCCAGCCGCTGTGTCTGGGAGCTGTCAGCGTCAAGCCAGGGCAGCAAAGCAGCCGAGCCTAGTGCGAAGCGCGAAGTCCCAGGGGAAGACAGGAGGCCTCCGCTATAAATGCTCGGCAAATGCTTGTTCTTTCTGTTCTATCCCACGTCAGCGGGAGTCATCCACCCTTGATCTAGAAGTGACAGGCCAAGCGTTGAGGGAGTTCTGGGAGGGGGCGACCCCCTCTCCGGGTGTTCCTGGTCACTATCCACTGAACCAAAACAAGCCAAGATAATCAGCGTGACCAAGAAATGAGATTCTGTAGCTCACAACAGACGCTACTCTGTACCACCAGGCACCTGCCAGGTAAACATGCAACGAGAGAGAGGAAAAAAAAAATGTAGCCATCTGGAATTACAAGCAGTCCTAAATATTTGACTTAAGCAGAAAAAGTGCTGATTATCTTTAAGTTTGGGGTGTGTGTGGAGTGTCCCACTGCCTGGAGGCCCTGAGTCCCTTTCCTCCTCTGCCTCTCTTATCAAACAGAGACAGAAACCAAGAACCTTGGCTCCAGGTGGCTAAACACCTAAAAGAAAACAAAAAAACAGCCACAAGTCCAACACAAAGAAAGAGGAACTTTATGTACTGAGCAAATGCCAGACCTAGCAAACATAATGCTAGTCTTAGATTATTTATCAATTAACGAACAAGCCCCTAGTTAAAGGGGGAAAATAAAAGGTAATTTAAAAAATTATATATGCACATAATTTTTTTTTTGAGACAGCATCTTGCTCTGTTGCCCAGACTAGAGTGCAGTGGCGTCGCCATAGCTCACAGCAACCTCATACTCCTGGGCTCAAGTGATCCTCCTGCCTCAGCCTCTTGAGTAGCTGCGCCTATAGGCACACACCACCACACCTAGCTGATATTTAAAATTTTTTGTAGACGCGGGTTGCACTATGTTGCCCAGGCTGGTCTCAAACTCCTGAGCTCAAGTGATCCTCCCACCTTGGCCTCCCAAAGTGCTGACATTACAGAAGTGAGCCACCACGCCTGGCCCACATTATTCTTTATATTAAATATCTGTATAATATTTCATTGTGTGATCATTCCACAATTTGTTCAACCATTCTCTTATTGATGCAGCTTCATTTTCTGACTTTTTAATCAGTACAATACAATAAACAACTTTGTCTAGAAATCCTTATATATTATGGCTTTTAGTTTTACAGAACAGAGTCCCAGGAGGGGGATAGTTCTGTGGAAGGGTATGTGTAATTTTTATTTTAATTGTTAGATTTCTTTCGGCAAAAGCTGAAAAATTCATATTTCTCCACCTGCAATGCGTGAGAGTAACTTTTCCTCCGAATTTTCACCAGTAGTCTGATGGGTATAAAGTAATTTCTGTTATTTTAGTTTGCATTTATCTGCCACTGGGAGGTTGAAGCACTTTTGTACATTTATTGGCTATTTGAATTCCTTTTATAAATTACTTATTCATATCCTTTGTCCATGTTTCTATTGAGCTATCCTTTGTCTTCTTTCCTCCCTCCCTTCCACTATGAGTGCAGGGGAACGACTAAGTCAGTAATTCATTCTGAGCAATATATGTAGAGAATATATCACAATGCTGGTGACAACCTAATCAGTATGGTTTAATGGACAGTAGGAATCTGTGAGAAATACTATATGCAAGATTATTCTTGACATAACAAAGAACTGTCCTCAAAAACCTATTTATGACCTTAGCTTTACAAATGGACTCAAGGTTACGGTCTGAATGTTTGGGTCTCCCCCAAATCTCTATATTGAAATCCTAACTTCCAAGGCCATAGTATTAGGAGGCAGGGCCTTTGGGAGGTGATTAGGCCATGGTGGTGGGGCTCTCAAGAACAGGATCAGTGCCTTTATAAAAGAGACCCCAGAGAGATCCTTGCCCTTCTACCATGTGAAGACACAGCAAGAAGGCACCGTC
The DNA here is from genome assembly GCF_041146395.1 of Eulemur rufifrons. NCBI lineage: Eukaryota > Metazoa > Chordata > Mammalia > Primates > Lemuridae > Eulemur > Eulemur rufifrons. The sequence goes on along the minus strand of NC_090996.1, from coordinate 9,995,479 downwards.
TATAAGCCAGACACCAAATCTGCCTTGAGCTTCTCAGCCTCTAGAACTGTGAGAATAAATTTCTTTTGCTTAGAAGCTACCCAGTCTATGCTATTTTGTTATAGTGGCCTGAACAGACTAAGATGCTTTGATGGTTTTTTTTTTTTTTTTTTGGTAACTACCCTTTAATAGATTGAGGAAGTTCCTCTACTACTAGTTTGCTGAGAGCCGTTATCAGGAATGGACGTGGAGTTTTGTCCAGTGCTATGGAGATGATCATGTGGTTTTTCTTCCTTAGTCTGTTGATATAGTACATTGCACTGATCCATTTTCCAATGTTTAACCAGCTTTGCATTGCTGGGATTAACCCCATTTGGTCTTGATGTGTTATTTTTATAGATTGTCAAACTGTATTCATTCATATTTTGTTGAGGATTTTTGCATCTGCATTTGTTTGGGAAATTGGTCTGTAGTTTTCTCATAATGTCTCTGTCTGGGTTTGATATGCTGGGCTCATAAATTCAGTTAGTATTAAGTTGGGAGGTGTTCCTTCTGTTTTCTGGAAGAGTCTGCGTACACTGGTGTTATTTCTCCCTTACATGTTTGCCAAACCACTCAGTCATATTAATGAGCTTAGATCTTTCTGTAGGAAAGACTACCACTACCAGTCGGCAATTTTTTTTTTTTTTTTTTTTTTTTTGAGACAGAGTCTCACTCTGTTGCCCGGGCTAGAGTGCCGTGGTGTCAGCCTATCCTACAGCAACCTCAAACTCCTGGACTCAAGGGATCCTCCTGCCTCAGCCTCCAGATGAGCTGGGACTACAGGCACATGCCACCACGCCCAGCTAGTTTTTTTTATTTTTAGTAGCCCGGCTAATTTGTTTTCTATTTTTTAGTAGAGATGGGGTCTTGTTCTTGCTCAGGCTGGTCTTGAACTCCTGACCTCAATTGATCCTCCTTCCTCAGCCTCCCAGAGTGCTAGGATTACAGGCATGAGCCACTACTATAGAGGAATTTTTAGGGATTTGCTTTTAATAATCCAATCAACAATGCTTTATTTTAATCTCATTAAACTAAATTCCCTGTAGTATAAAGTATAAAAATTATGTGGGACCTGGTAATATTTTTTAAAATATGGCATTCATTCAAATCATAAAAGTAGAACTAAACTGTAAAAGCAATATCCAGGCATGGACACTGTTACACAAATGCTACCTATGACAGTTATTTAGTGATCCAACATCCTGTATCATAAACCAAGTTTTCTAGATATCTATATGCATAGTATATATTTTATTAATATCTTCTATTTTACTTTTATTTTTATTATTTTTTTAGAGATGGGGTCTCACTCTGTTGCCCAGGCTGGAATGCAGTGGTGTGATCATAGCTCCCTGCAGCCTCAAACTCCTGGGCTCAAGAGATCCTCCTGCCTCAGTCCCCTCAGTGGCTGGGACCACAGGTGCAGGCCACCACACCTGGCAAATTTAAAAAATATATTTTTTTTCATAGAGACAGAGTCTTGCTATGTTGCCCAGGCTGGTCTCGAACTCTTGGCCTCAAGCCATCCTCCTGCCTCAGCCTCCCAAATTGCTGGGATTATAGGTATGAGCCACCACGCTCAAATCTGTTTTATTTTATTATATATGAATAAAACAGAGTTTCACTTTGTCACCCAGGCTGGAATGCAGTGGGGTCATAGCTGACAGCAACCTGAAACACCTGGGCTCAAGTGATCCTCCTGCCTCAGCCTATCAAGTAGCTAGGACTACATGCATGTGCTACAATGCCGGGCTAATTTTTAAATTTTTTTTGTAGAGACGGGTCTTGCTACCTTGCCCAGGCTGTGAGTGTACTCTTTAAGATCACCTATGGTGAAAAACTGGTTTTACCTTCTGAAATATTGCAGAGAGTTGGGGGAAAAGCATTTACTAGCATGATTGGAGTTGGGGGTTGATGCACATAGCAGGATTGGAAGAAAACAAACAAACAAACAACCTCAGTAGGAACGGAGGTTCTCCAAAGCCGGAAGGTGAATTATGCATTAATTTTTTAAACAAGCAAATAAATAAAAAACGTTAAGGGAAAACTTGTACTTATAAATATATACTTTTTTAGAAGCAACTTTACCAAGCAGAAAACAAAACAACAAGAAGAAGAAAAGCGTTTGGACGCAGCACAGCTATAATTAAGGAGAAGTAAACACCAAAAGTGACAGCTTATGGGCTCTGCTTTTCAGCAAATCCATCTTTCCATTTCATTTGTTTTGGTCCAAAGCTTCAATCGTGCTTTAGGCAAGTGCTTACTGTCTGGTATTCTGTTTGCACTGTAAGGAGCAGGCCAGTGGCACCCTTGGTACTTATAGGAGGGCAATAGTTGCTCCTGGATGGACGGTATAGGGGAGGCTGTTGTTAACAGAACTCTCTGACGCACCAGACTCCAGGAAAAAGATGGGATAAGAGAGAAGAAATTAACACCAGAGAAAGGTAAGACTCAATTTCCCTGATTCGATATTGCTTTGCTGAACCTCTAGAAAAATTCTCAAGCTGACCTGGGCTTCCTTTTACGTAAGCCTTGGAAAACAATTACCATATGGGAAATGTTTACACAAGCTTTCTGTGAGTTTTTTTTAAATGCCATAAATCCATAAATAGTTGCATTTATTACTCTAATTTAATGTGAGCGCTCCTTCTAAGAAGATAAGTCTCATACTTAAACTGATGAGGTTAATAGTCCTTAGGAGCAGAAGGTAGCCTATTGGCATATGGCGAACAGAAACTGGCAAGCTCTTGCTCTCTCCTTCCTGCCCTCCTGCCCCCACTTCCTTTTCTCCAGCTGGGGTGTTTGCACTAAATCATAAAGCATCGATGAATTCACAGGGACTGCATTAAAGCAGTGGTGATAAATGAAACTGCCGATAAGAAAGTGCAAAACACAACGGGCTGCCACTCGAAATGCCCCTTTGAGGTCTTAGGTTCCTGAAGATTCTGTGCTAGTGAAAAGTAAGCACTTGATTATATCCTAGGGATCGCTATGTCCGCATAAAACAAACAAGGAAGGACACAGAGAGACAGACAGAGACAGACAGATAAAGAAAACAAAAAACCTTCAGGTGGAACAAATTTCACATGGAAACAGAAGTTGGAAAAAATATATCGAAAAACATTTTATCTGTGATTCCTATATCATAAACATACTACAAGACCCTTAAATAACCAACAAAATTATATTGTGAAACCTGAAAGTATCTCAGGAGGAGGCATTAAATATATAGTGCCCATGAGGATAGGGTTGAACAACTTGGGTTTTTAAAATATACATTTGTATATGCTATTTGTATATTATAGACATTATCCCTTTATCTATCATTTGCATTGCAAATAATTTTCCCCAATTTATTCTTGTTCTCCTTTGTATTGTTTTGGTACATTTCCCCCATAAAAAGTTACTTTTTAATGTAGTAGGATATGTCTACTTTTATTTTTATAGCTTTTGGGCTTTTTGCTTTGATTAAAATAGTCTCCTCAGCTCCAAAATTATACATATAGCCTCCTAAATTTTCCTGTAGGATTTTTTTTTTTTTTTTGAGACAGAGTCTCACTCTGTCACCCAGGCTAGAGTGCCGTGGCGTCAGCCTAGCTCACAGCAACCTCAAACTCCTGGGCTCAAGCAATCCTTCTGCCTCAGCCTCCTGAGTAGCTGGGATTACAGGCATGTGCCACCATGCCTGGCTAATTTTTTCTACATATTTTTAGTTGTTCAGCTAATTTCTTTCTATTTTTAACAGAGACGGGGTCTCGCTCTTGCTCAGGCTGGTCTCAAACCCCTGAGCTCAAAGAATCTGCCCGTCTTGGCCTCCCAGAGTGCTAGGATTACAGGTGTGAGCCACTGTGCCCGTCCTCCTCTAGGATTTTTAAGTGTTTTTTTCTTCTGTCTTTCATTTACTTTGCTTCAAAATTAATGTTGTAAGATAAAGATCCAACTTTATTTTCTGCTATGTGGATAGTCCTCAGTTGTTATTAAATAAACCATTCTTTCATCTGAATTAAGTTCCACCTTTGTTGTATATTAAAATAATGAGATCTATGTCTGCCATTTGCGTTCTGTTTTATGGATTTATTGTTTATTATTATTTTTTGAGACAGAGTCTCACTCTGTCACCTGGGCAGGCTAGAGTGCCGTGACATCAGCCTAGCTCACAGCAAACTCAAACTCCTGGGCTCAAGCGATCCTTCTGCCTCAGCCTCCTGAGTAGCTGGCTCTACAGGCTTGTACCACCATGCCCGGCTAATTTTTTCTATATATATTTTGAGTTGTTTGGCTAATTTCTTTCTATTTTTAGTAGAAACGGGGTCTTGCTCTTGCTCAGGCTGGTCTCCAATTCCTGATCTTGAGCGATCCGCCTGCCTCGGCCTCCCAGAGTGCTAGGATTACAGGCGTGAGCCACTGGGCCCAGACTGTTACTTTGATTTTCTTTGTAGAATTACTATATATATATGTACCCCTAATCAAAACATTGCTTAGATTAGCCTTTTAAAAACTCATGTAAATGGAGTTATACTGCATATATTCCTCTGTGAATTGATTTTTCTTATCAATATTACTCTACCTTGATTTTAAGATGTGAAATAGCACATTCTATCACCTCCTACTAATACCAAAACATCACTGTCTCATCTCTTCTACAAAGTGTCCAGAAGTGACACCAGTTGTTACCATCTCTGCTTCTCACACCTCCCCAGGTAGAGATAAAGGACCCTGTGCTGCAACCAGCCCTTCCTATGGCAGGAGCCACTTCCAGGACTTGTACCAGCACCCACCAGATCCCCCAATCCTGGAGGACACCTCCCTTTTCTAACACGCAACAGTGCCCAGTTTCTCCAGTCCCGGGGTTTACTCTCCTTAGCCTCCAGGGAGTTCTCCAACATCCTTGAATGCTGGGTTCAGCCCACCAGCACCCCAGCTGAGCTCCTAATTAATTCTAGCATCTCCAGACCATCTCCATTTGCAGGGCACACAAAGACCCACCAGGGGTTCCATCCTGCCTGCCATTGTCACTGAGGGAATCTTGATTGACGTAACCCTGCCAGGATCCCAGCTGCCCTAGATGGTGTTATTGTTGAAAATACTACTTTCCCTCCCCGGGGAGGATCCCACCTCCCTGCCTGCCTTGCAGGGCCTCTCCCTGATGGTATTTTAGTAATACACCCAGGGCGACCCCGTGACTTGCTTTGGCCAATAAAATGTGGGTGGAAGGGATACACATCATCTCTGGAAAGAAGCTCTGGGAGCCAGCTAGTGGTCTGGCCATCTGTCGCTTTCCACTGCCTTGAGATTGGCAATGTCCCCGACAGGGTGTGCTCCACCAGCCTGGGTCCCAGAGTGAAAACAGCGCTGGAGCATGGCACAGACATCGAGATGGCCAAGTAGCAGGAGTGAGAAATAAACCTTCACTGTTGTCAGCCGCAGAGCCTTTAGGATTGTTTGTTACCTCAGCATAATCTGACGCCTCCTGACTGCTATTCCAACTCTCTCTTTGGTCTCAAAGCCAAGTAGCAGCTTTTCCTCCGCCAGCAGCAGATCAGTGCCCCCGACCAACCAGTACGCTGCCCCCACCGTGACTGCAGAGACAGCTCCCCTGACTCCCAGCGCCTGACACCATCTGTGACAATTGCAGCTACTATTCAGATAATCCTCCCCCACCTCCACTCCTAGGGGTGGGGGAGAAGGACTGACCTATTTCCTGGCCCTACTTTTGACATGTTGTCCCTAGTCCTTGACATTTCGGGGATGGTCCCAGCCTGTACTTTCCCGGATTTGCATCTTCCTGCAGGTACCTGTGATGAGAGTGGGGCATTGGAGAGAGGCCAGTGCCCCCCGCTGACTTCCCATGAACTCCACTTAGTGTCACCAGACTGTGGAGTGAGGTGCCAGGTGGGTGTCACTGATGATGGGGCCACCCACTCCAGCCTCAGCTCTGGTCTTCCCACGTCTGCCCCTCCCTTCCCCCCAGAAGCCCTCTTGTCTGTCTTGAGCTCTGGCTGGGACTGCATTCATTTCTGGAGCCACCTCTGGGTCTCAGCTGTGCGTGGGCCGCCTACAGACAGGCCGTATCTGACACTCACAGCAGCGCCTCTCGACCCCGTAGAGCACTCTTTCTCCTCGGCCCTCTCCAGCACGCCCACGTGGGCATGGGGGCACTGCTGGATGGCCGCACGAGGACTCCCGCAGTCTCAGCTTTTCCACCTCCTCCCTGAGTGGGGCTGGGGCTCCCCTGGCTCCGGAGGCAGAGTGGCCACTGCCCCAGCTCAGAGTGCAAAGACGTCACCTTTCCCTTTCCCTTCCGGGCAGGCATTGAAAGGACCGTGCTCCCAGCCCGTAAACGCTAAGCCAGCGGCATGGGAGAGATATCGGGAATGAACACCATCAATTTCAGAGTGGGAGAAGTCATGTCCTGATTCCACCCGGCTTCCTGGCAGAGGTGAGACGGGTGCAGAACCGTACAGGACGGGTGGATTTTCAAGGCTGAGAGGAAGAGGCAGGGAGATGGAGAGGGCATTTGTGGGGTAGGAGATGGGCAAAGCCTGAGGCCAGGAGGCCTGGTGGCTGGAGAAGGGGAGGGGGATGAAAGAGAAGGAGCGATGGGGAGGGAGCAGGGAGCTGCCTCCCCAGGAGCCTGGTGCTCCTTACAACAGGGACCCCTTCAAGTCTGTGTTCCCAGCACAGTGACAGCATTTCACGGTGTTTGATCCCCCAGCTTTGTTTGCAGCGTCTTGGGCAGCCCTGAGGCTTGGCCACGGGGCTCCAGTGGTCTCCATGGAGACTGCTCTGAAAAACAGCAACAACCCTTTCTTTTCTTTTCTTTTCTTTTCGAGACAGGGTCTCATTTTGTTGCCCAGGTGGGAGTACAGTGACATCATCATAGCTCACTGCAGCCTCGAACTCCTGGGCTCCAAAGGATCCTCCTCCCTCAGCCTTCTGAGTAGCTGGGACTACAAGCAACAGAAATTTTTGAAAACAAAGATCTTAATACTGGGCAAATTGGTCAAATGTCTTACGAAATTGACAAGGAGGGCCCTAAGAGTGGCCCAGACCCCTGTCTTCTCCCCTCACTGAGCTGTGCCAATGGTGTCATTGTTTGGCTTCCAGAACCACCTCATCTGGACACTTTCTCTTTTTATTCCTCCACCTACTTCCCCAACTTGGCCACACACCCTCTGAGGCCGGGTCAGTATCATGTATTCCCCGGATTTTGATTTCGGAGCAGCCAGCATCGCTTGGTGGCTATGCACTAAGCCTTTCCTTTGGGATCCCTCCAGGGACTCTGGATAAAGCCGGCGGGGGTAGGGGGACACCCAGGAGACATGAGAGGGACAGCCACAGCTCCTCAAGGACCTCCGGGCCTCGCAGTTCACTGGCTGCCTTTGTGCCCCCTGGCCCTTCCCCAGGCTCGGGCCCACGGGAAGAGGAGGATTTGCAGCACCCCTCTCTGCAAAGCTTCTTCCCTTAGTGAGGATCAGACCTCATTTTATGTTCATAATTTTGTATTCTTGTTTTTTAAGAGAAACCCCCAATTGTGGTGAGGCTGGCACTCTGACGTCTGCCTTGAAATGCTCCCCCGGGGGACTGTAGTCTTTGCTGCAGTCACCCCCCTCAAGCCCCCTCTCCCCACCCTCGCCAAGCTCTCTGGCTGTGTCCCCCTGTGCCGAGGCTGAGGTCACCTCCTGGTCTGAATTCCCATCACGTGAAAGTCACGTCTTGGCTGAACTTGAGCTTCATAGTGGACGAGGCAGCAGCCCGCATTATTTGAGGGTTAAAGTTATTTTTCCATTACCTTCAAACACATAACATAGTCTCCAAGTTGTCAGAGATGAGCAAAACCCGGGGCCAGCTAAAGTGCTAAGGACAGATTTGATCAATAATAACTACTGCAACAGGGAAGGGTCCGGTGTGAACTGAAGTTTGACCTGTACAGAGGTGACTGGGTGTCTTAAAGGGAGAACATGGAAACGGGAAGGCGGTGGGGGGATCAGTAGAGGCAGGGAAGTGAAACGTTACAAAAAGTAGGAAGAGGGGATGGCCCTGTGAAACCCATCTGGGTTTGCCAAGTGGCCTTATGGACTCTTCCCCTCCCGCAGAGCTGGGAGACAGGGGCCCTGTTCTCAGGTGTTGGCTGGAAAACCAGGAAATTCTTCTGGCAGCCTTGAACTTTCTCAGGCAAGCTCTTTAAGGGAGGCTGGGGTCATCCTAGGGCTGCGGGCTTGGGCTGTTAGAAACTGCATCAGTGTTTGTTCCAGTCTGCACAGGCCAGGGCTTAGCACAGTGGAGAAAGGATGAAAATTCCCTGTCCTGCTTCTCAGAGCTAACCTCAAACTTGCTCCTGGGTAGGTGACACCCCTCCCAAAGTTTGAAAGCACTTACATATATATAGATGTATGTGTGTCCTGTGTCTAACCAAACTATGTTGCTGCTTTCACGTAACAAGACATTGCGGGTGTATCTCCAGGATAATACCATTCTTTCTGACTTAAGCACAGGGTTCCATAGCTTGACTATGCCCTTCTGGATTGCAACAATCATTGCAATAAAGCAGTTGGCAATACACATCCCTGTGAATGCCTCCTTGAGGTGCTTTTTGGACACAGAGATGGAGCGTGGGATGGCGGTCCTAGGGTACGCATTTAAAGTTTTAATGGATACCATCAAATTGCCCTTTTAAAGCAACCCAATCCACTCACACTCCCATCAGCTGGGTAAGAACATTTCTTCTTCACACCTGTGCTCAGACTAGATGGGCTCACACTTCCTAACAGTTGCTAGGAAGTAACTGGTTATCTACGAAGGTCAAAAAATTTGCTGAGTCAAAACTCTTATTTTGGGGGTTCACTTGAAAGTAAAGAAAGAAAGAGAAAAGAAAAAAAAAAAGGAAACGGAAAAGCAAAAAAAAAAAAAGACAAAGAAAAGAATAAAAAGTAGTAAAATTTTTTTAAGAAAAAAATAAAAACTCGGCCGGGCGCGGTGGCTCACGCCTGTAATCCTAGCACTCTGGGAGGCCGAGGCGGGTGGATTGCTCAAGGTCAGGAGTTCGAGACCAGCCTGAGCGAGACCCCGTCTCTACTAAAAATAGAACGACATTATATGGACAACTAAAAATCTATATAGAAAAAATTAGCTGGGCATAGTGGCGTATGCCTGTAGTCCCAGCTACTCGGGAGGCTGAGGCAGTAGGATCGCTTAAGCCAAGGAGTCTGAGGTTGCTGTGAGCTAAGCTGACGCCATGGCACTCACTCTAGCCTGGGCAACAAAGTGAGACTCTGTCTCAACAAAAAAAAAAAAAACAAAAAATAAAAACTCTTATTTTTGTTTGTTTCCTTTGGTCATCTGTATTTCCTATTCTGGGACCTGCTTTGACTCTTCAGATATTAAAATGACTTTGGATTGAATTCTGCGTTACTTTGTCTGGCTGTGGGGTCCTGCCGGTGGCAGGATAGAGCGATGGCAAGACAGGGACAGGTGGGAGCTGAAGGAGAGCAAGTTCTACCCTGGACCCCGCAGGAGGAACCGAAACCAGGTAGAGGCTGCAGGAGCTGGCCCACGCTCCAGAGTCCAAGCCCTACGCCAAGTGTGTCTCTGTGGGGGCTGGGGGGAGGAAGGGCAGCCTCCAGGGAAGGCGCCTGGGGACAGGCAGGCTGGGGGCTGGGCCACCAGCAGCTCTCCTGCCTGACACCCCATGGCTTGTGTCCCACAGCGCTGAAGCCCAGCCCAGGGGAAGGGGAAGGGGTGGAGAGAAAAGGGGTGAGGTGGGGCGGGGCAAAGGTGAGGCTGTGCTCAGTTCTCCCGCCTAGCAGGGCAGGTAACCATCACTTTCACCTGGAGCTGGGTGCCACCTCCCTGCTGCTGTCTGGGTTCTGGCGCTGGCTCTGCCCCCAGCCCCTCAGGCTGCCCTGCCCACCAGGCCCATGCAGCTGCTCAGGCTCCTCGGCCTCTTCTGGATGCTCAGGGGCCCCCCAGGGGCCACAGGTGAGGGGAGAGGCGGGAGGGGCTGGGGTGTGGAGGGTGGCTCTAGGGCCTCAGGGAGTGGAGGAGGGGCGGCTGGGAGCTCAGGGTGCAGGAGAACCGAGGTGGGAGGGGACAAGGACAGCTGCTGCCCTGTCCGCTGAGCAGGTGGCAGAGTCACACAGCAGAATGAGGGGGACGGGAGTCACTTCTCCCCAGGGGAGTGCTCTTCCTGCTTTGGCCCTTCTGTCGCCCACGCTGGCCTCGCCCTCCCTGCACTTCCACTGGGCTGCCTCCGCCTTCCTCTGTTCCACTCACCCCCGGCACAGCCAGCTCCCTGATATCTATAGAGCGAGGGGGTTCAGGTTGGTAAACTAATTAATCCAGTGGCTGAAATAGAATAGTTATATAAAATGTCTATTTTTGTGATTAATACTCACCACTAAACCTTAAGGTCTTGGGGACTCATGCCTGCCGGCTGACGCAGCTCTTTCTGGAAGCTTCCTTCTCTGTCCCATCTCTCAGCCTCTCAGTGTGGTCCTCGGTCCATGTCCCTCAATCCCAGCAGAGGCTGAGCCCCGTCTCTTTTCCCCTTTGGTGTTCTCTACACAGCTGCCCCCTCTGGCAGCTTGTCCCCTGGTGGGGCCTTGGCTGGGTTCTCTCTCTCCCAGCAGAGGGCAGGGGTGGGGGGAGGACTCTAGGCAGCAGGGGGAGGAGAGGGAGGAGCAGATGGAGGGGAGCACAGGAGGGCTGCCATGCAGACAAGACCAGGGAGGGGCTGAGGGTCCCTCACTGCTCCCCAGAGAGCAGACGGTAGGTGGGTTCCAGAACCGAGTAGGTGGGCTCCAAACTGCCCCGGGTGGGGGCGTGAGCGTGGCACATCCCACCCTCTGTGACATGGGTCTGTAACCTGCATGATGTGCTGTGACAAAAATGGCCTGCAGATTCACCAGTGCACTCCTCTGTTCTGCCACCAATACAGGAACCGTATCCACGGCCACGGCCACGGCCACCTCCCACGCGCTTCCTCCCAGGGCCGACGCAGCCCCCGCTGCACTCAGTCCCCCCCAGCCCTCTTCTCCTGCTCCTGGCAACAGGGAAAACACACCCACCCCTCTCACCACCTACCCTCATGATAAGCCCATTTCTGAAACATTGATCCAATCTCCAATCGATTCCAACACCTCAACAATCCCACCGTCCAAGTTTGTCTTCAGGGTTGAAACCGCCCCACCCACCGTCTTTGTCTACGCAGCCACGACGGAGTGCGTATATCCAACGACTTTCACAGTCACCACCGCCTACCCCACCACCACCTGTGTGACTGTGACCCAGGCGTCCTTCACCAGCTCTTACACTCCCAGTCCCGTGACACAGAGGCCAGCCACAACTGTCACCAGCACTTCCCCTATTACCGCCACTGAGAAAGTGACCTCAGCCATGACATCTCCCACCACCAACACGGCCACAGCCCCACCCTCCTCCTCTGTCACAGCCACGGACACAACCCTCCACACCATGATCTCCTCTACAACTGGAACCACAAGAAGGACGACCCTGAACCCTGCAAGTGTCCACACAACCAAGTCCTCCACCCCAGAAATTACTCCCATCTCCGCCACTATCTCTTCTCTAGATACCACAAAAGCCTTCTTAACAACGGGAACTGGTAACATTTTATCCCCTACCACCAGGACTGCCCTGATCACAACAGCCACTATTCCAACTTCATTCCCTAACATCAGCGGTACGTTGAAAACAGAGACCGCCACCACCCATTCCACCACCGCCACCAGGGCGATAACAACACCTGCAACACCCACCAGTGACACCCCCCGAGAAACTCTCACCCCGGAACGTACACCTACTTCCCCTAGCATTTCATCAACGACACGCACCAAGAGTGCGAGCTCTTCCACAGGCACCAGCTCTACGCCAATGACAGCCAGCATCGTAACCATACCCACGAGTGGGCTTTTGTCTTCTGCACCTTCGCACACCTCCCCCACTGCCCTCACCTCACCTGCCACCACCTTGAGTCCCCAGGAGACATCCACAACCCAAATCACACCAACTCCTGGAACAAGCATCCCTACAATAACACCAGCAGTCACCCCCACACCTGTAAGGACGACCACTTCGCTGACTATGATCACAGACCTCACCCCAACACCCACTGTTCCCAGGACCTCAGCAACTACCACCAATATCATCCCATCTTCTCCAACCGTCCAGAACACAGAAATCACATCCCTTGTTAGCACGACCCCGACCACACCTCCCACTGGGAGAACTACTCTCACAAGTACTGAGAACTTTCCGACAAGTTCCCTCACCACAGAAAATCCAGTCACATCTGCATTCGCCTCTTCCACGACTACCAGCGCCACTCCCACAGAGACTGTCTCCTTAACTCCGGCCACCACCCACACACTCCACACCACAGCTGGACCCATCCCCACACTCACCACCACCAACACACTCACAGCATCCACAACTATGGAAACACCTCCGTCCACTGTGGCACCCACAGCCACAGGCCTGTCCACCTTCACCAGCCCTAGAGCCACATCCACTGGGAAAGCCTCGCTGACTCCCACCACCAAAGCTTCCATGGATTCTCTCAAGACAGATATTATTTCTACTGCCCCTGTCACTTTCTTCAGCACTCCCACAATCACAGTGACTTCAGGGACAGCCACCAGCCCCCCTCCCACAACCACCAATGTTTTAACATCACCCACGAGTAGGATTCCTCCTTCTACACATGTCCCAAGCACAGAACCAGTCACCAGTGGGACCACGGAGACCTTCACCACCCCTCTGTCTACCTTGCTGACCACACGCCCTACTACCAACAGCAGGTCTACACCTCCGTCTCAGACCACCTACCCCAACCTTCCCACTAGCCCTGTCACACACTCCATGACTGATATCACCTATCTGATCACTGTGACAGACACGAAATCCACCACGACGCCTCTCACACCCTCCTCTCCCTCTCTCCCAACCACAGGAACAGCAAAGATGGCTACCACAGACTGGGTAACAACAGTCACCTTGTCCACCCCACACAGTGTTCCCAGCTTCCCTTCCTCAGACATGTACTCCACAGTAAGCACATCCACCACTGCCATCACCTCACCTCCCAGTACTGGGGGGACCCTGGTGACTTCCGCAACTGTGACCCCATCTACTCTGAGTACAGACTTGCCTACCCCAACACTGACAACTATCACCCTCTCATCTGTGGGCACCACGGGTTCATTGACCATGTTGACTGACCTCACGTCAACACCCACTCCCAGGACCTCAGCAACTACCACCAATATCATCCCATCTTCTCCAACCGTCCAGAACACAGAAATCACATCCCTTGTTAGCACGACCCCGACCACATCTCCCACTGTGAGAACTACTCTCACAAGTACTGAGAACTTTAAGACAAGTTACCTCACTTCAGGAATTCCAGTCACATCTGCATTCGCCTCTTCCACGACTGCCAGCACCACTCCCACAGAGACTGTCTCCTTAACTCCGGCCACCACCCACACACTCCACACCACAGCTGGACCCATCCCCACACTCACCACCACCAACACACTCACAGCATCCACAACTATGGAAACACCTCCGTCCACTGTGGCACCCACAGCCACAGGCCCCTCGTCCTTAGCCAGCCCTAGAGCCACATCCACTGGGAAAACCTCGCTGACTCCCACCACTGATGTTTCCAAGGATTCTCTCAAGACAGATATTACTTCTGCTTCCCCTGTCACTTTCTCAGCCACTCCCACAATCACAGTGACTTCAGGGACAGCCACCAGCACCTCTCACACAACCACCAATGTTTTAACATCACCCACCAGTAGGATTCCTCCTCCTACACGTGTCCCAAGCACAGAACCAGTCACGAGTGGGACCACGGAGACCTTCACCACCCCTCTGTCTACCTTGCTGACCACACGCCCTACTTCCAACAGCAGGTCTACACCTCCGTCTCAGACCACCTACCCCAACCTTCCCACTAGCCCTGTCACACACTCCACGACTGATATCACCTCTATGATCACTGTGACAGACACGAAGTCCACCACGACGCCTCTCACACCCTCCTCTCCCTCTCTCCCAACCACAGGAACAGCAAAGATGGCTACCACAGACTGGGTAACAACAGTCACCTTGTCCACCCCACACAGTGTTCCCAGCTTCCCTTCCTCAGACATCTACTCCACAGTCAGCACATCCACCACTGCCATCACCTCACCTCCCAGTACTGGGGGGACCCTGGTGACTTCCCCAACAGTGACCCCATCTATTCTGAGTGCAGACTTGCCTACCCCAACACTGACAACTATCACCCACCCATCCCCAGGCACCACAGGATCATTGACCATGTTGACAGACCTCACCTCAACACCCACTGTTCCCAGGACCTCAGCAACTACCACCAATATCATCCCATCTTCTCCAACCGTCCAGAACACAGAAATCACATCCCTTGTTAGCACGACCCCGACCACACCTCCCACTGGGAGAACTACTCTCACAAGTACTGAGAACTTTCCGACAAGTTCCCTCACCACAGAAAATCCAGTCACATCTGCATTCGCCTCTTCCCCCACTACCAGCACCACTCCCACAGAGACTGTCTCCTTAACTCCGGCCACCACCCACACACTCCACACCACAGGTGGACCCATCCCCACACTCACCACCACCAACACACTCACAGCATCCACAACTATGGAAACACCTCCGTCCACTGTGGCACCCACAGCCACAGGCCTGTCCACCTTCGCCAGCCCTAGAGCCACATCCACTGGGAAAGCCTCGCTGACTCCCCCCACTGATGTTTCCATGGATTCTCTCAAGACAGATATTACTTCTCCTCTTCCTGTCACTTTCTCAGCCACTCCCACAATCACAGTGACTTCAGGGACAGCCACCAGCTCCCCTCACACAACCACCAATGTTTTAACATCACCTACCAGTAGGTTCCCATTTTCTGCACTGGTTCCAAGCACAGAACCAGTCACCAGTGGGACCACGGAGACCTTCACCGCCCCTCTGTCTACCTTGCTGACCACACGCCCTACTACCAACAGCAGGTCTACACCTCCGTCTCAGACCACCTACCCCAACCTTCCCACTAGCCCTGTCACACACTCCATGACTGACATCACCTCTATGACCACTGTGACAGACACGAAGTCCACCACGATGCCTCTCACACCCTCCTCTCCCTCTCTCCCAACCACAGGGACAGCAAAGATGGCTACTACAGACTGGGTAACAACAGTCACTCTGTCCACTCCACACAGTGTTCCCAGCTTCACTTCCTCAGACATGTACTCCACAGTCAGCACATCCACCACTGCCATCACCTCACCTCCCAGTATCGCAGGCACCCTGGTCACCTCCACGACCATGACCCCTTCCACTCTGAGTTCAGACATCTCTACCCCAACACTGACAACTATCACTGTGGGACCCACTAATTTGTTGCCTACAACTAGAGAACTCACCCCAACACCTCCTGGTCCCAGTACATCAGCCACCCCCACAAATAGCATTCCATCTTCCCCCACTATGCAGCACACAGAGTCAACATCCCTTGTGAGCACAACTCCTGTCCCCAGGCCCACTTGGAGAAGCAGTATGGCAGTCACATCTGACACCTCACTGTCAAGTCCTACACCTCCTATATTGACATCTAACATAGGGACTCAGACATCTCAGGTGCCCACCACCCTTGTCCTTGGCAGCACAGATTCCTCCGTCTCCTCTGTTCATACTCTTACTCCATCAACCGATGCCAGCACCATCATGTCAACGTCACATGCGCATAGTGCAAGCACACATTTGTTCACTCTGAAAACTTCTCTTTCAACCCCCTCCATGCAAACTTCACTCACATCTACAAGTCAGTACACCAGTCCATCTTTTACTAGGATGAGTACGTCTACAAATGCAATAACCACGTCTTTCGGTACAATCATCTCGTCTTCAATACCCACCATAATAATGTCACCTTCTCTGTCCTCCACCAACACAAGGACAGTGCTCACCACTACCTTTCACTCTCTTCCTTCCTCCCCACACGTGTCCAGTACAGAAAATATAGGCTTTTCTTCTGTCCCAGCTTTTCCTACTCTGTCTTCCTCTGCAACTACCAGAACTTCTCCCACCATCTCCTCTGTGATCACAACTCCCACTGAAACAACCCCCTTTTCTTATATTTCTCTTCCTTCCACTACACCCTGTCTGGAAACTATAACCATCACCATAGTCCCTACCTCTCCCACAACTCCGTGTGTTGAAACTGGTCCCAGCAGTGAAGTTACTTCTCCCACCACCCCGTTATCCGTCCTCCCCTTTACTACTGAAATGGTCACCTCTCCTAGTCCCACCAGTATGAGAACTGCCCTTCCTACAACCACGGGCACTTCTACTCCCATGGCTCTGGAAAGTGAGCCTGCCATCATCCCAACTAATGGCACTGGGATTGTTCCCATGAGCCCAGTTTTGACGAGCACCCACACACCCACCAGTGAGACCTGGCTGAGCACCACCAGCTTGGCAACCCCCCCACGCATGCCTGGTCTCACCACGAAGCCTCACAGTCCAACTGCCATGATGACTTCAAGCAAGTTGACACACCCCACCCCACTAATCACGAGGACTTCAGCAACAGCAGTGCCTACCACCCAGACTCCCACCACTCTTACGTCACCCAAGACAACTTCGACCACTTCTCAGATGACCACACAGACAAGGCTGACCACTACCCCAGGTTGGACCTCCTGCCTCCCTGTTTCCTCTCCTCCCTCTCCTGCTAAATTCCTGTGTCACCAGGGTCAGGCTCTATCCTGAACTTCCCTTTCTTCCTGTGCTTCCCAGGCACCTGTGACAATGGTGGCACCTGGGAACAAAGCCTGTGCCTTTGCCTCCCGGGGTACTCTGGGGATCGCTGTCAGTTCCAGGAGATCAGGTGCCAGAATGGTGGCACATGGGATGGCCTCAAGTGCCAGTGCCCCAGCACCTTCTATGGCTCCCGCTGCGAGTTTGCTGTGGAACAGATAGATCTGGGTGAGTTGCCAGAGCCACGCCCTCTGCACTTCCTCCTGGAGGTGCCATTGGTGCTCCCTGGGGTCCAGCTCTGTGTGTGGCCTGGAGGCACCCATGCCATTTTGCCTAATCCTTCTATTCCTGCCGTCTCTCCCATGTCCTCCACTGCCTCATACCATGCCTCCTCTCCATCCTTCAGGAGGTGACTGGGACCACACTCCCTCCTGGGGCCTCTTCTTTAGAGGAGGAGGTCTGGGCTGTTTGGAGCTGTATTCGTGTCCAGTGGCCTTCCTCTCCCACTGTTAAGGACGCTTGTGTTTACCACGGCCCACCCAGATAGTTGATGTTAATTTTCTCATTTTAAGGTCAGCTGATTAGCAAGCTAATTCCATCTGCACCCTTGATTCTCCCTCGACGTGCGGTATAACATATCCGCAGGTTCTGGGGATCAGGACAGAGACATCTTTGAGGGCCATTATTCTGCCCACCACGGGGCAGGCAGGGAAGGACCACAGCCTGAATGCAGAACGTCCTGTGTGCTGTATACCAACTGCAGTCCCTCCTGACTTCTCTCCCTCATTCCCAGACAATGCATCCCTGGAGTCCTCCTCTGTCCCTGCTGCTGTGCAGTTAGTCCACAGGGACCGTGGAAGGGGCAGTGGCAGGAGTCCATGGGGCGGGATGGTGGTGGTGGCAATGTCAGACAGGGGCAGATGTGCAGTGACCGGGGCTGTGCATGCTGTGTGCAGACAAAGTGGACGCTGAAGTGGGCATGGAGGTGTCTGTCGACCAGGTGTTCTCCCCAGACCTCCATGACAACACTTCTAAGGCCTACAGGGATTTCAGCAACACTTTCCGGAATCAGGTGAGGGGACGGGGAGGGGAACTTAAGGGTCCTCTCCCGGACTAGGCTTGGGCCCCTGGGTGCCCTCAGGCCTGCAGGTTCAGATACAAGCCCAGGGGATCCTTGGCATTTCAGATGCAGAAGATTTACCAAAACGTGCAGGGGTTCAAGGATGTGCAGATCCTGTCCCTGAGGTAGGAGACTCTTCTGGGGATGTGGAGGCAGTGTCAGGTGGGGGAAAGGGGTGCAAAGAAGGCTACAGAATCCGCCCCTTGCTTTGGGAAGTGTCAGGTTTCGTAGAGATGTGTGGAGGGAGTATGCAACGGTGTCACTCCATGGGTAGCTTTGTGATCATTTTCTGGGCCCATTTCTCCCTGGTAGGGGGGAGTGGCACCCTCCTCTTCAGCACCCTGGAAGGAGAGGTTGCAGGGACATGTGGGGAGGTGGTGTCTGGAATGGAGACGTGGCCTCCCTCTGGCTGGCCCCTGCTCTGTTGGGTGGGCCAGCATGAGAGAGGGGCAGAGAGCCTGGGAAGCGTGGTTGGTGGCAGCTCAATGCAACACGAAGCGAAAGTCAATTACTCCTTGTCCTGCCTTCCAGGCCGACCAAGTCAGGGAAGCTGCTGGCAGCCCCTTCTGAAAAGGATGTGTCTGGCATCCTATCTCATGACCTTTGCCCCCTTCCCATGCCCTTATGGTTGGTCCTAGAGGTGCCCCTCCAAGAACCTATGTGCCCTGGGCCTGGGCCCCCTCTAAAGCCCCTGACCCTTCAGGAGTGGCAGCATCGTGGTGGACTACCTGGTCCTGCTGGAGCTGTCCTTCAGCCCCCAGCTGGACAGTGAGTACGAGAAGGTGAAAACGGCCCTGAAAGAGGAGCTTCAGAATGCCAGCCAGGATGGGGACAGCTGCCACAGCAAACAGAGTGAGTACAGCTGGAGGGAGGGTGGGGCTGGAGCTCCAGCTCAGTCCGGGGCCTTCTGGGCTCAGGAGCAGCCCCGTGGTATCTCTGGCAGGTTGGGAGAAGGGGCACAGGTCCACATCAAAGGGGGCCAAGGCTGGGCTAGAGTGGGTCTCACCAGGACTTGGTGCAGAGAAAGAGACCCTGACAATTACACGCAGTGTTTCCAGGATGGCTGCAGACCCCTGTGATGGGGGGAGATGAAGGAGGCAGTAGGAGTCTTCCCTGCGGTGCCTCCACAATCCCCACACTGAGAGAGCCCTCCAGTACCCCACCCCCGTCCTGCTTCCTGGCCCTCACCCCGTTACCAGACCCAGTCATTCCATCTGTGTCCGTGTCCCCACAGCCCTGTGTTTTAAGCCTGACTCCATCAAGGTGAACAACAACACTAGGACAGAGATGACCCCAGAAGGTGAGGGTGGGGCAAAGGGCTGAGTGGCCTCAGGCAGCCACAGCCCCTCCCACCAGGGACAGGTGGGTGGGGAGAAGCCCTCTGGGGGAGGCAAGTGATGTGGCCCAGGGTGGCCCTCGCTAGCGGTTTCCACCGGAGGACCCGCAGGGACCGTGAGGGGAGGATGAGGGCCTTCCTCTCATCTAATCCCAGGGTCTACCCCACGACACTCACCCTCGGAAATGTAGTCCTCCCCATGCGTTTTCAGAGTCGCCATTCTCAGGTCCCTAAGTACCCCCTCCCCACCCCCAGCCATCTGCCGCCGCGCCGCACCCCAGGGCTATGAGGAGTTCTACTTCCCCTTGGTGGAGTTGAACCGGCTCCGCTGCGTCACCAAATGCACATCGGGCGTGGACGGCGCCATCGACTGCAACCAGGGCCAGTGCGTCCTGGAGAGGAGCGGTCCCGCGTGCCGGTGAGGCCCCGCCCCTGCGCGGGAGCCCCGCCCACAACCCCGCCCACGGCCCCTAGCCCCGCCCCGCGCTCGGACCGGCGTGCAGGTGCTTGGGGTCTGAGGCCTGCGCGCGCCCCCAGGTGCTTCTCCACCGACGAGCTCTGGTTCTCCGGCCCGCGCTGCGAGGTGGCTGTTCGCTGGAGGGCGCTGATCGGGGGCCTGGCGGGGGCCGCGGCGCTGCTGCTGCTGCTGCTGCTCGCGCTGGGTGTCGTGCTGGCGCGCAGCCGCCGTAGGAGGGGCGGCCGCCAAGGCAGGTGAGCACGCGGGCTTGGAGGGGGCGCGGGGCGGCAAAGGGTCCCAGACGGGGCGGCCCTGCCTGACCGCGCAGCGGCCCCACCTAGGTCCTGGGAGGAGGACAGGAAGTGGCTCGAGACCTGGAATGAGGACGACGTGGGTACTTTTTCGAACATGGGCTTTGAGGACGACAAGACAGGTGAATCCCACCTCCTGGGGAAGCGGGTAGGGGTTTCCTGGGGCACCACTGCGAGAACCGACGAATATCTGGTTCTAGGGGGCTTGTGTCCACGCTTCCTATCCCCCAAGCCCCTCCTGCAGAGGGCAGGAGGGTAGGCGCTGGCTCCTGAGCCCTGAGGCCTGGCCTTCCTCACGTTCCCCCTCCCCTGTCCTCCCCTCCGCTCCTGTCTTCTCGCTCTAGTCAAGGATGAAAACTTCCGTGTGGCCTTGGAGAACGTGGACACCAGTATCAGGGTGAGGGGGCTAAGGGGGGACCTAAGGCGCTCTCCCAGCTCCAGTTCCGGATTCCCTCCCCCACCCCCACCAGGGCAGGGGCTGGGCTAGGATCGGGAGGTTGTGGCCCCCCCAGCCAAGCTGGTGGCTTCCTGTTCCCACTCTGTGGCAGGTGAACATCCAGAGACCTGAGGTGAACTCGCCGTCCTCATTGTGAGTCCTGCCTAGGATGGAACCATCTGCACTGCGACCATTTCAAGAGCGGCCTGAGGACTTGTGCAGCCCAGGCTCCTGGGGCCCTTGGGTAAAATGAGACTGTCCCCCTGAATCCCATCCTTCTCCCAACTTGGCCAAAACCCACCTGGAGACCCAGTTCACATCCAGGCTCTTCCGCTGTGGGACTTTGGGCAAGTCAATGACTTCTCCGAACCTCGGTTTCCTCACCTGTAAAGTGGGTACAACATGCTCGTCTTGATACCTCCTAGTTATTGTGAAAACCACGTGGGCTTGCTCGATTAATTCTCTGCCCCAGTCCCCATGTTCCCATGGGCTCTCTCGGCTCCCCCAGTCCTCATGTCCTGTGCCCCGTCTCAGGCCCACCCTCTCCTAACTCCTTGCTCTCATTCCTTACATCGTCTACCCTTCCGAGCCCACTCCTTAGTCAGTGCCCCTTCCCCTTCCTGTTCCCTCAGCCCCAGCGCTAAATCCTCCCTCCTCCCCGAACCCCGAACCCCGTCCCTAGCGAGGTACGGACACCCTCTGTGTCTTAGACCCCCAGTCCCCCAGCTCCCATTCTGAGGCTCTGCTCCTTCCCCTCGCCCCCAAGGGCCCCATCCCTGTGGGTGGGGGGAAGGCGTGAGTTGCCCAGGTCCCTGAGGATGAGGGGAAGTGGGGCCCTGAGCCCTGGAAGCCCCCTCAGTCCTCCCTCCTCATTCCCCAGCCCTCCCTCTTCTCTCGCCTACCGCTGCCTTTTTCCCATCCCCTCCACCTTGCCCTCCTCCCTCCCTCTCCCTGGTGTCACCCCCAGCCCAGCAGTAACCTCTGAGCCCCAAGCCCTGAACCTCCTTTGCCAGGAAGGTCTGCTTTGGGGACAAGAGGTCGGCAAGTCCCCGTTCTCCATGGAAACACAATACAGTCCTTTTTGTAAAAGAAGCTGCTCTGTCTCTCTCCTTTTCACCCCGGTGGACCCTACTTGGTTGGAGAACAGGGACTTCCAGGCGAGGGAGGAGGGAGGGGTCTGTGGGCAGCCCTCGGGGGCCATGACTGTCCTCGTGGAGAACATAGGATTGGGGGAACCATTTTGTTAGGGAGTCCGTGGGTATGGGGCCCCCTGGGAGCTTAGGGCTGGGGCTTTGGGAGGAATTAGACCCCTGATGCTGGGTCAGCGATGTGGGTGGGGCTGCCCGGGCTAGGGGCCTATTGTGAGGATGGGCCTCCCCAAACACCTCGAGCCCCCCAAGCCCTGATTGCAAACACGCGCTCACAGCAGGGCCTGTCTGCGCTGGGGCGGGCCCTCCTGTTCACTGTGGGGAACTGAGCAGCTAAGGAGGGTCGGGAATGATTTGTCCCCTGGCTATTTGGGTGGGGGTTTGGGAGAGGCCCCTGCAACCTTTGCCCTAGGCAGGGACTGGCCGTGGCCTTTCCTCACCTCTCTCCGGCCAGAGGTGGGGACCAGGACCATAAAGTCTCAGGTGTGAGTGGACACCCCACCCAGGAGAAAGGGGTTGGGCCCTGGGGGAAAGCACTGGAAATATGGAAGGGCCATCTGGGCTGGGTGGTGGGGAAGAAAGGCTGGACAAAAGAGAGGCTTCTGTGGGGCAGGGTGAGGTCCCTTCACGTGGCCTGGCCTCTGGCTGGCTGCCCCTCCCTCCACGGCCCCCTCTCGCTGGGGCCCCTGCCCCTTGGCACCCATTGCTCATTGTCACACCCGTGGCCTCCATCCCTCCCTCTGGCCCTGCCCCACTGTGACTCTGGCTTCCCCTGAGGAGACCCTGGCTCAGGGCAGTCAGTGCTCCAGCAGCCAGAGGGGAGGAGGTTGACAGGCTGTCCTTTGTCACCACTCCCTGTGGTCACCATACACCGCCCACTTCATGCCATCACCTCACCTCCACCCTGGGCCAGGCACTGTCCTTCCTCAAGGCAAAGGTCTCCGGTGTCCTTTTTATAGCCGGTCCCTTCTTGGGAGGCTCTCACTTCTTGGTCCCTCCTGACGAGGGAAACGGTGCTGCCAGGGTCCCTCCCGGGAGATGCTGGTGATCTGGATCCTGCTGCTGGCTCTCCGGCTCTGGGCATCTGCCGCCACCCTTGCTACAACAGCAGAGGCAAACAGTGAGTGCGCCCGGGCTGGTGCTGGGGGGCTTGGGGGCTGGCGGGGGGGCTGGCCTCCTTGCCTCCCTTTGCAAGGAAGGGGGCTGCCAAAAGGCTGGAGATTGTGCTGTGACCTCATCCTGCCTTTGCGGTCCTACAGGGGTCACTCTGGAGGCCTGCGGGTGCCTGTGGCTGTGCAGGTCACAGCCCTGCACACAGCCCCGGCCTCAGGGGCCACTGAAATCCACCCCTCCTGCTCCGCCGGCTGCCCCAGAGGACAAGGGGCTTTTCGTCACGTAGACAGCAGTCTCGGCCTGCCCTCATCCTCGGCGCTGCCTCCGAGGGCCAGGTCCTCCCAGGTCACAGAGGCACTCACAGCACAGGCTGCTGTCCCGGTGGCGGGGAGGGAGTCCTGGGGTGTCTGACAGCTTTGCCTCTTAACCTGGGGGAGCCCCTCTAGTTAGAAATGGCTGAGGGTCTGAGGGAGGGGACACAGGCTTGGGGTCTTTGTTGTGCCTCTCGTGGCCATGTGTGGGAAGTGACCAGGTGCAGGCCAATTCCCCTCAGGCACGGAGGAGCCCCAGGGAAGGGGTGGACAGGGGTGAGGGGTGGCAGGAGAGGGAGACCTTGAGTTGGAGCCCATGGGGTGGGTGGGGAGGGGCAGGGGAGCTGGAGTAGGGGTCTCTGGAGCCCGGCGGGGCGCCCGTGAGGTAACCCAAGAGGCAAGCTCGGCCACCCAGTCAGGAACTCGGCCTGTCCTCCCCCGACCCAGACATGCTCAGGGGAGCTGACGGGACAGGAGCGAGTGCTGGAGTGACAAATTGTGGGGGTTTTGGGACATTATGAGAGGACATCAATAATAGAGTCCCTCTAAGGAAATGTATGGAGAATAGCAAGCTGTGGGCAGGGGGTCGATCTTAGGGGGTGCCCTCCCCACCCCTGCTGGCCAGGCCTGGCCTTGCTGGTCCTGGGAGCTCTCTCTGGCCAGGTGACCTGAGGGGACAGTGGTGGTGGTGATGCTGACGATGGAGGCATCACTCTGTGGGCCCAGCTACGCCTTAGAGACAGCCAGCTGCAGCCAAAGGCGCCATCCCTCAGATGCTTATAATCACGTGGAAAAGATAACACAGGTGAATCTGTTAACGCGCAAAAGAGTAGGGAAAACACCTACCTACAATCAGTGCAGAGAGCAGAGGAGAGGGTGAGGCCAGGCAAGCAGGGCCCTTCTGGAGTGCTCTGGAAGGTCTGATCATCCCCGGCGACCCCTGTGTCCCACCTGTGGAGGGCTGCGCCATTTACAAAGCCATTTCACAGCGCGTAGCTCATACGATTCTCACGGGGAGAATTGTGTAAGGAAGTCAGGACAGAGGAAACGCAGGCTCAGAGAGGGTGGGTGACTTGCCTGGGTCTGCACAGCCAATAATTAACACAGCACCCTTTGACACTGGGTTTGCGGGGGGCCTACCCTCCTTCTGGAGGACCTCAGTCCTCTGCAGTCCCCTCACCCCTCCAACAGGCATATATTCTGGGTCTTTGGGGGGACAGTTCAGATGTCGGGTCAGAGACCACCGGTGGCATCTGTAGCTTTCTTTCCTTCCTACTGTCCGCACCCCTGGGTACGCCAATTCGGGCTGAGGACTGATGCAGGTTTGGACAAGCAGACAGCAGGGCGAAGGAAGACCACCCTGAGAAGGCAGGAAAAGCATTTCCACGACTACACAGGGAGCCAGGGCATAGGAATGCCCTGGAAGGTGAGGGGCACGTGCCAGACGGAGTGGGAGGCTGGGTGGAGAAGGCGCGGTGGTGCTGGTGTGCTTGTGGGTGACCGGAGCAGGAAAGTTGGGCTGAAACTTTTAGACACCAGAGGAACCTCGGTGGGCTGAGCAAGGCTGGGGACGCAGCATCAGGGAGGCCCGCGGAGAGGCCCTGAGAGCCGTCCTAGAAGGAGGACGTGAGGGCTTAGCGGGGAACCCAACTCCCCTGGAAATGGAGGCTCCACTTGATGGTGGGCTCTGGGGGCAGCGAGATGGCCAGTCCAGCAGGCCGTATTGACTGGGAGGGCCGGAGCCACTATTTGGTGGATGACAGTGGCTCCAACTGGGCCTGTTGAGCTTGGGGTGATGTGGAGTTTAAGGGTGGAGCTGTCCTGGAGGCCTGTGGCTCAGATAAGGGCCTCCAGGAATAGGGGCACAGTCTAGAATTCTACATTCACCACGTGCTGCAGGGGAGACAAAGGCCACAAAATGACAGAAAAATGCCAGGGATCAAATGAGGACTGGAACCTGTATCCTGCTTTGTGTACGTGAAGTTCCAGTGTGTTCACAAGGGAGAGGGACAAAGTGTCTGTCCCAAAGGCCTGGGGCAGCGGCTGGAAGGGACCAGAGTTCTTGAGCCTGGAAAGCGGAAGGTGGAGAGGGCAATGCTCACCCTCTATAAAATTGGGAAGAGTGTGGTAAAGGTGAGAAGGGATTTGTTCACAATAGACAAAGGGCAACCTTTGACACACACACGATGTTTCAAAATGACGTTTTAATTGCTTTAGAGCAATTAAAAGGAAGTGCTGTTTTTTTATAGAAAGTCATAAAGTTACTCATTTAGCAAATAGCTGGGCAGGTACTCTGGAAGAGGCATGATGAACAGATTGTTTAGTGGCGTTGTCATGGGCACGGTGCAGAAAGAGCCACAGCCCAAGCTGGTGCTGAAGCTGCGAGAGGGGCCCAGAGCTGAAAGTGGGCAGAGGGGACCTCGGAGGCTACAAGGAGAGGGGGCATTCGAGTTTGGTGGCTGTTGAGAAGCAGTATAGGAAGTATTAATAGATACTCAAAGGCTTTAGACAAATTCAGAACTGACAAAGCCATACATAGCTATGAAGAGAACTGGAATATTGATAAACATATTCCCTGGGGAGCCACAGTGACCCGGGAGTCTGGGCATGATATTAATAGTACAATTGGCTGTTGTTCATTGAGGGATACTATGTGCTGGACACCGTTCTAAGTATCTATTATCTCATTTAGCTTTCACAGCAACCCTAGGAAGAAGGTTCTGTTACTGATTTCTGTTTTTATGTATGGGGAAACTGAGGCACAGAGCTTGTAAATAATTTGCTCAAGGTCTCCTATTCATTACTTGGAAAAGTCAGGACTTGAACCCAAGCCTTCTGGCTCTAGAAGCCCCATTCTTTATCACTTGTTATACTTGGGATGCTTATGTGCATTAGTTTCCTGTGGCTGCTACGACAGATAACCACAAACTTGGTGGCTTAATGCAACAGAAATTTATTCTCTTACAGTGTGGAAGCCTGAACATCAAGGTTGTCATTAGTGCCACCCTCTCTTCAAAGGCTCTGGGGAAGATCCTTCCTTGCTTCTTCCAGCTTCTAGTAGCTGCCAGCATCGCTCTGATCTCTTCCTCGTCTTCATCTGTCTTCTTCCTTGTGCATCAAATCTCCTCTTTTCTCTCACAAGGACACCAGCATTTGGATTTAGGGCCCATCCTAAATCTGATCTAGAGATCCTGAACTTAATTACATCTGCAAAGCCCCCTATTTCCAAATAAGGTCACATTCACAGGTACCAGGGGTCAGGACTTGGAGATATCTTTTGTGGGGACACAGTTCAACCCACTCCACCAGGCTTCAGTGGCAGCCAGGTGGCTCTCACTTTAGGGAGGCAGTGTCACTGCCTGCTGGCGCTAGAAGGTCAGGAAGCCCCTCCACTCGCTGTGGGTGTGTGTGGCGAGAGGGGAGAGCCAGCGTGGCCCCAGTCCTGTCTCACTGCAACTCTGCCAAGCACGAATGACCTTTCAGGAAAGGAAACAGACCCAGGCCACTGAGCTCATGTGTGGCAAGGCTGAATGCCTACCCAGGACTGGGTGACTACAGCTCATCCCAGTGGCCCTGTAAGATTGTAGACTATTCTAGAATGAGCAGGGTGGTCAGGGTGGGCATTGTGCATCCCCATTTTCCAGGGGTAGATGGAAGTTCAGAGAGGTCCACTGGCTTGCATAAAGTCACACAGCTGTGTAGAGGCTGATCTTGGATACACATCAGGGCTCCCACTCCACGCCTCACGGGGGGCTACCAACACAGCCACGGCCTCTTAGGGGTGTGGGGGGCGGCCGCTGCTGGGGACCCCACTGACTGATATCACCACAGGCAGACGTGTGTTTTGGGGGTGGTAGGAGGGGGCAGTCTCATAGCTTGGGGGCGGTCTTCAGACTTGTCCGAGGTGCTTTCTAACGCTTTTCACCAAGAACGCGACAATGTCTGGGAGGCCAAGGCGGGAGGATAGTTTGAGCTCAGGAGTTTGAGACCAGCCTGAACAAGAGTGAGACCCCATCTTTACTAAAAATAGAAAGAAATTAGCTGGACAACTAAAAATATATAGAAAAAATTAGCTGGGCATGGTGGCGCATGCCTGTAGTCCCAGCTACTCGGGAGGCTGAGGCAGGAGGATTGCTTAAGCCCAGGAGTTGGAGGTTGCTGTGAGCTAGGCTGATGCCACGGCACTCTAGCCCGGGCAACAGAGTGAGACTCTGTCTCAAAAACAAAACAAAACAAACAAACAAAAAAACACGACAATGTAAAAGATTTTCCTGACAAACCTGCTGCCTTCATTAAATAGTAATTGTTTTAAACAAACATCCAAGTACATGTAGAATGAAGATGCAATAAAAAACTATAAGTGGGGCAAGAAAGTACTCAACTTTACTCGTTTAATAAGATGCCACGTCGTAACTTTTAGATAGAACAAGAAAGTACCAAACTTGTACATGCTAAGTAGGAGAGATGGCTGGCATCTTTAATGACCCAGATGCAAGGTGGGCAAATAGGTAAATGTTTTAAAGTGTTTTGATCACGAAGGTCTGGGGAAGCCCAGCTTGGCATACATTAACAGTGAGTGATTTTCCCTGGCTTCTCCAAGATTGTATATACATTGTTTTCTTTTCTTTTTTTGTTGGGTTTTTTTTTTTTTTTTTTGAGACAGGGTCTCATTCTGTTGCCCCAGCTAGAGTGCCGTGGCATGATCATAACTCACTGCAACCTCAAACTCCTGGGCTCAAGCGATCCTCCTGCCTCAGTCTCCCCAGTAGCTGGGAGTACAGGCGTGTGCCATGACGCCCAGCTAATTTTTCTTTTTATAGAGACAGGGTCTCACTCTTGCTCAGGCTGGTCTTGAACTCCTGGCCTCAAGCGATCCTCCCACCTCGGCCTCCCAGAGTGCTGAGATTACAGACGTGAGCCCTCGCACCAGGCCATTTATTGTGTTTTAAAAATTATAAAATGAAGGCATATTTGTTGTGAAACATTCAGAAAACATAGACAAACAAAAAGGAGAAAATCTCCCTTAACCTTATCACTCAGATAAACATTGTTAACATTTTGGTTTATTTCCCAATGTGTATTTAGATTTATTCTGTGGGCAGTTTATATTTTAATGGCTGATTGTGATTCCGTTCTATGGACTACTGAGGTCATCTAACCAATCTGGTGTTTGTCTATTCTTGGAGATGATTACTCCAGTTTTCCACTAGAATAGATAATGATGCAGTAAACATTCTTGTATAATTTTTTTTTTCTATCTGCATCAGATTGTTTTGAGATGAGTCACAAGAAATGGCATCATTAAAATGGTATGACTATTCCTGTGGTCCCTGAGGCATGTTTTCAAATTATCCTCTAGAACTGTGATAGCAAATCCATGTCCACTGACATCATACGAGAACGCCCCAACCAACACCAGCTATTACAGTCATCTAACATTGTGTTGGGGCGATTTGATAGGTAAAAAATAAATAGTATCTTGCTTTGATTTGAATTTCTTTGCTTCCTGGTAAAGTGTATTTATTTTTTACTTCTCATAGACTGGTTGCCATTTGAGTTTCTGTGCAGGAGAAATGTGCTTTGCCTTTGCACTCTGACCCTGGAGGTTGACCTTGGGAGGGAAGCCTCACCTGCTCTCCCACATCTTTTGAGGACACTGTTGCCCCCAGAATCCTGGGCTGAGAGGGATGTGAACCTCTTCACCAGGGCACTGTTCCCTTGTCCCTCCCGCAGCGGACGAAAAGCCGTGGCATGGAGGAGCTTGCCTGCCCGGAGGAAGGGGGGTTGCAGAGCCCAAACCTTTAGCCTGGGTCTCCCACTTTGATGGTGAGCAGGGAAGAGCCAGAGAGAAGGACAGTTAGGAGGGGATGGGGCAGATGAAAGATTCTAGGAAGAGGAAGGGCAGCTCTATGAGACAATGAGACAGACAGGGACCCAGGAGGGCAATTGTCATGGAGATGTGGGTGGTTAAGGACGGATCAAATGGTAACAAAATGCAGCCTGGAGAAAATAGTATGAGTCCAGGAATAAAGACAAAAGAGAGCAGGTGTCCAGAGCAGTCCCCTCCACTCCACAGAGTGTCCCTGTCTTTTTGGGGTCCCCTGGTGGTCCACTGTGTCACTGCTGTGGCCCCTTCATGCACAGCTTCCAAGGCACAGCTGGGATCACAGCTTTTTGCTGGACGCTCTTCACTGCTGCTCAGTCAAGTCCAAACCCCATTTCCAGGCTGGGTTCATGCCCACCTTCCCAGCTTCCCTCAGCCCCACTGCAAACACGCAGTGAGCACTTACTCGCCTCTGAGCCTCCACACATGCTGTTCCCTGCCTTGAGACCCTTCCCTTCCTCCGCTTAACTCCCCGAACACTTTCCTCCTACTAAAAGTAAAAGCCATCTTTAGAATGTGCTTGAATTCTGTCTTACAAGCGCAGTGACTTGGGAAAGTATTCAACCTCAGAACCTGGATGCGTGGCTAAAACAGGAACAGCAATGTCTACCTTGCAGGGTGGTCGCGAAGATATACTCGGTAACTAAGAGAAAGTGTCTGGTGGACTTTGCAGTGTTCACTGGCTCATGTACTGAAGACTTTCTCGCTGAGCATTGCTCGGGGCAGAGAGGTTCTCTGCTCTCAGAGTTTACAGGCAAAGGCATCCCACGGCAGTCGCAGAATCCCACTGCCCCAATCGCAGGAGGTCCTGTGATAGGGCGAGTGCAGGGATCCCACCAGTGGCCAGTAGATGCCGGTTGTCCCACCCCTCTTTGTTCTCTGTGAGTCAGTTAGGGTGATGATCCATCTCGTAAACTGCCTTTATATGCCTTTTCATTGTTTGACTTGTGACAATGAGCATATTCTACTTTTATAACTAAAAAAGTCCAGTAAAATTTATGAGTAAACCGAAGAAACTCCTTTTTTTAAAAGAAGAAGGAAAAAATAATGGATTAGGTATTACCTCTTCCTTGAAGCCTTCCTCAGCAAGAGGCGGAGGGAGTGGCCACCCCCTCGGTGGACTCCTACCCTGCCCTACCCTTGGGGGGGCCTCTGCGCCCCTCATTGTACTGCCACACACTGCTCTCTAAGGAGTCCCCTATACGCCATCCTGTAGAATTCCTAAGAACCCCTAAGCTGATGGCACTATCGTCACCTATTCTGTCTATATATGATCTAATTCATCTCATAGGCAGGTTAAAGAGGAGCCAGGGATGAAATTCTCATCTCACATAGGAAAGTGGAGTCCGACATGTCCAGCCACACGCCCTAAGTGGCACAGAGAAGACGGAGTTGGCCTTCCAGTCCCCGGGCCGAGCCTAATGCTCTTCCTCCTACATCGCTGCAGCCTGCTGAGTGGGCGGTGGGACGAGAGTGCAGGAGGCAGCCCCTCCGCAGGCTGTGAGGGCTGGGAGATGGCCAGGTAGAGGTGGCAGTACCCAGCTAGGGTGGCCAGCACTTGTGTATGTCAATGCTTCTGCAGGGAAAAGAACAGAGAGAGAATTCTCTGTGGCAATGGGTGACTGCATTAGCATTCCTGTTGCCCCTGTGTTGGTGGCAAATGCCTCGTAAGAGGTTACAGGGGAGTCACATATAGAGGATAAAGAAGAGACATTTGTCAGACTAAGAAAAAGCCACATGACGCAGGGTGAGTGTGTGGTCTACAAATCACGAAGTGGGAGGAAAAACACCATTGTGTGCGGGGCGTTTGTGTGACAACAACCCTCCCCTCAACATCATGCCAGAGACCCCAGCAAATGCATGTGTCCCAGTGTCCCCAGGGAGAAATGTGCACAAAATAGTATACACAAGTATATAAATATGGTTCTTCACTACCACACAGATTTGTGAAAACTCACAGCCATACTATTAACAATTCAGGTGATAAATCACAACACCCAGGAAATTAGTGACATACTACCCACTAGACAAACTATTAAATTGCACAGAAGAGAAAAATGTGTACACACGCCAAAGGGTATTAGTCCATACGCACAAGTTGACCTGGCAATTACTATAACCCTGAAAAGCAGAATTGAGCTGTGATACGGTGGGCTGACAAATTCTTGCCGGGCCAGGCTGTGACAGGAATGAATGCCAATGAACATAAGGAGAAATGAATAAACTAAAGGAACTTCTCCCATTTCTCTGAACCCACAGATACATCAGGAATAACTGGGGCAACTTCACCAGGAAAGAGCATAAGATCAACACACAGCACAGGGTCTAATAATGGATACTCCCCAACTAACACTACTAAGAGCACAACGTTGCAGAGTAACCCAAGCACCAATGCCACGACAGTGTCACCTAACAGAAATCGAAACCCCAGACACAGTGAATCCTCTACGGCACTACACAGCAGCCCGGGCTCAACTGCCTCCACGCAGCCGGCATCTGGCAGCTCCGCCAGCCCCGGCCCTGCTGAGGCAGCTACGACGTCTGCCAGCAGCCCCGGCTCCCCACTCACGACGGTGTCACCTGCCAGTTCCCTGAGTCCTGGTGGGCCCAGCGAGGGACCTACAGCCTCCCAGAGCAGCCCGGGCTCAACACACAAGACAGGGTCACCTGACACCTCCCCAACGGCGGGCGGCCCCGACGCGTCCACCACCTTGCCAAGCAGCTCAGGCTCAGCACGCAGCACGGTGTCACCTGTGGGCTCCTCCACAGCAGGACGCACTGAAGGGTCTACGGCCTCCTCCACTGGCCCGGCTTCTGCTCTGTCAACAGTGTCACCTGGGAGCTCTAGCAGCCCAGGCGCCGGCGCAGGATCCACAAGCCGCTCCAGCAGTCCAGGCTCGGCTGCCACCACACCGTTCTCGGCCAGCGCCGCGACCTCCGGCCTCAGCCACCCGTCCACCAGCCTCCAGAGCAGCCCGGGCTCTGCACACACCAGGGAATCGCCCGGCACTTCCCCCTCCCCCGGAGTTAGCGACGGATCCAGCACTGTCCAGAGCAGCTCGGCCTCCGCACGCACCACAGCGTCACCCGTGAGCCCCACGTCACCAGGGTCCGGTCAGGGCTCTACGTCCTTCCGGAGCAGCCCAGGCTCTACGCGCACGGCAGCGTCAGCTCACATCCCAACGAGCTCTGGCCTCACCGAAACCTCCGGAGGCTTGGACAGCATCCCCAGCACCACTGCCACGACAGTGCCACCTGACAGCTCCAGAAGCCCCAGCCTCGGTGCATCCTCTACGGCGCCCCACAGCAGCCCGGGCTCAACTGCCTCCACGCAGCCGGCATCTGGCAGCTCCGCCAGCCCCGGCCCTGCTGAGGCAGCTACGACGTCTGCCAGCAGCCCCGGCTCCCCACTCACGACGGTGTCACCTGCCAGTTCCCTGAGTCCTGGTGGGCCCAGCGAGGGACCTACAGCCTCCCAGAGCAGCCCGGGCTCAACACACAAGACAGGGTCACCTGACACCTCCCCAACGGCGGGCGGCCCCGACGCGTCCACCACCTTGCCAAGCAGCTCAGGCTCAGCACGCAGCACGGTGTCACCTGTGGGCTCCTCCACAGCAGGACGCACTGAAGGGTCTACGGCCTCCTCCACTGGCCCGGCTTCTGCTCTGTCAACAGTGTCACCTGGGAGCTCTAGCAGCCCAGGCGCCGGCGCAGGATCCACAAGCCGCTCCAGCAGTCCAGGCTCGGCTGCCACCACACCGTTCTCGGCCAGCGCCGTGACCTCCGGCCTCAGCCACCCGTCCACCAGCCTCCAGAGCAGCCCGGGCTCTGCACACACCAGGGAATCGCCCGGCACTTCCCCCTCCCCCGGAGTTAGCGACGGATCCAGCACTGTCCAGAGCAGCTCGGCCTCCGCACGCACCACAGCGTCACCCGTGAGCCCCACGTCACCAGGGTCCGGTCAGGGCTCTATGTCCTTCCGGAGCAGCCCAGGCTCTACGCACACGGCAGCGTCAGCTCACATCCCAACGAGCTCTGGCCTCACCGAAACCTCCGGAGGCTTGGACAGCTTCCCCAGCACCACTGCCACGACAGTGCCACCTGACAGCTCCAGAAGCCCCAGCCTCGGTGCATCCTCTACGGCGCCCCACAGCAGCCCGGGCTCAACTGCCTCCACGCAGCCGGCATCTGGCAGCTCCGCCAGCCCCGGCCCTGCTGAGGCAGCTACGACGTCTGCCAGCAGCCCCGGCTCCCCACTCACGACGGTGTCACCTGCCAGTTCCCTGAGTCCTGGTGGGCCCAGCGAGGGACCTACAGCCTCCCAGAGCAGCCCGGGCTCAACACACAAGACAGGGTCACCTGACACCTCCCCAACGGCGGGCGGCCCCGACGCGTCCACCACCTTGCCAAGCAGCTCAGGCTCAGCACGCAGCACGGTGTCACCTGTGGGCTCCTCCACAGCAGGACGCACTGAAGGGTCTACGGCCTCCTCCACTGGCCCGGCTTCTGCTCTGTCAACAGTGTCACCTGGGAGCTCTAGCAGCCCAGGCGCCGGCGCAGGATCCACAAGCCGCTCCAGCAGTCCAGGCTCGGCTGCCACCACACCGTTCTCGGCCAGCGCCGCGACCTCCGGCCTCAGCCACCCGTCCACCAGCCTCCAGAGCAGCCCGGGCTCTGCACACACCAGGGAATCGCCCGGCACTTCCCCCTCCCCCGGAGTTAGCGACGGATCCAGCACTGTCCAGAGCAGCTCGGCCTCCGCACGCACCACAGCGTCACCCGTGAGCCCCACGTCACCAGGGTCCGGTCAGGGCTCTACGTCCTTCCGAAGCAGCCCAGGCTCTACGCACACGGCAGCGTCAGCTCACATCCCAACGAGCTCTGGCCTCACCGAAACCTCCGGAGGCTTGGACAGCATCCCCAGCACCACTGCCACGACAGTGCCACCTGACAGCTCCAGAAGCCCCAGCCTCGGTGCATCCTCTACGGCGCCCCACAGCAGCCCGGGCTCAACTGCCTCCACGCAGCCGGCATCTGGCAGCTCCGCCAGCCCCGGCCCTGCTGAGGCAGCTACGACGTCTGCCAGCAGCCCCGGCTCCCCACTCACGACGGTATCACCTGCCAGTTCCCTGAGTCCTGGTGGGCCCAGCGAGGGACCTACAGCCTCCCAGAGCAGCCCGGGCTCAACACACAAGACAGGGTCACCTGACACCTCCCCAACGGCGGGCGGCCCCGACGCGTCCACCACCTTGCCAAGCAGCTCAGGCTCAGCACGCAGCACGGTGTCACCTGTGGGCTCCTCCACAGCAGGACGCACTGAAGGGTCTACGGCCTCCTCCACTGGCCCGGCTTCTGCTCTGTCAACAGTGTCACCTGGGAGCTCTAGCAGCCCAGGCGCCGGCGCAGGATCCACAAGCCGCTCCAGCAGTCCAGGCTCGGCTGCCACCACACCGTTCTCGGCCAGCGCCGCGACCTCCGGCCTCAGCCACCCGTCCACCAGCCTCCAGAGCAGCCCGGGCTCTGCACACACCAGGGAATCGCCCGGCACTTCCCCCTCCCCCGGAGTTAGCGACGGATCCAGCACTGTCCAGAGCAGCTCGGCCTCCGCACGCACCACAGCGTCACCCGTGAGCCCCACGTCACCAGGGTCCGGTCAGGGCTCTACGTCCTTCCGGAGCAGCCCAGGCTCTACGCACACGGCAGCGTCAGCTCACATCCCAACGAGCTCTGGCCTCACCGAAACCTCCGGAGGCTTGGACAGCATCCCCAGCACCACTGCCACGACAGTGCCACCTGACAGCTCCAGAAGCCCCAGCCTCGGTGCATCCTCTACGGCGCCCCACAGCAGCCCGGGCTCAACTGCCTCCACGCAGCCGGCATCTGGCAGCTCCGCCAGCCCCGGCCCTGCTGAGGCAGCTACGACGTCTGCCAGCAGCCCCGGCTCCCCACTCACGACGGTGTCACCTGCCAGTTCCCTGAGTCCTGGTGGGCCCAGCGAGGGACCTACAGCCTCCCAGAGCAGCCCGGGCTCAACACACAAGACAGGGTCACCTGACACCTCCCCAACGGCGGGCGGCCCCGACGCGTCCACCACCTTGCCAAGCAGCTCAGGCTCAGCACGCAGCACGGTGTCACCTGTGGGCTCCTCCACAGCAGGACGCAGTGAAGGGTCTACGGCCTCCTCCACTGGCCCGGCTTCTGCTCTGTCAACAGTGTCACCTGGGAGCTCTAGCAGCCCAGGCGCCGGCGCAGGATCCACAAGCCGCTCCAGCAGTCCAGGCTCGGCTGCCACCACACCGTTCTCGGCCAGCGCCGCGACCTCCGGCCTCAGCCACCCGTCCACCAGCCTCCAGAGCAGCCCGGGCTCTGCACACACCAGGGAATCGCCCGGCACTTCCCCCTCCCCCGGAGTTAGCGACGGATCCAGCACTGTCCAGAGCAGCTCGGCCTCCGCACGCACCACAGCGTCACCCGTGAGCCCCACGTCACCAGGGTCCGGTCAGGGCTCTACGTCCTTCCGGAGCAGCCCAGGCTCTACGCGCACGGCAGCGTCAGCTCACATCCCAACGAGCTCTGGCCTCACCGAAACCTCCGGAGGCTTGGACAGCATCCCCAGCACCACTGCCACGACAGTGCCACCTGACAGCTCCAGAAGCCCCAGCCTCGGTGCATCCTCTACGGCGCCCCACAGCAGCCCGGGCTCAACTGCCTCCACGCAGCCGGCATCTGGCAGCTCCGCCAGCCCCGGCCCTGCTGAGGCAGCTACGACGTCTGCCAGCAGCCCCGGCTCCCCACTCACGACGGTGTCACCTGCCAGTTCCCTGAGTCCTGGTGGGCCCAGCGAGGGACCTACAGCCTCCCAGAGCAGCCCGGGCTCAACACACAAGACAGGGTCACCTGACACCTCCCCAACGGCGGGCGGCCCCGACGCGTCCACCACCTTGCCAAGCAGCTCAGGCTCAGCACGCAGCACGGTGTCACCTGTGGGCTCCTCCACAGCAGGACGCAGTGAAGGGTCTACGGCCTCCTCCACTGGCCCGGCTTCTGCTCTGTCAACAGTGTCACCTGGGAGCTCTAGCAGCCCAGGCGCCGGCGCAGGATCCACAAGCTGCTCCAGCAGTCCAGGCTCGGCTGCCACCACACCGTTCTCGGCCAGCGCCGCGACCTCCGGCCTCAGCCACCCGTCCACCAGCCTCCAGAGCAGCCCGGGCTCTGCACACACCAGGGAATCGCCCGGCACTTCCCCCTCCCCCGGAGTTAGCGACGGATCCAGCACTGTCCAGAGCAGCTCGGCCTCCGCGCGCACCACAGCGTCACCCGTGAGCCCCACGTCACCAGGGTCCGGTCAGGGCTCTACGTCCTTCCGGAGCAGCCCAGGCTCTACGCGCACGGCAGCGTCAGCTCACATCCCAACGAGCTCTGGCCTCACCGAAACCTCCGGAGGCTTGGACAGCATCCCCAGCACCACTGCCACGACAGTGCCACCTGACAGCTCCAGAAGCCCCAGCCTCGGTGCATCCTCTACGGCGCCCCACAGCAGCCCGGGCTCAACTGCCTCCACGCAGCCGGCATCTGGCAGCTCCGCCAGCCCCGGCCCTGCTGAGGCAGCTACGACGTCTGCCAGCAGCCCCGGCTCCCCACTCACGACGGTGTCACCTGCCAGTTCCCTGAGTCCTGGTGGGCCCAGCGAGGGACCTACAGCCTCCCAGAGCAGCCCGGGCTCAACACACAAGACAGGGTCACCTGACACCTCCCCAACGGCGGGCGGCCCCGACGCGTCCACCACCTTGCCAAGCAGCTCAGGCTCAGCACGCAGCACGGTGTCACCTGTGGGCTCCTCCACAGCAGGACGCACTGAAGGGTCTACGGCCTCCTCCACTGGCCCGGCTTCTGCTCTGTCAACAGTGTCACCTGGGAGCTCTAGCAGCCC
This sequence comes from Eulemur rufifrons, assembly GCF_041146395.1. NCBI lineage: Eukaryota > Metazoa > Chordata > Mammalia > Primates > Lemuridae > Eulemur > Eulemur rufifrons. The sequence goes on along the minus strand of NC_090996.1, from coordinate 9,958,594 downwards.
AGGCGCCGGCGCAGGATCCACAAGCCGCTCCAGCAGTCCAGGCTCGGCTGCCACCACACCGTTCTCGGCCAGCGCCGCGACCTCCGGCCTCAGCCACCCGTCCACCAGCCTCCAGAGCAGCCCGGGCTCTGCACACACCAGGGAATCGCCCGGCACTTCCCCCTCCCCAGGAGTTAGCGACGGATCCAGCACTGTACAGAGCAGCTCGGCCTCCGCGCGCACCACAGCGTCACCCGTGAGCCCCACGTCACCAGGGTCCGGTCAGGGCTCTACGTCCTTCCGGAGCAGCCCAGGCTCTACGCGCACGGCAGCGTCAGCTCACATCCCAACGAGCTCTGGCCTCACCGAAACCTCCGGAGGCTTGGACAGCATCCCCAGCACCACTGCCACGACAGTGCCACCTGACAGCTCCAGAAGCCCCAGCCTCGGTGCATCCTCTACGGCGCCCCACAGCAGCCCGGGCTCAACTGCCTCCACGCAGCCGGCATCTGGCAGCTCCGCCAGCCCCGGCCCTGCTGAGGCAGCTACGACGTCTGCCAGCAGCCCCGGCTCCCCACTCACGACGGTGTCACCTGCCAGTTCCCTGAGTCCTGGTGGGCCCAGCGAGGGACCTACAGCCTCCCAGAGCAGCCCGGGCTCAACACACAAGACAGGGTCACCTGACACCTCCCCAACGGCGGGCGGCCCCGACGCGTCCACCACCTTGCCAAGCAGCTCAGGCTCAGCACGCAGCACGGTGTCACCTGTGGGCTCCTCCACAGCAGGACGCAGTGAAGGGTCTACGGCCTCCTCCACTGGCCCGGCTTCTGCTCTGTCAACAGTGTCACCTGGGAGCTCTAGCAGCCCAGGCGCCGGCGCAGGATCCACAAGCCGCTCCAGCAGTCCAGGCTCGGCTGCCACCACACCGTTCTCGGCCAGCGCCGCGACCTCCGGCCTCAGCCACCCGTCCACCAGCCTCCAGAGCAGCCCGGGCTCTGCACACACCAGGGAATCGCCCGGCACTTCCCCCTCCCCCGGAGTTAGCGACGGATCCAGCACTGTCCAGAGCAGCTCGGCCTCCGCACGCACCACAGCGTCACCCGTGAGCCCTACGTCACCAGAGTCCGGTCAGGGCTCTACGTCTTTCCGGAGCAGCCCAGGCTCTACGCGCACGGCAGCGTCAGCTCACATCCCAACGAGCTCTGGCCTCACCGAAACCTCCGGAGGCTTGGACAGCATCCCCAGCACCACTGCCACGACAGTGCCACCTGACAGCTCCAGAAGCCCCAGCCTCGGTGCATCCTCTACGGCGCCCCACAGCAGCCCGGGCTCAACTGCCTCCACGCAGCCGGCATCTGGCAGCTCCGCCAGCCCCGGCCCTGCTGAGGCAGCTACGACGTCTGCCAGCAGCCCCGGCTCCCCACTCACGACGGTGTCACCTGCCAGTTCCCTGAGTCCTGGTGGGCCCAGCGAGGGACCTACAGCCTCCCAGAGCAGCCCGGGCTCAACACACAAGACAGGGTCACCTGACACCTCCCCAACGGCGGGCGGCCCCGACGCGTCCACCACCTTGCCAAGCAGCTCAGGCTCAGCACGCAGCACGGTGTCACCTGTGGGCTCCTCCACAGCAGGACGCACTGAAGGGTCTACGGCCTCCTCCACTGGCCCGGCTTCTGCTCTGTCAACAGTGTCACCTGGGAGCTCTAGCAGCCCAGGCGCCGGCGCAGGATCCACAAGCCGCTCCAGCAGTCCAGGCTCGGCTGCCACCACACCGTTCTCGGCCAGCGCCGCGACCTCCGGCCTCAGCCACCCGTCCACCAGCCTCCAGAGCAGCCCGGGCTCTGCACACACCAGGGAATCGCCCGGCACTTCCCCCTCCCCCGGAGTTAGCGACGGATCCAACACTGTCCAGAGCAGCTCGGCCTCCGCGCGCACCACAGCGTCACCCGTGAGCCCCACGTCACCAGGGTCCGGTCAGGGCTCTACGTCCTTCCGGAGCAGCCCAGGCTCTACGCGCACGGCAGCGTCAGCTCACATCCCAACGAGCTCTGGCCTCACCGAAACCTCCGGAGGCTTGGACAGCATCCCCAGCACCACTGCCACGACAGTGCCACCTGACAGCTCCAGAAGCCCCAGCCTCGGTGCATCCTCTACGGCGCCCCACAGCAGCCCGGGCTCAACTGCCTCCACGCAGCCGGCATCTGGCAGCTCCGCCAGCCCCGGCCCTGCTGAGGCAGCTACGACGTCTGCCAGCAGCCCTGGCTCCCCACTCACGACGGTGTCACCTGCCAGTTTCCTGAGTCCTGGTGGGCCCAGCGAGGGACCTACAGCCTCCCAGAGCAGCCCGGGCTCAACACACAAGACAGGGTCACCTGACACCTCCCCAACGGCGGGCGGCCCTGACGCGTCCACCACCTTGCCAAGCAGCTCAGGCTCAGCACGCAGCACGGTGTCACCTGTGGGCTCCTCCACAGCAGGACGCAGTGAAGGGTCTACGGCCTCCTCCACTGGCCCGGCTTCTGCTCTGTCAACAGTGTCACCTGGGAGCTCTAGCAGCCCAGGCGCCGGCGCAGGATCCACAAGCCGCTCCAGCAGTCCAGGCTCGGCTGCCACCACACCGTTCTCGGCCAGCGCCGCGACCTCCGGCCTCAGCCACCCGTCCACCAGCCTCCAGAGCAGCCCGGGCTCTGCACACACCAGGGAATCGCCCGGCACTTCCCCCTCCCCCGGAGTTAGCGACGGATCCAGCACTGTCCAGAGCAGCTCGGCCTCCGCACGCACCACAGCGTCACCCGTGAGCCCCACGTCACCAGGGTCCGGTCAGGGCTCTACGTCCTTCCGGAGCAGCCCAGGCTCTACGCGCACGGCAGCGTCAGCTCACATCCCAACGAGCTCTGGCCTCACCGAAACCTCCGGAGGCTTGAACAGCATCCCCAGCACCACTGCCACGACAGTGCCACCTGAGAGCTCCAGAAGCCCCAGCCTCGGTGCATCCTCTACGGCGCCCCACAGCAGCCCGGGCTCAACTGCCTCCACGCAGCCGGCATCTGGCAGCTCCGCCAGCCCCGGCCCTGCTGAGGCAGCTACGATGTCTGCCAGCAGCCCCGGCTCCCCACTCACGACGGTGTCACCTGCCAGTTCCCTGAGTCCTGGTGGGCCCAGCGAGGGACCTACAGCCTCCCAGAGCAGCCCGGGCTCAACACACAAGACAGGGTCACCTGACACCTCCCCAACGGCGGGCGGCCCCGACGCGTCCACCACCTTGCCAAGCAGCTCAGGCTCAGCACGCAGCACGGTGTCACCTGTGGGCTCCTCCACAGCAGGACGCACTGAAGGGTCTACGGCCTCCTCCACTGGCCCGGCTTCTGCTCTGTCAACAGTGTCACCTGGGAGCTCTAGCAGCCCAGGCGCCGGCGCAGGATCCACAAGCCGCTCCAGCAGTCCAGGCTCGGCTGCCACCACACCGTTCTCGGCCAGCGCCGCGACCTCCGGCCTCAGCCACCCGTCCACCAGCCTCCAGAGCAGCCCGGGCTCTGCACACACCAGGGAATCGCCCGGCACTTCCCCCTCCCCCGGAGTTAGCGACGGATCCAGCACTGTCCAGAGCAGCTCAGCCTCCGCACGCACCACAGCGTCACCCGTGAGCCCCACGTCACCAGGGTCCGGTCAGGGCTCTACGTCCTTCCGGAGCAGCCCAGGCTCTATGCGCACGGCAGCGTCAGCTCACATCCCAACGAGCTCTGGCCTCACCGAAACCTCCGGAGGCTTGGACAGCATCCCCAGCACCACTGCCACGACAGTGCCACCTGACAGCTCCAGAAGCCCCAGCCTCGGTGCATCCTCTACGGCGCCCCACAGCAGCCCGGGCTCAACTGCCTCCACGCAGCCGGCATCTGGCAGCTCCGCCAGCCCCGGCCCTGCTGAGGCAGCTACGACGTCTGCCAGCAGCCCCGGCTCCCCACTCACGACGGTGTCACCTGCCAGTTCCCTGAGTCCTGGTGGGCCCAGCGAGGGACCTACAGCCTCCCAGAGCAGCCCGGGCTCAACACACAAGACAGGGTCACCTGACACCTCCCCAACGGCGGGCGGCCCCGACGCGTCCACCACCTTGCCAAGCAGCTCAGGCTCAGCACGCAGCACGGTGTCACCTGTGGGCTCCTCCACAGCAGGACGCACTGAAGGGTCTACGGCCTCCTCCACTGGCCCGGCTTCTGCTCTGTCAACAGTGTCACCTGGGAGCTCTAGCAGCCCAGGCGCCGGCGCAGGATCCACAAGCCGCTCCAGCAGTCCAGGCTCGGCTGCCACCACACCGTTCTCGGCCAGCGCCGCGACCTCCGGCCTCAGCCACCCGTCCACCAGCCTCCAGAGCAGCCCGGGCTCTGCACACACCAGGGAATCGCCCGGCACTTCCCCCTCCCCCGGAGTTAGCGACGGATCCAGCACTGTCCAGAGCAGCTCGGCCTCCGCGCGCACCACAGCGTCACCCGTGAGCCCCACGTCACCAGGGTCCGGTCAGGGCTCTACGTCCTTCTGGAGCAGCCCAGGCTCTACGCACACGGCAGCGTCAGCTCACATCCCAACGAGCTCTGGCCTCACCGAAACCTCCGGAGGCTTGGACAGCATCCCCAGCACCACTGCCACGACAGTGCCACCTGACAGCTCCAGAAGCCCCAGCCTCGGTGCATCCTCTACGGCGCCCCACAGCAGCCCGGGCTCAACTGCCTCCACGCAGCCGGCATCTGGCAGCTCCGCCAGCCCCGGCCCTGCTGAGGCAGCTACGACGTCTGCCAGCAGCCCCGGCTCCCCACTCACGACGGTGTCACCTGCCAGTTCCCTGAGTCCTGGTGGGCCCAGCGAGGGACCTACAGCCTCCCAGAGCAGCCCGGGCTCAACACACAAGACAGGGTCACCTGACACCTCCCCAACGGCGGGCGGCCCCGACGCGTCCACCACCTTGCCAAGCAGCTCAGGCTCAGCACGCAGCACGGTGTCACCTGTGGGCTCCTCCACAGCAGGACGCACTGAAGGGTCTACGGCCTCCTCCACTGGCCCGGCTTCTGCTCTGTCAACAGTGTCACCTGGGAGCTCTAGCAGCCCAGGCGCCGGCGCAGGATCCACAAGCCGCTCCAGCAGTCCAGGCTCGGCTGCCACCACACCGTTCTCGGCCAGCGCCGCGACCTCCGGCCTCAGCCACCCGTCCACCAGCCTCCAGAGCAGCCCGGGCTCTGCACACACCAGGGAATCGCCCGGCACTTCCCCCTCCCCCGGAGTTAGCGACGGATCCAGCACTGTCCAGAGCAGCTCGGCCTCCGCACGCACCACAGCGTCACCCGTGAGCCCCACGTCACCAGGGTCCGGTCAGGGCTCTACGTCCTTCCGGAGCAGCCCAGGCTCTACGCGCACGGCAGCGTCAGCTCACATCCCAACGAGCTCTGGCCTCACCGAAACCTCCGGAGGCTTGGACAGCATCCCCAGCACCACTGCCACGACAGTGCCACCTGACAGCTCCAGAAGCCCCAGCCTCGGTGCATCCTCTACGGCGCCCCACAGCAGCCCGGGCTCAACTGCCTCCACGCAGCCGGCATCTGGCAGCTCCGCCAGCCCCGGCCCTGCTGAGGCAGCTACGACGTCTGCCAGCAGCCCCGGCTCCCCACTCACGACGGTGTCACCTGCCAGTTCCCTGAGTCCTGGTGGGCCCAGCGAGGGACCTACAGCCTCCCAGAGCAGCCCGGGCTCAACACACAAGACAGGGTCACCTGACACCTCCCCAACGGCGGGCGGCCCCGACGCGTCCACCACCTTGCCAAGCAGCTCAGGCTCAGCACGCAGCACGGTGTCACCTGTGGGCTCCTCCACAGCAGGACGCACTGAAGGGTCTACGGCCTCCTCCACTGGCCCGGCTTCTGCTCTGTCAACAGTGTCACCTGGGAGCTCTAGCAGCCCAGGCGCCGGCGCAGGATCCACAAGCCGCTCCAGCAGTCCAGGCTCGGCTGCCACCACGCCGTTCTCGGCCAGCGCCGCGACCTCCGGCCTCAGCCACCCGTCCACCAGCCTCCAGAGCAGCCCGGGCTCTGCACACACCAGGGAATCGCCCAGGACTTCCCCCTCCCCCGGAGTTAGCGACGGATCCAGCACTGTCCAGAGCAGCTCGGCCTCCGCACGCACCACAGCGTCACCCGTGAGCCCCACGTCACCAGGGTCCGGTCAGGGCTCTACGTCCATCCGGAGCAGCCCAGGCTCTACGCGCACGGCAGCGTCAGCTCACATCCCAACGAGCTCTGGCCTCACCGAAACCTCCGGAGGCTTGGACAGCATCCCCAGCACCACTGCCACGACAGTGCCACCTGACAGCTCCAGAAGCCCCAGCCTCGGTGCATCCTCTACGGCGCCCCACAGCAGCCCGGGCTCAACTGCCTCCACGCAGCCGGCATCTGGCAGCTCCGCCAGCCCCGGCCCTGCTGAGGCAGCTACGACGTCTGCCAGCAGCCCCGGCTCCCCACTCACGACGGTGTCACCTGCCAGTTCCCTGAGTCCTGGTGGGCCCAGCGAGGGACCTACAGCCTCCCAGAGCAGCCCGGGCTCAACACACAAGACAGGGTCACCTGACACCTCCCCAACGGCGGGCGGCCCCGACGCGTCCACCACCTTGCCAAGCAGCTCAGGCTCAGCACGCAGCACGGTGTCACCTGTGGGCTCCTCCACAGCAGGACGCACTGAAGGGTCTACGGCCTCCTCCACTGGCCCGGCTTCTGCTCTGTCAACAGTGTCACCTGGGAGCTCTAGCAGCCCAGGCGCCGGCGCAGGATCCACAAGCCGCTCCAGCAGTCCAGGCTCGGCTGCCACCACACCGTTCTCGGCCAGCGCCGCGACCTCCGGCCTCAGCCACCCGTCCACCAGCCTCCAGAGCAGCCCGGGCTCTGCACACACCAGGGAATCGCCCGGCACTTCCCCCTCCCCCGGAGTTAGCGACGGATCCAGCACTGTCCAGAGCAGCTCGGCCTCCGCGCGCACCACAGCGTCACCCGTGAGCCCCACGTCACCAGGGTCCGGTCAGGGCTCTACGTCCTTCCGGAGCAGCCCAGGCTCTACGCGCACGGCAGCGTCAGCTCACATCCCAACGAGCTCTGGCCTCACCGAAACCTCCGGAGGCTTGGACAGCATCCCCAGCACCACTGCCACGACAGTGCCACCTGACAGCTCCAGAAGCCCCAGCCTCGGTGCATCCTCTACGGCGCCCCACAGCAGCCCGGGCTCAACTGCCTCCACGCAGCCGGCATCTGGCAGCTCCGCCAGCCCCGGCCCTGCTGAGGCAGCTACGACGTCTGCCAGCAGCCCCGGCTCCCCACTCACGACGGTGTCACCTGCCAGTTCCCTGAGTCCTGGTGGGCCCAGCGAGGGACCTACAGCCTCCCAGAGCAGCCCGGGCTCAACACACAAGACAGGGTCACCTGACACCTCCCCAACGGCGGGCGGCCCCGACGCGTCCACCACCTTGCCAAGCAGCTCAGGCTCAGCACGCAGCACGGTGTCACCTGTGGGCTCCTCCACAGCAGGACGCACTGAAGGGTCTACGGCCTCCTCCACTGGCCCGGCTTCTGCTCTGTCAACAGTGTCACCTGGGAGCTCTAGCAGCCCAGGCGCCGGCGCAGGATCCACAAGCCGCTCCAGCAGTCCAGGCTCGGCTGCCACCACACCGTTCTCGGCCAGTGCCGCGACCTCCGGCCTCAGCCACCCGTCCACCAGCCTCCAGAGCAGCCCGGGCTCTGCACACACCAGGGAATCGCCCGGCACTTCCCCCTCCCCCGGAGTTAGCGACGGATCCAGCACTGTCCAGAGCAGCTCGGCCTCCGCGCGCACCACAGCGTCACCCGTGAGCCCCACGTCACCAGGGTCCGGTCAGGGCTCTACGTCCTTCCGGAGCAGGCCAGGCTCTACGCGCACGGCAGCGTCAGCTCACATCCCAACGAGCTCTGGCCTCACCGAAACCTCCGGAGGCTTGGACAGCATCCCCAGCACCACTGCCACGACAGTGCCACCTGACAGCTCCAGAAGCCCCAGCCTCGGTGCATCCTCTACGGCGCCCCACAGCAGCCCGGGCTCAACTGCCTCCACGCAGCCGGCATCTGGCAGCTCCGCCAGCCCCGGCCCTGCTGAGGCAGCTACGACGTCTGCCAGCAGCCCCGGCTCCCCACTCACGACGGTGTCACCTGCCAGTTCCCTGAGTCCTGGTGGGCCCAGCGAGGGACCTACAGCCTCCCAGAGCAGCCCGGGCTCAACACACAAGACAGGGTCACCTGACACCTCCCCAACGGCGGGCGGCCCCGACGCGTCCACCACCTTGCCAAGCAGCTCAGGCTCAGCACGCAGCACGGTGTCACCTGTGGGCTCCTCCACAGCAGGACGCACTGAAGGGTCTACGGCCTCCTCCACTGGCCCGGCTTCTGCTCTGTCAACAGTGTCACCTGGGAGCTCTAGCAGCCCAGGCGCCGGCGCAGGATCCACAAGCCGCTCCAGCAGTCCAGGCTCGGCTGCCACCACACCGTTCTCGGCCAGCGCCGCGACCTCCGGCCTCAGCCACCCGTCCACCAGCCTCCAGAGCAGCCCGGGCTCTGCACACACCAGGGAATCGCCCGGCACTTCCCCCTCCCCCGGAGTTAGCGACGGATCCAGCACTGTCCAGAGCAGCTCGGCCTCCGCACGCACCACAGCGTCACCCGTGAGCCCCACGTCACCAGGGTCCGGTCAGGGCTCTACGTCCTTCCGGAGCAGCCCAGGCTCTACGCGCACGGCAGCGTCAGCTCACATCCCAACGAGCTCTGGCCTCACCGAAACCTCCGGAGGCTTGGACAGCATCCCCAGCACCACTGCCACGACAGTGCCACCTGACAGCTCCAGAAGCCCCAGCCTCGGTGCATCCTCTACGGCGCCCCACAGCAGCCCGGGCTCAACTGCCTCCACGCAGCCGGCATCTGGCAGCTCCGCCAGCCCCGGCCCTGCTGAGGCAGCTACGACGTCTGCCAGCAGCCCCGGCTCCCCACTCACGACGGTGTCACCTGCCAGTTCCCTGAGTCCTGGTGGGCCCAGCGAGGGACCTACCGCCTCCCAGAGCAGCCCGGGCTCAACACACAAGACAGGGTCACCTGACACCTCCCCAACGGCGGGCGGCCCCGACGCATCCACCACCTTGCCAAGCAGCTCAGGCTCAGCACGCAGCACGGTGTCACCTGTGGGCTCCTCCACAGCAGGACGCAGTGAAGGGTCTACGGCCTCCTCCACTGGCCCGGCTTCTGCTCTGTCAACAGTGTCACCTGGGAGCTCTAGCAGCCCAGGCGCCGGCGCAGGATCCACAAGCCGCTCCAGCAGTCCAGGCTCGGCTGCCACCACACCGTTCTCGGCCAGCGCCGCGACCTCCGGCCTCAGCCACCCGTCCACCAGCCTCCAGAGCAGCCCGGGCTCTGCACACACCAGGGAATCGCCCAGGACTTCCCCCTCCCCCGGAGTTAGCGACGGATCCAGCACTGTCCAGAGCAGCTCGGCCTCCGCACGCACCACAGCGTCACCCGTGAGCCCCACGTCACCAGGGTCCGGTCAGGGCTCTACGTCCTTCCGGAGCAGCCCAGGCTCTACGCGCACGGCAGCGTCAGCTCACATCCCAACGAGCTCTGGCCTCACCGAAACCTCCGGAGGCTTGGACAGCATCCCCAGCACCACTGCCACGACAGTGCCACCTGACAGCTCCAGAAGCCCCAGCCTCGGTGCATCCTCTACGGCGCCCCACAGCAGCCCGGGCTCAACTGCCTCCACGCAGCCGGCATCTGGCAGCTCCGCCAGCCCCGGCCCTGCTGAGGCAGCTACGACGTCTGCCAGCAGCCCCGGCTCCCCACTCACGACGGTGTCACCTGCCAGTTCCCTGAGTCCTGGTGGGCCCAGCGAGGGACCTACCGCCTCCCAGAGCAGCCCGGGCTCAACACACAAGACAGGGTCACCTGACACCTCCCCAACGGCGGGCGGCCCCGACGCGTCCACCACCTTGCCAAGCAGCTCAGGCTCAGCACGCAGCACGGTGTCACCTGTGGGCTCCTCCACAGCAGGACGCACTGAAGGGTCTACGGCCTCCTCCACTGGCCCGGCTTCTGCTCTGTCAACAGTGTCACCTGGGAGCTCTAGCAGCCCAGGCGCCGGCGCAGGATCCACAAGCCGCTCCAGCAGTCCAGGCTCGGCTGCCACCACGCCGTTCTCGGCCAGCGCCGCGACCTCCGGCCTCAGCCACCCGTCCACCAGCCTCCAGAGCAGCCCGGGCTCTGCACACACCAGGGAATCGCCCGGCACTTCCCCCTCCCCCGGAGTTAGCGACGGATCCAGCACTGTCCAGAGCAGCTCGGCCTCCGCACGCACCACAGCGTCACCCGTGAGCCCCACGTCACCAGGGTCCGGTCAGGGCTCTACGTCCTTCCGGAGCAGCCCAGGCTCTACGCGCACGGCAGCGTCAGCTCACATCCCAACGAGCTCTGGCCTCACCGAAACCTCCGGAGGCTTGGACAGCATCCCCAGCACCACTGCCACGACAGTGCCACCTGACAGCTCCAGAAGCCCCAGCCTCGGTGCATCCTCTACGGCGCCCCACAGCAGCCCGGGCTCAACTGCCTCCACGCAGCCGGCATCTGGCAGCTCCGCCAGCCCCGGCCCTGCTGAGGCAGCTACGACGTCTGCCAGCAGCCCCGGCTCCCCACTCACGACGGTGTCACCTGCCAGTTCCCTGAGTCCTGGTGGGCCCAGCGAGGGACCTACAGCCTCCCAGAGCAGCCCGGGCTCAACACACAAGACAGGGTCACCTGACACCTCCCCAACGGCGGGCGGCCCCGACGCGTCCACCACCTTGCCAAGCAGCTCAGGCTCAGCACGCAGCACGGTGTCACCTGTGGGCTCCTCCACAGCAGGACACAGTGAAGGGTCTACGGCCTCCTCCACTGGCCCGGCTTCTGCTCTGTCAACAGTGTCACCTGGGAGCTCTAGCAGCCCAGGCGCCGGCGCAGGATCCACAAGCCGCTCCAGCAGTCCAGGCTCGGCTGCCACCACGCCGTTCTCGGCCAGCGCCGCGACCTCCGGCCTCAGCCACCCGTCCACCAGCCTCCAGAGCAGCCCGGGCTCTGCACACACCAGGGAATCGCCCGGCACTTCCCCCTCCCCCGGAGTTAGCGACGGATCCAGCACTGTCCAGAGCAGCTCGGCCTCCGCACGCACCACAGCGTCACCCGTGAGCCCCACGTCACCAGGGTCCGGTCAGGGCTCTACGTCCTTCCGGAGCAGCCCAGGCTCTACGCACACGGCAGCGTCAGCTCACATCCCAACGAGCTCTGGCCTCACCGAAACCTCCGGAGGCTTGGACAGCATCCCCAGCACCACTGCCACGACAGTGCCACCTGACAGCTCCAGAAGCCCCAGCCTCGGTGCATCCTCTACGGCGCCCCACAGCAGCCCGGGCTCAACTGCCTCCACGCAGCCGGCATCTGGCAGCTCCGCCAGCCCCGGCCCTGCTGAGGCAGCTACGACGTCTGCCAGCAGCCCCGGCTCCCCACTCACGACGGTGTCACCTGCCAGTTCCCTGAGTCCTGGTGGGCCCAGCGAGGGACCTACCGCCTCCCAGAGCAGCCCGGGCTCAACACACAAGACAGGGTCACCTGACACCTCCCCAACGGCGGGCGGCCCCGACGCGTCCACCACCTTGCCAAGCAGCTCAGGCTCAGCACGCAGCACGGTGTCACCTGTGGGCTCCTCCACAGCAGGACGCAGTGAAGGGTCTACGGCCTCCTCCACTGGCCCGGCTTCTGCTCTGTCAACAGTGTCACCTGGGAGCTCTAGCAGCCCAGGCGCCGGCGCAGGATCCACAAGCCGCTCCAGCAGTCCAGGCTCGGCTGCCACCACACCGTTCTCGGCCAGCGCCGCGACCTCCGGCCTCAGCCACCCGCCCACCAGCCTCCAGAGCAGCCCGGGCTCTGCACACACCAGGGAATCGCCCGGCACTTCCCCCTCCCCCGGAGTTAGCGACGGATCCAGCACTGTCCAGAGCAGCTCGGCCTCCGCACGCACCACAGCGTCACCCGTGAGCCCCACGTCACCAGGGTCCGGTCAGGGCTCTACGTCCTTCCGGAGCAGCCCAGGCTCTACGCACACGGCAGCGTCAGCTCACATCCCAACGAGCTCTGGCCTCACCGAAACCTCCGGAGGCTTGGACAGCATCCCCAGCACCACTGCCACGACAGTGCCACCTGACAGCTCCAGAAGCCCCAGCCTCGGTGCATCCTCTACGGCGCCCCACAGCAGCCCGGGCTCAACTGCCTCCACGCAGCCGGCATCTGGCAGCTCCGCCAGCCCCGGCCCTGCTGAGGCAGCTACGACGTCTGCCAGCAGCCCCGGCTCCCCACTCACGACGGTGTCACCTGCCAGTTCCCTGAGTCCTGGTGGGCCCAGCGAGGGACCTACCGCCTCCCAGAGCAGCCCGGGCTCAACACACAAGACAGGGTCACCTGACACCTCCCCAACGGCGGGCGGCCCCGACGCGTCCACCACCTTGCCAAGCAGCTCAGGCTCAGCACGCAGCACGGTGTCACCTGTGGGCTCCTCCACAGCAGGACGCAGTGAAGGGTCTACGGCCTCCTCCACTGGCCCGGCTTCTGCTCTGTCAACAGTGTCACCTGGGAGCTCTAGCAGCCCAGGCGCCGGCGCAGGATCCACAAGCCGCTCCAGCAGTCCAGGCTCGGCTGCCACCACACCGTTCTCGGCCAGCGCCGCGACCTCCGGCCTCAGCCACCCGCCCACCAGCCTCCAGAGCAGCCCGGGCTCTGCACACACCAGGGAATCGCCCGGCACTTCCCCCTCCCCCGGAGTTAGCGACGGATCCAGCACTGTCCAGAGCAGCTCGGCCTCCGCACGCACCACAGCGTCACCCGTGAGCCCCACGTCACCAGGGTCCGGTCAGGGCTCTACGTCCTTCCGGAGCAGCCCAGGCTCTACGCACACGGCAGCGTCAGCTCACATCCCAACGAGCTCTGGCCTCACCGAAACCTCCGGAGGCTTGGACAGCATCCCCAGCACCACTGCCACGACAGTGCCACCTGACAGCTCCAGAAGCCCCAGCCTCGGTGCATCCTCTACGGCGCCCCACAGCAGCCCGGGCTCAACTGCCTCCACGCAGCCGGCATCTGGCAGCTCCGCCAGCCCCGGCCCTGCTGAGGCAGCTACGACGTCTGCCAGCAGCCCCGGCTCCCCACTCACGACGGTGTCACCTGCCAGTTCCCTGAGTCCTGGTGGGCCCAGCGAGGGACCTACCGCCTCCCAGAGCAGCCCGGGCTCAACACACAAGACAGGGTCACCTGACACCTCCCCAACGGCGGGCGGCCCCGACGCGTCCACCACCTTGCCAAGCAGCTCAGGCTCAGCACGCAGCACGGTGTCACCTGTGGGCTCCTCCACAGCAGGACGCAGTGAAGGGTCTACGGCCTCCTCCACTGGCCCGGCTTCTGCTCTGTCAACAGTGTCACCTGGGAGCTCTAGCAGCCCAGGCGCCGGCGCAGGATCCACAAGCCGCTCCAGCAGTCCAGGCTCGGCTGCCACCACACCGTTCTCGGCCAGCGCCGCGACCTCCGGCCTCAGCCACCCGTCCACCAGCCTCCAGAGCAGCCCGGGCTCTGCACACACCAGGGAATCGCCCGGCACTTCCCCCTCCCCCGGAGTTAGCGACGGATCCAGCACTGTCCTGAGCAGCTCGGCCTCCGCACGCACCACAGCGTCACCCGTGAGCCCCACGTCACCAGGGTCCGGTCAGGGCTCTACGTCCTTCCGGAGCAGCCCAGGCTCTACGCGCACGGCAGCGTCAGCTCACATCCCAACGAGCTCTGGCCTCACCGAAACCTCCGGAGGCTTGGACAGCATCCCCAGCACCACTGCCACGACAGTGCCACCTGACAGCTCCAGAAGCCCCAGCCTCGGTGCATCCTCTACGGCGCCCCACAGCAGCCCGGGCTCAACTGCCTCCACGCAGCCGGCATCTGGCAGCTCCGCCAGCCCCGGCCCTGCTGAGGCAGCTACGACGTCTGCCAGCAGCCCCGGCTCCCCACTCACGACGGTGTCACCTGCCAGTTCCCTGAGTCCTGGTGGGCCCAGCGAGGGACCTACAGCCTCCCAGAGCAGCCCGGGCTCAACACACAAGACAGGGTCACCTGACACCTCCCCAACGGCGGGCGGCCCCGACGCGTCCACCACCTTGCCAAGCAGCTCAGGCTCAGCACGCAGCACGGTGTCACCTGTGGGCTCCTCCACAGCAGGACGCACTGAAGGGTCTACGGCCTCCTCCACTGGCCCGGCTTCTGCTCTGTCAACAGTGTCACCTGGGAGCTCTAGCAGCCCAGGCGCCGGCGCAGGATCCACAAGCCGCTCCAGCAGTCCAGGCTCGGCTGCCACCACGCCGTTCTCGGCCAGCGCCGCGACCTCCGGCCTCAGCCACCCGTCCACCAGCCTCCAGAGCAGCCCGGGCTCTGCACACACCAGGGAATCGCCCAGGACTTCCCCCTCCCCCGGAGTTAGCGACGGATCCAGCACTGTCCAGAGCAGCTCGGCCTCCGCACGCACCACAGCGTCACCCGTGAGCCCCACGTCACCAGGGTCCGGTCAGGGCTCTACGTCCTTCCGGAGCAGCCCAGGCTCTACGCGCACGGCAGCGTCAGCTCACATCCCAACGAGCTCTGGCCTCACCGAAACCTCCGGAGGCTTGGACAGCATCCCCAGCACCACTGCCACGACAGTGCCACCTGACAGCTCCAGAAGCCCCAGCCTCGGTGCATCCTCTACGGCGCCCCACAGCAGCCCGGGCTCAACTGCCTCCACGCAGCCGGCATCTGGCAGCTCCGCCAGCCCCGGCCCTGCTGAGGCAGCTACGACGTCTGCCAGCAGCCCCGGCTCCCCACTCACGACGGTGTCACCTGCCAGTTCCCTGAGTCCTGGTGGGCCCAGCGAGGGACCTACCGCCTCCCAGAGCAGCCCGGGCTCAACACACAAGACAGGGTCACCTGACACCTCCCCAACGGCGGGCGGCCCCGACGCGTCCACCACCTTGCCAAGCAGCTCAGGCTCAGCACGCAGCACGGTGTCACCTGTGGGCTCCTCCACAGCAGGACGCAGTGAAGGGTCTACGGCCTCCTCCACTGGCCCGGCTTCTGCTCTGTCAACAGTGTCACCTGGGAGCTCTAGCAGCCCAGGCGCCGGCGCAGGATCCACAAGCCGCTCCAGCAGTCCAGGCTCGGCTGCCACCACACCGTTCTCGGCCAGCGCCGCGACCTCCGGCCTCAGCCACCCGTCCACCAGCCTCCAGAGCAGCCCGGGCTCTGCACACACCAGGGAATCGCCCGGCACTTCCCCCTCCCCCGGAGTTAGCGACGGATCCAGCACTGTCCAGAGCAGCTCGGCCTCCGCACGCACCACAGCGTCACCCGTGAGCCCCACGTCACCAGGGTCCGGTCAGGGCTCTACGTCCTTCCGGAGCAGCCCAGGCTCTACGCGCACGGCAGCGTCAGCTCACATCCCAACGAGCTCTGGCCTCACCGAAACCTCCGGAGGCTTGGACAGCATCCCCAGCACCACTGCCACGACAGTGCCACCTGACAGCTCCAGAAGCCCCAGCCTCGGTGCATCCTCTACGGCGCCCCACAGCAGCCCGGGCTCAACTGCCTCCACGCAGCCGGCATCTGGCAGCTCCGCCAGCCCCGGCCCTGCTGAGGCAGCTACGACGTCTGCCAGCAGCCCCGGCTCCCCACTCACGACGGTGTCACCTGCCAGTTCCCTGAGTCCTGGTGGGCCCAGCGAGGGACCTACCGCCTCCCAGAGCAGCCCGGGCTCAACACACAAGACAGGGTCACCTGACACCTCCCCAACGGCGGGCGGCCCCGACGCGTCCACCACCTTGCCAAGCAGCTCAGGCTCAGCACGCAGCACGGTGTCACCTGTGGGCTCCTCCACAGCAGGACGCACTGAAGGGTCTACGGCCTCCTCCACTGGCCCGGCTTCTGCTCTGTCAACAGTGTCACCTGGGAGCTCTAGCAGCCCAGGCGCCGGCGCAGGATCCACAAGCCGCTCCAGCAGTCCAGGCTCGGCTGCCACCACGCCGTTCTCGGCCAGCGCCGCGACCTCCGGCCTCAGCCACCCGTCCACCAGCCTCCAGAGCAGCCCGGGCTCTGCACACACCAGGGAATCGCCCGGCACTTCCCCCTCCCCCGGAGTTAGCGACGGATCCAGCACTGTCCAGAGCAGCTCGGCCTCCGCACGCACCACAGCGTCACCCGTGAGCCCCACGTCACCAGGGTCCGGTCAGGGCTCTACGTCCTTCCGGAGCAGCCCAGGCTCTACGCGCACGGCAGCGTCAGCTCACATCCCAACGAGCTCTGGCCTCACCGAAACCTCCGGAGGCTTGGACAGCATCCCCAGCACCACTGCCACGACAGTGCCACCTGACAGCTCCAGAAGCCCCAGCCTCGGTGCATCCTCTACGGCGCCCCACAGCAGCCCGGGCTCAACTGCCTCCACGCAGCCGGCATCTGGCAGCTCCGCCAGCCCCGGCCCTGCTGAGGCAGCTACGACGTCTGCCAGCAGCCCCGGCTCCCCACTCACGACGGTGTCACCTGCCAGTTCCCTGAGTCCTGGTGGGCCCAGCGAGGGACCTACAGCCTCCCAGAGCAGCCCGGGCTCAACACACAAGACAGGGTCACCTGACACCTCCCCAACGGCGGGCGGCCCCGACGCGTCCACCACCTTGCCAAGCAGCTCAGGCTCAGCACGCAGCACGGTGTCACCTGTGGGCTCCTCCACAGCAGAACGCAGTGAAGGGTCTACGGCCTCCTCCACTGGCCCGGCTTCTGCTCTGTCAACAGTGTCACCTGGGAGCTCTAGCAGCCCAGGCGCCGGCGCAGGATCCACAAGCCGCTCCAGCAGTCCAGGCTCGGCTGCCACCACGCCGTTCTCGGCCAGCGCCGCGACCTCCGGCCTCAGCCACCCGTCCACCAGCCTCCAGAGCAGCCCGGGCTCTGCACACACCAGGGAATCGCCCGGCACTTCCCCCTCCCCCGGAGTTAGCGACGGATCCAGCACTGTCCAGAGCAGCTCGGCCTCCGCACGCACCACAGCGTCACCCGTGAGCCCCACGTCACCAGGGTCCGGTCAGGGCTCTACGTCCTTCCGGAGCAGCCCAGGCTCTACGCACACGGCAGCGTCAGCTCACATCCCAACGAGCTCTGGCCTCACCGAAACCTCCGGAGGCTTGGACAGCATCCCCAGCACCACTGCCACGACAGTGCCACCTGACAGCTCCAGAAGCCCCAGCCTCGGTGCATCCTCTACGGCGCCCCACAGCAGCCCGGGCTCAACTGCCTCCACGCAGCCGGCATCTGGCAGCTCCGCCAGCCCCGGCCCTGCTGAGGCAGCTACGACGTCTGCCAGCAGCCCCGGCTCCCCACTCACGACGGTGTCACCTGCCAGTTCCCTGAGTCCTGGTGGGCCCAGCGAGGGACCTACCGCCTCCCAGAGCAGCCCGGGCTCAACACACAAGACAGGGTCACCTGACACCTCCCCAACGGCGGGCGGCCCCGACGCGTCCACCACCTTGCCAAGCAGCTCAGGCTCAGCACGCAGCACGGTGTCACCTGTGGGCTCCTCCACAGCAGGACGCAGTGAAGGGTCTACGGCCTCCTCCACTGGCCCGGCTTCTGCTCTGTCAACAGTGTCACCTGGGAGCTCTAGCAGCCCAGGCGCCGGCGCAGGATCCACAAGCCGCTCCAGCAGTCCAGGCTCGGCTGCCACCACACCGTTCTCGGCCAGCGCCGCGACCTCCGGCCTCAGCCACCCGCCCACCAGCCTCCAGAGCAGCCCGGGCTCTGCACACACCAGGGAATCGCCCGGCACTTCCCCCTCCCCCGGAGTTAGCGACGGATCCAGCACTGTCCAGAGCAGCTCGGCCTCCGCACGCACCACAGCGTCACCCGTGAGCCCCACGTCACCAGGGTCCGGTCAGGGCTCTACGTCCTTCCGGAGCAGCCCAGGCTCTACGCACACGGCAGCGTCAGCTCACATCCCAACGAGCTCTGGCCTCACCGAAACCTCCGGAGGCTTGGACAGCATCCCCAGCACCACTGCCACGACAGTGCCACCTGACAGCTCCAGAAGCCCCAGCCTCGGTGCATCCTCTACGGCGCCCCACAGCAGCCCGGGCTCAACTGCCTCCACGCAGCCGGCATCTGGCAGCTCCGCCAGCCCCGGCCCTGCTGAGGCAGCTACGACGTCTGCCAGCAGCCCCGGCTCCCCACTCACGACGGTGTCACCTGCCAGTTCCCTGAGTCCTGGTGGGCCCAGCGAGGGACCTACCGCCTCCCAGAGCAGCCCGGGCTCAACACACAAGACAGGGTCACCTGACACCTCCCCAACGGCGGGCGGCCCCGACGCGTCCACCACCTTGCCAAGCAGCTCAGGCTCAGCACGCAGCACGGTGTCACCTGTGGGCTCCTCCACAGCAGGACGCAGTGAAGGGTCTACGGCCTCCTCCACTGGCCCGGCTTCTGCTCTGTCAACAGTGTCACCTGGGAGCTCTAGCAGCCCAGGCGCCGGCGCAGGATCCACAAGCCGCTCCAGCAGTCCAGGCTCGGCTGCCACCACACCGTTCTCGGCCAGCGCCGCGACCTCCGGCCTCAGCCACCCGCCCACCAGCCTCCAGAGCAGCCCGGGCTCTGCACACACCAGGGAATCGCCCGGCACTTCCCCCTCCCCCGGAGTTAGCGACGGATCCAGCACTGTCCAGAGCAGCTCGGCCTCCGCACGCACCACAGCGTCACCCGTGAGCCCCACGTCACCAGGGTCCGGTCAGGGCTCTACGTCCTTCCGGAGCAGCCCAGGCTCTACGCACACGGCAGCGTCAGCTCACATCCCAACGAGCTCTGGCCTCACCGAAACCTCCGGAGGCTTGGACAGCATCCCCAGCACCACTGCCACGACAGTGCCACCTGACAGCTCCAGAAGCCCCAGCCTCGGTGCATCCTCTACGGCGCCCCACAGCAGCCCGGGCTCAACTGCCTCCACGCAGCCGGCATCTGGCAGCTCCGCCAGCCCCGGCCCTGCTGAGGCAGCTACGACGTCTGCCAGCAGCCCCGGCTCCCCACTCACGACGGTGTCACCTGCCAGTTCCCTGAGTCCTGGTGGGCCCAGCGAGGGACCTACCGCCTCCCAGAGCAGCCCGGGCTCAACACACAAGACAGGGTCACCTGACACCTCCCCAACGGCGGGCGGCCCCGACGCGTCCACCACCTTGCCAAGCAGCTCAGGCTCAGCACGCAGCACGGTGTCACCTGTGGGCTCCTCCACAGCAGGACGCAGTGAAGGGTCTACGGCCTCCTCCACTGGCCCGGCTTCTGCTCTGTCAACAGTGTCACCTGGGAGCTCTAGCAGCCCAGGCGCCGGCGCAGGATCCACAAGCCGCTCCAGCAGTCCAGGCTCGGCTGCCACCACACCGTTCTCGGCCAGCGCCGCGACCTCCGGCCTCAGCCACCCGCCCACCAGCCTCCAGAGCAGCCCGGGCTCTGCACACACCAGGGAATCGCCCGGCACTTCCCCCTCCCCCGGAGTTAGCGACGGATCCAGCACTGTCCAGAGCAGCTCGGCCTCCGCACGCACCACAGCGTCACCCGTGAGCCCCACGTCACCAGGGTCCGGTCAGGGCTCTACGTCCTTCCGGAGCAGCCCAGGCTCTACGCACACGGCAGCGTCAGCTCACATCCCAACGAGCTCTGGCCTCACCGAAACCTCCGGAGGCTTGGACAGCATCCCCAGCACCACTGCCACGACAGTGCCACCTGACAGCTCCAGAAGCCCCAGCCTCGGTGCATCCTCTACGGCGCCCCACAGCAGCCCGGGCTCAACTGCCTCCACGCAGCCGGCATCTGGCAGCTCCGCCAGCCCCGGCCCTGCTGAGGCAGCTACGACGTCTGCCAGCAGCCCCGGCTCCCCACTCACGACGGTGTCACCTGCCAGTTCCCTGAGTCCTGGTGGGCCCAGCGAGGGACCTACAGCCTCCCAGAGCAGCCCGGGCTCAACACACAAGACAGGGTCACCTGACACCTCCCCAACGGCGGGCGGCCCCGACGCGTCCACCACCTTGCCAAGCAGCTCAGGCTCAGCACGCAGCACGGTGTCACCTGTGGGCTCCTCCACAGCAGGACGCAGTGAAGGGTCTACGGCCTCCTCCACTGGCCCGGCTTCTGCTCTGTCAACAGTGTCACCTGGGAGCTCTAGCAGCCCAGGCGCCGGCGCAGGATCCACAAGCCGCTCCAGCAGTCCAGGCTCGGCTGCCACCACACCGTTCTCGGCCAGCGCCGCGACCTCCGGCCTCAGCCACCCGCCCACCAGCCTCCAGAGCAGCCCGGGCTCTGCACACACCAGGGAATCGCCCGGCACTTCCCCCTCCCCCGGAGTTAGCGACGGATCCAGCACTGTCCAGAGCAGCTCGGCCTCCGCACGCACCACAGCGTCACCCGTGAGCCCCACGTCACCAGGGTCCGGTCAGGGCTCTACGTCCTTCCGGAGCAGCCCAGGCTCTACGCACACGGCAGCGTCAGCTCACATCCCAACGAGCTCTGGCCTCACCGAAACCTCCGGAGGCTTGGACAGCATCCCCAGCACCACTGCCACGACAGTGCCACCTGACAGCTCCAGAAGCCCCAGCCTCGGTGCATCCTCTACGGCGCCCCACAGCAGCCCGGGCTCAACTGCCTCCACGCAGCCGGCATCTGGCAGCTCCGCCAGCCCCGGCCCTGCTGAGGCAGCTACGACGTCTGCCAGCAGCCCCGGCTCCCCACTCACGACGGTGTCACCTGCCAGTTCCCTGAGTCCTGGTGGGCCCAGCGAGGGACCTACAGCCTCCCAGAGCAGCCCGGGCTCAACACACAAGACAGGGTCACCTGACACCTCCCCAACGGCGGGCGGCCCCGACGCGTCCACCACCTTGCCAAGCAGCTCAGGCTCAGCACGCAGCACGGTGTCACCTGTGGGCTCCTCCACAGCAGGACGCAGTGAAGGGTCTACGGCCTCCTCCACTGGCCCGGCTTCTGCTCTGTCAACAGTGTCACCTGGGAGCTCTAGCAGCCCAGGCGCCGGCGCAGGATCCACAAGCCGCTCCAGCAGTCCAGGCTCGGCTGCCACCACACCGTTCTCGGCCAGCGCCGCGACCTCCGGCCTCAGCCACCCGCCCACCAGCCTCCAGGGCAGCCCGGGCTCTGCACACACCAGGGAATCGCCCGGCACTTCCCCCTCCCCCGGAGTTAGCGACGGATCCAGCACTGTCCAGAGCAGCTCGGCCTCCGCACGCACCACAGCGTCACCCGTGAGCCCCACGTCACCAGGGTCCGGTCAGGGCTCTACGTCCTTCCGGAGCAGCCCAGGCTCTACGCACACGGCAGCGTCAGCTCACATCCCAACGAGCTCTGGCCTCACCGAAACCTCCGGAGGCTTGGACAGCATCCCCAGCACCACTGCCACGACAGTGCCACCTGACAGCTCCAGAAGCCCCAGCCTCGGTGCATCCTCTACGGCGCCCCACAGCAGCCCGGGCTCAACTGCCTCCACGCAGCCGGCATCTGGCAGCTCCGCCAGCCCCGGCCCTGCTGAGGCAGCTACGACGTCTGCCAGCAGCCCCGGCTCCCCACTCACGACGGTGTCACCTGCCAGTTCCCTGAGTCCTGGTGGGCCCAGCGAGGGACCTACAGCCTCCCAGAGCAGCCCGGGCTCAACACACAAGACAGGGTCACCTGACACCTCCCCAACGGCGGGCGGCCCCGACGCGTCCACCACCTTGCCAAGCAGCTCAGGCTCAGCACGCAGCACGGTGTCACCTGTGGGCTCCTCCACAGCAGGACGCAGTGAAGGGTCTACGGCCTCCTCCACTGGCCCGGCTTCTGCTCTGTCAACAGTGTCACCTGGGAGCTCTAGCAGCCCAGGCGCCGGCGCAGGATCCACAAGCCGCTCCAGCAGTCCAGGCTCGGCTGCCACCACACCGTTCTCGGCCAGCGCCGCGACCTCCGGCCTCAGCCACCCGCCCACCAGCCTCCAGGGCAGCCCGGGCTCTGCACACACCAGGGAATCGCCCGGCACTTCCCCCTCCCCCGGAGTTAGCGACGGATCCAGCACTGTCCAGAGCAGCTCGGCCTCCGCACGCACCACAGCGTCACCCGTGAGCCCCACGTCACCAGGGTCCGGTCAGGGCTCTACGTCCTTCCGGAGCAGCCCAGGCTCTACGCACACGGCAGCGTCAGCTCACATCCCAACGAGCTCTGGCCTCACCGAAACCTCCGGAGGCTTGGACAGCATCCCCAGCACCACTGCCACGACAGTGCCACCTGACAGCTCCAGAAGCCCCAGCCTCGGTGCATCCTCTACGGCGCCCCACAGCAGCCCGGGCTCAACTGCCTCCACGCAGCCGGCATCTGGCAGCTCCGCCAGCCCCGGCCCTGCTGAGGCAGCTACGACGTCTGCCAGCAGCCCCGGCTCCCCACTCACGACGGTGTCACCTGCCAGTTCCCTGAGTCCTGGTGGGCCCAGCGAGGGACCTACAGCCTCCCAGAGCAGCCCGGGCTCAACACACAAGACAGGGTCACCTGACACCTCCCCAACGGCGGGCGGCCCCGACGCGTCCACCACCTTGCCAAGCAGCTCAGGCTCAGCACGCAGCACGGTGTCACCTGTGGGCTCCTCCACAGCAGGACGCAGTGAAGGGTCTACGGCCTCCTCCACTGGCCCGGCTTCTGCTCTGTCAACAGTGTCACCTGGGAGCTCTAGCAGCCCAGGCGCCGGCGCAGGATCCACAAGCCGCTCCAGCAGTCCAGGCTCGGCTGCCACCACACCGTTCTCGGCCAGCGCCGCGACCTCCGGCCTCAGCCACCCGCCCACCAGCCTCCAGAGCAGCCCGGGCTCTGCACACACCAGGGAATCGCCCGGCACTTCCCCCTCCCCCGGAGTTAGCGACGGATCCAGCACTGTCCAGAGCAGCTCGGCCTCCGCACGCACCACAGCGTCACCCGTGAGCCCCACGTCACCAGGGTCCGGTCAGGGCTCTACGTCCTTCCGGAGCAGCCCAGGCTCTACGCACACGGCAGCGTCAGCTCACATCCCAACGAGCTCTGGCCTCACCGAAACCTCCGGAGGCTTGGACAGCATCCCCAGCACCACTGCCACGACAGTGCCACCTGACAGCTCCAGAAGCCCCAGCCTCGGTGCATCCTCTACGGCGCCCCACAGCAGCCCGGGCTCAACTGCCTCCACGCAGCCGGCATCTGGCAGCTCCGCCAGCCCCGGCCCTGCTGAGGCAGCTACGACGTCTGCCAGCAGCCCCGGCTCCCCACTCACGACGGTGTCACCTGCCAGTTCCCTGAGTCCTGGTGGGCCCAGCGAGGGACCTACAGCCTCCCAGAGCAGCCCGGGCTCAACACACAAGACAGGGTCACCTGACACCTCCCCAACGGCGGGCGGCCCCGACGCGTCCACCACCTTGCCAAGCAGCTCAGGCTCAGCACGCAGCACGGTGTCACCTGTGGGCTCCTCCACAGCAGGACGCAGTGAAGGGTCTACGGCCTCCTCCACTGGCCCGGCTTCTGCTCTGTCAACAGTGTCACCTGGGAGCTCTAGCAGCCCAGGCGCCGGCGCAGGATCCACAAGCCGCTCCAGCAGTCCAGGCTCGGCTGACACCACACCGTTCTCGGCCAGCGCCGCGACCTCCGGCCTCAGCCACCCGCCCACCAGCCTCCAGAGCAGCCCGGGCTCTGCACACACCAGGGAATCGCCCGGCACTTCCCCCTCCCCCGGAGTTAGCGACGGATCCAGCACTGTCCAGAGCAGCTCGGCCTCCGCACGCACCACAGCGTCACCCGTGAGCCCCACGTCACCAGGGTCCGGTCAGGGCTCTACGTCCTTCCGGAGCAGCCCAGGCTCTACGCACACGGCAGCGTCAGCTCACATCCCAACGAGCTCTGGCCTCACCGAAACCTCCGGAGGCTTGGACAGCATCCCCAGCACCACTGCCACGACAGTGCCACCTGACAGCTCCAGAAGCCCCAGCCTCGGTGCATCCTCTACGGCGCCCCACAGCAGCCCGGGCTCAACTGCCTCCACGCAGCCGGCATCTGGCAGCTCCGCCAGCCCCGGCCCTGCTGAGGCAGCTACGACGTCTGCCAGCAGCCCCAGCTCCCCACTCACGACGGTGTCACCTGCCAGTTCCCTGAGTCCTGGTGGGCCCAGCGAGGGACCTACAGCCTCCCAGAGCAGCCCGGGCTCAACACACAAGACAGGGTCACCTGACACCTCCCCAACGGCGGGCGGCCCCGACGCGTCCACCACCTTGCCAAGCAGCTCAGGCTCAGCACGCAGCACGGTGTCACCTGTGGGCTCCTCCACAGCAGGACGCAGTGAAGGGTCTACGGCCTCCTCCACTGGCCCGGCTTCTGCTCTGTCAACAGTGTCACCTGGGAGCTCTAGCAGCCCAGGCGCCGGCGCAGGATCCACAAGCCGCTCCAGCAGTCCAGGCTCGGCTGCCACCACACCGTTCTCGGCCAGCGCCGCGACCTCCGGCCTCAGCCACCCGCCCACCAGCCTCCAGAGCAGCCCGGGCTCTGCACACACCAGGGAATCGCCCGGCACTTCCCCCTCCCCCGGAGTTAGCGACGGATCCAGCACTGTCCAGAGCAGCTCGGCCTCCGCACGCACCACAGCGTCACCCGTGAGCCCCACGTCACCAGGGTCCGGTCAGGGCTCTACGTCCTTCCGGAGCAGCCCAGGCTCTACGCACACGGCAGCGTCAGCTCACATCCCAACGAGCTCTGGCCTCACCGAAACCTCCGGAGGCTTGGACAGCATCCCCAGCACCACTGCCACGACAGTGCCACCTGACAGCTCCAGAAGCCCCAGCCTCGGTGCATCCTCTACGGCGCCCCACAGCAGCCCGGGCTCAACTGCCTCCACGCAGCCGGCATCTGGCAGCTCCGCCAGCCCCGGCCCTGCTGAGGCAGCTACGACGTCTGCCAGCAGCCCCGGCTCCCCACTCACGACGGTGTCACCTGCCAGTTCCCTGAGTCCTGGTGGGCCCAGCGAGGGACCTACAGCCTCCCAGAGCAGCCCGGGCTCAACACACAAGACAGGGTCACCTGACACCTCCCCAACGGCGGGCGGCCCCGACGCGTCCACCACCTTGCCAAGCAGCTCAGGCTCAGCACGCAGCACGGTGTCACCTGTGGGCTCCTCCACAGCAGGACGCAGTGAAGGGTCTACGGCCTCCTCCACTGGCCCGGCTTCTGCTCTGTCAACAGTGTCACCTGGGAGCTCTAGCAGCCCAGGCGCCGGCGCAGGATCCACAAGCCGCTCCAGCAGTCCAGGCTCGGCTGCCACCACACCGTTCTCGGCCAGGGCCGCGACCTCCGGCCTCAGCCACCCGTCCACCAGCCTCCAGGGCAGCCCGGGCTCTGCACACACCAGGGAATCGCCCGGCACTTCCCCCTCCCCCGGAGTTAGCGACGGATCCAGCACTGTCCAGAGCAGCTCGGCCTCCGCACGCACCACAGCGTCACCCGTGAGCCCCACGTCACCAGGGTCCGGTCAGGGCTCTACGTCCTTCCGGAGCAGCCCAGGCTCTACGCACACGGCAGCGTCAGCTCACATCCCAACGAGCTCTGGCCTCACCGAAACCTCCGGAGGCTTGGACAGCATCCCCAGCACCACTGCCACGACAGTGCCACCTGACAGCTCCAGAAGCCCCAGCCTCGGTGCATCCTCTACGGCGCCCCACAGCAGCCCGGGCTCAACTGCCTCCACGCAGCCGGCATCTGGCAGCTCCGCCAGCCCCGGCCCTGCTGAGGCAGCTACGACGTCTGCCAGCAGCCCCGGCTCCCCACTCACGACGGTGTCACCTGCCAGTTCCCTGAGTCCTGGTGGGCCCAGCGAGGGACCTACCGCCTCCCAGAGCAGCCCGGGCTCAACACACAAGACAGGGTCACCTGACACCTCCCCAACGGCGGGCGGCCCCGACGCGTCCACCACCTTGCCAAGCAGCTCAGGCTCAGCACGCAGCACGGTGTCACCTGTGGGCTCCTCCACAGCAGGACGCAGTGAAGGGTCTACGGCCTCCTCCACTGGCCCGGCTTCTGCTCTGTCAACAGTGTCACCTGGGAGCTCTAGCAGCCCAGGCGCCGGCGCAGGATCCACAAGCCGCTCCAGCAGTCCAGGCTCGGCTGCCACCACACCGTTCTCGGCCAGCGCCGCGACCTCCGGCCTCAGCCACCCGCCCACCAGCCTCCAGAGCAGCCCGGGCTCTG